>NC_140781.1:201038208-201638208 GCF_044657685.1 Stegodyphus dumicola | reverse complement strand
TGTCGCAAATTTTGGTGTGAAAGGGCTCCATATTTTTACCTACAAACCCTTCAAATTTGGTGGTCCTAGCTTCCATAGTTTTTTTATGGCGAATTTTGCAAGGTTTAAAAAATAGCCCAAAAACCGAACGGAAATTCCCTACAGAAACTCCATTCGCGAATTTTAAAACTCCGAGATAGCCAAAATGTTGCTCTCGAAGAGTACATCAATTTAAAAAAAAAAGTTTCTCTCTAAGCCCAATAGGACCCGACATTCATAGGGTCAAAGTTCACGAATTTTACACATTCCGGCCGCTACAATTCCCTATAACCGTTGCACCGAATTTCAAACCGCTCACACAGTACTTCCCATTGAGACACATGAACAATCCCCAGCAAGCGTTTTCTCGTAGCTCAAATTTTGACCCCGGCGCAAGCGTCCGAAATTTCGATGGGGTCACTGAAATGGGCCAAACTTTGACCCCCCATATCTCGGGCCCTAATTGTCCGATCGACTTGAAATTTGAAACGTCGCCTAACAGGGTTTCGGCCTTCCTCCCCATGCTCGCCAATCGCGGCTCACCATGGGGGCTCCGGGCCTTTTCGCCGTAATGTTAAATGAAAAACTCGCGAATATCTCCGAAACCGTTCGATAGAATGTCGCAAATTTTGGTGTGAAAGGGCTCCCTAATTTTACCTGAAAACCCTTCAAATTTGGTGGTCCTAGCTTCCATAGTTTTTTTATGGCGAATTTTTGAAGGTTTAAAAAATAGCCCAAAAATCGAACGGAAATTCCCTACAGAAACTCCATTCGCGAATTTTAAAAATCCGAGATAGCCAAAATGTTGCTCTAGAAGAGTACATCATTTTAAAAAAAAAGTTTCTCTCTAGGCCCAATAGGACCCGACTTTCATAGGGTCAAAGTTCACGAATTTGACACATTTCGGCCGCGACAATTCCCTATAACCGTTGCACCGAATTTCAAACCGCTCACACAGTACTTCCCATTGAGACACATGAACAATCACCCGCAAGCGTTTTCTCGTAGCTCAATTTTTGACCCCGGCGCAAGCGTCCGAAATTTCGATGGGGGCCGCCCCAATGGTCACGGAAATGGGCCAAACTTTGACCCCCCATATCTCGGGCCGTAATTGTCCGATCGACTTGAAATTTGAAACGTGGCCTAACAGGGTTTCGGCCTTCCTCCGCATGCTCGCCAATCGCGGCTCACCATGGGGGCTCCGGGCCTTTTCGCCGTAATGTTAAAACAAAAACTCGCGAATATCTCCGAAACGGTTCGATAGAATGTCGCAAATTTTGGTGTGAAAGGGCTCCCTATTTTTACCTACAAACCTTCCAAATTTGGTGCTAGTAGTTTCCATAGTTTTTTTATGGCGAATTTTTGAAGGTTTAAAAAACAGCCCAAAAATCCAACGGAAATTTCCTACAGAAACTCCATTCGCGAATTTTAAAAATCCGAGATTGCCAAAATTGTTCCTCTCGAAGAGTACATCAATTTAAAAAAAAAGTTTCTCTCTAAGCCCAATAGGACCCGACTTTCATAGGGTCAAAGTTCACGAATTTGACACATTTCGGCCGCGACAATTCCCTATAACCGTGGCACCGAATTTCAAACCGCTCACACAGTACTTCCCATTGAGACACATGAACAATCCCCCGCAAGCGTTTTCTCGTAGCTCAATTTTTGACCCCGGCGCAAGCGTCCGAAATTTCGATGGGGTCACGGAAATGGGCCAAACTTTGACCCCCCATATCTCGGGCCCTAATTGTCCGATCGACTTGAAATTTGAAACGTGGCCTAACAGGGTTTCGTCCTTCCTCCCCATGCTCGCCAATCGCGCCTCACCATGGGGGGTCCGGGCCTTTTCGCCGTAAAATTAAACAAAAACTCGCGAATATCTCCGTAACGGTTCGATAGAATGTCGCAAATTTTGGTGTGAAAGGGCTCCCTATTTTTACCTACAAACCCTTCAAATTTGGTGGTCCTAGTTTCCATAGTTTTTTATGGCGAATTTTTGAAGGTTTAAAAAATAGCCCAAAAACTGAACGGAAATTCCCTACAGAAACTCCATTCGCGAATTTTAAAAATCCGAGATAGCCAAAATGTTGCTCTCGAAGAGTACATCAATTTATAAAAAAAAGTTTCTCTCTAGGCCCAACAGGACCCGACTTTCATAGGGTCAAAGTTCACGAATTTGACACATTTCGAACGCGACAATTCCCTATAACCGTTGCACCGAATTTCAAACCGCTCACACAGTACTTCCCATTGAGACACATGAACAATCCCCCGCAAGCGTTTTCTCGTAGCTCAATTTTTGACCCCGGCGCAAGCGTCCGAAATTTCGATGGGGTCACGGAAATGGGCCAAACTTTGACCCCCCATATCTCGGGCCCTAATTGTCCGATCGACTTGAAATTTGAAACGTGGCCTAACAGGGTTTCGGCCCTCCTCCCCATGCTCGCCAATCGCGCCTCACCATGGGGGGTCCGGGCCTTTTCGCTGTAAAATTAAACAAAAACTCGCGAATATCTCCGAAACGGTTCGATAGAATGTCGCAAATTTTGGTGTGAAAGGGCTCCCTATTTTTACCTACAAACCCTTCAAATTTGGTGGTCCTAGCTTCCATAGTTTTTTTATGGCGAATTTTGCAAGGTTTAAAAAATAGCCCAAAAACCGAACGGAAATTCCCTACAGAAACTCCATTCGCGAATTTTAAAACTCCGAGATAGCCAAAATGTTGCTCTCGAAGAGTACATCAATTTAAAAAAAAAAATTTCTCTCTAAGCCCAATAGGACCCGACATTCATAGGGTCAAAGTTCACGAATTTTACACATTCCGGCCGCTACAATTCCCTATAACCGTTGCACCGAATTTCAAACCGCTCACACAGTACTTCCCATTGAGACACATGAACAATCCCCAGCAAGCGTTTTCTCGTAGCTCAATTTTTGACCCCGGCGCAAGCGACCGAAATTTCGATGGGGGCCGCCCCAATGGTCACGGAAATGGTCCAAACTTTGACCCCCCATATCTCGGGCCCTAATTGTCCGATCGACTTGAAATTTGAAACGTGGCCTAACAGGGTTTCGGCCTTCCTCCCCATGCTCGCCAATCGCGGCTCACCATGGGGGCTCCGGGCCTTTTCGCCGTAATGTTAAAACAAAAACTCGCGAATATCTCCGAAACGGTTCGATAGAATGTCGCAAATTTTGGTGTGAAAGGGCTCCCTATTTTTACCTGAAAACCCTTCAAATTTGGTGGTCCTAGCTTCCATAGTTTTTTTATGGCGAATTTTTGAAGGTTTAAAAAATAGCCCAAAAATCGAACGGAAATTCCCTACAGAAACTCCATTCGCGAATTTTAAAAATCCGAGATAGCCAAAATGTTCCTCTCGAAGAGTACATCAATTTAAAAAAAAAGTTTCTCTCTAGGCCCAATAGGACCCGACTTTCAAAGGGTCAAGGTTAACGAATTTGACACATTTCGGCCGCGACAATTCCCTATAACCGTTGCACCGAATTTTAAACCGCTCACACAGTACTTCCCATTGAGACACATGAACAATCCCCCGCAAGCGTTTTCTCGTAGCTCAAATGTTGACCCCGGCGCAAGCGTCCGAAATTTCGATGGGGTCACGGAAATGGGCCAAATTTTGACACCCCATATCTCGGGCCCTAATTGTCCGATCGACTTGAAATTTGAAACGTGGCCTAACAGGGTTTCGGCCTTCCTCCCCATTCTCGCCAATCGCGGCTCACCATCGGCGGTCCAGGCCGTTTCGCCATAATGTTAAAACAAAAACTCGCGAATATCTCCGAAACGGTTCGATAGAATGTCGCAAATTTTGGTGTGAAAGGGCTCGCTATTTTTACCTACAAACCCTCCATATTTGGTAGTCCTAGCTTCCATACTTTTTTTATGACGAATTTTTGAATGTTTAAAAAATAGCCCAAAAATCGAACGGAAATTCCCTACAGAAACTCCATTCGCGAATTTTAAAAATCCGAGATAGCCAAAATGTTGCTCACGAAGAGTCCATCAATTTAAGAAAAAAGTTTCTCTCTAAGCCCAATAGGACCCGACTTTCATAGGGTCAAAGTTCACGAATTTGACACATTTCGGCCGCGACAATTCCCTATAACCGTTGCACCCAATTTCAAACCGCTCACACAGTACTTCCCATTGAGACACATGAACAATCCCCAGCAAGCGTTTTCTCGTAGCTCAATTTTTGGACCCGGCGCAAGCGACCGAATTTTCGATGGGGGCCGCCCCAATGCTCACGGAAATGGGCCAAACTTTGACCCCCCATATCTCGGGCCCTAATTGTCCGATCGACTTGAAATTTGAAACGTGGCCTAACAGGGTTTCGGCCTTCCTCCCCATGCTCGCCAATCGCGGCTCACCATGGGGGCTCCGGGCCTTTTCGCCGTAATATTAAAACAAAAACTCGCGAATATCTCCGAAACGGTTCGATAGAATGTCGCAAATTTTGGTGTGAAAGGGCTCCCTATTTTTACATACAAACCCTCCAAATTTGGTGGTCCTAGCTTCCATAGTTTTTTTGTGGCGAATTTTTGAAGGTTTAAAAAATAGCCCAAAATTCGATCGGAAATTCCCTACAGAAACTCCATTCGCGAATTTTAAAACTTCGAGATACACAAAATGTTGCTCTCGAAGAGTACATCAATTTAAAAAAAAAGTTTCTCTCTAAGCCCAATAGGACCCGACTTTCATAGGGTCAAAGTTCACGAATTTGACACATTTCGGCCGCGACAATTCCCTATAACCGTTGCACCGAATTTCAAACCGCTCACACAGTACTTCCCATTGAGACACATGAACAATCCCCAGCAAACGTTTTCTCGTAGCTCCATTTTTGACCCCTGCGCAAGCGAACGAAATTTCGATGAGGGCCGCCCCAATGGTCACGGAAATGGGCCAAACTTTGACCCCCCATATCTCGGGCCCTAATTGTCCGATCGACTTGAAATTTGAAACGTGGCCTAACAGGGTTTCGGCCTTCCTCCCCATGCTCGCCAATCGCGCCTCACCATGGGGGGTCCGGGCCTTTTCGCCGTAAAATTAAACAAAAACTCGCGAATATCTCCGAAACGGTTCGATAGAATGTCGCAAATTTTGGTGTGAAAGGGCTCCCTATTTTTACCTACAAACCCTTCAAATTTGGTGGTCCTAGCTTCCATAGTTTTTTTATGGCGAATTTTTGAATGTTTAAAAAATAGCCCAAAAACCGAACGGAAATTCCCTACAGAAACTCCATTCGCGAATTTTAAAAATCCGAGATAGCCAAAATGTTGCTCTCGAAGAGTACATCATTTTAAAAAAAAAAGTTTCTCTCTAGGCCCAATAGGACCCGACTTTCATAGGGTCAAAGTTCACGAATTTGACACATTTAGGCCGCGACAATTCCCTATAACCGTTGCACCGAATTTCAAACCGCTCACACAGTACTTCCCATCGAGACACATGAACAATCCCCCGCAAGCGTTTTCTCGTAGCTCAAATTTTGACCCCGGCGCAAGCGTCCGAAATTTCGATGGGGTCACTGAAATGGGCCAAACTTTGACCCCCCATATCTCGGGCCCTAATTGTCCGATCGACTTGAAATTTGAAACGTGGCCTAACAGGGTTTCGGCCTTCCTCCCCATGCTCGCCAATCGCGGCTCACCATGGGGGCTCCGGGCCTTTTCGCCGTAATGTTAAATCAAAAACTCGCGAATATCTCCGAAACGGTTCGATAGAATGTCGCAAATTTTGGTGTGAAAGGGCTCCCTAATTTTACCTGAAAACCCTTCAAATTTGGTGGTCCTAGCTTCCATAGTTTTTTTATGGCGAATTTTTGAAGGTTTAAAAAATAGCCCAAAAATCGAACGGAAATTCCCTACAGAAACTCCATTCGCGAATTTTAAAAATCCGAGATAGCCAAAATGTTGCTCTCGAAGAGTACATCATTTTAAAAAAAAAGTTTCTCTCTAGGCCCAATAGGACCCGACTTTCATAGGGTCAAAGTTCACGAATTTGACACATTTCGGCCGCGACAATTCCCTATAACCGTTGCACCGAATTTCAAACCGCTCACACAGTACTTCCCATTGAGACACATGAACAATTCCCCGCAAGCGTTTTCTCGTAGCTCAATTTTTGACCCCGGCGCAAGCGACCGAATTTTCGATGGGGTCACGGAAATGGGCCAAACTTTGACCCCCCATATCTCGGGCCCTAATTGTCCGATCGACTTGAAATTTGAAACGTGGCCTAACAGGGTTTCGGCCTTCCTCCGCATGCTCGCCAATCGCGGCTCACCATGGGGGCTCCGGGCCTTTTCGCCGTAATGTTAAAACAAAAACTCGCGAATATCTCCGAAACGGTTCGATAGAATGTCGAAAATTTTGGTGTGAAAGGGCTCCCTATTTTTACCTGAAAACCCTCCAAATTTGGTGCTTCTAGTTTCCATAGTTTTTTATGGCGAATTTTTGAAGGTTTAAAAAATAGCCCAAAAACCGAACGGAAATTCCCTACAGAAACTCCATTCGCGAATTTTAAAACTCCGAGATAGCCAAAATGTTGCTCTCGAAGAGTACATCAATTTAAAAAAAAAGTTTCTCTCTAAGCCCAATAGGACCCGACATTCATAGGGTCAAAGTTCACGAATTTTACACATTCCGGGCGCTACAATTCCCTATAACCGTTGCACCGAATTTCAAACCGCTCACACAGTACTTCCCATTGAGACACATGAACAATCCCCAGCAAGCGTTTTCTCGTAGCTCAATTTTTGACCCCGGCGCAAGCGACCGAAATTTCGATGGGGGCCGCCCCAATGGTCACGGAAATGGGCCAAACTTTGACCCCCCATATCTCGGGCCCTAATTGTCCGATCGACTTGAAATTTGAAACGTGGCCTAACAGGGTTTCGGCCTTCCTCCCCATGCTCGCCAATCGTGGCTCACCATGGGGGCTCCGGGCCTTTTCGTCGTAATGTTAAAACAAAAACTCGCGAATATCTCCGAAACGGTTCGATAGAATGTCGCAAATTTTGCTGTGAAAGGGCTCCCTAATTTTACCTGAAAACCCTTCAAATTTGGTGGTCCTAGCTTCCATAGTTTTTTTATGGCGAATTTTTGAAGATTTAAAAAATAGCCCAAAAATCCAACGGAAATTCCCTACAGAAACTACATTCGCGAATTTTAAAAATCCGAGATAGCCAAAATGTTGCTCTCGAAGAGTACATCAATTTAAAAAAAGAAGTTTCTCTCTAGGCCGAATAGGACCCGACTTTCATAGGGTCAAAGTTCACGAATTTGACACATTTCGGCCGCGACAATTCCCTATAACCGTTGCACCGAATTTCAAACCGCTCACACAGTACTTCCCATTGAGACACATGAACAATCCCCCGCAAGCGTTTTCTCGTAGCTCAATTTTTGACCCCGGCGCAAGCGACCGAATTTTCGATGGGGTCACGGAAATGGGCCAAACTTTGACCCCCCATATCTCGGGCCCTAATTGTCCGATCGACTTGAAATTTGAAACGTGGCCTAACAGGGTTTCGGCCTTCCTCCGCATGCTCGCCAATCGCGGCTCACCATGGGGGCTCCGGGCCTTTTCGCCGTAATGTTAAAACAAAAACTCGCGAATATCTCCGAAACGGTTCGATAGAATGTCGAAAATTATGGTGTGAAAGGGCTCCCTATTTTTACCTGAAAACCCTCCAAATTTGGTGCTTCTAGTTTCCATAGTTTTTTATGGCGAATTTTTGAAGGTTTAAAAAATAGCCCAAAAACCGAACGGAAATTCCCTACAGAAACTCCATTCGCGAATTTTAAAAATCCGAGATAGCCAAAATGTTGCTCTCGAAGAGTACATCAATTTAAAAAAAAAAGTTTCTCTCTAGGCCGAATAGGACCCGACTTTCATAGGGTCAAAGTTCACGAATTTGACACATTTCGGCCGCGACAATTCCCTATAACCGTTGCACCGAATTTCAAACCGCTCACACAGTACTTCCCATTGAGACACATGAACAATCACCCGCAAGCGTTTTCTCGTAGCTCAATTTTTGACCCCGGCGCAAGCGTCCGAAATTTCGATGGGGTCACGGAAATGGTCACGGTAATGGGCCAAACTTTGACCCCCCATATCTCGGGCCCTAATTGTCCGATCGACTTGAAATTTGAAACGTGGCCTAACAGGGTTTCGGCCTTCCTCCGCATGCTCGCCAATCGCGGCTCACCATGGGGGCTCCGGGCCTTTTCGCCGTAATGTTAAAACAAAAACTCGCGAATATCTCCGAAACGGTTCGATAGAATGTCGCAAATTTTGGTGTGAAAGGGCTCCCTATTTTTACCTACAAACCCTCCAAATTTGGTGCTAGTAGTTTCCATAGTTTTTTTATGGCGAATTTTTGAAGGTTTAAAATACAGCCCAAAAATCGAACGGAAATTTCCTACAGAAACTCCATTCGCGAATTTTAAAAATCCGAGATTTCCAAAATTGTTCCTCTCGAAGAGTACATCAATTTAAAAAAAAAGTTTCTCTCTAAGCCCAATAGGACCCGACTTTCATAGGGTCGAAGTTCACGAATTTGACACATTTCGAACGCGACAATTCCCTATAACCGTTGCACCGAATTTCAAACCGCTCACACAGTACTTCCCATTGAGACACATGAACAATCCCCCGCAAGCGTTTTCTCGTAGCTCAATTTTTGACCCCGGCGCAAGCGTCCGAAATTTCGATGGGGTCACGGAAATGGGCCAAACTTTGACCACCCATATCTCGGGCCCTAATTGTCCGATCGACTTGAAATTTGAAACGTGGCCTAACAGGGTTTCGGCCTTCCTCCCCATGCTCGCCAATCGCGCCTCACCATGGGGGGTCCGGGTCTTTTCGCCGTAAAATTAAACAAAACCTCGCGAATATCTCCGAAACGGTTCGATAGAATGTCGCAAATTTTGGTGTGAAAGGGCTCCCTATTTTTACCTACAAACCCTTCAAATTTGGTGGTCCTAGCTTCCATAGTTTTTTTATGGCGAATTTTGCAAGGTTTAAAAAATAGCCCAAAAACCGAACGGAAATTCCCTACAGAAACTCCATTCGCGAATTTTAAAACTCCGAGATAGCCAAAATGTTGCTCTCGAAGAGTACATCAATTTAAAAAAAAAGTTTCTCTCTAAGCCCAATAGGACCCGACATTCATAGGGTCAAAGTTCACGAATTTTACACATTCCGGCCGCTACAATTCCCTATAACCGTTGCTCCGAATTTCAAACCCCTCACACAGTACTTCCCATTGAGACACATGAACAATCCCTAGCAAGCGTTTTCTCGTAGCTCAATTTTTGACCCCGGCGCAAGCGACCGAAATTTCGATGGGGGCCGCCCCAATGGTCACGGAAATGGTCCAAACTTTGACCCCCCATATCTCGGGCCCTAATTGTCCGATCGACTTGAAATTTGAAACGTGGCCTAACAGGGTTTCGGCCTTCCTCCCCATGCTCGCCAATCCCGGCTCACCATGGGGGCTCCGGGCCTTTTCGCCGTAATGTTAAAACAAAAACTCGCGAATATCTCCGAAACGGTTCGATAGAATGTCGCAAATTTTGGTGTGAAAGGGCTCCCTATTTTTACCTACAAACCCTCGAAATTTGGTGCTAGTAGTTTCCATAGTTTTTTTATGGCGAATTTTTGAAGGTTTAAAATACAGCCCAAAAATCGAACGCAAATTTCCTACAGAAACTCCATTCGCGAATTTTAAAAATCCGAGATTGCCAAAATTGTTCCTCTCGAAGAGTACATCAATTTAAAAAAAAAGTTTCTCTCTAAGCCCAATAGGACCCGACTTTCATAGGGTCGAAGTTCACGAATTTGACACATTTCGAACGCGACAATTCCCTATAACCGTTGCACCGAATTTCAAACCGCTCACACAGTACTTCCCATTGAGACACATGAACAATCCCCCGCAAGCGTTTTCTCGTAGCTCAATTTTTGACCCCGGCGCAAGCGTCCGAAATTTCGATGGGGTCACGGAAATGGGCCAAACTTTGACCCCCCATATCTCGGGCCCTAATTGTCCGATCGACTTGAAATTTGAAACGTGGCCTAACAGGGTTTCGGCCTTCCTCCCCATGCTCGCCAATCGCGCCTCACCATGGGGGGTCCGGGTCTTTTCGCCGTAAAATTAAACAAAACCTCGCGAATATCTCCGAAACGGTTCGATAGAATGTCGCAAATTTTGGTGTGAAAGGGCTCCCTATTTTTACCTACAAACCCTTCAAATTTGGTGGTCCTAGCTTCCATAGTTTTTTTATGGCGAATTTTGAAAAGTTTAAAAAATAGCCCAAAAACCGAACGGAAATTCCCTACAGAAACTCCATTCGCGAATTTTAAAACTCCGAGATAGCCAAAATGTTGCTCTCGAAGAGTACATCAATTTAAAAAAAAAGTTTCTCTCTAAGCCCAATAGGACCCGACATTCATAGGGTCAAAGTTCACGAATTTTACACATTCCGGCCGCTACAATTCCCTATAACCGTTGCTCCGAATTTCAAACCGCTCACACAGTACTTCCCATTGAGACACATGAACAATCCCTAGCAAGCGTTTTCTCGTAGCTCAATTTTTGACCCCGGCGCAAGCGACCGAAATTTCGATGGGGGCCGCCCCAATGGTCACGGAAATGGTCCAAACTTTGACCCCCCATATCTCGGGCCCTAATTGTCCGATCGACTTGAAATTTGAAACGTGGCCTAACAGGGTTTCGGCCTTCCTCCGCATGCTCGCCAATCGCGGCTCACCATGGGGGCTCCGGGCCTTTTCGCCGTAATGTTAAAACAAAAACTCGCGAATATCTCCGAAACGGTTCGATAGAATGTCGCAAATTTTGGTGTGAAAGGGCTCCCTATTTTTACCTACAAACCCTCCAAATTTAGTGCTAGTAGTTTCCATAGTTTTTTTATGGCGAATTTTTGAAGGTTTAAAAAACAGCCCAAAAATCGAACGGAAATTTCCTACAGAAACTCCATTCGCGAATTTTAAAAATCCGAGATTGCCAAAATTGTTCCTCTCGAAGAGTACATCAATTTAAAAAAAAAGTTTCTCTCTAAGCCCAATAGGACCCGACTTTCATAGGGTCAAAGTTCACGAATTTGACACATTTCGAACGCGACAATTCCCTATAACCGTTGCACCGAATTTCAAACCGCTCACACAGTACTTCCCATTGAGACACATGAACAATCCCCCGCAAGCGTTTTTTCGTAGCTCAATTTTTGACCCCGGCGCAAGCGTCCGAAATTTCGATGGGGTCACGGAAATGGGCCAAACTTTGACCCCCCATATCTCGGGCCCTAATTGTCCGATCGACTTGAAATTTGAAACGTGGCCTAACAGGGTTTCGGCCTTCCTCCCCATGCTCGCCAATCGCGCCTCACCATGGGGGGTCCGGGCCTTTTCGCCGTAAAATTAAACAAAAACTCGCGAATATCTCCGAAACGGTTCGATAGAATGTCGCAAATTTTGGTGTGAAAGGGCTCCCTATTTTTACCTGAAAACCCTTCAAATTTGGTGGTCCTAGCTTCCATAGTTTTTTTATGGCGAATTTTTGAAGGTTTAAAAAATAGCCCAAAAATCGAACGGAAATTCCCTACAGAAACTCCATTCGCGAATTTTAAAAATCCGAGATAGCCAAATTGTTGCTCTCGAAGAGTACATCAATTTAAAAAAAAAGTTTCTCTCTAAGCCCAATAGGACCCGACTTTCATAGGGTCAAAGTTCACGAATTTGACACATTTCGGCCGCGACAATTCCCTATAACCGTTGCACCGAATTTCAAACCGCTCACACAGTACTTCCCATTGAGACACATGAACAATCCCCCGCAAACGTTTTCTCGTAGCTCAATTTTTGACCCCGGCGCAAGCGACCGAATTTTCGATGGGGTCTAGGAAATGGGCCAAACTTTGACCCCCCATATCTCGGGCCCTAATTGTCCGATCGACTTGAAATTTGAAACGTGGCCTAACAGGGTTTCGGCCTTCCTCCGCATGCTCGCCAATCGCGGCTCACCATGGGGGCTCCGGGCCTTTTCGCCGTAATGTTAAAACAAAAACTCGCGAATATCTCCGAAACGGTTCGATAGAATGTCGCAAATTTTGGTGTGAAAGGGCTCCCTATTTTTACCTACAAACCCTCCAAATTTGGTGCTAGTAGTTTCCATAGTTTTTTTATGGCGAATTTTTGAAGGTTTAAAAAACAGCCCAAAAATCGAACGGAAATTTCCTACAGAAACTCCATTCGCGAATTTTAAAAATCCGAGATTGCCAAAATTGTTCCTCTCGAAGAGTACATCAATTTAAAAAAAAAGTTTCTCTCTAAGCCCAATAGGACCCGACTTTCATAGGGTCAAAGTTCACGAATTTGACACATTTCGAACGCGACAATTCCCTATAACCGTTGCACCGAATTTCAAACCGCTCACACAGTACTTCCCATTGAGACACATGAACAATCCCCCGCAAGCGTTTTCTCGTAGCTCAATTTTTGACCCCGGCGCAAGCGTCCGAAATTTCGATGGGGTCACGGAAATGGGCCAAACTTTGACCCCCCATATCTCGGGCCCTAATTGTCCGATCGACTTGAAATTTGAAACGTGGCCTAACAGGGTTTCGGCCTTCCTCCCCATGCTCGCCAATCGCGCCTCACCATGGGGGGTCCGGGCCTTTTCGCCGTAAAATTAAACAAAAACTCGCGAATATCTCCGAAACGGTTCGATAGAATGTCGCAAATTTTGGTGTGAAAGGGCTCCCTATTTTTACCTACAAACCCTTCAAATTTGGTGGTCCTAGCTTCCATAGTTTTTTTATGGCGAATTTTTGAATGTTTAAAAACAAGCCCAAAAACCGAACGGAAATTCCCTACAGAAACTCCATTCGCGAATTTTAAAAATCCGAGATAGCCAAAATGTTGCTCTCGAAGAGTACATCATTTTAAAAAAAAAGTTTCTCTCTAGGCCCAATAGGACCCGACTTTCATAGCGTCAAAGTTCACGAATTTGACACATTTCGGCCGCGACAATTCCCTATAACCGTTGCACCGAATTTCAAACCGCTCACACAGTACTTCCCATTGAGACACATGAACAATCCCCCGCAAGCGTTTTCTCGTAGCTCAATTTTTGACCCCGGCGCAAGCGTCCGAAATTTCGATGGGGTCACGGAAATGGTTACGGTAATGGGCCAAACTTTGACCCCCCATATCTCGGGCCCTAATTGTCCGATCGACTTGAAATTTGAAACGTGGCCTAACAGGGTTTCGGCCTTCCTCCGCATGCTCGCCAATCGCGGCTCACCATGGGGGCTCCGGGCCTTTTCGCCGTAATGTTAAAACAAAAACTCGCGAATATCTCCGAAACGGTTCGATAGAATGTCGAAAATTTTGGTGTGAAAGGGCTCCCTATTTTTACCTGAAAACCCTCCAAATTTGGTGCTTCTAGTTTCCATAGTTTTTTATGGCGAATTTTTGAAGGTTTAAAAAATAGACCAAAAACCGAACGGAAATTCCCTACAGAAACTCCATTCGCGAATTTTAAAACTCCGAGATAGCCAAAATGTTGCTCTCGAAGAGTACATCAATTTAAAAAAAAAAGTTTCTCTCTAAGCCCAATAGGACCCGACATTCATAGGGTCAAAGTTCACGAATTTTACACATTCCGGGCGCTACAATTCCCTATAACCGTTGCACCGAATTTCAAACCGCTCACACAGTACTTCCCATTGAGACACATGAACAATCCCCAGCAAGCGTTTTCTCGTAGCTCAATTTTTGACCCCGGCGCAAGCGACCGAAATTTCGATGGGGGCCGCCCCAATGGTCACGGAAATGGGCCAAACTTTGACCCCCCATATCTCGGGCCCTAATTGTCCGATCGACTTGAAATTTGAAACGTGGCCTAACAGGGTTTCGGCCTTCCTCCCCATGCTCGCCAATCGTGGCTCACCATGGGGGCTCCGGGCCTTTTCGTCGTAATGTTAAAACAAAAACTCGCGAATATCTCCGAAACGGTTCGATAGAATGTCGCAAATTTTGCTGTGAAAGGGCTCCCTAATTTTACCTGAAAACCCTTCAAATTTGGTGGTCCTAGCTTCCATAGTTTTTTTATGGCGAATTTTTGAAGGTTTAAAAAATAGCCCAAAAATCGAACGGAAATTCCCTACAGAAACTACATTCGCGAATTTTAAAAATCCGAGATAGCCAAAATGTTGCTCTCGAAGAGTACATCAATTTAAAAAAAGAAGTTTCTCTCTAGGCCCAATAGGACCCGACTTTCATAGGGTCAAAGTTCACGAATTTGACACATTTCGGCCGCGACAATTCCCTATAACCGTTGCACCGAATTTCAAACCGCTCACACAGTACTTCCCATTGAGACACATGAACAATCCCCCGCAAGCGTTTTCTCGTAGCTCAATTTTTGACCCCGGCGCAAGCGACCGAATTTTCGATGGGGTCACGGAAATGGGCCAAACTTTGACCCCCCATATCTCGGGCCCTAATTGTCCGATCGACTTGAAATTTGAAACGTGGCCTAACAGGGTTTCGGCCTTCCTCCGCATGCTCGCCAATCGCGGCTCACCATGGGGGCTCCGGGCCTTTTCGCCGTAATGTTAAAACAAAAACTCGCGAATATCTCCGAAACGGTTCGATAGAATGTCGAAAATTATGGTGTGAAAGGGCTCCCTATTTTTACCTGAAAACCCTCCAAATTTGGTGCTTCTAGTTTCCATAGTTTTTTATGGCGAATTTTTGAAGGTTTAAAAAATAGCCCAAAAACCGAACGGAAATTCCCTACAGAAACTCCATTCGCGAATTTTAAAAATCCGAGATAGCCAAAATGTTGCTCTCGAAGAGTACATCAATTTAAAAAAAAAAGTTTCTCTCTAGGCCGAATAGGACCCGACTTTCATAGGGTCAAAGTTCACGAATTTGACACATTTCGGCCGCGACAATTCCCTATAACCGTTGCACCGAATTTCAAACCGCTCACACAGTACTTCCCATTGAGACACATGAACAATCACCCGCAAGCGTTTTCTCGTAGCTCAATTTTTGACCCCGGCGCAAGCGTCCGAAATTTCGATGGGGTCACGGAAATGGTCACGGTAATGGGCCAAACTTTGACCCCCCATATCTCGGGCCCTAATTGTCCGATCGACTTGAAATTTGAAACGTGGCCTAACAGGGTTTCGGCCTTCCTCCGCATGCTCGCCAATCGCGGCTCACCATGGGGGCTCCGGGCCTTTTCGCCGTAATGTTAAAACAAAAACTCGCGAATATCTCCGAAACGGTTCGATAGAATGTCGCAAATTTTGGTGTGAAAGGGCTCCCTATTTTTACCTACAAACCCTCCAAATTTGGTGCTAGTAGTTTCCATAGTTTTTTTATGGCGAATTTTTGAAGGTTTAAAATACAGCCCAAAAATCGAACGGAAATTTCCTACAGAAACTGCATTCGCGAATTTTAAAAATCCGAGATTTCCAAAATTGTTCCTCTCGAAGAGTACATCAATTTAAAAAAAAAGTTTCTCTCTAAGCCCAATAGGACCCGACTTTCATAGGGTCGAAGTTCACGAATTTGACACATTTCGAACGCGACAATTCCCTATAACCGTTGCACCGAATTTCAAACCGCTCACACAGTACTTCCCATTGAGACACATGAACAATCCCCCGCAAGCGTTTTCTCGTAGCTCAATTTTTGACCCCGGCGCAAGCGTCCGAAATTTCGATGGGGTCACGGAAATGGGCCAAACTTTGACCCCCCATATCTCGGGCCCTAATTGTCCGATCGACTTGAAATTTGAAACGTGGCCTAACAGGGTTTCGGCCTTCCTCCCCATGCTCGCCAATCGCGCCTCACCATGCGGGGTCCGGGTCTTTTCGCCGTAAAATTAAACAAAACCTCGCGAATATCTCCGAAACGGTTCGATAGAATGTCGCAAATTTTGGTGTGAAAGGGCTCCCTATTTTTACCTACAAACCCTTCAAATTTGGTGGTCCTAGCTTCCATAGTTTTTTTATGGCGAATTTTGCAAGGTTTAAAAAATAGCCCAAAAACCGAACGGAAATTCCCTACAGAAACTCCATTCGCGAATTTTAAAGCTCTGAGATAGCCAAAATGTTGCTCTCGAAGAGTACATCAATTTAAAAAAAAAGTTTCTCTCTAAGCCCAATAGGACCCGACATTCATAGGGTCAAAGTTCACGAATTTTACACATTCCGGCCGCTACAATTCCCTATAACCGTTGCTCCGAATTTCAAACCCCTCACACAGTACTTCCCATTGAGACACATGAACAATCCCTAGCAAGCGTTTTCTCGTAGCTCAATTTTTGACCCCGGCGCAAGCGACCGAAATTTCGATGGGGGCCGCCCCAATGGTCACGGAAATGGTCCAAACTTTGACCCCCCATATCTCGGGCCCTAATTGTCCGATCGACTTGAAATTTGAAACGTGGCCTAACAGGGTTTCGGCCTTCCTCCCCATGCTCGCCAATCGCGGCTCACCATGGGGGCTCCGGGCCTTTTCGCCGTAATGTTAAAACAAAAACTCGCGAATATCTCCGAAACGGTTCGATAGAATGTCGCAAATTTTGGTGTGAAAGGGCTCCCTATTTTTACCTACAAACCCTCGAAATTTGGTGCTAGTAGTTTCCATAGTTTTTTTATGGCGAATTTTTGAAGGTTTAAAATACAGCCCAAAAATCGAACGCAAATTTCCTACAGAAACTCCATTCGCGAATTTTAAAAATCCGAGATTGCCAAAATTGTTCCTCTCGAAGAGTACATCAATTTAAAAAAAAAGTTTCTCTCTAAGCCCAATAGGACCCGACTTTCATAGGGTCGAAGTTCACGAATTTGACACATTTCGAACGCGACAATTCCCTATAACCGTTGCACCGAATTTCAAACCGCTCACACAGTACTTCCCATTGAGACACATGAACAATCCCCCGCAAGCGTTTTCTCGTAGCTCAATTTTTGACCCCAGCGCAAGCGTCCGAAATTTCGATGGGGTCACGGAAATGGGCCAAACTTTGACCCCCCATATCTCGGGCCCTAATTGTCCGATCGACTTGAAATTTGAAACGTGGCCTAACAGGGTTTCGGCCTTCCTCCCCATGCTCGCCAATCGCGCCTCACCATGGGGGGTCCGGGTCTTTTCGCCGTAAAATTAAACAAAACCTCGCGAATATCTCCGAAACGGTTCGATAGAATGTCGCAAATTTTGGTGTGAAAGGGCTCCCTATTTTTACCTACAAACCCTTCAAATTTGGTGGTCCTAGCTTCCATAGTTTTTTTATGGCGAATTTTGAAAAGTTTAAAAAATAGCCCAAAAACCGAACGGAAATTCCCTACAGAAACTCCATTCGCGAATTTTAAAACTCCGAGATAGCCAAAATGTTGCTCTCGAAGAGTACATCAATTTAAAAAAAAAGTTTCTCTCTAAGCCCAATAGGACCCGACATTCATAGGGTCAAAGTTCACGAATTTTACACATTCCGGCCGCTACAATTCCCTATAACCGTTGCTCCGAATTTCAAACCGCTCACACAGTACTTCCCATTGAGACACATGAACAATCCCTAGCAAGCGTTTTCTCGTAGCTCAATTTTTGACCCCGGCGCAAGCGACCGAAATTTCGATGGGGGCCGCCCCAATGGTCACGGAAATGGTCCAAACTTTGACCCCCCATATCTCGGGCCCTAATTGTCCGATCGACTTGAAATTTGAAACGTGGCCTAACAGGGTTTCGGCCTTCCTCCCCATGCTCGCCAATCGCGGCTCACCATGGGGGCTCCGGGCCTTTTCGCCGTAATGTTAAAACAAAAACTCGCGAATATCTCCGAAACGGTTCGATAGAATGTCGCAAATTTTGGTGTGAAAGGGCTCCCTATTTTTACCTGAAAACCCTTCAAATTTGGTGGTCCTAGCTTCCATAGTTTTTTTTATGGCGAATTTTTGAAGGTTTAAAAAATAGCCCAAAAATCGAACGGAAATTCCCTACAGAAACTCCATTTGCGAATTTTAAAAATCCGAGATAGCCAAAATGTTGCTCTCGAAGAGTACATCAATTTTAAAAAAAAGTTTCTCTCTAAGCCCAATAGGACCCGACTTTCATAGGGTCAAAGTTCACGAATTTGACACATTTCGGCCGCGACAATTCCCTATAACCGTTGCACCGAATTTCAAACCGCTCACACAGTACTTCCCATTGAGACACATGAACAATCCCCCGCAAACGTTTTCTCGTAGCTCAATTTTTGACCCCGGCGCAAGCGACCGAATTTTCGATGGGGTCAAGGAAATGGGCCAAACTTTGACCCCCCATATCTCGGGCCCTAATTGTCCGATCGACTTGAAATTTGAAACGTGGCCTAACAGGGTTTCGGCCTTCCTCCGCATGCTCGCCAATCGCGGCTCACCATGGGGGCTCCGGGCCTTTTCGCCGTAATGTTAAAACAAAAACTCGCGAATATCTCCGAAACGGTTCGATAGAATGTCGAAAATTTTGGTGTGAAAGGGCTCCCTATTTTTACCTGAAAACCCTCCAAATTTGGTGCTTCTAGTTTCCATAGTTTTTTATGGCGAATTTTTGAAGGTTTAAAAAATAGCCCAAAAACCGAACGGAAATTCCCTACAGAAACTCCATTCGCGAATTTTAAAAATCCGAGATAGCCAAAATGTTGCTCTCGAAGAGTACATCAATTTAAAAAAAAAGTTTCTCTCTAGGCCCAATAGGACCCGACTTTCATAGGGTCAAAGTTCACGAATTTGACACATTTCGGCCGCGACAATTCCCTATAACCGTTGCACCGAATTTCAAACCGCTCACACAGTACTTCCCATTGAGACACATGAACAATCACCCGCAAGCGTTTTCTCGTAGCTCAATTTTTTACCCCGGCGCAAGCGTCCGAAATTTCGATGGGGTCACGGAAATGGTCACGGTAATGGGCCAAACTTTGACCCCCCATATCTCGGGCCCTAATTGTCCGATCGACTTGAAATTTGAAACGTGGCCTAACAGGGTTTCGGCCTTCCTCCGTATGCTCGCCAATCGCGGCTCACCATGGGGGCTCCGGGCCTTTTCGCCGTAATGTTAAAACAAAAACTCGCGAATATCTCCGAAACGGTTCGATAGAATGTCGCAAATTTTGGTGTGAAAGGGCTCCCTATTTTTACCTACAAACCCTCCAAATTTAGTGCTAGTAGTTTCCATAGTTTTTTTATGGCGAATTTTTGAAGGTTTAAAAAACAGCCCAAAAATCGAACGGAAATTTCCTACAGAAACTCCATTCGCGAATTTTAAAAATCCGAGATTGCCAAAATTGTTCCTCTCGAAGAGTACATCAATTTAAAAAAAAAGTTTCTCTCTAAGCCCAATAGGACCCGACTTTCATAGGGTCAAAGTTCACGAATTTGACACATTTCGGCCGCGACAATTCCCTATAACCGTTGCACCGAATTTCAAACCGCTCACACAGTACTTCCCATTGAGACACATGAACAATCCCCCGCAAACGTTTTCTCGTAGCTCAATTTTTGACCCCGGCGCAAGCGACCGAATTTTCGATGGGGTCAAGGAAATGGGCCAAACTTTGACCCCCCATATCTCGGGCCCTAATTGTCCGATCGACTTGAAATTTGAAACGTGGCCTAACAGGGTTTCGGCCTTCCTCCGCATGCTCGCCAATCGCGGCTCACCATGGGGGCTCCGGGCCTTTTCGCCGTAATGTTAAAACAAAAACTCGCGAATATCTCCGAAACGGTTCGATAGAATGTCGAAAATTTTGGTGTGAAAGGGCTCCCTATTTTTACCTGAAAACCCTCCAAATTTGGTGCTTCTAGTTTCCATAATTTTTTTGTGGCGAATTTTTGAAGGTTTAAAAAATAGCCCAAAAACCGAACGGAAATTCCCTACAGAAACTCCATTCGCGAATTTTAAAAATCCGAGATAGCCAAAATGTTGCTCTCGAAGAGTACATCAATTTAAAAAAAAAAGTTTCTCTCTAGGCCCAATAGGACCCGACTTTCATAGGGTCAAAGTTCACGAATTTGACACATTTCGGCCGCGACAATTCCCTATAACCGTTGCACCGAATTTCAAACCGCTCACACAGTACTTCCCATTGAGACACATGAACAATCACCCGCAAGCGTTTTCTCGTAGCTCAATTTTTGACCCCGGCGCAAGCGTCCGAAATTTCGATGGGGTCACGGAAATGGTCACGGTAATGGGCCAAACTTTGACCCCCCATATCTCGGGCCCTAATTGTCCGATCGACTTGAAATTTGAAACGTGGCCTAACAGGGTTTCGGCCTTCCTCCGCATGCTCGCCAATCGCGGCTCACCATGGGGGCTCCGGGCCTTTTCGCCGTAATGTTAAAACAAAAACTCGCGAATATCTCCGAAACGGTTCGATAGAATGTCGCAAATTTTGGTGTGAAAGGGCTCCCTATTTTTACCTACAAACCCTCCAAATTTGGTGCTAGTAGTTTCCATAGTTTTTTTATGGCGAATTTTTGAAGGTTTAAAAAACAGCCCAAAAATCGAACGGAAATTTCCTACAGAAACTCCATTCGCGAATTTTAAAAATCCGAGATTGCCAAAATTGTTCCTCTCGAAGAGTACATCAATTTAAAAAAAAAGTTTCTCTCTAAGCCCAATAGGACCCGACTTTCATAGGGTCAAAGTTCACGAATTTGACACATTTCGAACGCGACAATTCCCTATAACCGTTGCACCGAATTTCAAACCGCTCACACAGTACTTCCCATTGAGACACATGAACAATCCCCCGCAAGCGTTTTCTCGTAGCTCAATTTTTGACCCCGGCGCAAGCGTCCGAAATTTCGATGGGGTCACGGAAATGGGCCAAACTTTGACCCCCCATATCTCGGGCCCTAATTGTCCGATCGACTTGAAATTTGAAACGTGGCCTAACAGGGTTTCGGCCTTCCTCCCCATGCTCGCCAATCGCGCCTCACCATGGGGGGTCCGGGCCTTTTCGCCGTAAAATTAAACAAAAACTCGCGAATATCTCCGAAACGGTTCGATAGAATGTCGCAAATTTTGGTGTGAAAGGGCTCCCTATTTTTACCTACAAACCCTTCAAATTTGGTGGTCCTAGCTTCCATAGTTTTTTTATGGCGAATTTTTGAATGTTTAAAAACAAGCCCAAAAACCGAACGGAAATTCCCTACAGAAACTCCATTCGCGAATTTTAAAAATCCGAGATAGCCAAAATGTTGCTCTCGAAGAGTACATCATTTTAAAAAAAAAAGTTTCTCTCTAGGCCCAATAGGACCCGACTTTCATAGGGTCAAAGTTCACGAATTTGACACATTTCGGCCGCGACAATTCCCTATAACCGTTGCACCGAATTTCAAACCGCTCACACAGTACTTCCCATTGAGACACATGAACAATCCCCCGCAAGCGTTTTCTCGTAGCTCAATTTTTGACCCCGGCGCAAGCGTCCGAAATTTCGATGGGGTCACGGAAATGGTCACGGTAATGGGCCAAACTTTGACCCCCCATATCTCGGGCCCTAATTGTCCGATCGACTTGAAATTTGAAACGTGGCCTAACAGGGTTTCGGCCTTCCTCCGCATGCTCGCCAATCGCGGCTCACCATGGGGGCTCCGGGCCTTTTCGCCGTAATGTTAAAACAAAAACTCGCGAATATCTCCGAAACGGTTCGATAGAATGTCGCAAATTTTGGTGTGAAAGGGCTCCCTATTTTTACCTACAAACCCTCCAAATTTGGTGCTAGTAGTTTCCATAGTTTTTTTATGGCGAATTTTTGAAGGTTTAAAAAACAGCCCAAAAATCGAACGGAAATTTGCTACAGAAACTCCATTCGCGAATTTTAAAAATCCGAGATTGCCAAAATTGTTCCTCTCGAAGAGTACATCAATTTAAAAAAAAAGTTTCTCTCTAAGCCCAATAGGACCCGACTTTCATAGGGTCAAAGTTCACGAATTTGACACATTTCGGCCGCGACAATTCCCTATAACCGTTGCACCGAATTTCGAACCGCTCACACAGTACTTCCCATTGAGACACATGAACAATCCCCCGAAAGCGTTTTCTCGTAGCTCAATTTTTGACCCCGGCGCAAGCGTCCGAAATTTCGATGGGGTCACGGAAATGGGCCAAATTTTGACACCCCATATCTCGGGCCCTAATTGTCCGATCGACTTGAAATTTGAAACGTGGCCTAACAGGGTTTCGTCCTTCCTCCCCATGCTCGCCAATCGCGCCTCACCATGGGGGGTCCGGGCCTTTTCGCCGTAAAATTAAACAAAAACTAGCGAATATCTCCGAAACGGTTCGATAGAATGTCGCAAATTTTGGTGTGAAAGGGCTCCCTATTTTTACCTACAAACCCTTCAAATTTGGTGGTCCTAGCTTCCATAGTTTTTTTATGGCGAATTTTGCAAGGTTTAAAAAATAGCCCAAAAACCGAACGGAAATTCCCTACAGAAACTCCATTCGCGAATTTTAAAACTCCGAGATAGCCAAAATGTTGCTCTCGAAGAGTACATCAATTTAAAAAAAAAAGTTTCTCTCTAAGCCCAATAGGACCCGACATTCATAGGGTCAAAGTTCACGAATTTTACACATTCCGGCCGCTACAATTCCCTATAACCGTTGCACCGAATTTCAAACCGCTCACACAGTACTTCCCATTGAGACACATGAACAATCCCCAGCAAGCGTTTTCTCGTAGCTCAATTTTTGACCCCGGCGCAAGCGACCGAAATTTCGATGGGGGCCGCCACAATGGTCACGGAAATGGGCTAAACTTTGACCCCCCATATCTCGGGCCCTAATTGTCCGATCGACTTGAAATTTGAAACGTGGCCTAACAGGGTTTCGGCCTTCCTCCCCATGCTCGCCAATCGTGGCTCACCATGGGGGCTCCGGGCCTTTTCGCCGTAATGTTAAAACAAAAACTCGCGAATATCTCCGAAACGTTTCGATAGAATGTCGCAAATTTTGCTGTGAAAGGGCTCCCTAATTTTACCTGAAAACCCTTCAAATTTGGTGGTCCTAGCTTCCATAGTTTTTTTTATGGCGAATTTTTGAAGGTTTAAAAAATAGCCCAAAAATCGAACGGAAATTCCCTACAGAAACTACATTCGCGAATTTTAAAAATCCGAGATAGCCAAAATGTTGCTCTCGAAGAGTACATCAATTTAAAAAAAAAAGTTTCTCTCTAGGCCCAATAGGACCCGACTTTCATAGGGTCAAAGTTCACGAATTTGACACATTTCGGCCGCGACAATTCCCTATAACCGTTGCACCGAATTTCAAACCGCTCACACAGTACTTCCCATTGAGACACATGAACAATCCCCCGCAAGCGTTTTCTCGTAGCTCAATTTTTGACCCCGGCGCAAGCGACCGAATTTTCGATGGGGTCACGGAAATGGGCCAAACTTTGACCCCCCATATCTCGGGCCCTAATTGTCCGATCGACTTGAAATTTGAAACGTGGCCTAACAGGGTTTCGGCCTTCCTCCGCATGCTCGCCAATCGCGGCTCACCATGGGGGCTCCGGGCCTTTTCGCCGTAATGTTAAAAGAAAAACTCGCGAATATCTCCGAAACGGTTCGATAGAATGTCGAAAATTATGGTGTGAAAGGGCTCCCTATTTTTACCTGAAAACCCTCCAAATTTGGTGCTTCTAGTTTCCATAGTTTTTTATGGCGAATTTTTGAAGGTTTAAAAAATAGCCCAAAAACCGAACGGAAATTCCCTACAGAAACTCCATTCGCGAATTTTAAAAATCCGAGATAGCCAAAATGTTGCTCTCGAAGAGTACATCAATTTAAAAAAAAAAGTTTCTCTCTAGGCCCAATAGGACCCGACTTTCATAGGGTCAAAGTTCACGAATTTGACACATTTCGGCCGCGACAATTCCCTATAACCGTTGCACCGAATTTCAAACCGCTCACACAGTACTTCCCATTGAGACACATGAACAATCACCCGCAAGCGTTTTCTCGTAGCTCAATTTTTGACCCCGGCGCAAGCGTCCGAAATTTCGATGGGGTCACGGAAATGGTCACGGTAATGGGCCAAACTTTGACCCCCCATATCTCGGGCCCTAATTGTCCGATCGACTTGAAATTTGAAACGTGGCCTAACAGGGTTTCGGCCTTCCTCCGCATGCTCGCCAATCGCGGCTCACCATGGGGACTCCGGGCCTTTTCGCCGTAATGTTAAAACAAAAACTCGCGAATATCTCCGAAACGGTTCGATAGAATGTCGCAAATTTTGGTGTGAAAGGGCTCCCTATTTTTACCTACAAACCCTCCAAATTTAGTGCTAGTAGTTTACATAGTTTTTTTATGGCGAATTTTTGAAGGTTTAAAAAACAGCCCAAAAATCGAACGGAAATTTCTTACAGAAACTCCATTCGCGAATTTTAAAAATCCGAGATTGCCAAAATTGTTCCTCTCGAAGAGTACATCAATTTAAAAAAAAAGTTTCTCTCTAAGCCCAATAGGACCCGACTTTCATAGGGTCAAAGTTCACGAATTTGACACATTTCGAACGCGACAATTCCCTATAACCGTTGCACCGAATTTCAAACCGCTCACACAGTACTTCCCATTGAGACACATGAACAATCCCCCGCAAGCGTTTTCTCGTAGCTCAATTTTTGACCCCGGCGCAAGCGTCCGAAATTTCGATGGGGTCACGGAAATGGGCCAAACTTTGACCCCCCATATCTCGGGCCCTAATTGTCCGATCGACTTGAAATTTGAAACGTGGCCTAACAGGGTTTCGGCCTTCCTCCCCATGCTCGCCAATCGCGCCTCACCATGGGGGGTCCGGGCCTTTTCGCCGTAAAATTAAACAAAAACTCGCGAATATCTCCGAAACGGTTCGATAGAATGTCGCAAATTTTGGTGTGAAAGGGCTCCCTATTTTTACCTGAAAACCCTTCAAATTTGGTGGTCCCAGCTTCCATAGTTTTTTTATGGCGAATTTTTGAAGGTTTAAAAAATAGCCCAAAAATCGAACGGAAATTCCCTACAGAAACTCCATTCGCGAATTTTAAAAATCCGAGATAGCCAAAATGTTGCTCTCGAAGAGTACATCAATTTAAAAAAAAAGTTTCTCTCTAAGCCCAATAGGACCCGACTTTCATAGGGTCAAAGTTCACGAATTTGACACATTTCGGCCGCGACAATTCCCTATAACCGTTGCACCGAATTTCAAACCGCTCACACAGTACTTCCCATTGAGACACATGAACAATCCCCCGCAAACGTTTTCTCGTAGCTCAATTTTTGACCCCGGCGCAAGCGACCGAATTTTCGATGGGGTCAAGGAAATGGGCCAAATTTTGACCCCCCATATCTCGGGCCCTAATTGTCCGATCGACTTGAAATTTGAAACGTGGCCTAACAGGGTTTCGGCCTTCCTCCGCATGCTCGCCAATCGCGGCTCATCATGGGGGCTCCGGGCCTTTTCGCCGTAATGTTAAAACAAAAACTCGCGAATATCTCCGAAACGGTTCGATAGAATGTCGAAAATTTTGGTGTGAAAGGGCTCCCTATTTTTACCTACAAACCCTCCAAATTTGGTAGTCCTAGCTTCCATAGTTTTTTTATGACGAATTTTTGAATGTTTAAAAAATAGCCCAAAAATCGAACGGAAATTCCCTACAGAAACTCCATTCGCGAATTTTAAAAATCCGAGATAGCCAAAATGTTGCTCACGAAGAGTCCATCAATTTAAGAAAAAAGTTTCTCTCTAAACCCAATAGGACCCGACTTTCATAGGGTCAAAGTTCACGAATTTGACACATTTCGGCCGCGACAATTCCCTATAACCGTTGCACCCAATTTCAAACCGCTCACACAGTACTTACCATTGAGACACATGAACAATCCCCAGCAAGCGTTTTCTCGTAGCTCAATTTTTGGACCCGGCGCAAGCGACCGAATTTTCGATGGGGGCCGCCCCAATGGTCACGGAAATGGGCCAAACTTTGACCCCCCATATCTCGGGCCCTAATTGTCCGATCGACTTGAAATTTGAAACGTGGCCTAACAGGGTTTCGGCCTTCCTCCGCATGCTCGCCAATCGCGGCTCACCATGGGGGCTCCGGGCCTTTTCGCCGTAATGTTAAAACAAAAACTCGCGAATATCTCCGAAACGGTTCGATAGAATGTCGAAAATTTTGGTGTGAAAGGGCTCCCTATTTTTACCTACAAACCCTCCAAATTTGGTGCTAGTAGTTTCCATAGTTTTTTTATGGCGAATTTTTGAAGGTTTAAAAAACAGCCCAAAAATCGAACGGAAATTTCCTACAGAAACTCCATTCGCGAATTTTAAAAATCCGAGATTGCCAAAATTGTTCCTCTCGAAGAGTACATCAATTTAAAAAAAAGTTTCTCTCTAAGCCCAATAGGACCCGACTTTCATAGGGTCAAAGTTCACGAATTTGACACATTTCGAACGCGACAATTCCCTATAACCGTTGCACCGAATTTCAAACCGCTCACACAGTACTTCCCATTGAGACACATGAACAATCCCCCGCAAGCGTTTTCTCGTAGCTCAATTTTTGACCCCGGCGCAAGCGTCCGAAATTTCGATGGGGTCACGGAAATGGGCCAAATTTTGACCCCCCATATCTCGGGCCCTAATTGTCCGATCGACTTGAAATTTGAAACGTGGCCTAACAGGGTTTCGGCCTTCCTCCCCATGCTCGCCAATCGCGCCTCACCATGGGGGGTCCGGGCCTTTTCGCCGTAAAATTAAACAAAAACTCGCGAATATCTCCGAAACGGTTCGATAGAATGTCGCAAATTTTGGTGTGAAAGGGCTCCCTATTTTTACCTACAAACCCTTCAAATTTGGTGGTCCTAGCTTCCATAGTTTTTTTAAGGCGAATTTTGCAAGGTTTAAAAAATAGCCCAAAAACCGAACGGAAATTCCCTACAGAAACTCCATTCGCGAATTTTAAAACTCCGAGATAGCCAAAATGTTGCTCTCGAAGAGTACATCAATTTAAAAAAAAAGTTTCTCTCTAAGCCCAATAGGACCCGACATTCATAGGGTCAAAGTTCACGAATTTTACACATTCCGGCCGCTACAATTCCCTATAACCGTTGCACCGAATTTCAAACCGCTCACACAGTACTTCCCATTGAGACACATGAACAATCCCCAGCAAGCGTTTTCTCGTAGCTCAATGTTTGACCCCGGCGCAAGCGACCGAAATTTCGATGGGGGCCGCCCCAATGGTCAAGGAAATGGTCCAAACTTTGACCCCCCATATCTCGGGCCCTAATTGTCCGATCGACTTGAAATTTGAAACGTGGCCTAACAGGGTTTCGGCCTTCCTCCGCATGCTCGCCAATCGCGGCTCACCATGGGGGCTCCGGGCCTTTTCGCCGTAATGTTAAAACAAAAACTCGCGAATATCTCCGAAACGGTTCGATAGAATGTCGAAAATTTTGGTGTGAAAGGGCTCCCTATTTTTACCTGAAAACCCTCCAAATTTGGTGCTTCTAGTTTCCATAGTTTTTTATGGCGAATTTTTGAAGGTTTAAAAAATAGCCCAAAAACCGAACGGAAATTCCCTACAGAAACTCCATTCGCGAATTTTAAAAATCCGAGATAGCCAAAATGTTGCTCTCGAAGAGTACATCAATTTAAAAAAAAAAGTTTCTCTCTAGGCCCAATAGGACCCGACTTTCATAGGGTCAAAGTTCACGAATTTGACACATTTCGGCCGCGACAATTCCCTATAACCGTTGCACCGAATTTCAAACCGCTCACACAGTACTTCCCATTGAGACACATGAACAATCACCCGCAAGCGTTTTCTCGTAGCTCAATTTTTGACCCCGGCGCAAGCGTCCGAAATTTCGATGGGGTCACGGAAATGGTCACGGTAATGGGCCAAACTTTGACCCCCCATATCTCGGGCCCTAATTGTCCGATCGACTTGAAATTTGAAACGTGGCCTAACAGGGTTTCGGCCTTCCTCCGCATGCTCGCCAATCGCGGCTCACCATGGGGACTCCGGGCCTTTTCGCCGTAATGTTAAAACAAAAACTCGCGAATATCTCCGAAACGGTTCGATAGAATGTCGCAAATTTTGGTGTGAAAGGGCTCCCTATTTTTACCTACAAACCCTCCAAATTTAGTGCTAGTAGTTTACATAGTTTTTTTATGGCGAATTTTTGAAGGTTTAAAAAACAGCCCAAAAATCGAACGGAAATTTCTTACAGAAACTCCATTCGCGAATTTTAAAAATCCGAGATTGCCAAAATTGTTCCTCTCGAAGAGTACATCAATTTAAAAAAAAAGTTTCTCTCTAAGCCCAATAGGACCCGACTTTCATAGGGTCAAAGTTCACGAATTTGACACATTTCGAACGCGACAATTCCCTATAACCGTTGCACCGAATTTCAAACCGCTCACACAGTACTTCCCATTGAGACACATGAACAATCCCCCGCAAGCGTTTTCTCGTAGCTCAATTTTTGACCCCGGCGCAAGCGTCCGAAATTTCGATGGGGTCACGGAAATGGGCCAAACTTTGACCCCCCATATCTCGGGCCCTAATTGTCCGATCGACTTGAAATTTGAAACGTGGCCTAACAGGGTTTCGGCCTTCCTCCCCATGCTCGCCAATCGCGCCTCACCATGGGGGGTCCGGGCCTTTTCGCCGTAAAATTAAACAAAAACTCGCGAATATCTCCGAAACGGTTCGATAGAATGTCGCAAATTTTGGTGTGAAAGGGCTCCCTATTTTTACCTGAAAACCCTTCAAATTTGGTGGTCCCAGCTTCCATAGTTTTTTTATGGCGAATTTTTGAAGGTTTAAAAAATAGCCCAAAAATCGAACGGAAATTCCCTACAGAAACTCCATTCGCGAATTTTAAAAATCCGAGATAGCCAAAATGTTGCTCTCGAAGAGTACATCAATTTAAAAAAAAAGTTTCTCTCTAAGCCCAATAGGACCCGACTTTCATAGGGTCAAAGTTCACGAATTTGACACATTTCGGCCGCGACAATTCCCTATAACCGTTGCACCGAATTTCAAACCGCTCACACAGTACTTCCCATTGAGACACATGAACAATCCCCCGCAAACGTTTTCTCGTAGCTCAATTTTTGACCCCGGCGCAAGCGACCGAATTTTCGATGGGGTCAAGGAAATGGGCCAAATTTTGACCCCCCATATCTCGGGCCCTAATTGTCCGATCGACTTGAAATTTGAAACGTGGCCTAACAGGGTTTCGGCCTTCCTCCGCATGCTCGCCAATCGCGGCTCATCATGGGGGCTCCGGGCCTTTTCGCCGTAATGTTAAAACAAAAACTCGCGAATATCTCCGAAACGGTTCGATAGAATGTCGAAAATTTTGGTGTGAAAGGGCTCCCTATTTTTACCTACAAACCCTCCAAATTTGGTAGTCCTAGCTTCCATAGTTTTTTTATGACGAATTTTTGAATGTTTAAAAAATAGCCCAAAAATCGAACGGAAATTCCCTACAGAAACTCCATTCGCGAATTTTAAAAATCCGAGATAGCCAAAATGTTGCTCACGAAGAGTCCATCAATTTAAGAAAAAAGTTTCTCTCTAAACCCAATAGGACCCGACTTTCATAGGGTCAAAGTTCACGAATTTGACACATTTCGGCCGCGACAATTCCCTATAACCGTTGCACCCAATTTCAAACCGCTCACACAGTACTTACCATTGAGACACATGAACAATCCCCAGCAAGCGTTTTCTCGTAGCTCAATTTTTGGACCCGGCGCAAGCGACCGAATTTTCGATGGGGGCCGCCCCAATGGTCACGGAAATGGGCCAAACTTTGACCCCCCATATCTCGGGCCCTAATTGTCCGATCGACTTGAAATTTGAAACGTGGCCTAACAGGGTTTCGGCCTTCCTCCGCATGCTCGCCAATCGCGGCTCACCATGGGGGCTCCGGGCCTTTTCGCCGTAATGTTAAAACAAAAACTCGCGAATATCTCCGAAACGGTTCGATAGAATGTCGAAAATTTTGGTGTGAAAGGGCTCCCTATTTTTACCTACAAACCCTCCAAATTTGGTGCTAGTAGTTTCCATAGTTTTTTTATGGCGAATTTTTGAAGGTTTAAAAAACAGCCCAAAAATCGAACGGAAATTTCCTACAGAAACTCCATTCGCGAATTTTAAAAATCCGAGATTGCCAAAATTGTTCCTCTCGAAGAGTACATCAATTTAAAAAAAAGTTTCTCTCTAAGCCCAATAGGACCCGACTTTCATAGGGTCAAAGTTCACGAATTTGACACATTTCGAACGCGACAATTCCCTATAACCGTTGCACCGAATTTCAAACCGCTCACACAGTACTTCCCATTGAGACACATGAACAATCCCCCGCAAGCGTTTTCTCGTAGCTCAATTTTTGACCCCGGCGCAAGCGTCCGAAATTTCGATGGGGTCACGGAAATGGGCCAAATTTTGACCCCCCATATCTCGGGCCCTAATTGTCCGATCGACTTGAAATTTGAAACGTGGCCTAACAGGGTTTCGGCCTTCCTCCCCATGCTCGCCAATCGCGCCTCACCATGGGGGGTCCGGGCCTTTTCGCCGTAAAATTAAACAAAAACTCGCGAATATCTCCGAAACGGTTCGATAGAATGTCGCAAATTTTGGTGTGAAAGGGCTCCCTATTTTTACCTACAAACCCTTCAAATTTGGTGGTCCTAGCTTCCATAGTTTTTTTAAGGCGAATTTTGCAAGGTTTAAAAAATAGCCCAAAAACCGAACGGAAATTCCCTACAGAAACTCCATTCGCGAATTTTAAAACTCCGAGATAGCCAAAATGTTGCTCTCGAAGAGTACATCAATTTAAAAAAAAAGTTTCTCTCTAAGCCCAATAGGACCCGACATTCATAGGGTCAAAGTTCACGAATTTTACACATTCCGGCCGCTACAATTCCCTATAACCGTTGCACCGAATTTCAAACCGCTCACACAGTACTTCCCATTGAGACACATGAACAATCCCCAGCAAGCGTTTTCTCGTAGCTCAATGTTTGACCCCGGCGCAAGCGACCGAAATTTCGATGGGGGCCGCCCCAATGGTCAAGGAAATGGTCCAAACTTTGACCCCCCATATCTCGGGCCCTAATTGTCCGATCGACTTGAAATTTGAAACGTGGCCTAACAGGGTTTCGGCCTTCCTCCGCATGCTCGCCAATCGCGGCTCACCATGGGGGCTCCGGGCCTTTTCGCCGTAATGTTAAAACAAAAACTCGCGAATATCTCCGAAACGGTTCGATAGAATGTCGAAAATTTTGGTGTGAAAGGGCTCCCTATTTTTACCTGAAAACCCTCCAAATTTGGTGCTTCTAGTTTCCATAGTTTTTTATGGCGAATTTTTGAAGGTTTAAAAAATAGCCCAAAAACCGAACGGAAATTCCCTACAGAAACTCCATTCGCGAATTTTAAAAATCCGAGATAGCCAAAATGTTGCTCTCGAAGAGTACATCAATTTAAAAAAAAAAGTTTCTCTCTAGGCCCAATAGGACCCGACTTTCATAGGGTCAAAGTTCACGAATTTGACACATTTCGGCCGCGACAATTCCCTATAACCGTTGCACCGAATTTCAAACCGCTCACACAGTACTTCCCATTGAGACACATGAACAATCACCCGCAAGCGTTTTCTCGTAGCTCAATTTTTGACCCCGGCGCAAGCGTCCGAAATTTCGATGGGGTCACGGAAATGGTCACGGTAATGGGCCAAACTTTGACCCCCCATATCTCGGGCCCTAATTGTCCGATCGACTTGAAATTTGAAACGTGGCCTAACAGGGTTTCGGCCTTCCTCCGCATGCTCGCCAATCGCGGCTCACCATGGGGGCTCCGGGCCTTTTCGCCGTAATGTTAAAACAAAAACTCGCGAATATCTCCGAAACGGTTCGATAGAATGTCGCAAATTTTGGTGTGAAAGGGCTCCCTATTTTTACCTACAAACCCTCCAAATTTGGTGCTAGTAGTTTCCATAGTTTTTTTATGGCGAATTTTTGAAGGTTTAAAAAACAGCCCAAAAATCGAACGGAAATTTCCTACAGAAACTCCATTCGCGAATTTTAAAAATCCGAGATTGCCAAAATTGTTCCTCTCGAAGAGTACATCAATTTAAAAAAAAAGTTTCTCTCTAAGCCCAATAGGACCCGACTTTCATAGGGTCAAAGTTCACGAATTTGACACATTTCGAACGCGACAATTCCCTATAACCGTTGCACCGAATTTCAAACCGCTCACACAGTACTTCCCATTGAGACACATGAACAATCCCCCGCAAGCGTTTTCTCGTAGCTCAATTTTTGACCCCGGCGCAAGCGTCCGAAATTTCGATGGGGTCACGGAAATGGGCCAAACTTTGACCCCCCATATCTCGGGCCCTAATTGTCCGATCGACTTGAAATTTGAAACGTGGCCTAACAGGGTTTCGGCCTTCCTCCCCATGCTCGCCAATCGCGCCTCACCATGGGGGGTCCGGGCCTTTTCGCCGTAAAATTAAACAAAAACTCGCGAATATCTCCGAAACGGTTCGATAGAATGTCGCAAATTTTGGTGTGAAAGGGCTCCCTATTTTTACCTACAAACCCTTCAAATTTGGTGGTCCTAGCTTCCATAGTTTTTTTATGGCGAATTTTGCAAGGTTTAAAAAATAGCCCAAAAACCGAACGGAAATTCCCTACAGAAACTCCATTCGCGAATTTTAAAACTCCGAGATAGCCAAAATGTTGCTCTCGAAGAGTATATCAATTTAAAAAAAAAGTTTCTCTCTAAGCCCAATAGGACCCGACATTCATAGGGTCAAAGTTCACGAATTTTACACATTCCGGCCGCTACAATTCCCTATAACCGTTGCACCGAATTTCAAACCGCTCACACAGTACTTCCCATTGAGACACATGAACAATCCCCAGCAAGCGTTTTGTCGTAGCTCAATTTTTGACCCCGGCGCAAGCGAGCGAAATTTCGATGGGGGCCGCCCCAATGGTCACGGAAATGGTCCAAACTTTGACCCCCCATATCTCGGGCCCTAATTGTCCGATCGACTTGAAATTTGAAACGTGGCCTAACAGGGTTTCGGCCTTCTTCCCCATGCTCGCCAATCGCGGCTCACCATGGGGGCTCCGGGCCTTTTCGCCGTAATGTTAAAACAAAAACTCGCGAATATCTCCGAAACGGTTCGATAGAATGTCGCAAATTTTGGTGTGAAAGGGCTCCCTATTTTTACCTGAAAACCCTTCAAATTTGGTGGTCCTAGCTTCCATAGTTTTTTTATGGCGAATTTTTGAAGGTTTAAAAAATAGCCCAAAAATCGAACGGAAATTCCCTACAGAAACTCCATTCGCGAATTTTAAAAATCCGAGATAGCCAAAATGTTGCTCTCGAAGAGTACATCAATTTAAAAAAAAAGTTTCTCTCTAGGCCCAATAGGACCCGACTTTCAAAGGGTCAAGTTTAACGAATTTGACACATTTCGGCCGCGACAATTCCCTATAACCGTTGCACCGAATTTTAAACCGCTCACACAGTACTTCCCATTGAGACACATGAACAATCCCCCGCAAGCGTTTTCTCGTAGCTCAAATGTTGACCCCGGCGCAAGCGTCCGAAATTTCGATGGGGTCACGGAAATGGGCCAAATTTTGACACCCCATATCTCGGGCCCTAATTGTCCGATCGACTTGAAATTTGAAACGTGGCCTAACAGGGTTTCGGCCTTCCTCCCCATGCTCGCCAATCGCGGCTCACCATCGGGGGTCCAGGCCGTTTCGCCGTAATGTTAAAACAAAAACTCGCGAATATCTCCGAAACGGTTCGATAGAATGTCGCAAATTTTGGTGTGAAAGGGCTCCCTATTTTTGCCTACAAACCCTCCAAATTTGGTAGTCCTAGCTTCCATAGTTTTTTTATGACGAATTTTTGAATGTTTAAAAAATAGCCCAAAAATCGAACGGAAATTCCCTACAGAAACTCCATTCGCGAATTTTAAAAATCCGAGATAGCCAAAATGTTGCTCACGAAGAGTCCATCAATTTAAGAAAAAAGTTTCTCTCTAAGCCCAATAGGACCCGACTTTCATAGGGTCAAAGTTCACGAATTTGACACATTTCGGCCGCGACAATTCCCTATAACCGTTGCACCCAATTTCAAACCGCTCACACAGTACTTCCCATTGAGACACATGAACAATCCCCAGCAAGCGTTTTCTCGTAGCTCAATTTTTGGACCCGGCGCAAGCGACCGAATTTTCGATGGGGGCCGCCCCAATGGTCACGGAAATGGGCCAAACTTTGACCCCCCATATCTCGGGCCCTAATTGTCCGATCGACTTGAAATTTGAAACGTGGCCTAACAGGGTTTGGCCTTCCTCCCCATGCTCGCCAATCGCGGCTCACCATGGGGGCTCCGGGCCTTTTCGCTGTAATATTAAAACAAAAACTCGCGAATATCTCCGAAACGGTTCGATAGAATGTCGCAAATTTTGGTGTGAAAGGGCTCCCTATTTTTACATACAAACCCTCCAAATTTGGTGGTCCTAGCTTCCATAGTTTTTTTGTGGCGAATTTTTGAAGGTTTAAAAAATAGCCCAAAATTCGATCGGAAATTCCCTACAGAAACTCCATTCGCGAATTTTAAAACTTCGAGATACACAAAATGTTGCTCTCGAAGAGTACATCAATTTAAAAAAAAAGTTTCTCTCTAAGCCCAATAGGACCCGACTTTCATAGGGTCAAAGTTCACGAATTTGACACATTTCGGCCGCGACAATTCCCTATAACCGTTGCACCGAATTTCAACTTCCCATTGAGACACATGAACAATCCCCAGCAAACGTTTTCTCGTAGCTCCATTTTTGACCCCGGCGCAAGCGAACGAAATTTCGATGGGGGCCGCCCCAATGGTCACGGAAATGGGCCAAACTTTGACCCCCCATATCTCGGGCCCTAATTGTCCGATCGACTTGAAATTTGAAACGTGGCCTAACAGGGTTTCGGCCTTCCTCCCCATGCTCGCCAATCGCGCCTCACCATGGGGGGTCCGGGCCTTTTCGCCGTAAAATTAAACAAAAACTCGCGAATATCTCCGAAACGGTTCGATAGAATGTCGCAAATTTTGGTGTGAAAGGGCTCCCTATTTTTACCTACAAACCCTTCAAATTTGGTGGTCCTAGCTTCCATAGTTTTTTTATGGCGAATTTTTGAATGTTTAAAAAATAGCCCAAAAACCGAACGGAAATTCCCTACAGAAACTCCATTCGCGAATTTTAAAACTCCGAGATAGCCAAAATGTTGCTCTCGAAGAGTACATCAATTTAAAAAAAAAAGTTTCTCTCTAAGCCCAATAGGACCCGACATTCATAGGGTCAAAGTTCACGAATTTTACACATTCCGGCCGCTACAATTCCCTATAACCGTTGCACCGAATTTCAAACCGCTCACACAGTACTTCCCATTGAGACACATGAACAATCCCCAGCAAGCGTTTTCTCGTAGATCAATTTTTGACCCCGGCGCAAGCGACCGAAATTTCGATGGGGGCCGCCCCAATGGTCACGGAAATGGGCCAAACTTTGACCCCCCATATCTCGGGCCCTAATTGTCCGATCGACTTGAAATTTGAAACGTGGCCTAACAGGGTTTCGGCCTTCCTCCGCATGCTCGCCAATCGCGGCTCACCATGGGGGCTCCGGGCCTTTTCGCCGTAATGTTAAAACAAAAACTCGCGAATATCTCCGAAACGGTTCGATAGAATGTCGAAAATTTTGGTGTGAAAGGGCTCCCTATTTTTACCTGAAAACCCTCCAAATTTGGTGCTTCTAGTTTCCATAGTTTTTATGGCGAATTTTTGAAGGTTTAAAAAATAGCCCAAAATCCGAACGGAAATTCCCTACAGAAACTCCATTCGCGAATTTTAAAAATCCGAGATAGCCAAAATGTTGCTCTCGAAGAGTACATCAATTTAAAAAAAAAAGTTTCTCTCTAGGCCCAATAGGACCCGACTTTCATAGGGTCAAAGTTCACGAATTTGACACATTTCGGCCGCGACAATTCCCTATAACCGTTGCACCGAATTTCAAACCGCTCGCACAGTACTTCCCATTGAGACACATGAACAATCCCCCGCAAGCGTTTTCTCGTAGCTCAATTTTTGACCCCGGCGCAAGCGTCCGAAATTTCGATGGGGTCACGGAAATGGGCCAAACTTTGACCCCCCATATCTCGGGCCCTAATTGTCCGATCGACTTGAAATTTGAAACGTGGCCTAACAGGGTTTCGGCCTTCCTCCCCATGCTCGCCAATCGCGCCTCACCATGGGGGGTCCGGGCCTTTTCGCCGTAAAATTAAACAAAAACTCGCGAATATCTCCGAAACGGTTCGATAGAATGTCGCAAATTTTGGTGTGAAAGGGCTCCCTATTTTTACCTACAAACCCTTCAAATTTGGTGGTCCTAGCTTCCATAGTTTTTTTATGGCGAATTTTGCAAGGTTTAAAAAATAGCCCAAAAACCGAACGGAAATTCCCTACAGAAACTCCATTCGCGAATTTTAAAACTCCGAGATAGCCAAAATGTTGCTCTCGAAGAGTACATCAATTTAAAAAAAAAAGTTTCTCTCTAAGCCCAATAGGACCCGACATTCATAGGGTCAAAGTTCACGAATTTTACACATTCCGGCCGCTACAATTCCCTATAACCGTTGCACCGAATTTCAAACCGCTCACACAGTACTTCCCATTGAGACACATGAACAATCCCCAGCAAGCGTTTTCTCGTAGCTCAATTTTTGACCCCGGCGCAAGCGACCGAAATTTCGATGGGGGCCGCCCCAATGGTCACGGAAATGGTCCAAACTTTGACCCCCCATATCTCGGGCCCTAATTGTCCGATCGACTTGAAATTTGAAACGTGGCCTAACAGGGTTTCGGCCTTCCTCCCCATGCTCGCCAATCGCGGCTCACCATGGGGGCTCCGGGCCTTTTCGCCGTAATGTTAAAACAAAAACTCGCGAATATCTCCGAAACGGTTCGATAGAATGTCGCAAATTTTGGTGTGAAAGGGCTCCCTATTTTTACCTGAAAACCCTTCAAATTTGGTGGTCCTAGCTTCCATAGTTTTTTTATGGCGAATTTTTGAAGGTTTAAAAAATAGCCCAAAAATCGAACGGAAATTCCCTACAGAAACTCCATTCGCGAATTTTAAAAATCCGAGATAGCCAAAATGTTGCTCTCGAAGAGTACATCAATTTAAAAAAAAAGTTTCTCTCTAGGCCCAATAGGACCCGACTTTCAAAGGGTCAAGGTTAACGAATTTGACACATTTCGGCCGCGACAATTCCCTATAACCGTTGCACCGAATTTCAAACCGCTCACACAGTACTTCCCATTGAGACACATGAACAATCCCCCGCAAGCGTTTTCTCGTAGCTCAATTTTTGACCCCGGCGCAAGCGACCGAATTTTCGATGGGGTCACGGAAATGGGCCAAACTTTGACCCCCCATATCTCGGGCCCTAATTGTCCGATCGACTTGAAATTTGAAACGTGGCCTAACAGGGTTTCGGCCTTCCTCCGCATGCTCGCCAATTGCGTCTCACCATGGGGGCTCCGGGCCTTTTCGCCGTAATGTTAAAACAAAAACTCGTTAATATCTCCGAAACGGTTCGATAGAATGTCGAAAATTTTGGTGTGAAAGGGCTCCCTATTTTTACCTGAAAACCCTCCAAATTTGGTGCTTCTAGTTTCCATAGTTTTTTATGGCGAATTTTTGAAGGTTTAAAAAATAGCCCAAAAACCGAACGGAAATTCCCTACAGAAACTCCATTCGCGAATTTTAAAAATCCGAGATAGCCAAAATGTTGCTCTCGGAGAGTACATCAATTTAAAAAAAAGTTTCTCTCTAGGCCCAATAGGACCCGACTTTCATAGGGTCAAAGTTCACGAATTTGACACATTTCGGCCGCGACAATTCCCTATAACCGTTGCACCGAATTTCAAACCGCTCACACAGTACTTCCCATTGAGACACATGAACAATCACCCGCAAGCGTTTTCTCGTAGCTCAATTTTTGACCCCGGCGCAAGCGTCCGAAATTTCGATGGGGTCACGGAAATGGTCACGGTAATGGGCCAAACTTTGACCCCCCATATCTCGGGCCCTAATTGTCCGATCGACTTGAAATTTGAAACGTGGCCTAACAGGGTTTCGGCCTTCCTCCGCATGCTCGCCAATCGCGGCTCACCATGGGGGCTCCGGGCCTTTTCGCCGTAATGTTAAAACAAAAACTCGCGAATATCTCCGAAACGGTTCGATAGAATGTCGCAAATTTTGGTGTGAAAGGGCTCCCTATTTTTACCTACAAACCCTCCAAATTTGGTGCTAGTAGTTTCCATAGTTTTTTTATGGCGAATTTTTGAAGGTTTAAAAAACAGCCCAAAAATCGAACGGAAATTTCCTACAGAAACTCCATTCGCGAATTTTAAAAATCCGAGATTGCCAAAATTGTTCCTCTCGAAGAGTACATCAATTTAAAAAAAAAGTTTCTCTCTAAGCCCAATAGGACCCGACTTTCATAGGGTCAAAGTTCACGAATTTGACACATTTCGAACGCGACAATTCCCTATAACCGTTGCACCGAATTTCAAACCGCTCACACAGTACTTCCCATTGAGACACATGAACAATCCCCCGCAAGCGTTTTCTCGTAGCTCAATTTTTGACCCCGGCGCAAGCGTCCGAAATTTCGATGGGGTCACGGAAATGGGCCAAACTTTGACCCCCCATATCTCGGGCCCTAATTGTCCGATCGACTTGAAATTTGAAACGTGGCCTAACAGGGTTTCGGCCTTCCTCCCCATGCTCGCCAATCGCGCCTCACCATGGGGGGTCCGGGCCTTTTCGCCGTAAAATTAAACAAAAACTCGCGAATATCTCCGAAACGGTTCGATAGAATGTCGCAAATTTTGGTGTGAAAGGGCTCCCTATTTTTACCTACAAACCCTTCAAATTTGGTGGTCCTAGCTTCCATAGTTTTTTTATGGCGAATTTTGCAAGGTTTAAAAAATAGCCCAAAAACCGAACGGAAATTCCCTACAGAAACTCCATTCGCGAATTTTAAAACTCCGAGATAGCCAAAATGTTGCTCTCGAAGAGTATATCAATTTAAAAAAAAAGTTTCTCTCTAAGCCCAATAGGACCCGACATTCATAGGGTCAAAGTTCACGAATTTTACACATTCCGGCCGCTACAATTCCCTATAACCGTTGCACCGAATTTCAAACCGCTCACACAGTACTTCCCATTGAGACACATGAACAATCCCCAGCAAGCGTTTTGTCGTAGCTCAATTTTTGACCCCGGCGCAAGCGAGCGAAATTTCGATGGGGGCCGCCCCAATGGTCACGGAAATGGTCCAAACTTTGACCCCCCATATCTCGGGCCCTAATTGTCCGATCGACTTGAAATTTGAAACGTGGCCTAACAGGGTTTCGGCCTTCTTCCCCATGCTCGCCAATCGCGGCTCACCATGGGGGCTCCGGGCCTTTTCGCCGTAATGTTAAAACAAAAACTCGCGAATATCTCCGAAACGGTTCGATAGAATGTCGCAAATTTTGGTGTGAAAGGGCTCCCTATTTTTACCTGAAAACCCTTCAAATTTGGTGGTCCTAGCTTCCATAGTTTTTTTATGGCGAATTTTTGAAGGTTTAAAAAATAGCCCAAAAATCGAACGGAAATTCCCTACAGAAACTCCATTCGCGAATTTTAAAAATCCGAGATAGCCAAAATGTTGCTCTCGAAGAGTACATCAATTTAAAAAAAAAGTTTCTCTCTAGGCCCAATAGGACCCGACTTTCAAAGGGTCAAGTTTAACGAATTTGACACATTTCGGCCGCGACAATTCCCTATAACCGTTGCACCGAATTTTAAACCGCTCACACAGTACTTCCCATTGAGACACATGAACAATCCCCCGCAAGCGTTTTCTCGTAGCTCAAATGTTGACCCCGGCGCAAGCGTCCGAAATTTCGATGGGGTCACGGAAATGGGCCAAATTTTGACACCCCATATCTCGGGCCCTAATTGTCCGATCGACTTGAAATTTGAAACGTGGCCTAACAGGGTTTCGGCCTTCCTCCCCATGCTCGCCAATCGCGGCTCACCATCGGGGGTCCAGGCCGTTTCGCCGTAATGTTAAAACAAAAACTCGCGAATATCTCCGAAACGGTTCGATAGAATGTCGCAAATTTTGGTGTGAAAGGGCTCCCTATTTTTGCCTACAAACCCTCCAAATTTGGTAGTCCTAGCTTCCATAGTTTTTTTATGACGAATTTTTGAATGTTTAAAAAATAGCCCAAAAATCGAACGGAAATTCCCTACAGAAACTCCATTCGCGAATTTTAAAAATCCGAGATAGCCAAAATGTTGCTCACGAAGAGTCCATCAATTTAAGAAAAAAGTTTCTCTCTAAGCCCAATAGGACCCGACTTTCATAGGGTCAAAGTTCACGAATTTGACACATTTCGGCCGCGACAATTCCCTATAACCGTTGCACCCAATTTCAAACCGCTCACACAGTACTTCCCATTGAGACACATGAACAATCCCCAGCAAGCGTTTTCTCGTAGCTCAATTTTTGGACCCGGCGCAAGCGACCGAATTTTCGATGGGGGCCGCCCCAATGGTCACGGAAATGGGCCAAACTTTGACCCCCCATATCTCGGGCCCTAATTGTCCGATCGACTTGAAATTTGAAACGTGGCCTAACAGGGTTTGGCCTTCCTCCCCATGCTCGCCAATCGCGGCTCACCATGGGGGCTCCGGGCCTTTTCGCTGTAATATTAAAACAAAAACTCGCGAATATCTCCGAAACGGTTCGATAGAATGTCGCAAATTTTGGTGTGAAAGGGCTCCCTATTTTTACATACAAACCCTCCAAATTTGGTGGTCCTAGCTTCCATAGTTTTTTTGTGGCGAATTTTTGAAGGTTTAAAAAATAGCCCAAAATTCGATCGGAAATTCCCTACAGAAACTCCATTCGCGAATTTTAAAACTTCGAGATACACAAAATGTTGCTCTCGAAGAGTACATCAATTTAAAAAAAAAGTTTCTCTCTAAGCCCAATAGGACCCGACTTTCATAGGGTCAAAGTTCACGAATTTGACACATTTCGGCCGCGACAATTCCCTATAACCGTTGCACCGAATTTCAACTTCCCATTGAGACACATGAACAATCCCCAGCAAACGTTTTCTCGTAGCTCCATTTTTGACCCCGGCGCAAGCGAACGAAATTTCGATGGGGGCCGCCCCAATGGTCACGGAAATGGGCCAAACTTTGACCCCCCATATCTCGGGCCCTAATTGTCCGATCGACTTGAAATTTGAAACGTGGCCTAACAGGGTTTCGGCCTTCCTCCCCATGCTCGCCAATCGCGCCTCACCATGGGGGGTCCGGGCCTTTTCGCCGTAAAATTAAACAAAAACTCGCGAATATCTCCGAAACGGTTCGATAGAATGTCGCAAATTTTGGTGTGAAAGGGCTCCCTATTTTTACCTACAAACCCTTCAAATTTGGTGGTCCTAGCTTCCATAGTTTTTTTATGGCGAATTTTTGAATGTTTAAAAAATAGCCCAAAAACCGAACGGAAATTCCCTACAGAAACTCCATTCGCGAATTTTAAAACTCCGAGATAGCCAAAATGTTGCTCTCGAAGAGTACATCAATTTAAAAAAAAAAGTTTCTCTCTAAGCCCAATAGGACCCGACATTCATAGGGTCAAAGTTCACGAATTTTACACATTCCGGCCGCTACAATTCCCTATAACCGTTGCACCGAATTTCAAACCGCTCACACAGTACTTCCCATTGAGACACATGAACAATCCCCAGCAAGCGTTTTCTCGTAGATCAATTTTTGACCCCGGCGCAAGCGACCGAAATTTCGATGGGGGCCGCCCCAATGGTCACGGAAATGGGCCAAACTTTGACCCCCCATATCTCGGGCCCTAATTGTCCGATCGACTTGAAATTTGAAACGTGGCCTAACAGGGTTTCGGCCTTCCTCCGCATGCTCGCCAATCGCGGCTCACCATGGGGGCTCCGGGCCTTTTCGCCGTAATGTTAAAACAAAAACTCGCGAATATCTCCGAAACGGTTCGATAGAATGTCGAAAATTTTGGTGTGAAAGGGCTCCCTATTTTTACCTGAAAACCCTCCAAATTTGGTGCTTCTAGTTTCCATAGTTTTTATGGCGAATTTTTGAAGGTTTAAAAAATAGCCCAAAATCCGAACGGAAATTCCCTACAGAAACTCCATTCGCGAATTTTAAAAATCCGAGATAGCCAAAATGTTGCTCTCGAAGAGTACATCAATTTAAAAAAAAAAGTTTCTCTCTAGGCCCAATAGGACCCGACTTTCATAGGGTCAAAGTTCACGAATTTGACACATTTCGGCCGCGACAATTCCCTATAACCGTTGCACCGAATTTCAAACCGCTCGCACAGTACTTCCCATTGAGACACATGAACAATCCCCCGCAAGCGTTTTCTCGTAGCTCAATTTTTGACCCCGGCGCAAGCGTCCGAAATTTCGATGGGGTCACGGAAATGGGCCAAACTTTGACCCCCCATATCTCGGGCCCTAATTGTCCGATCGACTTGAAATTTGAAACGTGGCCTAACAGGGTTTCGGCCTTCCTCCCCATGCTCGCCAATCGCGCCTCACCATGGGGGGTCCGGGCCTTTTCGCCGTAAAATTAAACAAAAACTCGCGAATATCTCCGAAACGGTTCGATAGAATGTCGCAAATTTTGGTGTGAAAGGGCTCCCTATTTTTACCTACAAACCCTTCAAATTTGGTGGTCCTAGCTTCCATAGTTTTTTTATGGCGAATTTTGCAAGGTTTAAAAAATAGCCCAAAAACCGAACGGAAATTCCCTACAGAAACTCCATTCGCGAATTTTAAAACTCCGAGATAGCCAAAATGTTGCTCTCGAAGAGTACATCAATTTAAAAAAAAAAGTTTCTCTCTAAGCCCAATAGGACCCGACATTCATAGGGTCAAAGTTCACGAATTTTACACATTCCGGCCGCTACAATTCCCTATAACAGTTGCACCGAATTTCAAACCGCTCACACAGTACTTCCCATTGAGACACATGAACAATCCCCAGCAAGCGTTTTCTCGTAGCTCAATTTTTGACCCCGGCGCAAGCGACCGAAATTTCGATGGGGGCCGCCCCAATGGTCACGGAAATGGTCCAAACTTTGACCCCCCATATCTCGGGCCCTAATTGTCCGATCGACTTGAAATTTGAAACGTGGCCTAACAGGGTTTCGGCCTTCCTCCCCATGCTCGCCAATCGCGGCTCACCATGGGGGCTCCGGGCCTTTTCGCCGTAATGTTAAAACAAAAACTCGCGAATATCTCCGAAACGGTTCGATAGAATGTCGCAAATTTTGGTGTGAAAGGGCTCCCTATTTTTACCTGAAAACCCTTCAAATTTGGTGGTCCTAGCTTCCATAGTTTTTTTATGGCGAATTTTTGAAGGTTTAAAAAATAGCCCAAAAATCGAACGGAAATTCCCTACAGAAACTCCATTCGCGAATTTTAAAAATCCGAGATAGCCAAAATGTTGCTCTCGAAGAGTACATCAATTTAAAAAAAAAGTTTCTCTCTAGGCCCAATAGGACCCGACTTTCAAAGGGTCAAGGTTAACGAATTTGACACATTTCGGCCGCGACAATTCCCTATAACCGTTGCACCGAATTTTAAACCGCTCACACAGTACTTCCCATTGAGACACATGAACAATCCCCCGCAAGCGTTTTCTCGTAGCTCAAATGTTGACCCCGGCGCAAGCGTCCGAAATTTCGATGGGGTACGGAAATGGGCCAAATTTTGACACCCCATATCTCGGGCCCTAATTGTCCGATCGACTTGAAATTTGAAACGTGGCCTAACAGGGTTTCGGCCTTCCTCCGCATGCTCGCCAATCGCGCCTCACCATGGGGGGTCCGGGCCTTTTCGCCGTAAAATTAAACAAAACTCGCGAATATCTCCGAAACGGTTCGATAGAATGTCGCAAATTTTGGTGTGAAAGGGCTCCCTATTTTTACCTACAAACCCTTCAAATTTGGTGGTCCTAGCTTCCATAGTTTTTTTATGGCGAATTTTGCAAGGTTTAAAAAATAGCCCAAAAACCGAACGGAAATTCCCTACAGAAACTCCATTCGCGAATTTTAAAACTCCGAGATAGCCAAAATGTTGCTCTCGAAGAGTAAATCAATTTAAAAAAAAAGTTTCTCTCTAAGCCCAATAGGACCCGACATTCATAGGGTCAAAGTTCACGAATTTTACACATTCCGGCCGCTACAATTCCCTATAACCGTTGCACCGAATTTCAAACCGCTCACACAGTACTTCCCATTGAGACACATGAACAATCCCCAGCAAGCGTTTTCTCGTAGCTCAATTTTTGACCCCGGCGCAAGCGACCGAAATTTCGATGGGGGCCGCCAAAATGGTCACGGAAATGGGCCAAATTTTGACCCCCTATATCTCGGGCCCTAATTGTCCGATCGACTTGAAATTTGAAACGTGGCCTAACAGGGTTTCGGCCTTCCTCCCCATGCTCGCCAATCGCGGCTCACCATGGGGGCTCTGGGCCTTTTCGCCGTAAAGTTAAAACAAAAACTCGCGAATATCTCCGAAACGGTTCGATAGAATGTCGCAAATTTTGGTGTGAAAGGGCTCCCTAATTTTACCTGAAAACCCTTCAAATTTGGTGGTCCTAGCTTCCATAGTTTTTTTATGGCGAATTTTTGAAGGTTTAAAAAATAGCCCAAAAATCGAACGGAAATTCCCTACAGAAACTCCATTCGCGAATTTTAAAAATCCGAGATAGCCAAAATGTTGCTCTCGAAGAGTACATCAATTTAAAAAAAAAGTTTCTCTCTAGGCTCAATAGGACCCGACTTTCATAGGGTCAAAGTTCACGAATTTGACACATTTCGGCCGCGACAATTCCCTATAACCGTTGCACCGAATTTCAAACCGCTCACACAGTACTTCCCATTGAGACACATGAACAATCCCCCGCAAGCGTTTTCTCGTAGCTCAATTTTTGACCCCGGCGCAAGCGACCGAATTTTCGATGGGGTCACGGAAATGGGCCAAACTTTGACCCCCCATATCTCGGGCCCTAATTGTCCGATCGACTTGAAATTTGAAACGTGGCCTAACAGGGTTTCGGCCTTCCTCCGCATGCTCGCGAATCGCGGCTCACCATGGGGGCTCCGGGCCTTTTCGCCGTAATGTTAAAACAAAAACTCGCAAATATCTCCGAAACGGTTCGATAGAATGTCGAAAATTTTGGTGTGAAAGGGCTCCCTATTTTTACCTGAAAACCCTCCAAATTTGGTGCTTCTAGTTTCCATAGTTTTTTATGGCGAATTTTTGAAGGTTTAAAAAATAGCCCAAAAACCGAACGGAAATTCCCTACAGAAACTCCATTCGCGAATTTTAAAAATCCGAGATAGCCAAAATGTTGCTCTCGAAGAGTACATCAATTTAAAAAAAAAGTTTCTCTCTAGGCCCAATAGGACCCGACTTTCATAGAGTCAAAGTTCACGAATTTGACACATTTCGGCCGCGACAATTCCCTATAACCGTTGCACCGAATTTCAAACCGCTCACACAGTACTTCCCATTGAGACACATGAACAATCCCCCGCAAGCGTTTTCTCGTAGCTCAATTTTTGACCCCGGCGCAAGCGTCCGAAATTTCGATGGGGTCACGGAAATGGTCACGGTAATGGGCCAAACTTTGACCCCCCATATCTCGGGCCCTAATTGTCCGATCGACTTGAAATTTGAAACGTGGCCTAACAGGGTTTCGGCCTTCCTCCGCATGCTCGCCAATCGCGGCTCACGATGGGGGCTCCCGGCCTTTTCGCCGTAATGTTAAAACAAAAACTCGCGAATATCTCCGAAACGGTTCGATAGAATGTCGCAAATTTTGGTGTGAAAGGGCTCCCTATTTTTACCTACAAACCCTCCAAATTTGGTGCTAGTAGTTTCCATAGTTTTTTTATGGCGAATTTTTGAATGTTTAAAAAACAGCCCAAAAATCGAACGGAAATTTCCTACAGAAACTCCATTCGCGAATTTTAAAAATCCGAGATTGCCAAAATTGTTCCTCTCGAAGAGTACATCAATTTAAAAAAAAAGTTTCTCTCTAAGCCCAATAGGACCCGACTTTCATAGGGTCAAAGTTCACGAATTTGACACATTTCGGCCGCGACAATTCCCTATAACCGTTGCACCCAATTTCAAACCGCTCACACAGTACTTCCCATTGAGACACATGAACAATCCCCAGCAAGCGTTTTCTCGTAGCTCAATTTTTGGACCCGGCGCAAGCGACCGAATTTTCGATGGGGGCCGCCCCAATGGTCACGGAAATGGGCCAAACTTTGACCCCCCATATCTCGGGCCCTAATTGTCCGATCGACTTGAAATTTGAAACGTGGCCTAACAGGGTTTCGGCCTTCCTCCCCATGCTCGCCAATCGCGGCTCACCATGGGGGCTCCGGGCCTTTTCGCCGTAATGTTAAAACAAAAACTCGCGAATATCTCCGAAACGGTTCGATAGAATGTCGCAAATTTTGGTGTGAAAGGGCTCCCTATTTTTACCTGAAAACCCTCCAAATTTGGTGCTTCTAGTTTCCATAGATTTTTATGGCGAATTTTTGAAGGTTTAAAAAACAGCCCAAAAATCGAACGGAAATTTCCTACAGAAACTCCATTCGAGAATTTTAAAAATCCGAGATTGCCAAAATTGTTCCTCTCGAAGAGTACATCAATTTAAAAAAAAAAGTTTCTCCCTAAGCCCAATAGGACCCGAATTTCATAGGGTCAAAGTTCACGAATTTGACACATTTCGGCCGCGACAATTCCCTATAACCGTTGCACCAAATTTCAAACCGCTCACACAGTACTTCCCATTGAGACACATGAACAATCCCCAGCAAGCGTTTTCTCGTAGCTCAATTTTTGACCCCGGCGCAAGCGACCGAAATTTCGATTGGGGCCGCCCCAATGGTCACGGAAATGGGCCAAATTTTGACCCCCCACATCTCGGGCCCTAATTGTCCGATCGACTTGAAATTTGAAACGTGGCCTAACAGGGTTTCGGCCTTCCTCCCCATGCTCGCCAATCGCGGCTCACCATGGGGGCTCCGGGCCTTTTCGCCGTAATGTTAAAACAAAAACTCGCGAATATCTCCGAAACGGTTCGATAGAATGTCGCAAATTTTGGTGTGAAAGGGCTCCCTATTCTTACCTACAAACCCTCCAAATTTGGTGCTAGTAGTTTCCATAGTTTTTTTATGGCGAATTTTTGAAGGTTTAAAAAACAGCCCAAAAATCGAACGGAAATTTCCTACAGAAACTCCATTCGAGAATTTTAAAAATCCGAGATTGCCAAAATTGTTCCTCTCGAAGAGTATATCAATTTAAAAAAAAAAGTTTCTCCCTAAGCCCAATAGGACCCGAATTTCATAGGGTCAAAGTTCACGAATTTGACACATTTCGGCCGCGACAATTCCCTATAACCGTTGCACCGAATTTCAAACCGCTCACACAGTACTTCCCATTGAGACACATGAACAATCCCCCGCAAGCGTTTTCTCGTAGCTCAATTTTTGACCCCGGCGCAAGCGTCCGAAATTTCGATGGGGTCACGGAAATGGGCCAAACTTTGACCCCCCATATCTCGGGCCCTAATTGTCCTATCGACTTGAAATTTGAAACGTGGCCTAACAGGGTTTCGGCCTTCCTCCCCATGCTCGCCAATCGCGCCTCACCATGGGGGGTCCGGGCCTTTTCGCCGTAAAATTAAACAAAAACTCGCGAATATCTCCGAAACGGTTCGATAGAATGTCGCAAATTTTAATGTGAAAGGGCTCCCTATTTTTACCTACAAACCCTTCAAATTTGGTGGTCCTAGCTTCCATAGTTTTTTTATGGCGAATTTTGCAAGGTTTAAAAAATAGCCCAAAAACCGAACGGAAATTCCCTACAGAAACTCCATTCGCGAATTTTAAAACTCCGAGATAGCCAAAATGTTGCTCTCGAAGAGTACATCAATTTAAAAAAAAAGTTTCTCTCTAAGCCCAATAGGACCCGACATTCATAGGGTCAAAGTTCACGAATTTTACACATTCCGGCCGCAACAATTCCCTATAACCGTTGCACCGAATTTCAAACCGCTCACACAGTACTTCCCATTGAGACACATGAACAATCCCCAGCAAGTGTTTTCTCGTAGCTCAATTTTTGACCCCGGCGCAAGCGACCGAAATTTCGATGGGGGCCGCCCCAATGGTCACGGAAATGGGCCAAACTTTGACCCCCTATATCTCGGGCCCTAATTGTCCGATCGACTTGAAATTTGAAACGTGGCCTAACAGGGTTTCGGCCTTCCTCCCCATGCTCGCCAATCGCGGCTCACCATCGGGGGTCCAGGCCGTTTCGCCGTAATGTTAAAACAAAAACTCGCGAATATCTCCGAAACGGTTCGATAGAATGTCGCAAATTTTGGTGTGAAACGGCTCCCTATTTTTACCTACAAACCCTCCAAATTTGGTAGTCCTAGCTTCCATAGTTTTTTTATGGCGAATTTTTAAATGTTTAAAAAATAGCCCCAAAATCGAACGGAAATTCCCTACAGAAACTCCATTCGCGAATTTTAAAAATCCGAGACAGCCAAAATGTTGCTCTCGAAGAGTACATCAATTTTAAAAAAAAGTTTCTCTCTAAGCCCAATAGGACCCGACTTTCATAGGGTCAAAGTTCACGAATTTGACACTTTTCGGCCGCGACAATTCCCTATAACCGTTGCACCGAATTTCAAACCGCTCACACAGTACTTCCCATTGAGACACATGAACAATCCCCCGCGAGCGTTTTCTCGTAGCTCAAATTTTGACCCCGGCGAGAGCGTCCGAAATTTCGATGGGGTCACTGAAATGGGCCAAACTTTGACCCCCCATATCTCGGGCCCTAATTGTCCGATCGACTTGAAATTTGAAACGTGGCCTAACAGGGTTTCGGCCTTCCTCCCCATGCTCGCCAATCGCGGGTCACCATGGGGGCTCCGGGCCTTCTCGCCGTAATGTTAAAACAAAAACTCGCGAATATCTCCGAAACGGTTCGATAGAATGTCGCAAATTGTGGTGTGAAAGGGCTCCCTATTTTTACCTGAAAACCCTCCAAATTTGGTGCTTCTAGTTTCCATAGTTTTTTATGGCGAATTTTTGAAGGTTTAAAAAATAGCCCAAAAACCGAACGGAAATTCCCTACAGAAACTCCATTCGCGAATTTTAAAAATCCGAGATAGCCAAAATGTTGCTCTCGAAGAGTACATCAATTTAAAAAAAAAGTTTCTCTCTAGGCCCAATAGGACCCGACTTTCATAGGGTCAAAGTTCACGAATTTGACACATTTCGGCCGCGACAATTCCCTATAACCGTTGCACCGAATTTCAAACCGCTCACACAGTACTTCTCATTGAGACACATGAACAATCACCAGCAAGCGTTTTCTCGTAGCTCAATTTTTGACCCCGGCGCAAGCGTCCGAAATTTCGATGGGGTCACGGAAATGGTCACGGTAATGGGCCAAACTTTGACCCCCCATATCTCGGGCCCTAATTGTCCGATCGACTTGAAATTTGAAACGTGGCCTAACAGGGTTTCGGCCTTCCTCCGCATGCTCGCCAATCGCGGCTCACCATGGGGGCTCCGGGCCTTTTCGCCGTAATGTTAAAACAAAAACTCGCGAATATCTCCGAAACGGTTCGATAGAATGTCGCAAATTTTGGTGTGAAAGGGCTCCCTATTTTTACCTACAAACCCTCCAAATTTGGTGCTAGTAGTTTCCATAGTTTTTTTATGGCGAATTTTTGAAGGTTTAAAAAACAGCCCAAAAATCCAACGGAAATTTCCTACAGAAACTCCATTCGCGAATTTTAAAAATCCGAGATTGGCAAAATTGTTCCTCTCGAAGAGTACATCAATTTAAAAAAAAAGTTTCTCTCTAAGCCCAATAGGACCCGACTTTCATAGGGTCAAAGTTCACGAATTTGACACATTTCGGCCGCGACAATTCCCTATAACCGTTGCACCGAATTTCAAACCGCTCACACAGTACTTCCCATTGAGACACATGAACAATCCCCCGCAAGCGTTTTCTCGTAGCTCAATTTTTGACCCCGGCGCAAGCGACCGAATTTTCGATGGGGTCACGGAAATGGGCCAAACTTTGACCCCCCATATCTCGGGCCCTAATTGTCCGATCGACTTGAAATTTGAAACGTGGCCTAACAGGGTTTCGGCCTTCCTCCGCATGCTCGCCAATCGCGGCTCACCATGGGGGCTCCGGGCCTTTTCGCCGTAATGTTAAAACAAAAACTCGCGAATATCTCCGAAACGGTTCGATAGAATGTCGAAAATTTTGGTGTGAAAGGGCTCCCTATTTTTACCTGAAAACCCTCCAAATTTGGTGCTTCTAGTTTCCATAGTTTTTTATGGCGAATTTTTGAAGGTTTAAAAAATAGCCCAAAAACCGAACGGAAATTCCCTACAGAAACTCCATTCGCGAATTTTAAAAATCCGAGATAGCCAAAATGTTGCTCTCGAAGAGTACATCAATTAAAAAAAAAAGTTTCTCTCTAGGCCCAATAGGACCCGACTTTCATAGGGTCAAAGTTCACGAATTTGACACATTTCGGCCGCGACAATTCCCTATAACCGTTGCACCAAATTTCAAACCGCTCACACAGTACTTCCCATTGAGACACATGAACAATCCCCAGCAAGCGTTTTCTCGTAGCTCAATTTTTGACCCCGGCGCAAGCGACCGAAATTTCGATTGGGGCCGCCCCAATGGTCACGGAAATGGGCCAAATTTTGACCCCCCACATCTCGGGCCCTAATTGTCCGATCGACTTGAAATTTGAAACGTGGCCTAACAGGGTTTCGGCCTTCCTCCCCATGCTCGCCAATCGCGGCTCACCATGGGGGCTCCGGGCCTTTTCGCCGTAATGTTAAAACAAAAACTCGCGAATATCTCCGAAACGGTTCGATAGAATGTCGCAAATTTTGGTGTGAAAGGGCTCCCTATTCTTACCTACAAACCCTCCAAATTTGGTGCTAGTAGTTTCCATAGTTTTTTTATGGCGAATTTTTGAAGGTTTAAAAAACAGCCCAAAAATCGAACGGAAATTTCCTACAGAAACTCCATTCGAGAATTTTAAAAATCCGAGATTGCCAAAATTGTTCCTCTCGAAGAGTACATCAATTTAAAAAAAAAAGTTTCTCCCTAAGCCCAATAGGACCCGAATTTCATAGGGTCAAAGTTCACGAATTTGACACATTTCGGCCGCGACAATTCCCTATAACCGTTGCACCGAATTTCAAACCGCTCACACAGTACTTCCCATTGAGACACATGAACAATCCCCCGCAAGCGTTTTCTCGTAGCTCAATTTTTGACCCCGGCGCAAGCGTCCGAAATTTCGATGGGGTCACGGAAATGGGCCAAACTTTGACCCCCCATATCTCGGGCCCTAATTGTCCTATCGACTTGAAATTTGAAACGTGGCCTAACAGGGTTTCGGCCTTCCTCCCCATGCTCGCCAATCGCGCCTCACCATGGGGGGTCCGGGCCTTTTCGCCGTAAAATTAAACAAAAACTCGCGAATATCTCCGAAACGGTTCGATAGAATGTCGCAAATTTTAATGTGAAAGGGCTCCCTATTTTTACCTACAAACCCTTCAAATTTGGTGGTCCTAGCTTCCATAGTTTTTTTATGGCGAATTTTGCAAGGTTTAAAAAATAGCCCAAAAACCGAACGGAAATTCCCTACAGAAACTCCATTCGCGAATTTTAAAACTCCGAGATAGCCAAAATGTTGCTCTCGAAGAGTACATCAATTTAAAAAAAAAGTTTCTCTCTAAGCCCAATAGGACCCGACATTCATAGGGTCAAAGTTCACGAATTTTACACATTCCGGCCGCAACAATTCCCTATAACCGTTGCACCGAATTTCAAACCGCTCACACAGTACTTCCCATTGAGACACATGAACAATCCCCAGCAAGTGTTTTCTCGTAGCTCAATTTTTGACCCCGGCGCAAGCGACCGAAATTTCGATGGGGGCCGCCCCAATGGTCACGGAAATGGGCCAAACTTTGACCCCCTATATCTCGGGCCCTAATTGTCCGATCGACTTGAAATTTGAAACGTGGCCTAACAGGGTTTCGGCCTTCCTCCCCATGCTCGCCAATCGCGGCTCACCATCGGGGGTCCAGGCCGTTTCGCCGTAATGTTAAAACAAAAACTCGCGAATATCTCCGAAACGGTTCGATAGAATGTCGCAAATTTTGGTGTGAAACGGCTCCCTATTTTTACCTACAAACCCTCCAAATTTGGTAGTCCTAGCTTCCATAGTTTTTTTATGGCGAATTTTTAAATGTTTAAAAAATAGCCCCAAAATCGAACGGAAATTCCCTACAGAAACTCCATTCGCGAATTTTAAAAATCCGAGACAGCCAAAATGTTGCTCTCGAAGAGTACATCAATTTTAAAAAAAAGTTTCTCTCTAAGCCCAATAGGACCCGACTTTCATAGGGTCAAAGTTCACGAATTTGACACTTTTCGGCCGCGACAATTCCCTATAACCGTTGCACCGAATTTCAAACCGCTCACACAGTACTTCCCATTGAGACACATGAACAATCCCCCGCGAGCGTTTTCTCGTAGCTCAAATTTTGACCCCGGCGAGAGCGTCCGAAATTTCGATGGGGTCACTGAAATGGGCCAAACTTTGACCCCCCATATCTCGGGCCCTAATTGTCCGATCGACTTGAAATTTGAAACGTGGCCTAACAGGGTTTCGGCCTTCCTCCCCATGCTCGCCAATCGCGGGTCACCATGGGGGCTCCGGGCCTTCTCGCCGTAATGTTAAAACAAAAACTCGCGAATATCTCCGAAACGGTTCGATAGAATGTCGCAAATTGTGGTGTGAAAGGGCTCCCTATTTTTACCTGAAAACCCTCCAAATTTGGTGCTTCTAGTTTCCATAGTTTTTTATGGCGAATTTTTGAAGGTTTAAAAAATAGCCCAAAAACCGAACGGAAATTCCCTACAGAAACTCCATTCGCGAATTTTAAAAATCCGAGATAGCCAAAATGTTGCTCTCGAAGAGTACATCAATTTAAAAAAAAAGTTTCTCTCTAGGCCCAATAGGACCCGACTTTCATAGGGTCAAAGTTCACGAATTTGACACATTTCGGCCGCGACAATTCCCTATAACCGTTGCACCGAATTTCAAACCGCTCACACAGTACTTCTCATTGAGACACATGAACAATCACCAGCAAGCGTTTTCTCGTAGCTCAATTTTTGACCCCGGCGCAAGCGTCCGAAATTTCGATGGGGTCACGGAAATGGTCACGGTAATGGGCCAAACTTTGACCCCCCATATCTCGGGCCCTAATTGTCCGATCGACTTGAAATTTGAAACGTGGCCTAACAGGGTTTCGGCCTTCCTCCGCATGCTCGCCAATCGCGGCTCACCATGGGGGCTCCGGGCCTTTTCGCCGTAATGTTAAAACAAAAACTCGCGAATATCTCCGAAACGGTTCGATAGAATGTCGCAAATTTTGGTGTGAAAGGGCTCCCTATTTTTACCTACAAACCCTCCAAATTTGGTGCTAGTAGTTTCCATAGTTTTTTTATGGCGAATTTTTGAAGGTTTAAAAAACAGCCCAAAAATCCAACGGAAATTTCCTACAGAAACTCCATTCGCGAATTTTAAAAATCCGAGATTGGCAAAATTGTTCCTCTCGAAGAGTACATCAATTTAAAAAAAAAGTTTCTCTCTAAGCCCAATAGGACCCGACTTTCATAGGGTCAAAGTTCACGAATTTGACACATTTCGGCCGCGACAATTCCCTATAACCGTTGCACCGAATTTCAAACCGCTCACACAGTACTTCCCATTGAGACACATGAACAATCCCCCGCAAGCGTTTTCTCGTAGCTCAATTTTTGACCCCGGCGCAAGCGACCGAATTTTCGATGGGGTCACGGAAATGGGCCAAACTTTGACCCCCCATATCTCGGGCCCTAATTGTCCGATCGACTTGAAATTTGAAACGTGGCCTAACAGGGTTTCGGCCTTCCTCCGCATGCTCGCCAATCGCGGCTCACCATGGGGGCTCCGGGCCTTTTCGCCGTAATGTTAAAACAAAAACTCGCGAATATCTCCGAAACGGTTCGATAGAATGTCGAAAATTTTGGTGTGAAAGGGCTCCCTATTTTTACCTGAAAACCCTCCAAATTTGGTGCTTCTAGTTTCCATAGTTTTTTATGGCGAATTTTTGAAGGTTTAAAAAATAGCCCAAAAACCGAACGGAAATTCCCTACAGAAACTCCATTCGCGAATTTTAAAAATCCGAGATAGCCAAAATGTTGCTCTCGAAGAGTACATCAATTAAAAAAAAAAGTTTCTCTCTAGGCCCAATAGGACCCGACTTTCATAGGGTCAAAGTTCACGAATTTGACACATTTCGGCCGCGACAATTCCCTATAACCGTTGCACCGAATTTCAAACCGCTCACACAGTACTTCCCATTGAGACACATGAACAATCACCCGCAAGCGTTTTCTCGTAGCTCAATTTTTGACCCCGGCGCAAGCGTCCGAAATTTCGATGGGGTCACGGAAATGGTCACGGTAATGGGCCAAACTTTGACCCCCCATATCTCGGGCCCTAATTGTCCGATCGACTTGAAATTTGAAACGTGGCCTAACAGGGTTTCGGCCTTCCTCCCCATGCTCGCCAATCGCGGCTCACCATGGGGGCTCCGGGCCTTTTCGCCGTAATGTTAAAACAAAAACTCGCGAATATCTCCGAAACGGTTCGATAGAATGTCGCAAATTTTGGTGTGAAAGGGCTCCCTATTTTTACCTGAAAACCCTTCAAATTTGGTGGTCCTAGCTTCCATAGTTTTTTTATGGCGAATTTTTGAAGGTTTAAAAAATAGCCCAAAAATCGAACGGAAATTCCCTACAGAAACTCCATTCGCGAATTTTAAAAATCCGAGATAGCCAAAATGTTGCTCTCGAAGAGTACATCAATTTAAAAAAAAAGTTTCTCTCTAGGCCCAATAGGACCCGACTTTCAAAGGGTCAAGGTTAACGAATTTGACACAATTCGGCCGCGACAATTCCCTATAACCGTTGCACCGAATTTTAAACCGCTCACACAGTACTTCCCATTGAGACACATGAACAATCCCCCGCAAGCGTTTTCTCGTAGCTCAAATGTTGACCCCGGCGCAAGCGTCCGAAATTTCGATGGGGTCACGGAAATGGGCCAAATTTTGACACCCCATATCTCGGGCCCTAATTGTCCGATCGACTTGAAATTTGAAACGTGGCCTAACAGGGTTTCGGCCTTCCTCCCCATGCTCGCCAATCGCGGCTCACCATCGGGGGTCCAGGCCGTTTCGCCGTAATGTTAAAACAAAAACTCGCGAATATCTCCGAAACGGTTCGATAGAATGTCGCAAATTTTGGTGTGAAAGGGCTCCCTATTTTTACCTACAAACCCTCCAAATTTGGTAGTCCTAGCTTCTATACTTTTTTATGACGAATTTTTGAATGTTTAAAAAATAGCCCAAAAATCGAACGGAAATTCCCTACAGAAACTCCATTCGCGAATTTTAAAAATCCGAGATAGCCAAAATGTTGCTCACGAAGAGTCCATCAATTTAAGAAAATAGTTTCTCTCTAAGCCCAATAGGACGCGACTTTCATAGGGTCAAAGTTCACGAATTTGACACATTTCGGCCGCGACAATTCCCTATAACCGTTGCACCGAATTTCAAACCGCTCACACAGTACTTCCCATTGAGACACATGAACAATCCCCAGCAAGCGTTTTCTCGTAGCTCAATTTTTGGACCCGGCGCAAGCGACCGAATTTTCGATGGGGGCCGCCCCATTGGTCACGGAAATGGGCCAAACTTTGACCCCCCATATCTCGGGCCCTAATTGTCCGATCGACTTGAAATTTGAAACGTGGCCTAACAGGGTTTCGGCCTTCCTCCCCATGCTCGCCAATCGCGGCTCACCATGGGGGCTCCGGGCCTTTTCGCCGTAATATTAAAACAAAAACTCGCGAATATCTCCGAAACGGTTCGATAGAATGTCGCAAATTTCGGTGTGAAATGGCTCCCTATTTTTACATACAAACCCTCCAAATTTGGTGGTCCTAGCTTCCATAGTTTTTTTGTGGCGAATTTTGCAAGGTTTAAAAAATAGCCCAAAATTCGATCGGAAATTCCCTACAGAAACTCCATTCGCGAATTTTAAAACTTCGAGATACACAAAATGTTGCTCTCGAAGAGTACATCAATTTAAAAAAAAAGTTTCTCTCTAAGCCCAATAGGACCCGACTTTCATAGGGTCAAAGTTCACGAATTTGACACATTTCGGCCGCGACAATTCCCTATAACCGTTGCACCGAATTTCAAACCGCTCACACAGTACTTCCCATTGAGACACATGAACAATCCCCAGCAAACGTTTTCTCGTAGCTCCATTTTTGACCCCGGCGCAAGCGAACGAAATTTCGATGAGGGCCGCCCCAATGGTCACGGAAATGGGCCAAACTTTGACCCCCCATATCTCGGGCCCTAATTGTCCGATCGACTTGAAATTTGAAACGTGGCCTAACAGGGTTTCGGCCTTTCTCCCCATGCTCGCCAATCGCGGCTCACCATGGGGGCTCCGGGCCTTCTCGCCGTAATGTTAAAACAAAAACTCGCGAATATCTCCGAAACGGTTCGATAGAATGTCGCAAATTTTGGTGTGAAAGGGCTCCCTATTTTTACCTGAAAACCCTCCAAATTTGGTGCTTCTAGTTTCCATAGTTTTTTATGGCGAATTTTTGAAGGTTTAAAAAATAGCCCAAAAACCGAACGGAAATTCCCTACAGAAACTCCATTCGCGAATTTTAAAAATCCGAGATAGCCAAAATGTTGCTCTCGAAGAGTACATCAATTTAAAAAAAAGTTTCTCTCTAGGCCCAATAGGACCCGACTTTCATAGGGTCAAAGTTCACGAATTTGACACATTTCGGCCGCGACAATTCCCTATAACCGTTGCACCGAATTTCAAACCGCTCACACAGTACTTCCCATTGAGACACATGAACAATCACCAGCAAGCGTTTTCTCGTAGCTCAATTTTTGACCCCGGCGCAAGCGTCCGAAATTTCGATGGGGTCACGGAAATGGTCACGGTAATGGGCCAAACTTTGACCCCCCATATCTCGGGCCCTAATTGTCCGATCGACTTGAAATTTGAAACGTGGCCTAACAGGGTTTCGGCCTTCCTCCCCATGCTCGCCAATCGCGGCTCACCATGGGGGCTCCGGGCCTTTTCGCCGTAATGTTAAAACAAAAACTCGTGAATATCTCCGAAACGGTTCGATAGAATGTCGCAAATTTTGGTGTGAAAGGGCTCCCTATTTTTACCTGAAAACCTTTCAAATTTGGTGGTCCTAGCTTCCATAGTTTTTTTATGGCGAATTTTTGAAGGTTTAAAAAATAGCCCAAAAATCGAACGGAAATTCCCTACAGAAACTCCGTTCGCGAATTTTAAAAATCCGAGATAGCCAAAATGTTGCTCTCGAAGAGTACATCAATTTAAAAAAAAAGTTTCTCTCTAGGCCCAATAGGACCCGACTTTCAAAGGGTCAAGGTTAACGAATTTGACACATTTCGGCCGCGACAATTCCCTATAACCGTTGCACCGAATTTTAAACCGCTCACACAGTACTTCCCATTGAGACACATTGAGACACATGAACAATCCCCCGCAAGCGTTTTCTCGTAGCTCAAATGTTGACCCCGGCGCAAGCGTCCGAAATTTCGATGGGGTCACGGAAATGGGCCAAATTTTGACACCCCATATCTCGGGCCCTAATTGTCCGATCGACTTGAAATTTGAAACGTGGCCTAACAGGGTTTCGGCCTTCCTCCCCATGCTCGCCAATCGCGGCTCACCATCGGGGGTCCAGGCCGTTTCGCCGTAATGTCAAAACAAAAACTCGCGAATATCTCCGAAACGGTTCGATAGAATGTCGCAAATTTTGGTGTGAAAGGGCTCCCTATTTTTACCTACAAACCCTCCAAATTTGGTAGTCCTAGCTTCCATACTTTTTTTATGACGAATTTTTGAATGTTTAAAAAATAGCCCAAAAATCGAACGGAAATTCCCTACAGAAACTCCATTCGCGAATTTTAAAAATCCGAGATAGCCAAAATGTTGCTCACGAAGAGTCCATCAATTTAAGAAAAAAGTTTCTCTCTAAGCCCAATAGGACCCGACTTTCATAGGGTCAAAGTTCACGAATTTGACACATTTCGGCCGCGACAATTCCCTATAACCGTTGCACCGAATTTCAAACCGCTCACACAGTACTTCCCATTGAGACACATGAACAATCCCCAGCAAGCGTTTTCTCGTAGCTCAATTTTTGACCCCGGCGCAAGCGACCGAAATTTCGATGGGGGCCGCCCCAATGGTCACGGAAATGGTCCAAACTTTGACCCCCCATATCTCGGGCCCTAATTGTCCGATCGACTTGAAATTTGAAACGTGGCCTAACAGGGTTTCGGCCTTCCTCCCCATGCTCGCCAATCGCGAGGCTCACCATAAGGGCTCCGGGCCTTTTCGCCGTAATGTTAAAACAAAAACTCGCGAATATCTCCGAAACGGTTCGATAGAATGTCGAAAATTTTGGTGTGAAAGGGCTCCCTATTTTTACCTGAAAACCCTTCAAATTTGGTGGTCCTAGCTTCCATAGTTTTTTTATGGCGAATTTTTGAAGGTTTAAAAAATAGCCCAAAAATCGAACGGAAATTCCCTACAGAAACTCCATTCGCGAATTTTAAAAATCCGAGATAGCCAAAATGTTGCTCTCGAAGAGTACATCAATTTAAAAAAAAAGTTTCTCTCTAGGCCCAATAGGACCCGACTTTCAAAGGGTCAAGGTTAACGAATTTGACACATTTCGGCCGCGACAATTCCCTATAACCGTTGCACCGAATTTTAAACCGCTCACACAGTACTTCCCATTGAGACACATTGAGACACATGAACAATCCCCCGCAAGCGTTTTCTCGTAGCTCAAATGTTGACCCCGGCGCAAGCGTCCGAAATTTCGATGGGGTCACGGAAATGGGCCAAATTTTGACACCCCATATCTCGGGCCCTAATTGTCCGATCGACTTGAAATTTGAAACGTGGCCTAACAGGGTTTCGGCCTTCCTCCCCATGCTCGCCAATCGCGGCTCACCATCGGGGGTCCAGGCCGTTTCGCCGTAATGTCAAAACAAAAACTCGCGAATATCTCCGAAACGGTTCGATAGAATGTCGCAAATTTTGGTGTGAAAGGGCTCCCTATTTTTACCTACAAACCCTCCAAATTTGGTAGTCCTAGCTTCCATACTTTTTTTATGACGAATTTTTGAATGTTTAAAAAATAGCCCAAAAATCGAACGGAAATTCCCTACAGAAACTCCATTCGCGAATTTTAAAAATCCGAGATAGCCAAAATGTTGCTCACGAAGAGTCCATCAATTTAAGAAAAAAGTTTCTCTCTAAGCCCAATAGGACCCGACTTTCATAGGGTCAAAGTTCACGAATTTGACACATTTCGGCCGCGACAATTCCCTATAACCGTTGCACCGAATTTCAAACCGCTCACACAGTACTTCCCATTGAGACACATGAACAATCCCCAGCAAGCGTTTTCTCGTAGCTCAATTTTTGACCCCGGCGCAAGCGACCGAAATTTCGATGGGGGCCGCCCCAATGGTCACGGAAATGGTCCAAACTTTGACCCCCCATATCTCGGGCCCTAATTGTCCGATCGACTTGAAATTTGAAACGTGGCCTAACAGGGTTTCGGCCTTCCTCCCCATGCTCGCCAATCGCGAGGCTCACCATGAGGGCTCCGGGCCTTTTCGCCGTAATGTTAAAACAAAAACTCGCGAATATCTCCGAAACGGTTCGATAGAATGTCGAAAATTTTGGTGTGAAAGGGCTCCCTATTTTTACCTGAAAACCCTTCAAATTTGGTGGTCCTAGCTTCCATAGTTTTTTTGTGGCGAATTTTGCAAGGTTTAAAAAATAGCCCAAAATTCGATCGGAAATTCCCTACAGAAACTCCATTCGCGAATTTTAAAACTTCGAGATACACAAAATGTTGCTCTCGAAGAGTACATCAATTTAAAAAAAAAGTTTCTCTCTAAGCCCAATAGGACCCGACTTTCATAGGGTCAAAGTTCACGAATTTGACACATTTCGGCCGCGACAATTCCCTATAACCGTTGCACCGAATTTCAAAGCGCTCACACAGTACTTCCCATTGAGACACATGAACAATCCCCAGCAAACGTTTTCTCGTAGCTCCATTTTTGACCCCGGCGCAAGCGAACGAAATTTCGATGAGGGCCGCCCCAATGGTCACGGAAATGGGCCAAACTTTGACCCCCCATATCTCGGGCCCTAATTGTCCGATCGACTTGAAACTTGAAACGTGGCCTAACAGGGTTTCGGCCTTTCTCCCCATGCTCGCCAATCGCGGCTCACCATGGGGGCTCCGGGCCTTCTCGCCGTAATGTTAAAACAAAAACTCGCGAATATCTCCGAAACGGTTCGATAGAATGTCGCAAATTTTGGTGTGAAAGGGCTCCCTATTTTTACCTGAAAACCCTCCAAATTTGGTGCTTCTAGTTTCCATAGTTTTTTATGGCGAATTTTTGAAGGTTTAAAAAATAGCCCAAAAACCGAACGGAAATTCCCTACAGAAACTCCATTCGCGAATTTTAAAAATCCGAGATAGCCAAAATGTTGCTCTCGAAGAGTACATCAATTTAAAAAAAAGTTTCTCTCTAGGCCCAATAGGACCCGACTTTCATAGGGTCAAAGTTCACGAATTTGACACATTTCGGCCCCGACAATTCCCTATAACCGTTGGACCGAATTTCAAACCGCTCACACAGTACTTCCCATTGAGACACATGAACAATCACCAGCAAGCGTTTTCTCGTAGCTCAATTTTTGACCCCGGCGCAAGCGTCCGAAATTTCGATGGGGTCACGGAAATGAGCCAAACTTTGACCCCCCATATCTCGGGCCCTAATTGTCCGATCGACTTGAAATTTGAAACGTGGCCTAACAGGGTTTCGTCCTTCCTCCCCATGCTCGCCAATCGCGCCTCACCATGGGGGGTCCGGGCCTTTTCGCCGTAAAATTAAACAAAAACTCGCGAATATCTCCGAAACGGTTCGATAGAATGTCGCAAATTTTGGTGTGAAAGGGCTCCCTATTTTTACCTACAAACCCTTCAAATTTGGTGGTCCTAGCTTCCATAGTTTTTTTATGGCGAATTTTGCAAGGTTTAAAAAATAGCCCAAAAACCGAACGGAAATTCCCTACAGAAACTCCATTCGCGAATTTTAAAACTCCGAGATAGCCAAAATGTTGCTCTCGAAGAGTACATCAATTTAAAAAAAAAAGTTTCTCTCTAAGCCCAATAGGACCCGACATTCATAGGGTCAAAGTTCACGAATTTTACACATTCCGGCCGCTACAATTCCCTATAACCGTTGCACCGAATTTCAAACCGCTCACACAGTACTTCCCATTGAGACACATGAACAATCCCCCGCAAGCGTTTTCTCGTAGCTCAATTTTTGACCCCGGCGCAAGCGACCGAATTTTCGATGGGGTCACGGAAATGGGCCAAACTTTGACCCCCCATATCTCGGGCCCTAATTGTCCGATCGACTTGAAATTTGAAACGTGGCCTAACAGGGTTTCGGCCTTCCTCCCCATGCTCGCCAATCGCGGCTCACCATGGGGGCTCCGGGCCTTTTCGCCGTAATGTTAAAACAAAAACTCGTGAATATCTCCGAAACGGTTCGATAGAATGTCGCAAATTTTGGTGTGAAAGGGCTCCCTATTTTTACCTGAAAACCTTTCAAATTTGGTGGTCCTAGCTTCCATAGTTTTTTTATGGCGAATTTTTGAAGGTTTAAAAAATAGCCCAAAAATCGAACGGAAATTCCCTACAGAAACTCCGTTCGCGAATTTTAAAAATCCGAGATAGCCAAAATGTTGCTCTCGAAGAGTACATCAATTTAAAAAAAAAGTTTCTCTCTAGGCCCAATAGGACCCGACTTTCAAAGGGTCAAGGTTAACGAATTTGACACATTTCGGCCGCGACAATTCCCTATAACCGTTGCACCGAATTTTAAACCGCTCACACAGTACTTCCCATTGAGACACATTGAGACACATGAACAATCCCCCGCAAGCGTTTTCTCGTAGCTCAAATGTTGACCCCGGCGCAAGCGTCCGAAATTTCGATGGGGTCACGGAAATGGGCCAAATTTTGACACCCCATATCTCGGGCCCTAATTGTCCGATCGACTTGAAATTTGAAACGTGGCCTAACAGGGTTTCGGCCTTCCTCCCCATGCTCGCCAATCGCGGCTCACCATCGGGGGTCCAGGCCGTTTCGCCGTAATGTCAAAACAAAAACTCGCGAATATCTCCGAAACGGTTCGATAGAATGTCGCAAATTTTGGTGTGAAAGGGCTCCCTATTTTTACCTACAAACCCTCCAAATTTGGTAGTCCTAGCTTCCATACTTTTTTTATGACGAATTTTTGAATGTTTAAAAAATAGCCCAAAAATCGAACGGAAATTCCCTACAGAAACTCCATTCGCGAATTTTAAAAATCCGAGATAGCCAAAATGTTGCTCACGAAGAGTCCATCAATTTAAGAAAAAAGTTTCTCTCTAAGCCCAATAGGACCCGACTTTCATAGGGTCAAAGTTCACGAATTTGACACATTTCGGCCGCGACAATTCCCTATAACCGTTGCACCGAATTTCAAACCGCTCACACAGTACTTCCCATTGAGACACATGAACAATCCCCAGCAAGCGTTTTCTCGTAGCTCAATTTTTGACCCCGGCGCAAGCGACCGAAATTTCGATGGGGGCCGCCCCAATGGTCACGGAAATGGTCCAAACTTTGACCCCCCATATCTCGGGCCCTAATTGTCCGATCGACTTGAAATTTGAAACGTGGCCTAACAGGGTTTCGGCCTTCCTCCCCATGCTCGCCAATCGCGAGGCTCACCATGAGGGCTCCGGGCCTTTTCGCCGTAATGTTAAAACAAAAACTCGCGAATATCTCCGAAACGGTTCGATAGAATTTCGAAAATTTTGGTGTGAAAGGGCTCCCTATTTTTACCTGAAAACCCTTCAAATTTGGTGGTCCTAGCTTCCATAGTTTTTTTATGTCGAATTTTTGAAGGTTTAAAAAATAGCCCAAAAATCGAACGGAAATTCCCTACAGAAACTCCATTCGCGAATTTTAAAAATCCGAGATAGCCAAAATGTTGCTCTCGAAGAGTACATCAATTTAAAAAAAAAGTTTCTCTCTAGGCCCAATAGGACCCGACTTTCAAAGGGTCAAGGTTAACGAATTTGACACAATTCGGCCGCGACAATTCCCTATAACCGTTGCACCGAATTTTAAACCGCTCACACAGTACTTCCCATTGAGACACATGAACAATCCCCCGCAAGCGTTTTCTCGTAGCTCAAATGTTGACCCCGGCGCAAGCGTCCGAAATTTCGATGGGGTCACGGAAATGGGCCAAATTTTGACACCCCATATCTCGGGCCCTAATTGTCCGATCGACTTGAAATTTGAAACGTGGCCTAACAGGGTTTCGGCCTTCCTCCCCATGCTCGCCAATCGCGGCTCACCATCGGGGGTCCAGGCCGTTTCGCCGTAATGTTAAAACAAAAACTCGCGAATATCTCCGAAACGGTTCGATAGAATGTCGCAAATTTTGGTGTGAAAGGGCTCCCTATTTTTACCTACAAACCCTCCAAATTTGGTAGTCCTAGCTTCTATACTTTTTTTATGACGAATTTTTGAATGTTTAAAAAATAGCCCAAAAATCGAACGGAAATTTCCTACAGAAACTCCATTCGCGAATTTTAAAAATCCGAGATTGCCAAAATTGTTCCTCTCGAAGAGTACATCAATTTAAAAAAAAAGTTTCTCTCTAAGCCCAATAGGACCCGACTTTCATAGGGTCAAAGTTCACGAATTTGACACATTTCGGCCGCGACAATTCCCTATAACCGTTGCACCGAATTTCAAACCGCTCACACAGTACTTCCCATTGAGACACATGAACAATCCCCCGCAAGCGTTTTCTCGTAGCTCAATTTTTGACCCCGGCGCAAGCGTCCGAAATTTCGATGGGGTCACTGAAATGGGCCAAACTTTGACCCCCCATATCTCGGGCCCTAATTGTCCGATCGACTTGAAATTTGAAACGTGGCCTAACAGGGTTTCGGCCTTCCTCCCCATGCTCGCCAATCGCGGCTCACCATGGGGGCTCCGGGCCTTTTCGCCGTAATGTTAAAACAAAAACTCGCGAATATCTCCGAAACCGTTCGATAGAATGTCGCAAATTTTGGTGTGAAAGGGCTCCCTATTTTTACCTACAAACCCTCCAAATTTGGTGCTAGTAGTTTCCATAGCTTTTTTATGGCGAATTTTTGAAGGTTTAAAAAACAGCCCAAAAATCGAACGGAAATTTCCTACAGAAACTCCATTCGCGAATTTTAAAAATCCGAGATTGCCAAAATTGTTCCTCTCGAAGAGTACATCAATTTAAAAAAAATTTTCTCTCTAAGCCCAATAGGACCCGACTTTCATAGGGTCAAAGTTCACGAATTTGACACAATTCGGCCGCGACAATTCCCTATAACCGTTGCACCGAATTTCAAACCGCTCACACAGTACTTCCCATTGAGACACATGAACAATCCCCCGCAAGCGTTTTCTCGTAGCTCAATTTTTGACCCCGGCGCAAGCGTCCGAAATTTCGATGGGGTCACGGAAATGGGCCAAACTTTGAGCCCCCATATCTCGGGCCCTAATTGTCCGATCGACTTGAAATTTGAAACGTGGCCTAAAAGGGTTTCGTCCTTCCTCCCCATGCTCGCCAATCGCGCCTCACCATGGGGGGTCCGGGCCTTTTCGCCGTAAAATTAAACAAAAGCTCGCGAATATCTCCGAAACGGTTCGATAGAATGTCGCAAATTTTGGTGTGAAAGGGCTCCCTATTTTTACCTACAAACCCTTCAAATTTGGTGGTCCTAGCTTCCATAGTTTTTTTATGGCGAATTTTGCAATGTTTAAAAAATAGCCCAAAAACCGAACGGAAATTCCCTACAGAAACTCCATTCGCGAATTTTAAAACTCCGAGATAGCCAAAATGTTGCTCTCGAAGAGTACATCAATTTAAAAAAAAAAGTTTCTCTCTAAGCCCAATAGGACCCGACATTCATAGGGTCAAAGTTCACGAATTTTACACATTCCGGCCGCTACAATTCCCTATAACCGTTGCACCGAATTTCAAACCGCTCACACAGTACTTCCCATTGAGACACATGAACAATCCCCCGCAAGCGTTTTCTCGTAGCTCAATTTTTGACCCCGGCGCAAGCGACCGAATTTTCGATGGGGTCACGGAAATGGGCCAAACTTTGACCCCCCATATCTCGGGCCCTAATTGTCCGATCGACTTGAAATTTGAAACGTGGCCTAACAGGGTTTCGGCCTTCCTCCGCATGCTCGCCAATCGCGGCTCACCATGGGGGCTCCGGGCCTTTTCGCCGTAATGTTAAAACAAAAACTCGCGAATATCTCCGAAACGGTTCGATAGAATGTCGAAAATTTTGGTGTGAAAGGGCTCCCTATTTTTACCTGAAAACCCTCCAAATTTGGTGCTTCTAGTTTCCATAGTTTTTTATGGCGAATTTTTGAAGGTTTAAAAAATAGCCCAAAAACCGAACGGAAATTCCCTACAGAAACTCCATTCGCGAATTTTAAAAATCCGAGATAGCCAAAATGTTGCTCTCGAAGAGTACATAAATTAAAAAAAAAAAGTTTCTCTCTAGGCCCAATAGGACCCGACTTTCATAGGGTCAAAGTTCACGAATTTGACACATTTCGGCCGCGACAATTCCCTATAACCGTTGCACCGAATTTTAAACCGCTCACACAGTACTTCCCATTGAGACACATTGAGACACATGAACAATCCCCCGCAAGCGTTTTCTCGTAGCTCAAATGTTGACCCCGGCGCAAGCGTCCGAAATTTCGATGGGGTCACGGAAATGGGCCAAATTTTGACCCCCCATATCTCGGACCCTAATTGTCCGATCGACTTGAAATTTGAAACGTGGCCTAACAGGGTTTCGGCCTTCCTCCGCATGCTCGCCAATCGCGGCTCACCATGGGGGCTCCGGGCCTTTTCGCCGTAAAATTAAACAAAAGCTCGCGAATATCTCCGAAACGGTTCGATAGAATGTCGCAAATTTTGGTGTGAAAGGGCTCCCTATTTTTACCTGAAAACCCTTCAAATTTGGTGGTCCTAGCTTCCATAGTTTTTTTATGGCGAATTTTTGAAGGTTTAAAAAATAGCCCAAAAATCGAACGGAAATTCCCTACAGAAACTCCATTCGCGAATTTTAAAAATCCGAGATAGCCAAAATGTTGCTCTCGAAGAGTACATCAATTTAAAAAAAAAGTTTCTCTCTAGGCCCAATAGGACCCGACTTTCAAAGGGTCAAGGTTAACGAATTTGACACAATTCGGCCGCGACAATTCCCTATAACCGTTGCACCGAATTTTAAACCGCTCACACAGTACTTCCCATTGAGACACATGAACAATCCCCCGCAAGCGTTTTCTCGTAGCTCAAATGTTGACCCCGGCGCAAGCGTCCGAAGTTTCGATGGGGTCACGGAAATGGGCCAAATTTTGACACCCCATATCTCGGGCCCTAATTGTCCGATCGACTTGAAATTTGAAACGTGGCCTAACAGGGTTTCGGCCTTCCTCCCCATGCTCGCCAATTGCGGCTCACCATCGGGGGTCCAGGCCGTTTCGCCGTAATGTTAAAACAAAAACTCGCGAATATCTCCGAAACGGTTCGATAGAATGTCGCAAATTTTGGTGTGAAAGGGCTCCCTATTTTTACCTACAAACCCTCCAAATTTGGTAGTCCTAGCTTCTATACATTTTTTATGACGAATTTTTGAATGTTTAAAAAATAGCCCAAAAATCGAACGGAAATTCCCTACAGAAACTCCATTCGCGAATTTTAAAAATCCGAGATAGCCAAAATGTTGCTCACGAAGAGTCCATCAATTTAAGAAAAAAGTTTCTCTCTAAGCCCAATAGGACCCGACTTTCATAGGGTCAAAGTTCACGAATTTGACACATTTCGGCCGCGACAATTCCCTATAACCGTTGCACCGAATTTCAAACCGCTCACACAGTACTTCCCATTGAGACACATGAACAATCCCCAGCAAGCGTTTTCTCGTAGCTCAATTTTTGGAGCCGGCGCAAGCGACCGAATTTTCAATGGGGGCCGCCCCAATGGTCACGGAAATGGGCCAAACTTTGACCCCCCATATCTCGGGCCCTAATTGTCCGATCGACTTGAAATTTAAAACGTGGCCTAACAGGGTTTCGGCCTTCCTCCCCATGCTCGCCAATCGCGGCTCACCATGGGGGCTCCGGGCCTTTTCGCCGTAATATTAAAACAAAAACTCGCGAATATCTCCGAAACGGTTCGATAGAATGTCGCAAATTTCGGTGTGAAATGGCTCCCTATTTTTACATACAAACCCTCCAAATTTGGTGGTCCTAGCTTCCATAGTTTTTTTGTGGCGAATTTTTGAAGGTTTAAAAAATAGCCCAAAATTCGATCGGAAATTCCCTACAGAAACTCCATTCGCGAATTTTAAAACTTCGAGATACACAAAATGTTGCTCTCGAAGAGTACGTCATTTTTAAAAAAAAAGTTTCTCTCTAGGCCCAATAGGACCCGACTTTCATAGGGTCAAAGTTCACGAATTTGACACATTTCGGCCGCGACAATTCCCTATAACCGTTGCACCGAATTTCAAACCGCTCACACAGTACTTCCCATTGAGACACATGAACAATCCCCCGCAAGCGTTTTCTCGTAGCTCAAATTTTGACCCCGGCGCAAGCGTCCGAAATTTCGATGGGGTCACTGAAATGGGCCAAACTTTGACCCCCCATATCTCGGGCCCTAATTGTCCGATCGACTTGAAATTTGAAACGTGGCCTAACAGGGTTTCGGCTTTCCTCCCCATGCTCGCCAATCGCGGCTCACCATGGGGGCTCCGGGCCTTTTCGCCGTAATGTTAAAACAAAAACTCGCGAATATCTCCGAAACCGTTCGATAGAATGTCGCAAATTTTGGTGTGAAAGGGCTCCCTATTTTTACCTACAAACCCTCCAAATTTGGTGCTAGTAGTTTCCATAGCTTTTTTATGGCGAATTTTTGAAGGTTTAAAAAACAGCCCAAAAATCGAACGGAAATTTCCTACAGAAACTCCATTCGCGAATTTTAAAAATCCGAGATTGCCAAAATTGTTCCTTTCGAAGAGTACATCAATTTAAAAAAAAAGTTTCTCTCTAAGCCCAATAGGACCCGACTTTCATAGGGTCAAAGTTCACGAATTTGACACATTTCGGCCGCGACAATTCCCTATAACCGTTGCACCGAATTTCAAACCGCTCACACAGTACTTCCCATTGAGACACATGAACAATCCCCCGCAAGCGTTTTCTCGTAGCTCAATTTTTGACCCCGGCGCAAGCGTCCGAAATTTCGATGGGGTCACGGAAATGGGCCAAACTTTGACCCCCCATATCTCGGGCCCTAATTGTCCGATCGACTTGAAATTTGAAACGTGGCCTAACAGGGTTTCGGCCTTCCTCCCCATGCTCGCCAATCGCGGCTCACCATGGGGGCTCCGGGCCTTTTCGCCGTAATATTAAAACAAAAACTCGCGAATATCTCCGAAACGGTTCGATAGAATGTCGCAAATTTCGGTGTGAAATGGCTCCCTATTTTTACATACAAACCCTCCAAATTTGGTGGTCCTAGCTTCCATAGTTTTTTTGTGGCGAATTTTTGAAGGTTTAAAAAATAGCCCAAAATTCGATCGGAAATTCCCTACAGAAACTCCATTCGCGAATTTTAAAACTTCGAGATACACAAAATGTTGCTCTCGAAGAGTACATCAATTTAAAAAAAAAGTTTCTCTCTAAGCCCAATAGGACCCGACTTTCATAGGGTCAAAGTTCACGAATTTGACACATTTCGGCCGCGACAATTCCCTATAACCGTTGCACCGAATTTCAAACCGCTCACACAGTACTTCCCATTGAGACACATGAACAATCCCCAGCAAACGTTTTCTCGTAGCTCCATTTTTGACCCCGGCGCAAGCGAACGAAATTTCGATGAGGGCCGCCCCAATGGTCACGGAAATGGGCCAAACTTTGACCCCCCCATATCTCGGGCCCTAATTGTCCGATCGACTTGAAATTTCAAACGTGGCCTAACAGGGTTTCGGCCTTCCTCCCCATGCTCGCCAATCGCGCCTCGCCATGGGGGGGTCCGGGCCTTTTCGCCGTAAAATTAAACAAAACCTCGCGAATATCTCCGAAACGGTTCGATAGAATGTCGCAAATTTTGGTGTGAAAGGGCTCCCTATTTTTACCTACAAACCCTTCAAATTTGGTGGTCCTAGCTTCCATAGTTTTTTTATGGCGAATTTTTGAATGTTTAAAAAATAGCCCAAAAACCGAACGGAAATTCCCTACAGAAACTCCATTCGCGAATTTTAAAAATCCGAGATAGCCAAAATGTTGCTCTCGAAGAGTACGTCATTTTAAAAAAAAAAGTTTCTCTCTAGGCCCAATAGGACCCGACTTTCATAGGGTCAAAGTTCACGAATTTGACACATTTCGGCCGCGACAATTCCCTATAACCGTTGCACCGAATTTCAAACCGCTCACACAGTACTTCCCATTGAGACACATGAACAATCCCCCGCAAGCGTTTTCTCGTAGCTCAAATTTTGACCCCGGCGCAAGCGTCCGAAATTTCGATGGGGTCACTGAAATGGGCCAAACTTTGACCCCCCATATCTCGGGCCCTAATTGTCCGATCGACTTGAAATTTGAAACGTGGCCTAACAGGGTTTCGGCCTTCCTCCCCATGCTCGCCAATCGCGGCTCACCATGGGGGCTCCGGGCCTTTTCGCCGTAATGTTAAAACAAAAACTCGCGAATATCTCCGAAACCGTTCGATAGAATGTCGCAAATTTTGGTGTGAAAGGGCTCCCTATTTTTACCTACAAACCCTCCAAATTTGGTGCTAGTAGTTTCCATAGCTTTTTTATGGCGAATTTTTGAAGGTTTAAAAAACAGCCCAAAAATCGAACGGAAATTTCCTACAGAAACTCCATTCGCGAATTTTAAAAATCCGAGATTGCCAAAATTGTTCCTCTCGAAGAGTACATCAATTTAAAAAAAAAGTTTCTCTCTAAGCCCAATAGGACCCGACTTTCATAGGGTCAAAGTTCACGAATTTGACACATTTCGGCCGCGACAATTCCCTATAACCGTTGCACCGAATTTCAAACCGCTCACACAGTACTTCCCATTGAGACACATGAACAATCCCCCGCAAGCGTTTTCTCGTAGCTCAATTTTTGACCCCGGCGCAAGCGTCCGAAATTTCGATGGGGTCACGGAAATGGGCCAAACTTTGACCCCCCATATCTCGGGCCCTAATTGTCCGATCGACTTGAAATTTGAAACGTGGCCTAAAAGGGTTTCGTCCTTCCTCCCCATGCTCGCCAATCGCGCCTCACCACGGGGGGTCCAGGCCTTTTCGCCGTAAAATTAAACAAAAACTCGCGAATATCTCCGAAACGGTTCGATAGAATGTCGCAAATTTTGGTGTGAAAGGGCTCCCTATTTTTACCTACAAACCCTTCAAATTTGGTGGTCCTAGCTTCCATAGTTTTTTTATGGCGAATTTTGCAAGGTTTAAAAAATAGCCCCAAAACCGAACGGAAATTCCCTACAGAAACTCCATTCGCGAATTTTAAAACTCCGAGATAGCCAAAATGTTGCTCTCGAAGAGTACATCAATTTAAAAAAAAAGTTTCTCTCTAAGCCCAATAGGACCCGACATTCATAGGGTCAAAGTTCACGAATTTTACACATTCCGGCCGCTACAATTCCCTATAACCGTTGCACCGAATTTCAAACCGCTCACACAGTACTTCCCATTGAGACACATGAACAATCCCCCGCAAGCGTTTTCTCGTAGCTCAATTTTTGACCCCGGCGCAAGCGACCGAATTTTCGATGAGTCACGGAAATGGGCCAAATTTTGACCCCCCATATCTCGGGCCCTAATTGTCCGATCGACTTGAAATTTGAAACGTGGCCTAACAGGGTTTCGGCCTTCCTCCGCATGCTCGCCAATCGCGGCTCACCATGGGGGCTCCGGGCCTTTTCGCCGTAATGTTAAAACAAAAACTCGCGAATATCTCCGAAACGGTTCGATAGAATGTCGAAAATTTTGGTGTGAAAGGGCTCCCTATTTTTACCTGAAAACCCTCCAAATTTGGTGCTACTAGTTTCCATAGTTTTTTATGGCGAATTTTTGAAGGTTTAAAAAATAGCCCAAAAACCGAACGGAAATTCCCTACAGAAACTCCATTCGCGAATTTTAAAAATCCGAGATAGCCAAAATGTTGCTCTCGAAGAGTACGTCATTTTAAAAAAAAAAGTTTCTCTCTAGGCCCAATAGGACCCGACTTTCATAGGGTCAAAGTTCACGAATTTGACACATTTCGGCCGCGACAATTCCCTATAACCGTTGCACCGAATTTCAAACCGCTCACACAGTACTTCCCATTGAGACACATGAACAATCCCCCGCAAGCGTTTTCTCGTAGCTCAAATTTTGACCCCGGCGCAAGCGTCCGAAATTTCGATGGGGTCACTGAAATGGGCCAAACTTTGACCCCCCATATCTCGGGCCCTAATTGTCCGATCGACTTGAAATTTGAAACGTGGCCTAACAGGGTTTCGGCCTTCCTCCCCATGCTCGCCAATCGCGGCTCACCATGGGGGCTCCGGGCCTTTTCGCCGTAATGTTAAAACAAAAACTCGCGAATATCTCCGAAACCGTTCGATAGAATGTCGCAAATTTTGGTGTGAAAGGGCTCCCTATTTTTACCTACAAACCCTCCAAATTTGGTGCTAGTAGTTTCCATAGCTTTTTTATGGCGAATTTTTGAATGTTTAAAAAACAGGCCAAAAATCGAACGGAAATTTCCTACAGAAACTCCATTCGCGAATTTTAAAAATCCGAGATTGCCAAAATTGTTCCTCTCGAAGAGTACATCAATTTAAAAAAAAAGTTTCTCTCTAAGCCCAATAGGACCCGACTTTCATAGGGTCAAAGTTCACGAATTTGACACATTTCGGCCGCGACAATTCCCTATAACCGTTGCACCGAATTTCAAACCGCTCACACAGTACTTCCCATTGAGACACATGAACAATCCCCCGCAAGCGTTTTCTCGTAGCTCAATTTTTGACCCCGGCGCAAGCGTCCGAAATTTCGATGGGGTCACGGAAATGGGCCAAACTTTGACCCCCCATATCTCGGGCCCTAATTGTCCGATCGACTTGAAATTTGAAACGTGGCCTAAAAGGGTTTCGTCCTTCCTCCCCATGCTCGCCAATCGCGCCTCACCACGGGGGGTCCAGGCCTTTTCGCCGTAAAATTAAACAAAAACTCGCGAATATCTCCGAAACGGTTCGATAGAATGTCGCAAATTTTGGTGTGAAAGGGCTCCCTATTTTTACCTACAAACCCTTCAAATTTGGTGGTCCTAGCTTCCATAGTTTTTTTATGGCGAATTTTGCAAGGTTTAAAAAATAGCCCCAAAACCGAACGGAAATTCCCTACAGAAACTCCATTCGCGAATTTTAAAACTCCGAGATAGCCAAAATGTTGCTCTCGAAGAGTACATCAATTTAAAAAAAAAGTTTCTCTCTAAGCCCAATAGGACCCGACATTCATAGGGTCAAAGTTCACGAATTTTACACATTCCGGCCGCTACAATTCCCTTTAACCGTTGCACCGAATTTCAAACCGCTCACACAGTACTTCCCATTGAGACACATGAACAATCCCCCGCAAGCGTTTTCTCGTAGCTCAATTTTTGACCCCGGCGCAAGCGACCGAATTTTCGATGAGTCACGGAAATGGGCCAAATTTTGACCCCCCATATCTCGGGCCCTAATTGTCCGATCGACTTGAAATTTGAAACGTGGCCTAAAAGGGTTTCGTCCTTCCTCCCCATGCTCGCCAATCGCGCCTCACCACGGGGGGTCCAGGCCTTTTCGCCGTAAAATTAAACAAAAACTCGCGAATATCTCCGAAACGGTTCGATAGAATGTCGCAAATTTTGGTGTGAAAGGGCTCCCTATTTTTACCTACAAACCCTTCAAATTTGGTGGTCCTAGCTTCCATAGTTTTTTTATGGCGAATTTTGCAAGGTTTAAAAAATAGCCCCAAAACCGAACGGAAATTCCCTACAGAAACTCCATTCGCGAATTTTAAAACTCCGAGATAGCCAAAATGTTGCTCTCGAAGAGTACATCAATTTAAAAAAAAAGTTTCTCTCTAAGCCCAATAGGACCCGACATTCATAGGGTCAAAGTTCACGAATTTTACACATTCCGGCCGCTACAATTCCCTATAACCGTTGCACCGAATTTCAAACCGCTCACACAGTACTTCCCATTGAGACACATGAACAATCCCCCGCAAGCGTTTTCTCGTAGCTCAATTTTTGACCCCGGCGCAAGCGACCGAATTTTCGATGAGTCACGGAAATGGGCCAAATTTTGACCCCCCATATCTCGGGCCCTAATTGTCCGATCGACTTGAAATTTGAAACGTGGCCTAACAGGGTTTCGGCCTTCCTCCGCATGCTCGCCAATCGCGGCTCACCATGGGGGCTCCGGGCCTTTTCGCCGTAATGTTAAAACAAAAACTCGCGAATATCTCCGAAACGGTTCGATAGAATGTCGAAAATTTTGGTGTGAAAGGGCTCCCTATTTTTACCTGAAAACCCTCCAAATTTGGTGCTACTAGTTTCCATAGTTTTTTATGGCGAATTTTTGAAGGTTTAAAAAATAGCCCAAAAACCGAACGGAAATTCCCTACAGAAACTCCATTCGCGAATTTTAAAAATCCGAGATAGCCAAAATGTTGCTCTCGAAGAGTACGTCATTTTAAAAAAAAAAGTTTCTCTCTAGGCCCAATAGGACCCGACTTTCATAGGGTCAAAGTTCACGAATTTGACACATTTCGGCCGCGACAATTCCCTATAACCGTTGCACCGAATTTCAAACCGCTCACACAGTACTTCCCATTGAGACACATGAACAATCCCCCGCAAGCGTTTTCTCGTAGCTCAAATTTTGACCCCGGCGCAAGCGTCCGAAATTTCGATGGGGTCACTGAAATGGGCCAAACTTTGACCCCCCATATCTCGGGCCCTAATTGTCCGATCGACTTGAAATTTGAAACGTGGCCTAACAGGGTTTCGGCCTTCCTCCCCATGCTCGCCAATCGCGGCTCACCATGGGGGCTCCGGGCCTTTTCGCCGTAATGTTAAAACAAAAACTCGCGAATATCTCCGAAACCGTTCGATAGAATGTCGCAAATTTTGGTGTGAAAGGGCTCCCTATTTTTACCTACAAACCCTCCAAATTTGGTGCTAGTAGTTTCCATAGCTTTTTTATGGCGAATTTTTGAATGTTTAAAAAACAGGCCAAAAATCGAACGGAAATTTCCTACAGAAACTCCATTCGCGAATTTTAAAAATCCGAGATTGCCAAAATTGTTCCTCTCGAAGAGTACATCAATTTAAAAAAAAAGTTTCTCTCTAAGCCCAATAGGACCCGACTTTCATAGGGTCAAAGTTCACGAATTTGACACATTTCGGCCGCGACAATTCCCTATAACCGTTGCACCGAATTTCAAACCGCTCACACAGTACTTCCCATTGAGACACATGAACAATCCCCCGCAAGCGTTTTCTCGTAGCTCAATTTTTGACCCCGGCGCAAGCGTCCGAAATTTCGATGGGGTCACGGAAATGGGCCAAACTTTGACCCCCCATATCTCGGGCCCTAATTGTCCGATCGACTTGAAATTTGAAACGTGGCCTAAAAGGGTTTCGTCCTTCCTCCCCATGCTCGCCAATCGCGCCTCACCACGGGGGGTCCAGGCCTTTTCGCCGTAAAATTAAACAAAAACTCGCGAATATCTCCGAAACGGTTCGATAGAATGTCGCAAATTTTGGTGTGAAAGGGCTCCCTATTTTTACCTACAAACCCTTCAAATTTGGTGGTCCTAGCTTCCATAGTTTTTTTATGGCGAATTTTGCAAGGTTTAAAAAATAGCCCCAAAACCGAACGGAAATTCCCTACAGAAACTCCATTCGCGAATTTTAAAACTCCGAGATAGCCAAAATGTTGCTCTCGAAGAGTACATCAATTTAAAAAAAAAGTTTCTCTCTAAGCCCAATAGGACCCGACATTCATAGGGTCAAAGTTCACGAATTTTACACATTCCGGCCGCTACAATTCCCTTTAACCGTTGCACCGAATTTCAAACCGCTCACACAGTACTTCCCATTGAGACACATGAACAATCCCCCGCAAGCGTTTTCTCGTAGCTCAATTTTTGACCCCGGCGCAAGCGACCGAATTTTCGATGAGTCACGGAAATGGGCCAAATTTTGACCCCCCATATCTCGGGCCCTAATTGTCCGATCGACTTGAAATTTGAAACGTGGCCTAACAGGGTTTCGGCCTTCCTCCGCATGCTCGCCAATCGCGGCTCACCATGGGGGCTCCGGGCCTTTTCGCCGTAATGTTAAAACAAAAACTCGCGAATATCTCCGAAACGGTTCGATAGAATGTCGAAAATTTTGGTGTGAAAGGGCTCCCTATTTTTACCTGAAAACCCTCCAAATTTGGTGCTTCTAGTTTCCATAGTTTTTTATGGCGAATTTTTGAAGGTTTAAAAAATAGCCCAAAAACCGAACGGAAATTCCCTACAGAAACTCCATTCGCGAATTTTAAAAATCCGAGATAGCCAAAATGTTGCTCTCGAAGAGTACGTCATTTTAAAAAAAAAAGTTTCTCTCTAGGCCCAATAGGACCCGACTTTCATAGGGTCAAAGTTCACGAATTTGACACATTTCGGCCGCGACAATTCCCTATAACCGTTGCACCGAATTTCAAACCGCTCACACAGTACTTCCCATTGAGACACATGAACAATCCCCCGCAAGCGTTTTCTCGTAGCTCAAATTTTGACCCCGGCGCAAGCGTCCGAAATTTCGATGGGGTCACTGAAATGGGCCAAACTTTGACCCCCCATATCTCGGGCCCTAATTGTCCGATCGACTTGAAATTTGAAACGTGGCCTAACAGGGTTTCGGCCTTCCTCCCCATGCTCGCCAATCGCGGCTCACCATGGGGGCTCCGGGCCTTTTCGCCGTAATGTTAAAACAAAAACTCGCGAATATCTCCGAAACCGTTCGATAGAATGTCGCAAATTTTGGTGTGAAAGGGCTCCCTATTTTTACCTACAAACCCTCCAAATTTGGTGCTAGTAGTTTCCATAGCTTTTTTATGGCGAATTTTTGAAGGTTTAAAAAACAGCCCAAAAATCCAACAGAAATTTCCTACAGAAACTCCATTCGCGAATTTTAAAAATCCGAGATTGCCAAAATTGTTCCTCTCGAAGAGTACATCAATTTAAAAAAAAAGTTTCTCTCTAAGCCCAATAGGACCCGACTTTCATAGGGTCAAAGTTCACGAATTTGACACATTTCGGCCGCGACAATTCCCTATAACCGTTGCACCGAATTTCAAACCGCTCACACAGTACTTCCCATTGAGACACATGAACAATCCCCCGCAAGCGTTTTCTCGTAGTTCAATTTTTGACCCCGGCGCAAGCGTCCGAAATTTCGATGGGGTCACGGAAATGGGCCAAACTTTGACCCCCCATATCTCGGGCCCTAATTGTCCGATCGACTTGAAATTTGAAACGTGGCCTAAAAGGGTTTCGTCCTTCCTCCCCATGCTCGCCAATCGCGCCTCACCATGGGGGGTCCAGGCCTTTTCGCCGTAAAATTAAACAAAAACTCGCGAATATCTCCGAAACGGTTCGATAGAATGTCGCAAATTTTGGTGTGAAAGGGCTCCCTATTTTTACCTACAAACCCTTCAAATTTGGTGGTCCTAGCTTCCATAGTTTTTTTATGGCGAATTTTTGAAGGTTTAAAAAATAGCCCAAAAACGGAACGGAAATTCCCTACAGAAACTCCATTCGCGAATTTTAAAAATCCGAGATAGCCAAAATGTTGCTCTCGAAGAGTACATCAATTTAAAAAAAAAGTTTCTCTCTAGGCCCAATAGGACCCGACTTTCATAGGGTCAAAGTTCACGAATTTGACACATTTCGGCCGCTACAATTCCCTATAACCGTTGCACCGAATTTCAAACCGCTCACACAGTACTTCCCATTGAGACACATGAACAATCACCCGCAAGCGTTTTCTCGTAGCTCAATTTTTGACCCCGGCGCAAGCGTCCGAAATTTCGATGGGGTCACGGAAATGGTCACGGTAATGGGCCAAACTTTGACCCCCCATATCTCGGGCCCTAATTGTCCGATCGACTTGAAATTTGAAACGTGGCCTAACAGGGTTTCGGCCTTCCTCCCCATGCTCGCCAATCGCGGCTCACCATGGGGGCTCCGGGCCTTTTCGCCGTAATGTTAAAACAAAAACTCGTGAATATCTCCGAAACGGTTCGATAGAATGTCGCAAATTTTGGTGTGAAAGGGCTCCCTATTTTTACCTGAAAACCTTTCAAATTTGGTGGTCCTAGCTTCCATAGTTTTTTTATGGCGAATTTTTGAAGGTTTAAAAAATAGCCCAAAAATCGAACGGAAATTCCCTACAGAAACTCCATTCGCGAATTTTAAAAATCCGAGATAGCCAAAATGTTGCTCTCGAAGAGTACATCAATTTAAAAAAAAAGTTTCTCTCTAGGCCCAATAGGACCCGACTTTCAAAGGGTCAAGGTTAACGAATTTGACACATTTCGGCCGCGACAATTCCCTATAACCGTTGCACCGAATTTTAAACCGCTCACACAGTACTTCCCATTGAGACACATTGAGACACATGAACAATCCCCCGCAAGCGTTTTCTCGTAGCTCAAATGTTGACCCCGGCGCAAGCGTCCGAAATTTCGATGGGGTCACGGAAATGGGCCAAATTTTGACACCCCATATCTCGGGCCCTAATTGTCCGATCGACTTGAAATTTGAAACGTGGCCTAACAGGGTTTCGGCCTTCCTCTCCATGCTCGCCAATCGCGGCTCACCATCGGGGGTCCAGGCCGTTTCGCCGTAATGTCAAAACAAAAACTCGCGAATATCTCCGAAACGGTTCGATAGAATGTCGCAAATTTTGGTGTGAAAGGGCTCCCTATTTTTACCTACAAACCCTCCAAATTTGGTAGTCCTAGCTTCCATACTTTTTTTATGACGAATTTTTGAATGTTTAAAAAATAGCCCAAAAATCGAACGGAAATTCCCTACAGAAACTCCATTCGCGAATTTTAAAAATCCGAGATAGCCAAAATGTTGCTCACGAAGAGTCCATCAATTTAAGAAAAACGTTTCTCTCTAAGCCCAATAGGACCCGACTTTCATAGGGTCAAATATCACGAATTTGACACATTTCGGCCGCGACAATTCCCTATAACCGTTGCACCGAATTTCAAACCGCTCACACAGTACTTCCCATTGAGACACATGAACAATCCCCAGCAAGCGTTTTCTCGTAGCTCAATTTTTGACCCCGGCGCAAGCGACCGAAATTTCGATGGGGGCCGCCCCAATGGTCACGGAAATGGTCCAAACTTTGACCCCCCATATCTCGGGCCCTAATTGTCCGATCGACTTGAAATTTGAAACGTGGCCTAACAGGGTTTCGGCCTTCCTCCCCATGCTCGCCAATCGCGGCTCACCATGAGGGCTCCGGGCCTTTTCGCCGTAATGTTAAAACAAAAACTCGCGAATATCTCCGAAACGGTTCGATAGAATGTCGCAAATTTTGGTGTGAAAGGGCTCCCTATTTTTACCTGAAAACCCTTCAAATTTGGTGGTCCTAGCTTCCATAGTTTTTTTATGGCGAATTTTTGAAGGTTTAAAAAATAGCCCAAAAATCGAACGGAAATTCCCTACAGAAACTCCATTCGCGAATTTTAAAAATCCGAGATAGCCAAAATGTTGCTCTCGAAGAGTACATCAATTTAAAAAAAAAGTTTCTCTCTAGGCCCAATAGGACCCGACTTTCAAAGGGTCAAGGTTAACGAATTTGACACAATTCGGCCGCGACAATTCCCTATAACCGTTGCACCGAATTTTAAACCGCTCACACAGTACTTCCCATTGAGACACATGAACAATCCCCCGCAAGCGTTTTCTCGTAGCTCAAATGTTGACCCCGGCGCAAGCGTCCGAAATTTCGATGGGGTCACGGAAATGGGCCAAATTTTGACACCCCATATCTCGGGCCCTAATTGTCCGATCGACTTGAAATTTGAAACGTGGCCTAACAGGGTTTCGGCCTTCCTCCCCATGCTCGCCAATCGCGGCTCACCATCGGGGGTCCAGGCCGTTTCGCCATAATGTTAAAACAAAAACTCGCGAATATCTCCGAAACGGTTCGATAGAATGTCGCAAATTTTGGTGTGAAAGGGCTCCCTATTTTTACCTACAAACCCTCCAAATTTGGTAGTCCTAGCTTCTATACTTTTTTTATGACGAATTTTTGAATGTTTAAAAAATAGCCCAAAAATCGAACGGAAATTCCCTACAGAAACTCCATTCGCGAATTTTAAAAATCCGAGATAGCCAAAATGTTGCTCACGAAGAGTCCATCAATTTAAGAAAAAAGTTTCTCTCTAAGCCCAATAGGACCCGACTTTCATAGGGTCAAAGTTCACGAATTTGACACATTTCGGCCGCGACAATTCCCTATAACCGTTGCACCGAATTTTAAACCGCTCACACAGTACTTCCCATTGAGACACATTGAGACACATGAACAATCCCCCGCAAGCGTTTTCTCGTAGCTCAAATGTTGACCCCGGCGCAAGCGTCCGAAATTTCGATGGGGTCACGGAAATGGGCCAAATTTTGACACCCCATATCTCGGGCCCTAATTGTCCGATCGACTTGAAATTTGAAACGTGGCCTAACAGGGTTTCGGCCTTCCTCCCCATGCTCGCCAATCGCGGCTCACCATCGGGGGTCCAGGCCGTTTCGCCGTAATGTCAAAACAAAAACTCGCGAATATCTCCGAAACGGTTCGATAGAATGTCGCAAATTTTGGTGTGAAAGGGCTCCCTATTTTTACCTACAAACCCTCCAAATTTGGTGCTTCTAGTTTCCATAGTTTTTTATGGCGAATTTTTGAAGGTTTAAAAAATAGCCCAAAAACCGAACGGAAATTCCCTACAGAAACTCCATTCGCGAATTTTAAAAATCCGAGATAGCCAAAATGTTGCTCTCGAAGAGTACATCAATTTAAAAAAAAAAGTTTCTCTCTAGGCCCAATAGGACCCGACTTTCATAGGGTCAAAGTTCACGAATTTGACACATTTCGGCCGCGACAATTCCCTATAACCGTTGCACCGAATTTTAAACCGCTCACACAGTACTTCCCATTGAGACACATTGAGACACATGAACAATCCCCCGCAAGCGTTTTCTCGTAGCTCAAATGTTGACCCCGGCGCAAGCGTCCAAAATTTCGATGGGGTCACGGAAATGGGCCAAATTTTGACACCCCATATCTCGGGCCCTAATTGTCCGATCGACTTGAAATTTGAAACGTGGCCTAACAGGGTTTCGGCCTTCCTCCCCATGCTCGCCAATCGCGGCTCACCATCGGGGGTCCAGGCCGTTTCGCCGTAATGTCAAAACAAAAACTCGCGAATATCTCCGAAACGGTTCGATAGAATGTCGCAAATTTTGGTGTGAAAGGGCTCCCTATTTTTACCTACAAACCCTCTAAATTTGGTAGTCCTAGCTTCCATACTTTTTTTATGACGAATTTTTGAATGTTTAAAAAATAGCCCAAAAATCGAACGGAAATTCCCTACAGAAACTCCATTCGCGAATTTTAAAACTCCGAGATAGCCAAAATGTTGCTCTCGAAGAGTACATCAATTTAAAAAAAAAGTTTCTCTCTAAGCCCAATAGGACCCGACATTCATAGGGTCAAAGTTCACGAATTTTACACATTCCGGCCGCTACAATTCCCTATAACCGTTGCACCGAATTTCAAACCGCTCACACAGTACTTCCCATTGAGACACATGAACAATCCCCCGCAAGCGTTTTCTCGTAGCTCAATTTTTGACCCCGGCGCAAGCGACCGAATTTTCGATGGGGTCACGGAAATGGGCCAAATTTTGACCCCCCATATCTCGGGCCCTAATTGTCCGATCGACTTGAAATTTGAAACGTGGCCTAACAGGGTTTCGGCCTTCCTCCGCATGCTCGCCAATCGCGGCTCACCATGGGGGCTCCGGGCCTTTTCGCCGTAATGTTAAAACAAAAACTCGCGAATATCTCCGAAACGGTTCGATAGAATGTCGAAAATTTTGGTGTGAAAGGGCTCCCTATTTTTACCTGAAAACCCTCCAAATTTGGTGCTTCTAGTTTCCATAGTTTTTTATGGCGAATTTTTGAAGGTTTAAAAAATAGCCCAAAAACCGAACGGAAATTCCCTACAGAAACTCCATTCGCGAATTTTAAAAATCCGAGATAGCCAAAATGTTGCTCTCGAAGAGTACATCAATTTAAAAAAAAAAGTTTCTCTCTAGGCCCAATAGGACCCGACTTTCATAGGGTCAAAGTTCACGAATTTGACACATTTCGGCCGCGACAATTCCCTATAACCGTTGCACCGAATTTCAAACCGCTCACACAGTACTTCCCATTGAGACACATGAACAATCACCCGCAAGCGTTTTCTCGTAGCTCAATTTTTGACCCCGGCGCAAGCGTCCGAAATTTCGATGGGGTCACGGAAATGGTCACGGTAATGGGCCAAACTTTGACCCCCCATATCTCGGGCCCTAATTGTCCGATCGACTTGAAATTTGAAACGTGGCCTAACAGGGTTTCGGCCTTCCTCCCCATGCTCGCCAATCGCGGCTCACCATGAGGGCTCCGGGCCTTTTCGCCGTAATTTTAAAACAAAAACTCGCGAATATCTCCGAAACGGTTCGATAGAATGTCGCAAATTTTGGTGTGAAAGGGCTCCCTATTTTTACCTACAAACCCTCCAAATTTGGTAGTGCTAGCTTCCATACTTTTTTTATGACGAATTTTTGAATGTTTAAAAAATAGCCCAAAAATCGAACGGAAATTCCCTACAGAAACTCCATTCGCGAATTTTAAAAATCCGAGATAGCCAAAATGTTGCTCACGAAGAGTCCATCAATTTAAGAAAAAAGTTTCTCTCTAAGCCCAATAGGACCCGACTTTCATAGGGTCAAAGTTCACGAATTTGACACATTTCGGCCGCGACAATTCCCTATAACCGTTGCACCGAATTTCAAACCGCTCACACAGTACTTCCCATTGAGACACATGAACAATCCCCAGCAAGCGTTTTCTCGTAGCTCAATTTTTGACCCCGGCGCAAGCGACCGAAATTACGATGGGGGTCGCCCCAATGGTCACGGAAATGGTCCAAACTTTGACCCCCCATATCTCGGGCCCTAATTGTCCGATCGACTTGAAATTTGAAACGTGGCCTAACAGGGTTTCGGCCTTCCTCCCCATGCTCGCCAATCGCGGCTCACCATGAGGGCTCCGGGCCTTTTCGCCGTAATTTTAAAACAAAAACTCGCGAATATCTCCGAAACGGTTCGATAGAATGTCGCAAATTTTGGTGTGAAAGGGCTCCCTATTTTTACCTGAAAACCCTTCAAATTTGGTGGTCCTAGCTTCCATAGTTTTTTTATGGCGAATTTTTGAAGGTTTAAAAAATAGCCCAAAAATCGAACGGAAATTCCCTACAGAAACTCCATTCGCGAATTTTAAAAATCCGAGATAGCCAAAATGTTGCTCTCGAAGAGTACATCAATTTAAAAAAAAAGTTTCTCTCTAGGCCCAATAGGACCCGACTTTCAAAGGGTCAAGGTTAACGAATTTGACACAATTCGGCCGCGACAATTCCCTATAACCGTTGCACCGAATTTTAAACCGCTCACACAGTACTTCCCATTGAGACACATGAACAATCCCCAGCAACCGTTTTCTCGTAGCTCAATTTTTGGACCCGGCGCAAGCGACCGAATTTTCGATGGGGGCCGCCCCAATGGTCACGGAAATGGGCCAAACTTTGACCCCCCATATCTCGGGCCCTAATTGTCCGATCGACTTGAAATTTGAAACGTGGCCTAACAGGGTTTCGGCCTTCCTCCCCATGCTCGCCAATCGCGGCTCACCATGGGGGCTCCGGGCCTTTTCGCCGTAATATTAAAACAAAAACTCGCGAATATGTCCGAAACGGTTCGATAGAATGTCGCAAATTTCGGTGTGAAATGGCTCCCTATTTTTACATACAAACCCTCCAAATTTGGTGGTCCTAGCTTCCATAGTTTTTTTGTGGCGAATTTTTGAAGGTTTAAAAAATAGCCCAAAATTCGATCGGAAATTCCCTACAGAAACTCCATTCGCGAATTTTAAAAATCCGAGATAGCCAAAATGTTGCTCTCGAAGAGTACGTCATTTTAAAAAAAAAAGTTTCTCTCTAGGCCCAATAGGACCCGACTTTCATAGGGTCAAAGTTCACGAATTTGACACATTTCGGCCGCGACAATTCCCTATAACCGTTGCACCGAATTTCAAACCGCTCACACAGTACTTCCCATTGAGACACATGAACAATCCCCCGCAAGCGTTTTCTCGTAGCTCAAATTTTGACCCCGGCGCAAGCGTCCGAAATTTCGATGGGGTCACTGAAATGGGCCAAACTTTGACCCCCCATATCTCGGGCCCTAATTGTCCGATCGACTTGAAATTTGAAACGTGGCCTAACAGGGTTTCGGCCTTCCTCCCCATGCTCGCCAATCGCGGCTCACCATGGGGGCTCCGGGCCTTTTCGCCGTAATGTTAAAACAAAAACTCGCGAATATCTCCGAAACCGTTCGATAGAATGTCGCAACTTTTGGTGTGAAAGGGCTCCCTATTTTTACCTACAAACCCTCCAAATTTGGTGCTAGCAGTTTCCATAGCTTTTTTATGGCGAATTTTTGAAGGTTTAAAAAACAGCCCAAAAATCGAACGGAAATTTCCTACAGAAACTCCATTCGCGAATTTTAAAAATCCGAGATTGCCAAAATTGTTCCTCTCGAAGAGTACATCAATTTAAAAAAAAAGTTTCTCTCTAAGCCCAATAGGACCCGACTTTCATAGGGTCAAAGTTCACGAATTTGACACATTTCGGCCGCGACAATTCCCTATAACCGTTGCACCGAATTTCAAACCGCTCACACAGTACTTCCCATTGAGACACATGAACAATCCCCCGCAAGCGTTTTCTCGTAGCTCAATTTTTGACCCCGGCGCAAGCGTCCGAAATTTCGATGGGGTCACGGAAATGGGCCAAACTTTGACCCCCCATATCTCGGGCCCTAATTGTCCGATCGACTTGAAATTTGAAACGTGGCCTAAAAGGGTTTCGTCCTTCCTCCCCATGCTCGCCAATCGCGCCTCACCATGGGGGGTCCGGGCCTTTTCGCCGTAAAATTAAACAAAAACTCGCGAATATCTCCGAAACGGTTCGATAGAATGTCGCAAATTTTGGTGTGAAAGGGCTCCCTATTTTTACCTACAAACCCTTCAAATTTGGTGGTCCTAGAATCCATAGTTTTTTTATGGCGAATTTTGCAAGGTTTAAAAAATAGCCCAAAAACCGAACGGAAATTCCCTACAGAAACTCCATTCGCGAATTTTAAAACTCCGAGATAGCCAAAATGTTGCTCTCGAAGAGTACATCAATTTAAAAAAAAAAGTTTCTCTCTAAGCCCAATAGGACCCGACATTCATAGGGTCAAAGTTCACGAATTTTACACATTCCGGCCGCTACAATTCCCTATAACCGTTGCACCGAATTTCAAACCGCTCACACAGTACTTCCCATTGAGACACATGAACAATCCCCCGCAAGCGTTTTCTCGTAGCTCAATTTTTGACCCCGGCGCAAGCGACCGAATTTTCGATAGGGTCACGGAAATGGGCCAAATTTTGACCCCCCATATCTCGGGCCCTAATTGTCCGATCGACTTGAAATTTGAAACGTGGCCTAACAGGGTTTCGGCCTTCCTCCGCATGCTCGCCAATCGCGGCTCACCATGGGGGCTCCGGGCCTTTTCGCCGTAATGTTAAAACAAAAACTCGCGAATATCTCCGAAACGGTTCGATAGAATGTCGAAAATTTTGGTGTGAAAGGGCTCCCTATTTTTACCTGAAAACCCTCCAAATTTGGTGCTTCTAGTTTCCATAGTTTTTTATGGCGAATTTTTGAAGTTTTAAAAAATAGCCCAAAAACCGAACGGAAATTCCCTACAGAAACTCCATTCGCGAATTTTAAAAATCCGAGATAGCCAAAATGTTGCTCTCGAAGAGTACATCAATTTAAAAAAAAAGTTTCTCTCTAGGCCCAATAGGACCCGACTTTCATAGGGTCAAAATTCACGAATTTGACACATTTCGGCCGCGACAATTCCCTATAACCGTTGCACCGAATTTCAAACCGCTCACACAGTACTTCCCATTGAGTCACATGAACAATCACCCGCAAGCGTTTTCTCGTAGCTCAATTTTTGACCCCGGCGCAAGCGTCCGAAATTTCGATGGGGTCACGGAAATGGTCACGGTAATGGGCCAAACTTTGACCCCCCATATCTCGGGCCCTAATTGTCCGATCGACTTGAAATTTGAAACGTGGCCTAACAGGGTTTCGGCCTTCCTCCCCATGCTCGCCAATCGCGGCTCACCATGGGGGCTCCGGGCCTTTTCGCCGTAATGTTAAAACAAAAACTCGTGAATATCTCCGAAACGGTTCGATAGAATGTCGCAAATTTTGGTGTGAAAGGGCTCCCTATTTTTACCTGAAAACCTTTCAAATTGGTGGTCCTAGCTTCCATAGTTTTTTTATGGCGAATTTTTGAAGGTTTAAAAAATAGCCCAAAAATCGAACGGAAATTCCCTACAGAAACTCCATTCGCGAATTTTAAAAATCCGAGATAGCCAAAATGTTGCTCTCGAAGAGTACATCAATTTAAAAAAAAGTTTCTCTCTAGGCCCAATAGGACCCGACTTTCAAAGGGTCAAGGTTAACGAATTTGACACATTTCGGCCGCGACAATTCCCTATAACCGTTGCACCGAATTTTAAACCGCTCACACAGTACTTCCCATTGAGACACATTGAGACACATGAACAATCCCCCGCAAGCGTTTTCTCGTAGCTCAAATGTTGACCCCGGCGCAAGCGTCCGAAATTTCGATGGGGTCACGGAAATGGGCCAAATTTTGACACCCCATATCTCGGGCCCTAATTGTCCGATCGACTTGAAATTTGAAACGTGGCCTAACAGGGTTTCGGACTTCCTCTCCATGCTCGCCAATCGCGGCTCACCATCGGGGGTCCAGGCCGTTTCGCCGTAATGTCAAAACAAAAACTCGCGAATATCTCCGAAACGGTTCGATAGAATGTCGCAAATTTTGGTGTGAAAGGGCTCCCTATTTTTACCTACAAACCCTCCAAATTTGGTAGTCCTAGCTTCCATACTTTTTTTATGACGAATTTTTGAATGTTTAAAAAATAGCCCAAAAATCGAACGGAAATTCCCTACAGAAACTCCATTCGCGAATTTTAAAAATCCGAGATAGCCAAAATGTTGCTCACGAAGAGTCCATCAATTTAAGAAAAAAGTTTCTCTCTAAGCCCAATAGGACCCGACTTTCATAGGGTCAAAGATCACGAATTTGACACATTTCGGCCGCGACAATTCCCTATAACCGTTGCACCGAATTTCAAACCGCTCACACAGTACTTCCCATTGAGACACATGAACAATCCCCAGCAAGCGTTTTCTCGTAGCTCAATTTTTGACCCCTGCGCAAGCGACCGAAATTTCGATGGGGGCCGCCCCAATGGTCACGGAAATGGTCCAAACTTTGACCCCCCATATCTCGGGCCCTAATTGTCCGATCGACTTGAAATTTGAAACGTGGCCTAACAGGGTTTCGGCCTTCCTCCCCATGCTCGCCAATCGCGGCTCACCATGAGGGCTCCGGGCCTTTTCGCCGTAATGTTAAAACAAAAACTCGCGAATATCTCCGAAACGGTTCGATAGAATGTCGCAAATTTTGGTGTGAAAGGGCTCCCTATTTTTACCTGAAAACCCTTCAAATTTGGTGGTCCTAGCTTCCATAGTTTTTTTATGGCGAATTTTTGAAGGTTTAAAAAATAGTCCAAAAATCGAACGGAAATTCCCTACAGAAACTCCTTTCGCGAATTTTAAAAATCCGAGATAGCCAAAATGTTGCTCTCGAAGAGTACATCAATTTAAAAAAAAAAGTCTCTCTCTAGGCCCAATAGGACCCGACTTTCAAAGGGTCAAGGTTAACGAATTTGACACAATTCGGCCGCGACAATTCCCTATAACCGTTGCACCTATAACCGAATTTTAAACCGCTCACACAGTACTTCCCATTGAGACTCATGAACAATCCCCCGCAAGCGTTTTCTCGTAGCTCAAATGTTGACCCCGGCGCAAGCGTCCGAAATTTCGATGGGGTCACGGAAATGGTCACGGTAATGGGCCAAACTTTGACCCCCCATATCTCGGGCCCTAATTGTCCGATCGACTTGAAATTTGAAACGTGGCCTAACAGGGTTTCGGCCTTCCTCCCCATGCTCGCCAATCGCGGCTCACCATGGGGGCTCCGGGCCTTTTCGCCGTAATCTTAAAACAAAAACTCGTGAATATCTCCGAAACGGTTCGATAGAATGTCGCAAATTTTGGTGTGAAAGGGCTCCCTATTTTTACCTGAAAACCTTTCAAATTTGGTGGTCCTAGCTTCCATAGTTTTTTTATGGCGAATTTTTGAAGGTTTAAAAAATAGCCCAAAAATCGAACGGAAATTCCCTACAGAAACTCCATTCGCGAATTTTAAAAATCCGAGATAGCCAAAATGTTGCTCTCGAAGAGTACATCAATTTAAAAAAACTTTCTCTCTAGGCCCAATAGGACCCGACTTTCAAAGGGTCAAGGTTAACGAATTTGACACATTTCGGCCGCGACAATTCCCTATAACCGTTGCACCGAATTTTAAACCGCTCACACAGTACTTCCCATTGAGACACATTGAGACACATGAACAATCCCCCGCAAGCGTTTTCTCGTAGCTCAAATGTTGACCCCGGCGCAAGCGTCCGAAATTTCGATGGGGTCACGGAAATGGGCCAAATTTTGACACCCCATATCTCGGGCCCTAATTGTCCGATCGACTTGAAATTTGAAACGTGGCCTAACAGGGTTTCGGCCTTCCTCTCCATGCTCGCCAATCGCGGCTCACCATCGGGGGTCCAGGCCGTTTCGCCGTAATGTCAAAACAAAAACTCGCGAATATCTCCGAAACGGTTCGATAGAATGTCGCAAATTTTGGTGTGAAAGGGCTCCCTATTTTTACCTACAAACCCTCCAAATTTGGTAGTCCTAGCTTCCATACTTTTTTTATGACGAATTTTTGAATGTTTAAAAAATAGCCCAAAAATCGAACGGAAATTCCCTACAGAAACTCCATTCGCGAATTTTAAAAATCCGAGATAGCCAAAATGTTGCTCACGAAGAGTCCATCAATTTAAGAAAAAAGTTTCTCTCTAAGCCCAATAGGACCCGACTTTCATAGGGTCAAAGATCACGAATTTGACACATTTCGGCCGCGACAATTCCCTATAACCGTTGCACCGAATTTCAAACCGCTCACACAGTACTTCCCATTGAGACACATGAACAATCCCCAGCAAGCGTTTTCTCGTAGCTCAATTTTTGACCCCGGCGCAAGCGACCGAAATTTCGATGGGGGCCGCCCCAATGGTCACGGAAATGGTCCAAACTTTGACCCCCCATATCTCGGGCCCTAATTGTCCGATCGACTTGAAATTTGAAACGTGGCCTAACAGGGTTTCGGCCTTCCTCCCCATGCTCGCCAATCGCGGCTCACCATGAGGGCTCCGGGCCTTTTCGCCGTAATGTTAAAACAAAAACTCGCGAATATCTCCGAAACGGTTCGATAGAATGTCGCAAATTTTGGTGTGAAAGGGCTCCCTATTTTTACCTGAAAACCCTTCAAATTTGGTGGTCCTAGCTTCCATAGTTTTTTTATGGCGAATTTTTGAAGGTTTAAAAAATAGCCCAAAAATCGAACGGAAATTCTCTACAGAAACTCCATTCGCGAATTTTAAAAATCCGAGATAGCCAAAATGTTGCTCTCGAAGAGTACATCAATTTAAAAAAAAAGTTTCTCTCTAGGCCCAATAGGACCCGACTTTCAAAGGGTCAAGGTTAACGAATTTGACACAATTCGGCCGCGACAATTCCCTATAACCGTTGCACCGAATTTTAAACCGCTCACACAGTACTTCCCATTGAGACACATGAACAATCCCCCGCAAGCGTTTTCTCGTAGCTCAAATGTTGACCCCGGCGCAAGCGTCCGAAATTTCGATGGGGTCACGGAAATGGGCCAAATTTTGACACCCCATATCTCGGGCCCTAATTGTCCGATCGACTTGAAATTTGAAACGTGGCCTAACAGGGTTTCGGCCTTCCTCCCCATGCTCGCCAATCGCGGCTCACCATCGGGGGTCCAGGCCGTTTCGCCATAATGTTAAAACAAAAACTCGCGAATATCTCCGAAACGGTTCGATAGAATGTCGCAAATTTTGGTGTGAAAGGGCTCCCTATTTTTACCTACAAACCCTCCAAATTTGGTAGTCCTAGCTTCTATACTTTTTTTATGACGAATTTTTGAATGTTTAAAAAATAGCCCAAAAATCGAACGGAAATTCCCTACAGAAACTCCATTCGCGAATTTTAAAACTCCGAGATAGCCAAAATGTTGCTCTCGAAGAGTACATCAATTTAAAAAAAAAGTTTCTCTCTAAGCCCAATAGGACCCGACATTCATAGGGTCAAAGTTCACGAATTTTACACATTCCGGCCGCTACAATTCCCTATAACCGTTGCACCGAATTTCAAACCGCTCACACAGTACTTCCCATTGAGACACATGAACAATCCCCAGCAAGCGTTTTCTCGTAGCTCAATTTTTGGACCCGGCGCAAGCGACCGAATTTTCGATGGGGGCCGCCCCAATGGTCACGGAAATGGGCCAAACTTTGACCCCCCATATCTCGGGCCCTAATTGTCCGATCGACTTGAAATTTGAAACGTGGCCTAACAGAGTTTCGGCCTTCCTCCCCATGCTCGCCAATCGCGGCTCACCATGGGGGCTCCGCGCCTTTTCGCCGTAATATTAAAACAAAAACTCGCGAATATCTCCGAAACGGTTCGATAGAATGTCGCAAATTTCGGTGTGAAATGGCTCCCTATTTTTACATACAAACCCTCCAAATTTGGTGGTCCTAGCTTCCATAGTTTTTTTGTGGCGAATTTTTGAAGGTTTAAAAAATAGCCCAAAATTCGATCGGAAATTCCCTACAGAAACTCCATTCGCGAATTTTAAAACTTCGAGATACACAAAATGTTGCTCTCGAAGAGTACATCAATTTAAAAAAAAAGTTTCTCTCTAAGCCCAATAGGACCCGACTTTCATAGGGTCGAAGTTCACGAATTTGACACATTTCGGCCGCGACAATTCCCTATAACCGTTGCACCGAATTTCAAACCGCTCACACAGTACTTCCCATTGAGACACATGAACAATCCCCAGCAAACGTTTTCTCGTAGCTCCATTTTTGACCCCGGCGCAAGCGAACGAAATTTCGATGAGGGCCGCCCCAATGGTCACGGAAATGGGCCAAACTTTGACCCCCCATATCTCGGGCCCTAATTGTCCGATCGACTTGAAATTTCAAACGTGGCCTAACAGGGTTTCGGCCTTCCTCCCCATGCTCGCCAATCGCGCCTCACCATGGGGGGTCCGGGCCTTTTCGCCGTAAAATTAAACAAAAACTCGCGAATATCTCCGAAACGGTTCGATAGAATGTCGCAAATTTTGCTGTGAAAGGGCTCCCTATTTTTACCTACAAACCCTTCAAATTTGGTGGTCCTAGCTTCCATAGTTTTTTTATGGCGAATTTTTGAATGTTTAAAAAATAGCCCAAAAACCGAACGGAAATTCCCTACAGAAACTCCATTCGCGAATTTTAAAAATCCGAGATAGCCAAAATGTTGCTCTCGAAGAGTACATCATTTAAAAAAAAAAGTTTCTCTCTAGGCCCAATAGGACCCGACTTTCATAGGGTCAAAGTTCACGAATTTGACACATTTCGGCCGCGACAATTCCCTATAACCGTTGCACCGAATTTCAAACCGCTCACACAGTACTTCCCATTGAGACACATGAACAATCCCCCGCAAGCGTTTTCTCGTAGCTCAATTTTTGACCCCGGCGCAAGCGTCCGAAATTTCGATGGGGTCACGGAAATGGGCCAAACTTTGACCCCCCATATCTCGGGCCCTAATTGTCCGATCGACTTGAAATTTGAAACGTGGCCTAAAAGGGTTTCGTCCTTCCTCCCCATGCTCGCCAATCGCGCCTCACCATGGGGGGTCCGGGCCTTTTCGCCGTAAAATTAAACAAAAACTCGCGAATATCTCCGAAACGGTTCGATAGAATGTCGCAAATTTTGGTGTGAAAGGGCTCCCTATTTTTACCTACAAACCCTTCAAATTTGGTGGTCCTAGCTTCCATAGTTTTTTATGGCGAATTTTGCAAGTTTTAAAAAATAGCCCAAAAACCGAACGGAAATTCCCTACAGAAACTCCATTCGCGAATTTTAAAACTCCGAGATAGCCAAAATGTTGCTCTCGAAGAGTACATCAATTTAAAAAAAAAAGTTTCTCTCTAAGCCCAATAGGACCCGACATTCATAGGGTCAAAGTTCACGAATTTTACACATTCCGGCCGCTACAATTCCCTATAACCGTTGCACCGAATTTCAAACCGCTCACACAGTACTTCCCATTGAGACACATGAACAATCCCCAGCAAGCGTTTTCTCGTAGCTCAATTTTTGACCCCGGCGCAAGCGACCGAAATTTCGATGGGGGCCGCCCCAATGGTCACGGAAATGGGCCAAACTTTGACCCCCCATATCTCGGGCCCTAATTGTCCGATCGACTTGAAATTTGAAACGTGGCCTAACAGGGTTTCGGCCTTCCTCCCCATGCTCGCCAATCGCGGCTCACCATGGGGGCTCCGGGCCTTTTCGCCGTAATGTTAAAACAAAAACTCGCGAATATCTCCGAAACGGTTCGATAGAATGTCGCAAATTTTGGTGTGAAAGGGCTCCCTAATTTTACCTGAAAACCCTTCAAATTTGGTGGTCCTAGCTTCCATAGTTTTTTTTATGGCGAATTTTTGAAGGTTTAAAAAATAGCCCAAAAATCGAACGGAAATTCCCTACAGAAACTCCATTCGCGAATTTTAAAAATCTGAGATAGCCAAAATGTTGCTCTCGAAGAGTACATCAATTTAAAAAAAAAGTTTCTCTCTAGGCCCAATAGGACCCGACTTTCATAGGGTCAAAGTTCACGAATTTGACACATTTCGGCCGCGACAATTCCCTATAACCGTTGCACCGAATTTCAAACCGCTCACACAGTACTTCCCATTGAGACACATGAACAATCCCCCGCAAGCGTTTTCTCGTAGCTCAATTTTTGACCCCGGCGCAAGCGACCGAATTTTCGATGGGGTCACGGAAATGGGCCAAACTTTGACCCCCCATATCTCGGGCCCTAATTGTCCGATCGTCTTGAAATTTAAAACGTGGCCTAACAGGGTTTCGGCCTTCCTCCGCATGCTCGCCAATCGCGGCTCACCATGGGGGCTCCGGGCCTTTTCGCCGTAATGTTAAAACAAAAACTCGCGAATATCTCCGAAACGTTTCGATAGAATGTCGAAAATTTTAGTGTGAAAGGGCTCCCTATTTTTACCTGAAAACCCTCCAAATTTGGTGCTTCTAGTTTCCATAGTTTTTTATGGCGAATTTTTGAAGGTTTAAAAAATAGCCCAAAAACCGAACGGAAATTCCCTACAGAAACTCCATTCGCGAATTTTAAAAATCCGAGATAGCCAAAATGTTGCTCTCGAAGAGTACATCAATTTAAAAAAAAAGTTTCTCTCTAAGCCCAATAGGACCCGACATTCATAGGGTCAAAGTTCACGAATTTTACACATTCCGGCCGCTACAATTCCCTATAACCGTTGCACCGAATTTCAAACCGCTCACACAGTACTTCCCATTGAGACACATGAACAATCCCCAGCAAGCGTTTTCTCGTAGCTCAATTTTTGACCCCGGCGCAAGCGACCGAAATTTCGATGGGGGCCGCCCCAAAGGTCACGGAAATGGTCCAAACTTTGACCCCCCATATCTCGGGCCCTAATTTTCCGATCGACTTGAAATTTGAAACGTGGCCTAACAGGGTTTCGGCCTTCCTCCCCATGCTCGCCAATCGCGGCTCACCATGGGGGCTCCGGGCCTTTTCGCCGTAATGTTAAAACAAATACTCGCGAATGTCTCCGAAACGGTTCGATAGAATGTCGCAAATTTTGGTGTGAAAGGGCTCCCTATTTTTACCTGAAAACCCTTCAAATTTGGTGGTCCTAGCTTCCATAGTTTTTTTATGGCGAATTTTTGAAGGTTTAAATAATAGCCCAAAAATCGAACGGAAATTCCCTACAGAAACTCCATTCGCGAATTTTAAAAATCCGAGATAGCCAAAATGTTGCTCTCGAAGAGTACATCAATTTAAAAAAAAGTTTCTCTCTAGGCCCAATAGGACCCGACTTTCAAAGGGTCAAGGTTAACGAATTTGACACATTTCGGCCGCGACAATTCCCTATAACCGTTGCACCGAATTTTAAACCGCTCACACAGTACTTCCCATTGAGACACATGAACAATCCCCCGCAAGCGTTTTCTCGTAGCTCAAATGTTGACCCCGGCGCAAGCGTCCGAAATTTCGATGGGGTCACGGAAATGGGCCAAATTTTGACACCCCATATCTCGGGCCCTAATTGTCCGATCGACTTGAAATTTGAAACGTGGCCTAACATGGTTTCGGCCTTCCTCCCCATGCTCGCCAATCGCGGCTCACCTTCGGGGGTCCAGGCCGTTTCGCCGTAATATTAAAACAAAAACTCGCGAATATCTCCGAAACGGTTCGATAGAATGTCGCAAATTTCGGTGTGAAATGGCTCCCTATTTTTACATACAAACCCTCCAAATTTGGTGGTCCTAGCTTCCATAGTTTTTTTGTGGCGAATTTTTGAAGGTTTAAAAAATAGCCCAAAAACCGAACGGAAATTCCCTACAGAAACTCCATTCGCGAATTTTAAAAATCCGAGATAGCCAAAATGTTGCTCTCGAAGAGTACATCAATTTAAAAAAAAAGTTTCTCTCTAAGCCCAATAGGACCCGACTTTCATAGGGTCAAAGTTCACGAATTTGACACATTTCGGCCGCGACAATTCCCTATAACCGTTGCACCGAATTTCAAACCGCTCACACAGTACTTCCCATTGAGACACATGAACAATCCCCAGCAAACGTTTTCTCGTAGCTCCATTTTTGACCCCGGCGCAAGCGAACGAAATTTCGATGGGGGCCGCCCCAATGGTCACGGAAATGGGCCAAACTTTGACCCCCCATATCTCGGGCCCTAATTGTCCGATCGACTTGAAATTTGAAACGTGGCCTAACAGGGTTTCGTCCTTCCTCCCCATGCTCGCCAATCGCGCCTCACCATGGGGGGTCCGGGCCTTTTCGCCGTAAAATTAAAGAAAAACTCGCGAATATCTCCGAAACGGTTCGATAGAATGTCGCAAATTTTGGTGTGAAAGGGCTCCCTATTTTTACCTACAAACCCTTCAAATTTGGTGGTCCTAGCTTCCATAGTTTTTTTATGGCGAATTTTTGAATGTTTAAAAAATAGCCCAAAAACCGAACGGAAATTCCCTACAGAAACTCCATTCGCGAATTTTAAAACTCCGAGATAGCCAAAATGTTGCTCTCGAAGAGTACATCAATTTAAAAAAAAAGTTTCTCTCTAAGCCCAATAGGACCCGACATTCATAGGGTCAAAGTTCACGAATTTTACACATTCCGGCCGCTACAATTCCCTATAACCGTTGCACCGAATTTCAAACCGCTCACACAGTACTTCCCATTGAGACACATGAACAATCCCCAGCAAGCGTTTTCTCGTAGCTCAATTTTTGACCCCGGCGCAAGCGACCGAAATTTCGATGGGGGCCGCCCCAATGGTCAAGGAAATCGGCCAAACTTTGACCCCCCATATCTCGGGCCCTAATTGTCCGATCGACTTGAAATTTGAAACGTGGCCTAACAGGGTTTCGGCCTTCCTCCCCATGCTCGCCAATCGCGGCTCACCATGGGGGCTCCGGGCCTTTTCGCCGTAATGTTAAAACAAAAACTCGCGAATATCTCCGAAACGGTTCGATAGAATGTCGAAAATTTTGGTGTGAAAGGGCTCCCTATTTTTACCTGAAAACCCTCCAAATTTGGTGCTTCTAGTTTCCATAGTTTTTTATGGCGAATTTTTGAAGGTTTAAAAAATAGCCCAAAAACCGAACGGAAATTCCCTACAGAAACTCCATTCGGGAATTTTAAAAATCCGAGATAGCCAAAATGTTGCTCTCGAAGAGTACATCAATTTAAAAAAAAAGTTTCTCTCTAGGCCCAATAGGACCCGACTTTCATAGGGTCAAAGTTCACGAATTTGACACATTTCGGCCGCGACAATTCCCTATAACCGTTGCACCGAATTTCAAACCGCTCACACAGTACTTCTCATTGAGACACATGAACAATCACCCGCAAGCGTTTTCTCGTAGCTCAATTTTTGACCCCGGCGCAAGCGTCCGAAATTTCGATGGGGTCACGGAAATGGTCACGGTAATGGGCCAAACTTTGACCCCCCATATCTCGGGCCCTAATTGTCCGATCGACTTGAAATTTGAAACGTGGCCTAACAGGGTTTCGGCCTTCCTCCGCATGCTCGCCAATCGCGGCTCACCATGGGGGCTCCGGGCCTTTTCGCCGTAATGTTAAAACAAAAACTCGCGAATGTCTCCGAAACGGTTCGATAGAATGTCGCAAATTTTGGTGTGAAAGGGCTCCCTATTTTTACCTGAAAACCCTTCAAATTTGGTGGTCCTAGCTTCCATAGTTTTTTTATGGCGAATTTTTGAAGGTTTAAATAATAGCCCAAAAATCGAACGGAAATTCCCTACAGAAACTCCATTCGCGAATTTTAAAAATCCGAGATAGCCAAAATGTTGCTCTCGAAGAGTACATCAATTTAAAAAAAAGTTTCTCTCTAGGCCCAATAGGACCCGACTTTCAAAGGTTCAAGGTTAACGAATTTGACACATTTCGGCCGCGACAATTCCCTATAACCGTTGCACCGAATTTTAAACCGCTCACACAGTACTTCCCATTGAGACACATGAACAATCCCCCGCAAGCGTTTTCTCGTAGCTCAAATGTTGACCCCGGCGCAAGCGTCCGAAATTTCGATGGGGTCACGGAAATGGGCCAAATTTTGACACCCCATATCTCGGGCCCTAATTGTCCGATCGACTTGAAATTTGAAACGTGGCCTAACAGGGTTTCGGCCTTCCTCCCCATGCTCGCCAATCGCGGCTCACCATCGGGGGTCCAGGCCCTTTCGCCGTAATATTAAAACAAAAACTCGCGAATATCTCCAAAACGGTTCGATAGAATGTCGCAAATTTTGGTGTGAAAGGGCTCCCTATTTTTACCTACAAACCCTTCAAATTTGGTGGTCCTAGCTTCCATAGTTTTTTATGGCGAATTTTTGAATGTTTAAAAAATAGCCCAAAAACCGAACGGAAATTCCCTACAGAAACTCCATTCGCGAATTTTAAAACTCCGAGATAGCCAAAATGTTGCTCTCGAAGAGTACATCAATTTAAAAAAAAAGTTTCTCTCTAAGCCCAATAGGACCCGACATTCATAGGGTCAAAGTTCACGAATTTTACACATTCCGGCCGCTACAATTCCCTATAACCGTTGCACCGAATTTCAAACCGCTCACACAGTACTTCCCATTGAGACACATGAACAATCCCCAGCAAGCGTTTTCTCGTAGCTCAAGTTTTGACCCCGGCGCAAGCGACCGAAATTTCGATGGGGGCCGCCCCAATGGTCACGGAAATCGGCCAAACTTTGACCCCCCATATCTCGGGCCCTAATTGTCCGATCGACTTGAAATTTGAAACGTGGCCTAACAGGGTTTCGGCCTTCCTCCCCATGCTCGCCAATCGCGGCTCACCATGGGGGCTCCGGGCCTTTTCGCCGTAATGTTAAAACAAAAACTCGCGAATATCTCCGAAACGGTTCGATAGAATGTCGAAAATTTTGGTGTGAAAGGGCTCCCTATTTTTACCTGAAAACCCTCCAAATTTGGTGCTTCTAGTTTCCATAGTTTTTTATGGCGAATTTTTGAAGGTTTAAAAAATAGCCCAAAAACCGAACGGAAATTCCCTACAGAAACTCCATTCGCGAATTTTAAAAATCCGAGATAGCCAAAATGTTGCTCTCGAAGAGTACATCAATTTAAAAAAAAAGTTTCTCTCTAGGCCCAATAGGACCCGACTTTCATAGGGTCAAAGTTCACGAATTTGACACATTTCGGCCGCGACAATTCCCTATAACCGTTGCACCGAATTTCAAACCGCTCACACAGTACTTCCCATTGAGACACATGAACAATCACCCGCAAGCGTTTTCTCGTAGCTCAATTTTTGACCCCGGCGTAAGCGTCCGAAATTTCGATGGGGTCACGGAAATGGTCACGGTAATGGGCCAAACTTTGACCCCCCATATCTCGGGCCCTAATTGTCCGATCGACTTGAAATTTGAAACTTGGCCTAACAGGGTTTCGGCCTTCCTCCGCATGCTCGCCAATCGCGGCTCACCATGGGGGCTCCGGGCCTTTTCGCCGTAATGTTAAAACAAAAACTCGCGAATATCTCCGAAACGGTTCGATAGAATGTCGCAAATTTTGGTGTGAAAGGGCTCCCTATTTTTACCTACAAACCCTCCAAATTTGGTGCTAGTAGTTTCCATAGTTTTTTTATGGCGAATTTTTGAAGGTTTAAAAAACAGCCCAAAAATCGAACGGAAATTTCCTACAGAAACTCCATTCGCGAATTTTAAAAATCCGAGATTGCCAAAATTGTTCCTCTCGAAGAGTAAATCAATTTAAAAAAAAAGTTTCTCTCTAAGCCCAATAGGACCCGACTTTCATAAGGTCAAAGTTCACGAATTTGACACATTTCGGCCGCGACAATTCCCTATAACCGTTGCACCGAATTTCAAACCGCTCACACAGTACTTCCCATTGAGACACATGAACAATCCCCCGCAAGCGTTTTCTCGTAGCTCAATTTTTGACCCCGGCGCAAGCGACCGAATTTTCGATGGGGTCACGGAAATGGGCCAAACTTTGACGCCCCATATCTCGGGCCCTAATTGTCCGATCGACTTGAAATTTAAAACGTGGCCTAACAGGGTTTCGGCCTTCCTCCGCATGCTCGCCAATCGCGGCTCACCATGGGGGCTCCGGGCCTTTTCGCCGTAATGTTAAAACAAAAACTCGCGAATATCTCCGAAACGGTTCGATAGAATGTCGAAAATTTTAGTGTGAAAGGGCTCCCTATTTTTACCTGAAAACCCTCCAAATTTGGTGCTTCTAGTTTCCATAGTTTTTTATGGCGAATTTTTGAAGGTTTAAAAAATAGCCCAAAAACCGAACGGAAATTCCCTACAGAAACTCCATTCGCGAATTTTAAAAATCCGAGATAGCCAAAATGTTGCTCTCGAAGAGTACATCAATTTAAAAAAAAAGTTTCTCTCTAAGCCCAATAGGACCCGACATTCATAGGGTCAAAGTTCACGAATTTTACACATTCCGGCCGCTACAATTCCCTATAACCGTTGCACCGAATTTCAAACCGCTCACACAGTACTTCCCATTGAGACACATGAACAATCCCCAGCAAGCGTTTTCTCGTAGCTCAATTTTTGACCCCGGCGCAAGCGACCGAAATTTCGATGGGGGCCGCCCCAAAGGTCACGGAAATGGTCCAAACTTTGACCCCCCATATCTCGGGCCCTAATTGTCCGATCGACTTGAAATTTGAAACGTGGCCTAACAGGGTTTCGGCCTTCCTCCCCATGCTCGCCAATCGCGGCTCACCATGGGGGCTCCGGGCCTTTTCGCCGTAATGTTAAAACAAATACTCGCGAATGTCTCCGAAACGGTTCGATAGAATGTCGCAAATTTTGGTGTGAAAGGGCTCCCTATTTTTACCTGAAAACCCTTCAAATTTGGTGGTCCTAGCTTCCATAGTTTTTTTATGGCGAATTTTTGAAGGTTTAAATAATAGCCCAAAAATCGAACGGAAATTCCCTACAGAAACTCCATTCGCGAATTTTAAAAATCCGAGATAGCCAAAATGTTGCTCTCGAAGAGTACATCAATTTAAAAAAAAGTTTCTCTCTAGGCCCAATAGGACCCGACTTTCAAAGGGTCAAGGTTAACGAATTTGACACATTTCGGCCGCGACAATTCCCTATAACCGTTGCACCGAATTTTAAACCGCTCACACAGTACTTCCCATTGAGACACATGAACAATCCCCCGCAAGCGTTTTCTCGTAGCTCAAATGTTGACCCCGGCGCAAGCGTCCGAAATTTCGATGGGGTCACGGAAATGGGCCAAATTTTGACACCCCATATCTCGGGCCCTAATTGTCCGATCGACTTGAAATTTGAAACGTGGCCTAACAGGGTTTCGGCCTTCCTCCCCATGCTCGCCAATCGCGGCTCACCATCGGGGGTCCAGGCCGTTTCGCCGTAATGTTAAAACAAAAACTCGCGAATATCTCCAAAACGGTTCGATAGAATGTCGCAAATTTTGGTGTGAAAGGGCTCCCTATTTTTACCTACAAACCCTCCAAATTTGGTAGTCCTAGCTTCCATAGTTTTTTTATGACGAATTTTTGAATGTTTAAAAAATAGCCCAAAAATCGAACGGAAATTCCCTACAGAAACTCCATTCGCGAATTTTAAAAATCCGAGATAGCCAAAATGTTGCTCACGAAGAGTCCATCAATTTAAGAAAAAAGTTTCTCTCTAAGCCCAATAGGACCCGACTTTCATAGGGTCAAAGTTCACGAATTTGACACATTTCGGCCGCGACAATTCCCTATAACCGTTGCACCCAATTTCAAACCGCTCACACAGTACTTCCCATTGAGACACATGAACAATCCCCAGCAAGCGTTTTCTCGTAGCTCAATTTTTGGACCCGGCGCAAGCGACCGAATTTTCGATGGGGGCCGCCCCAATGGTTACGGAAATGGGCCAAACTGACCCCCCATATCTCGGGCCCTAATTGTCCGATCGACTTGAAATTTGAAACGTGGCCTAACAGGGTTTCGGCCTTCCTCCCCATGCTCGCCAATCGCGGCTCACCATGGGGGCTCCGGGCCTTTTCGCGGTAATATTAAAACAAAAACTCGCGAATATCTCCGAAACGGTTCGATAGAATGTCGCAAATTTTGGTGTGAAAGGGCTCCCTATTTTTACATACAAACCCTCCAAATTTGGTGGTCCTAGCTTCCATAGTTTTTTTGTGGCGAATTTTTGAAGGTTTAAAAAATAGCCCAAAATTCGATCGGAAATTCCCTACAGAAACTCCATTCGCGAATTTTAAAACTTCGAGATACACAAAATGTTGCTCTCGAAGAGTACATCAATTTAAAAAAAAAGTTTCTCTCTAAGCCCAATAGGACCCGACTTTCATAGGGTCAAAGTTCACGAATTTGACACATTTCGGCCGCGACAATTCCCTATAACCGTTGCACCGAATTTCAAACCGCTCACACAGTACTTCCCATTGAGACACATGAACAATCCCCAGCAAACGTTTTCTCGTAGCTCCATTTTTGACCCCGGCGCAAGCGAACGAAATTTCGATGGGGGCCGCCCCAATGGTCACGGAAATGGGCCAAACTTTGACCCCCCATATCTCGGGCCCTAATTGTCCGATCGACTTGAAATTTGAAACGTGGCCTAACAGGGTTTCGTCCTTCCTCCCCATGCTCGCCAATCGCGCCTCACCATGGGGGGTCCGGGCCTTTTCGCCGTAAAATTAAAGAAAAACTCGCGAATATCTCCGAAACGGTTCGATAGAATGTCGCAAATTTTGGTGTGAAAGGGCTCCCTATTTTTACCTACAAACCCTTCAAATTTGGTGGTCCTAGCTTCCATAGTTTTTTTATGGCGAATTTTTGAATGTTTAAAAAATAGCCCAAAAACCGAACGGAAATTCCCTACAGAAACTCCATTCGCGAATTTTAAAACTCCGAGATAGCCAAAATGTTGCTCTCGAAGAGTACATCAATTTAAAAAAAAGTTTCTCTCTAAGCCCAATAGGACCCGACATTCATAGGGTCAAAGTTCACGAATTTTACACATTCCGGCCGCTACAATTCCCTATAACCGTTGCACCGAATTTCAAACCGCTCACACAGTACTTCCCATTGAGACACATGAACAATCCCCAGCAAGCGTTTTCTCGTAGCTCAATTTTTGACCCCGGCGCAAGCGACCGAAATTTCGATGGGGGCCGCCCCAATGGTCAAGGAAATCGGCCAAACTTTGACCCCCCATATCTCGGGCCCTAATTGTCCGATCGACTTGAAATTTGAAACGTGGCCTAACAGGGTTTCGGCCTTCCTCCGCATGCTCGCCAATCGCGGCTCACCATGGGGGCTCCGGGCCTTTTCGCCGTAATGTTAAAACAAAAACTCGCGAATGTCTCCGAAACGGTTCGATAGAATGTCGCAAATTTTGGTGTGAAAGGGCTCCCTATTTTTACCTGAAAACACTTCAAATTTGGTGGTCCTAGCTTCCATAGTTTTTTTATGGCGAATTTTTGAAGGTTTAAATAATAGCCCAAAAATCGAACGGAAATTCCCTACAGAAACTCCATTCGCGAATTTTAAAAATCCGAGATAGCCAAAATGTTGCTCTCGAAGAGTACATCAATTTAAAAAAAAGTTTCTCTCTAGGCCCAATAGGACCCGACTTTCAAAGGGTCAAGGTTAACGAATTTGACACATTTCGGCCGCGACAATTCCCTATAACCGTTGCACCGAATTTTAAACCGCTCACACAGTACTTCCCATTGAGACACATGAACAATCCCCCGCAAGCGTTTTCTCGTAGCTCAAATGTTGACCCCGCCGCAAGCGTCCGAAATTTCGATGGGGTCACGGAAATGGGCCAAATTTTGACACCCCATATCTCGGGCCCTAATTGTCCGATCGACTTGAAATTTGAAACGTGGCCTAACAGGGTTTCGGCCTTCCTCCCCATGCTCGCCAATCGCGGCTCACCATCGGGGGTCCAGGCCGTTTCGCCGTAATATTAAAACAAAAACTCGCGAATATCTCCAAAACGGTTCGATAGAATGTCGCAAATTTTGGTGTGAAAGGGCTCCCTATTTTTACCTACAAACCCTTCAAATTTGGTGGTCCTAGCTTCCATAGTTTTTTTATGGCGAATTTTTGAATGTTTAAAAAATAGCCCAAAAACCGAACGGAAATTCCCTACAGAAACTCCATTCGCGAATTTTAAAACTCCGAGATAGCCAAAATGTTGCTCTCGAAGAGTACATCAATTTAAAAAAAAAGTTTCTCTCTAAGCCCAATAGGACCCGACATTCATAGGGTCAAATTTCACGAATTTTACACATTCCGGCCGCTAAAATTCCCTATAACCGTTGCACCGAATTTCAAACCGCTCACACAGTACTTCCCATTGAGACACATGAACAATCCCCAGCAAGCGTTTTCTCGTAGCTCAATTTTTGACCCCGGCGCAAGCGACCGAAATTTCGATGGGGGCCGCCCCAATGGTCACGGAAATCGGCCAAAATTTGACCCCCCATATCTCGGGCCCTAATTGTCCGATCGACTTGAAATTTGAAACGTGGCCTAACAGGGTTTCGGCCTTCCTCCCCATGCTCGCCAATCGCGCCTCACCATGGGGGGTCCGGGCCGTTTCGCCGTAATGTTAAAACAAAAACTCGCGAATATCTCCGAAACGGTTCGATAGAATGTCGCAAATTTTGGTGTGAAAGGGCTCCCTATTTTTACCTACAAACCCTCCAAATTTGGTAGTCCTAGCTTCCATAGTTTTTTTATGACGAATTTTTGAATGTTTAAAAAATAGCCCAAAAATCGAACGGAAATTCCCTACAGAAACTCCATTCGCGAATTTTAAAAATCCGAGATAGCCAAAATGTTGCTCACGAAGAGTCCATCAATTTAAGAAAAAAGTTTCTCTCTAAGCCCAATAGGACCCGACTTTCATAGGGTCAAAGTTCACGAATTTGACACATTTCGGCCGCGACAATTCCCTATAACCGTTGCACCCAATTTCAAACCGCTCACACAGTACTTCCCATTGAGACACATGAACAATCCCCAGCAAGCGTTTTCTCGTAGCTCAATTTTTGACCCCGGCGCAAGCGTCCGAAATTTCGATGGGGTCACGGAAATGGTCACGGTAATGGGCCAAACTTTGACCCCCCATATCTCGGGCCCTAATTGTCCGATCGACTTGAAATTTGAAACGTGGCCTAACAGGGTTTCGGCCTTCCTCCGCATGCTCGCCAATCGCGGCTCACCATGGGGGCTCCGGGCCTTTTCGCCGTAATGTTAAAACAAAAACTCGCGAATATCTCCGAAACGGTTCGATAGAATGTCGCAAATTTTGGTGTGAAAGGGCTCCCTATTTTTACCTACAAACCCTCCAAATTTGGTGCTAGTAGTTTCCATAGTTTTTTTATGGCGAATTTTTGAAGGTTTAAAAAACAGCCCAAAAATCGAACGGAAATTTCCTACAGAAACTCCATTCGCGAATTTTAAAAATCCGAGATTGCCAAAATGTTGCTCTCGAAGAGTACATCAATTTAAAAAAAAAGTTTCTCTCTAGGCCCAATAGGACCCGACTTTCAAAGGGTCAAGGTTAACGAATTTGACACATTTCGGCCGCGACAATTCCCTATAACCGTTGCACCGAATTTTAAACCGCTCACACAGTACTTCCCATTGAGACACATGAACAATCCCCCGCAAGCGTTTTCTCGTAGCTCAAATGTTGACCCCGGCGCAAGCGTCCGAAATTTCGATGGGGTCACGGAAATGGGCCAAATTTTGACACCCCATATCTCGGGCCCTAATTGTCCGATCGACTTGAAATTTGAAACGTGGCCTAACAGGGTTTCGGCCTTCCTCCCCATGCTCGCCAATCGCGGCTCACCATCGGGGGTCCAGGCCGTTTCGCCGTAATGTTAAAACAAAAACTCGCGAATATCTCCGAAACGGTTCGATAGAATGTCGCAAATTTTGGTGTGAAAGGGCTCCCTATTTTTACCTACAAACCCTCCAAATTTGGTAGTCCTAGCTTCCATAGTTTTTTTATGACGAATTTTTGAATGTTTAAAAAATAGCCCAAAAATCGAACGGAAATTCCCTACAGAAACTCCATTCGCGAATTTTAAAAATCCGAGATAGCCAAAATGTTGCTCACGAAGAGTCCATCAATTTAAGAAAAAAGTTTCTCTCTAAGCCCAATAGGACCCGACTTTCATAGGGTCAAAGTTCACGAATTTCACACATTTCGGCCGCGACAATTCCCTATAACCGTTGCACCCAATTTCAAACCGCTCACACAGTACTTCCCATTGAGACACATGAACAATCCCCAGCAAGTGTTTTCTCGTAGCTCAATTTTTGACCCCGGCGCAAGCGTCCGAAATTTCGATGGGGTCACGGAAATGGTCATGGTAATGGGCCAAACTTTGACCCCCCATATCTCGGGCCCTAATTGTCCGATCGACTTGAAATTTGAAACGTGGCCTAACAGGGTTTCGGCCTTCCTCCGCATGCTCGCCAATCGCGGCTCACCATGGGGGCTCCGGGCCTTTTCGCCGTAATGTTAAAACAAAAACTCGCGAATATCTCCGAAACGGTTCGATAGAATGTCGCAAATTTTGGTGTGAAAGGGCTCCCTATTTTTACCTACAAACCCTCCAAATTTGGTGCTAGTAGTTTCCATAGTTTTTTTATGGCGAATTTTTGAAGGTTTAAAAAACAGCCCAAAAATCGAACGGAAATTTCCTACAGAAACTCCATTCGCGAATTTTAAAAATCCGAGATTGCCAAAATTGTTCCTCTCGAAGAGTACATCAATTTAAAAAAAAAGTTTCTCTCTAAGCCCAATAGGACCCGACTTTCATAGGGTCAAAGTTCACGAATTTGACACATTTCGAACGCGACAATTCCCTATAACCGTTGCACCGAATTTCAAACCGCTCACACAGTACTTCCCATTGAGACACATGAACAATCCCCCGCAAGCGTTTTCTCATAGCTCAATTTTTGACCCCGGCGCAAGCGTCCGAAATTTCGATGGCGTCACGGAAATGGGCCAAACTTTGACCCCCCATATCTCGGGCCCTAATTGTCCGATCGACTTGAAATTTGAAACGTGGCCTAACAGGGTTTCGGCCTTCCTCCCCATGCTCGCCAATCGCGCCTCACCATGGGGGGTCCGGGCCTTTTCGCCGTAAAATTAAACAAAAACTCGCGAATATCTCCGAAACGGTTCGATAGAATGTCGCAAATTTTGGTGTGAAAGGGCTCCCTATTTTTACCTACAAACCCTTCAAATTTGGTGGTCCTAGCTTCCATAGTTTTTTTATGGCGAATTTTTGAAGGTTTAAAAAATAGCCCAAAAATCGAACGGAAATTCCCTACAGAAACTCCATTCGCGAATTTTAAAAATCCGAGATAGCCAAAATGTTGCTCTCGAAGAGTACATCAATTTAAAAAAAAAGTTTCTCTCTAGGCCCAATAGGACCCGACTTTCAAAGGGTCAAGTTTAACGAATTTGACACATTTCGGCCGCGACAATTCCCTATAACCGTTGCACCGAATTTTAAACCGCTCACACAGTACTTCCCATTGAGACACATGAACAATCCCCCGCAAGCGTTTTCTCGTAGCTCAAATGTTGACCCCGGCGCAAGCGTCCGAAATTTCGATGGGGTCACGGAAATGGGCCAAATTTTGACACCCCATATCTCGGGCCCTAATTGTCCGATCGACTTGAAATTTGAATAGTGGCCTAACAGGGTTTCGGCCTTCCTCCCCATGCTCGCCAATCGCGGCTCACCATCGGGGGTCCAGGCCGTTTCGCCGTAATGTTAAAACAAAAACTCGCGAATATCTCCGAAACGGTTCGATAGAATGTCGCAAATTTTGGTGTGAAAGGGCTCCCTATTTTTACCTACAAACCCTCCAAATTTGGTAGTCCTAGCTTCCATAGTTTTTTTATGACGAATTTTTGAATGTTTAAAAAATAGCCCAAAAACCGAACGGAAATTCCCTACAGAAATTCCATTCGCGAATTTTAAAACTCCGAGATAGCCAAAATGTTGCTCTCGAAGAGTACATCAATTTAAAAAAAAAGTTTCTCTCTAAGCCCAATAGGACCCGACATTCATAGGGTCAAAGTTCACGAATTTTACACATTCCGGCCGCTACAATTCCCTATAACCGTTGCACCGAATTTCAAACCGCTCACACAGTACTTCCCATTGAGACACATGAACAATCCCCAGCAAGCGTTTTCTCGTAGCTCAATTTTTGACCCCGGCGCAAGCGACCGAAATTTCGATGGGGGCCGCCCCAATGGTCACGGAAGTGGTCCATACTTTGACCCCCCATATCTCGGGCCCTAATTGTCCGATCGACTTGAAATTTGAAACGTGGCCTAACAGGGTTTCGGCCTTCCTCCCCATGCTCGCCAATCGCGGCTCACCATGGGGGCTCCGGGCCTTTTCGCCGTAATGTTAAAACAAAAACTCGCGAATATCTCCGAAACGGTTCGATAGAATGTCGAAAATTTTGGTGTGAAAGGGCTCCCTATTTTTACCTGAAAACCCTCCAAATTTGGTGCTTCTAGTTTCCATAGTTTTTTATGGCGAATTTTTGAAGGTTTAAAAAATAGCCCAAAAACCGAACGGAAATTCCCTACAGAAACTCCATTCGCGAATTTTAAAAATCCGAGATAGCCAAAATGTTGCTCTCGAAGAGTACATCAATTTAAAAAAAAAGTTTCTCTCTAGGCCCAATAGGACCCGACTTTCATAGGGTCAAAGTTCACGAATTTGACACATTTCGGCCGCGACAATTCCCTATAACCGTTGCACCGAATTTCAAACCGCTCACACAGTACTTCCCATTGAGACACATGAACAATCCCCCGCAAGCGTTTTCTCATAGCTCAATTTTTGACCCCGGCGCAAGCGTCCGAAATTTCGATGGCGTCACGGAAATGGGCCAAACTTTGACCCCCCATATCTCGGGCCCTAATTGTCCGATCGACTTGAAATTTGAAACGTGGCCTAACGGGGTTTCGGCCTTCCTCCGCATGCTCGCCAATCGCGGCTCACCATGGGGGCTCCGGGCCTTTTCGCCGTAATGTTAAAACAAAAACTCGCGAATATCTCCGAAACGGTTCGATAGAATGTCGCAAATTTTGGTGTGAAAGGGCTCCCTATTTTTACCTACAAACCCTCCAAATTTGGTGCTAGTAGTTTCCATAGTTTTTTTATGGCGAATTTTTGAAGGTTTAAAAAACAGCCCAAAAATCGAACGGAAATTTCCTACAGAAACTCCATTCGCGAATTTTAAAAATCCGAGATTGCCAAAATTGTTCCTCTCGAAGAGTAAATCAATTTAAAAAAAAGTTTCTCTCTAAGCCCAATAGAACCCGACTTTCATAGGGTCAAAGTTCACGAATTTGACACATTTCGAACGCGACAATTCCCTATAACCGTTGCACCGAATTTCAAACCGCTCACACAGTACTTCCCATTGAGACACATGAACAATCCCCCGCAAGCGTTTTCTCGTAGCTCAATTTTTGACCCCGGCGCAAGCGTCCGAAATTTCGATGGGGTCACGGAAATGGGCCAAACTTTGACCCCCCATATCTCGGGCCCTAATTGTCCGATGGACTTGAAATTTGAAACGTAGCCTAACAGGGTTTCGGCCTTCCTCCCCATGCTCGCCAATCGCGCCTCACCATGGGGGGTCCGGGCCTTTTCGCCGTAAATTTAAACAAAAACTCGCGAATATCTCCGAAACGGTTCGATAGAATGTCGCAAATTTTGGTGTGAAAGGGCTCCCTATTTTTACCTACAAACCCTCCAAATTTGGTAGTCCTAGCTTCCATAGTTTTTTTATGACGAATTTTTGAATGTTTAAAAAATAGCCCAAAAATCGAACGGAAATTCCCTACAGAAACTCCATTCGCGAATTTTAAAAATCCGAGATAGCCAAAATGTTGCTCACGAAGAGTCCATCAATTTAAGAAAAAAGTTTCTCTCTAAGCTTAATAGGACCCGACTTTCATAGGGTCAAAGTTCACGAATTTGACACATTTCGGCCGCGACAATTCCCTATAACCGTTGCACCCAATTTCAAACCGCTCACACAGTACTTCCCATTGAGACACATGAATAATCCCCAGCAAGCGTTTTCTGGTAGCTCAATTTTTGACCCCGGCGCAAGCGTCCGAAATTTCGATGGGGTCACGGAAATGGTCACGGTAATGGGCCAAACTTTGACCCCCCATATCTCGGGCCCTAATTGTCCGATCGACTTGAAATTTGAAACGTGGCCTAACAGCGTTTCGGCCTTCCTCCGTATGCTCGCCAATCGCGGCTCACCATGGGGGCTCCGGGCCTTTTCGCCGTAATGTTAAAACAAAAACTCGCGAATATCTCCGAAACGGTTCGATAGAATGTCGCAAATTTTGGTGTGAAAGGGCTCCCTATTTTTACCTACAAACCCTCCAAATTTGGTGCTAGTAGTTTCCATAGTTTTTTTATGGCGAATTTTTGAAGGTTTAAAAAACAGCCCAAAAATCGAACGGAAATTTCCTACAGAAACTCCATTCGCGAATTTTAAAAATCCGAGATTGCCAAAATTGTTCCTCTCGAAGAGTACATCAATTTAAAAAAAAAGTTTCTCTCTAAGCCCAATAGGACCCGACTTTCATAGGGTCAAAGTTCACGAATTTGACACATTTCGAACGCGACAATTCCCTATAACCGTTGCACCGAATTTCAAATCGCTCACACAGTACTTCCCATTGAGACACATGAACAATCCCCCGCAAGCGTTTTCTCATAGCTCAAATTTTGACCCCGGCGCAAGCGTCCGAAATTTCGATGGCGTCACGGAAATGGGCCAAACTTTGACCCCCCATATCTCGGGCCCTAATTGTCCGATCGACTTGAAATTTGAAACGTGGCCTAACAGGGTTTCGGCCTTCCTCCCCATGCTCGCCAATCGCGCCTCACCATGGGGGGTCCGGGCCTTTTCGCCGTAAAATTAAACAAAAACTCGCGAATATCTCCGAAACGGTTCGATAGAATGTCGCAAATTTTGGTGTGAAAGGGCTCCCTATTTTTACCTACAAACCCTTCAAATTTGGTGGTCCTAGCTTCCATAGTTTTTTTATGGCGAATTTTTGAAGGTTTAAAAAATAGCCCAAAAATCGAACGGAAATTCCCTACAGAAACTCCATTCGCGAATTTTAAAAATCCGAGATAGCCAAAATGTTGCTCTCGAAGAGTACATCAATTTAAAAAAAAAGTTTCTCTCTAGGCCCAATAGGACCCGACTTTCAAAGGGTCAAGGTTAACGAATTTGAGACATTTCGGCCGCGACAATTCCCTATAACCGTTGCACCGAATTTTAAACCGCTCACACAGTACTTCCCATTGAGACACATGAACAATCCCCCGCAAGCGTTTTCTCGTAGCTCAAATGTTGACCCCGGCGCAAGCGTCCGAAATTTCGATGGGGTCACGGAAATGGGCCAAATTTTGACACCCCATATCTCGGGCCCTAATTGTCCGATCGACTTGAAATTTGAAACGTGGCCTAACAGGGTTTCGGCCTTCCTCCCCATGCTCGCCAATCGCGGCTCACCATCGGGGGTCCAGGCCGTTTCGCCGTAATGTTAAAACAAAAACTCGCGAATATCTCCGAAACGGTTCGATACAATGTCGCAAATTTTGGTGTGAAAGGGCTCCCTATTTTTACCTACAAACCCTCCAAATTTGGTAGTCCTAGCTTCCATAGTTTTTTTATGACGAATTTTTGAATGTTTAAAAAATAGCCCAAAAATCGAACGGAAATTCCCTACAGAAACTCCATTCGCGAATTTTAAAAATCCGAGATAGCCAAAATGTTGCTCACGAAGAGTCCATCAATTTAAGAAAAAAGTTTCTCTCTAAGCCCAATAGGACCCGACTTTCATAGGGTCAAAGTTCACGAATTTGACACATTTCGGCCGCGACAATTCCCTATAACCGTTGCACCCAATTTCAAACCGCTCACACAGTACTTCCCATTGAGACACATGAACAATCCCCAGCAAGCGTTTTCTCGTAGCTCAATTTTTGACCCCGGCGCAAGCGTCCGAAATTTCGATGGGGTCACGGAAATGGTCACGGTAATGGGCCAAACTTTGACCCCCCATATCTCGGGCCCTAATTGTCCGATCGACTTGAAATTTAAAACGTGGCCTAACAGGGTTTCGGCCTTCCTCCGCATGCTCGCCAATCGCGGCTCACCATGGGGGCTCCGGGCCTTTTCGCCGTAATGTTAAAACAAAAACTCGCGAATATCTCCGAAACGGTTCGATAGAATGTCGCAAATTTTGGTGTGAAAGGGCTCCCTATTTTTACCTACAAACCCTCCAAATTTGGTGCTAGTAGTTTCCATAGTTTTTTTATGGCGAATTTTTGAAGGTTTAAAAAACAGCCCAAAAATCGAACGGAAATTTCCTACAGAAACTCCATTCGCGAATTTTAAAAATCCGAGATTGCCAAAATGTTGCTCTCGAAGAGTACATCAATTTAAAAAAAAAGTTTCTCTCTAGGCCCAATAGGACCCGACTTTCAAAGGGTCAAGGTTAACGAATTTGACACATTTCGGCCGCGACAATTCCCTATAACCGTTGCACCGAATTTTAAACCGCTCACACAGTACTTCCCATTGAGACACATGAACAATCCCCCGCAAGCGTTTTCTCGTAGCTCAAATGTTGACCCCGGCGCAAGCGTCCGAAATTTCGATGGGGTCACGGAAATGGGCCAAATTTTGACACCCCATATCTCGGGCCCTAATTGTCCGATCGACTTGAAATTTGAAACGTGGCCTAACAGGGTTTCGGCCTTCCTCCCCATGCTCGCCAATCGCGGCTCACCATCGGGGGTCCAGGCCGTTTCGCCGTAATGTTAAAACAAAAACTCGCGAATATCTCCGAAACGGTTCGATAGAATGTCGCAAATTTTGGTGTGAAAGGGCTCCCTATTTTTACCTACAAACCCTCCAAATTTGGTAGTCCTAGCTTCCATAGTTTTTTTATGACGAATTTTTGAATGTTTAAAAAATAGCCCAAAAATCGAACGGAAATTCCCTACAGAAACTCCATTCGCGAATTTTAAAAATCCGAGATAGCCAAAATGTTGCTCACGAAGAGTCCATCAATTTAAGAAAAAAGTTTCTCTCTAAGCCCAATAGGACCCGACTTTCATAGGGTCAAAGTTCACGAATTTCACACATTTCGGCCGCGACAATTCCCTATAACCGTTGCACCCAATTTCAAACCGCTCACACAGTACTTCCCATTGAGACACATGAACAATCCCCAGCAAGTGTTTTCTCGTAGCTCAATTTTTGACCCCGGCGCAAGCGTCCGAAATTTCGATGGGGTCACGGAAATGGTCACGGTAATGGGCCAAACTTTGACCCCCCATATCTCGGGCCCTAATTGTCCGATCGACTTGAAATTTGAAACGTGGCCTAACAGGGTTTCGGCCTTCCTCCGCATGCTCGCCAATCGCGGCTCACCATGGGGGCTCCGGGCCTTTTCGCCGTAATGTTAAAACAAAAACTCGCGAATATCTCCGAAACGGTTCGATAGAATGTCGCAAATTTTGGTGTGAAAGGGCTCCCTATTTTTACCTACAAACCCTCCAAATTTGGTGCTAGTAGTTTCCATAGTTTTTTTATGGCGAATTTTTGAAGGTTTAAAAAACAGCCCAAAAATCGAACGGAAATTTCCTACAGAAACTCCATTCGCGAATTTTAAAAATCCGAGATTGCCAAAATTGTTCCTCTCGAAGAGTACATCAATTTAAAAAAAAAGTTTCTCTCTAAGCCCAATAGGACCCGACTTTCATAGGGTCAAAGTTCACGAATTTGACACATTTCGAACGCGACAATTCCCTATAACCGTTGCACCGAATTTCAAACCGCTCACACAGTACTTCCCATTGAGACACATGAACAATCCCCCGCAAGCGTTTTCTCATAGCTCAATTTTTGACCCCGGCGCAAGCGTCCGAAATTTCGATGGCGTCACGGAAATGGGCCAAACTTTGACCCCCCATATCTCGGGCCCTAATTGTCCGATCGACTTGAAATTTGAAACGTGGCCTAACAGGGTTTCGGCCTTCCTCCCCATGCTCGCCAATCGCGCCTCACCATGGGGGGTCCGGGCCTTTTCGCCGTAAAATTAAACAAAAACTCGCGAATATCTCCGAAACGGTTCGATAGAATGTCGCAAATTTTGGTGTGAAAGGGCTCCCTATTTTTACCTACAAACCCTTCAAATTTGGTGGTCCTAGCTTCCATAGTTTTTTTATGGCGAATTTTTGAAGGTTTAAAAAATAGCCCAAAAATCGAACGGAAATTCCCTACAGAAACTCCATTCGCGAATTTTAAAAATCCGAGATAGCCAAAATGTTGCTCTCGAAGAGTACATCAATTTAAAAAAAAAGTTTCTCTCTAGGCCCAATAGGACCCGACTTTCAAAGGGTCAAGTTTAACGAATTTGACACATTTCGGCCGCGACAATTCCCTATAACCGTTGCACCGAATTTTAAACCGCTCACACAGTACTTCCCATTGAGACACATGAACAATCCCCCGCAAGCGTTTTCTCGTAGCTCAAATGTTGACCCCGGCGCAAGCGTCCGAAATTTCGATGGGGTCACGGAAATGGGCCAAATTTTGACACCCCATATCTCGGGCCCTAATTGTCCGATCGACTTGAAATTTGAAACGTGGCCTAACAGGGTTTCGGCCTTCCTCCCCATGCTCGCCAATCGCGGCTCACCATCGGGGGTCCAGGCCGTTTCGCCGTAATGTTAAAACAAAAACTCGCGAATATCTCCGAAACGGTTCGATAGAATGTCGCAAATTTTGGTGTGAAAGGGCTCCCTATTTTTACCTACAAACCCTCCAAATTTGGTAGTCCTAGCTTCCATAGTTTTTTTATGACGAATTTTTGAATGTTTAAAAAATAGCCCAAAAACCGAACGGAAATTCCCTACAGAAATTCCATTCGCGAATTTTAAAACTCCGAGATAGCCAAAATATTGCTCTCGAAGAGTACATCAATTTAAAAAAAAAGTTTCTCTCTAAGCCCAATAGGACCCGACATTCATAGGGTCAAAGTTCACGAATTTTACACATTCCGGCCGCTACAATTCCCTATAACCGTTGCACCGAATTTCAAACCGCTCACACAGTACTTCCCATTGAGACACATGAACAATCCCCAGCAAGCGTTTTCTCGTAGCTCAATTTTTGACCCCGGCGCAAGCGACCGAAATTTCGATGGGGGCCGCCCCAATGGTCACGGAAATGGTCCATACTTTGACCCCCCATATCTCGGGCCCTAATTGTCCGATCGACTTGAAATTTGAAACGTGGCCTAACAGGGTTTCGGCCTTCCTCCCCATGCTCGCCAATCGCGGCTCACCATGGGGGCTCCGGGCCTTTTCGCCGTAATGTTAAAACAAAAACTCGCGAATATCTCCGAAACGGTTCGATAGAATGTCGAAAATTTTGGTGTGAAAGGGCTCCCTATTTTTACCTGAAAACCCTCCAAATTTGGTGCTTCTAGTTTCCATAGTTTTTTATGGCGAATTTTTGAAGGTTTAAAAAATAGCCCAAAAACCGAACGGAAATTCCCTACAGAAACTCCATTCGCGAATTTTAAAAATCCGAGATAGCCAAAATGTTGCTCTCGAAGAGTACATCAATTTAAAAAAAAAGTTTCTCTCTAGGCCCAATAGGACCCGACTTTCAAAGGGTCAAGTTTAACGAATTTGACACATTTCGGCCGCGACAATTCCCTATAACCGTTGCACCGAATTTTAAACCGCTCACACAGTACTTCCCATTGAGACACATGAACAATCCCCCGCAAGCGTTTTCTCGTAGCTCAAATGTTGACCCCGGCGCAAGCGTCCGAAATTTCGATGGGGTCACGGAAATGGGCCAAATTTTGACACCCCATATCTCGGGCCCTAATTGTCCGATCGACTTGAAATTTGAAACGTGGCCTAACAGGGTTTCGGCCTTCCTCCCCATGCTCGCCAATCGCGGCTCACCATCGGGGGTCCAGGCCGTTTCGCCGTAATGTTAAAACAAAAACTCGCGAATATCTCCGAAACGGTTCGATAGAATGTCGCAAATTTTGGTGTGAAAGGGCTCCCTATTTTTACCTACAAACCCTCCAAATTTGGTAGTCCTAGCTTCCATAGTTTTTTTATGACGAATTTTTGAATGTTTAAAAAATAGCCCAAAAACCGAACGGAAATTCCCTACAGAAATTCCATTCGCGAATTTTAAAACTCCGAGATAGCCAAAATGTTGCTCTCGAAGAGTACATCAATTTAAAAAAAAAGTTTCTCTCTAAGCCCAATAGGACCCGACATTCATAGGGTCAAAGTTCACGAATTTTACACATTCCGGCCGCTACAATTCCCTATAACCGTTGCACCGAATTTCAAACCGCTCACACAGTACTTCCCATTGAGACACATGAACAATCCCCAGCAAGCGTTTTCTCGTAGCTCAATTTTTGACCCCGGCGCAAGCGACCGAAATTTCGATGGGGGCCGCCCCAATGGTCACGGAAATGGTCCATACTTTGACCCCCCATATCTCGGGCCCTAATTGTCCGATCGACTTGAAATTTGAAACGTGGCCTAACAGGGTTTCGGCCTTCCTCCCCATGCTCGCCAATCGCGGCTCACCATGGGGGCTCCGGGCCTTTTCGCCGTAATGTTAAAACAAAAACTCGCGAATATCTCCGAAACGGTTCGATAGAATGTCGAAAATTTTGGTGTGAAAGGGCTCCCTATTTTTACCTGAAAACCCTCCAAATTTGGTGCTTCTAGTTTCCATAGTTTTTTATGGCGAATTTTTGAAGGTTTAAAAAATAGCCCAAAAACCGAACGGAAATTCCCTACAGAAACTCCATTCGCGAATTTTAAAAATCCGAGATAGCCAAAATGTTGCTCTCGAAGAGTACATCAATTTAAAAAAAAAAGTTTCTCTCTAGGCCCAATAGGACCCGACTTTCATAGGGTCAAAGTTCACGAATTTGACACATTTCGGCCGCGACAATTCCCTATAACCGTTGCACCGAATTTCAAACCGCTCACACAGTACTTCCCATTGAGACACATGAACAATCCCCCGCAAGCGTTTTCTCATAGCTCAATTTTTGACCCCGGCGCAAGCGTCCGAAATTTCGATGGCGTCACGGAAATGGGCCAAACTTTGACCCCCCATATCTCGGGCCCTAATTGTCCGATCGACTTGAAATTTGAAACGTGGCCTAACGGGGTTTCGGCCTTCCTCCGCATGCTCGCCAATCGCGGCTCACCATGGGGGCTCCGGGCCTTTTCGCCGTAATGTTAAAACAAAAACTCGCGAATATCTCCGAAACGGTTCGATAGAATGTCGCAAATTTTGGTGTGAAAGGGCTCCCTATTTTTACCTACAAACCCTCCAAATTTGGTGCTAGTAGTTTCCATAGTTTTTTTATGGCGAATTTTTGAAGGTTTAAAAAACAGCCCAAAAATCGAACGGAAATTTCCTACAGAAACTCCATTCGCGAATTTTAAAAATCCGAGATTGCCAAAATTGTTCCTCTCGAAGAGTAAATCAATTTAAAAAAAAGTTTCTCTCTAAGCCCAATAGAACCCGACTTTCATAGGGTCAAAGTTCACGAATTTGACACATTTCGAACGCGACAATTCCCTATAACCGTTGCACCGAATTTCAAACCGCTCACACAGTACTTCCCATTGAGACACATGAACAATCCCCCGCAAGCGTTTTCTCGTAGCTCAATTTTTGACCCCGGCGCAAGCGTCCGAAATTTCGATGGGGTCACGGAAATGGGCCAAACTTTGACCCCCCATATCTCGGGCCCTAATTGTCCGATGGACTTGAAATTTGAAACGTAGCCTAACAGGGTTTCGGCCTTCCTCCCCATGCTCGCCAATCGCGCCTCACCATGGGGGGTCCGGGCCTTTTAGCCGTAAATTTAAACAAAAACTCGCGAATATCTCCGAAACGGTTCGATAGAATGTCGCAAATTTTGGTGTGAAAGGGCTCCCTATTTTTACCTACAAACCCTTCAAATTTGGTGGTCCTAGCTTCCATAGTTTTTTTATGGCGAATTTTGCAAGGTTTAAAAAATAGCCCAAAAACCGAACGGAAATTCCCTACAGAAACTCCATTCGCGAATTTTAAAACTCCGAGATAACCAAAATGTTGCTCTCGAAGAGTACATCAATTTAAAAAAAAAAGTTTCTCTCTAAGCCCAATAGGACCCGACATTCATAGGGTCAAAGTTCACGAATTTTACACATTCCGGCCGCTACAATTCCCTATAACCGTTGCACCGAATTTCAAACCGCTCACACAGTACTTCCCATTGAGACACATGAACAATCCCCCGCAAGCGTTTTCTCATAGCTCAATTTTTGACCCCGGCGCAAGCGTCCGAAATTTCGATGGCGTCACGGAAATGGGCCAAACTTTGACCCCCCATATCTCGGGCCCTAATTGTCCGATCGACTTGAAATTTGAAACGTGGCCTAACAGGGTTTCGGCCTTCCTCCCCATGCTCGCCAATCGCGGCTCACCATGGGGGCTCCGGGCCTTTTCGCCGTAATGTTAAAACAAAAACTCGCGAATATCTCCGAAACGGTTCGATAGAATGTCGCAAATTTTGGTGTGAAAGGGCTCCCTATTTTTACCTACAAACCCTCCAAATTTGGTGCTAGTAGTTTCCATAGTTTTTTTATGGCGAATTTTTGAAGGTTTAAAAAACAGCCCAAAAATCGAACGGAAATTTCCTACAGAAACTACATTCGCGAATTTTAAAAATCCGAGATTGCCAAAATTGTTCCTCTCGAAGAGTACATCAATTTAAAAAAAAAGTTTCTCTCTAAGCCCAATAGGACCCGACTTTCATAGGGTCAAAGTTCACGAATTTGACACATTTCGAACGCGACAATTCCCTATAACCGTTGCACCGAATTTCAAACCGCTCACACAGTACTTCCCATTGAGACACATGAACAATCCCCCGCAAGCGTTTTCTCATAGCTCAATTTTTGACCCCGGCGCAAGCGTCCGAAATTTCGATGGCGTCACGGAAATGGGCCAAACTTTGACCCCCCATATCTCGGGCCCTAATTGTCCGATCGACTTGAAATTTGAAACGTGGCCTAACAGGGTTTCGGCCTTCCTCCCCATGCTCGCCAATCGCGCCTCACCATGGGGGGTCCGGGCCTTTTCGCCGTAAAATTAAACAAAAACTCGCGAATATCTCCGAAACGGTTCGATAGAATGTCGCAAATTTTGGTGTGAAAGGGCTCCCTATTTTTACCTACAAACCCTTCAAATTTGGTGGTCCTAGCTTCCATAGTTTTTTTATGGCGAATTTTTGAAGGTTTAAAAAATAGCCCAAAAATCGAACGGAAATTCCCTACAGAAACTCCATTCGCGAATTTTAAAAATCCGAGATAGCCAAAATGTTGCTCTCGAAGAGTACATCAATTTAAAAAAAAAGTTTCTCTCTAGGCCCAATAGGACCCGACTTTCAAAGGGTCAAGTTTAACGAATTTGACACATTTCGGCCGCGACAATTCCCTATAACCGTTGCACCGAATTTTAAACCGCTCACACAGTACTTCCCATTGAGACACATGAACAATCCCCCGCAAGCGTTTTCTCGTAGCTCAAATGTTGACCCCGGCGCAAGCGTCCGAAATTTCGATGGGGTCACGGAAATGGGCCAAATTTTGACACCCCATATCTCGGGCCCTAATTGTCCGATCGACTTGAAATTTGAAACGTGGCCTAACAGGGTTTCGGCCTTCCTCCCCATGCTCGCCAATCGCGGCTCACCATCGGGGGTCCAGGCCGTTTCGCCGTAATGTTAAAACAAAAACTCGCGAATATCTCCGAAACGGTTCGATAGAATGTCGCAAATTTTGGTGTGAAAGGGCTCCCTATTTTTACCTACAAACCCTCCAAATTTGGTAGTCCTAGCTTCCATAGTTTTTTTATGACGAATTTTTGAATGTTTAAAAAATAGCCCAAAAACCGAACGGAAATTCCCTACAGAAATTCCATTCGCGAATTTTAAAACTCCGAGATAGCCAAAATGTTGCTCTCGAAGAGTACATCAATTTAAAAAAAAAGTTTCTCTCTAAGCCCAATAGGACCCGACATTCATAGGGTCAAAGTTCACGAATTTTACACATTCCGGCCGCTACAATTCCCTATAACCGTTGCACCGAATTTCAAACCGCTCACACAGTACTTCCCATTGAGACACATGAACAATCCCCAGCAAGCGTTTTCTCGTAGCTCAATTTTTGACCCCGGCGCAAGCGACCGAAATTTCGATGGGGGCCGCCCCAATGGTCACGGAAATGGTCCATACTTTGACCCCCCATATCTCGGGCCCTAATTGTCCGATCGACTTGAAATTTGAAACGTGGCCTAACAGGGTTTCGGCCTTCCTCCCCATGCTCGCCAATCGCGGCTCACCATGGGGGCTCCGGGCCTTTTCGCCGTAATGTTAAAACAAAAACTCGCGAATATCTCCGAAACGGTTCGATAGAATGTCGAAAATTTTGGTGTGAAAGGGCTCCCTATTTTTACCTGAAAACCCTCCAAATTTGGTGCTTCTAGTTTCCATAGTTTTTTATGGCGAATTTTTGAAGGTTTAAAAAATAGCCCAAAAACCGAACGGAAATTCCCTACAGAAACTCCATTCGCGAATTTTAAAAATCCGAGATAGCCAAAATGTTGCTCTCGAAGAGTACATCAATTTTAAAAAAAAAGTTTCTCTCTAGGCCCAATAGGACCCGACTTTCATAGGGTCAAAGTTCACGAATTTGACACATTTCGGCCGCGACAATTCCCTATAACCGTTGCACCGAATTTCAAACCGCTCACACAGTACTTCCCATTGAGACACATGAACAATCCCCCGCAAGCGTTTTCTCATAGCTCAATTTTTGACCCCGGCGCAAGCGTCCGAAATTTCGATGGCGTCACGGAAATGGGCCAAACTTTGACCCCCCATATCTCGGGCCCTAATTGTCCGATCGACTTGAAATTTGAAACGTGGCCTAACGGGGTTTCGGCCTTCCTCCGCATGCTCGCCAATCGCGGCTCACCATGGGGGCTCCGGGCCTTTTCGCCGTAATGTTAAAACAAAAACTCGCGAATATCTCCGAAACGGTTCGATAGAATGTCGCAAATTTTGGTGTGAAAGGGCTCCCTATTTTTACCTACAAACCCTCCAAATTTGGTGCTAGTAGTTTCCATAGTTTTTTTATGGCGAATTTTTGAAGGTTTAAAAAACAGCCCAAAAATCGAACGGAAATTTCCTACAGAAACTCCATTCGCGAATTTTAAAAATCCGAGATTGCCAAAATTGTTCCTCTCGAAGAGTAAATCAATTTAAAAAAAAGTTTCTCTCTAAGCCCAATAGAACCCGACTTTCATAGGGTCAAAGTTCACGAATTTGACACATTTCGAACGCGACAATTCCCTATAACCGTTGCACCGAATTTCAAACCGCTCACACAGTACTTCCCATTGAGACACATGAACAATCCCCCGCAAGCGTTTTCTCGTAGCTCAATTTTTGACCCCGGCGCAAGCGTCCGAAATTTCGATGGGGTCACGGAAATGGGCCAAACTTTGACCCCCCATATCTCGGGCCCTAATTGTCCGATGGACTTGAAATTTGAAACGTAGCCTAACAGGGTTTCGGCCTTCCTCCCCATGCTCGCCAATCGCGCCTCACCATGGGGGGTCCGGGCCTTTTCGCCGTAAATTTAAACAAAAACTCGCGAATATCTCCGAAACGGTTCGATAGAATGTCGCAAATTTTGGTGTGAAAGGGCTCCCTATTTTTACCTACAAACCCTTCAAATTTGGTGGTCCTAGCTTCCATAGTTTTTTTATGGCGAATTTTGCAAGGTTTAAAAAATAGCCCAAAAACCGAACGGAAATTCCCTACAGAAACTCCATTCGCGAATTTTAAAACTCCGAGATAACCAAAATGTTGCTCTCGAAGAGTACATCAATTTAAAAAAAAAAGTTTCTCTCTAAGCCCAATAGGACCCGACATTCATAGGGTCAAAGTTCACGAATTTTACACATTCCGGCCGCTACAATTCCCTATAACCGTTGCACCGAATTTCAAACCGCTCACACAGTACTTCCCATTGAGACACATGAACAATCCCCCGCAAGCGTTTTCTCATAGCTCAATTTTTGACCCCGGCGCAAGCGTCCGAAATTTCGATGGCGTCACGGAAATGGGCCAAACTTTGACCCCCCATATCTCGGGCCCTAATTGTCCGATCGACTTGAAATTTGAAACGTGGCCTAACAGGGTTTCGGCCTTCCTCCCCATGCTCGCCAATCGCGGCTCACCATGGGGGCTCCGGGCCTTTTCGCCGTAATGTTAAAACAAAAACTCGCGAATATCTCCGAAACGGTTCGATAGAATGTCGCAAATTTTGGTGTGAAAGGGCTCCCTATTTTTACCTACAAACCCTCCAAATTTGGTGCTAGTAGTTTCCATAGTTTTTTTATGGCGAATTTTTGAAGGTTTAAAAAACAGCCCAAAAATCGAACGGAAATTTCCTACAGAAACTCCATTCGCGAATTTTAAAAATCCGAGATTGCCAAAATTGTTCCTCTCGAAGAGTACATCAATTTAAAAAAAAAGTTTCTCTCTAAGCCCAATAGGACCCGACTTTCATAGGGTCAAAGTTCACGAATTTGACACATTTCGAACGCGACAATTCCCTATAACCGTTGCACCGAATTTCAAACCGCTCACACAGTACTTCCCATTGAGACACATGAACAATCCCCCGCAAGCGTTTTCTCATAGCTCAATTTTTGACCCCGGCGCAAGCGTCCGAAATTTCGATGGCGTCACGGAAATGGGCCAAACTTTGACCCCCCATATCTCGGGCCCTAATTGTCCGATCGACTTGAAATTTGAAACGTGGCCTAACAGGGTTTCGGCCTTCCTCCCCATGCTCGCCAATCGCGCCTCACCATGGGGGGTCCGGGCCTTTTCGCCGTAAAATTAAACAAAAACTCGCGAATATCTCCGAAACGGTTCGATAGAATGTCGCAAATTTTGGTGTGAAAGGGCTCCCTATTTTTACCTACAAACCCTTCAAATTTGGTGGTCCTAGCTTCCATAGTTTTTTTATGGCGAATTTTTGAAGGTTTAAAAAATAGCCCAAAAATCGAACGGAAATTCCCTACAGAAACTCCATTCGCGAATTTTAAAAATCCGAGATAGCCAAAATGTTGCTCTCGAAGAGTACATCAATTTAAAAAAAAAGTTTCTCTCTAGGCCCAATAGGACCCGACTTTCAAAGGGTCAAGTTTAACGAATTTGACACATTTCGGCCGCGACAATTCCCTATAACCGTTGCACCGAATTTTAAACCGCTCACACAGTACTTCCCATTGAGACACATGAACAATCCCCCGCAAGCGTTTTCTCGTAGCTCAAATGTTGACCCCGGCGCAAGCGTCCGAAATTTCGATGGGGTCACGGAAATGGGCCAAATTTTGACACCCCATATCTCGGGCCCTAATTGTCCGATCGACTTGAAATTTGAAACGTGGCCTAACAGGGTTTCGGCCTTCCTCCCCATGCTCGCCAATCGCGGCTCACCATCGGGGGTCCAGGCCGTTTCGCCGTAATGTTAAAACAAAACTCGCGAATATCTCCGAAACGGTTCGATAGAATGTCGCAAATTTTGGTGTGAAAGGGCTCCCTATTTTTACCTACAAACCCTCCAAATTTGGTAGTCCTAGCTTCCATAGTTTTTTTATGACGAATTTTTGAATGTTTAAAAAATAGCCCAAAAACCGAACGGAAATTCCCTACAGAAATTCCATTCGCGAATTTTAAAACTCCGAGATAGCCAAAATGTTGCTCTCGAAGAGTACATCAATTTAAAAAAAAAGTTTCTCTCTAAGCCCAATAGGACCCGACATTCATAGGGTCAAAGTTCACGAATTTTACACATTCCGGCCGCTACAATTCCCTATAACCGTTGCACCGAATTTCAAACCGCTCACACAGTACTTCCCATTGAGACACATGAACAATCCCCAGCAAGCGTTTTCTCGTAGCTCAATTTTTGACCCCGGCGCAAGCGACCGAAATTTCGATGGGGGCCGCCCCAATGGTCACGGAAATGGTCCAAACTTTGACCCCCCATATCTCGGGCCCTAATTGTCCGATCGACTTGAAATTTGAAACGTGGCCTAACAGGGTTTCGGCCTTCCTCCCCATGCTCGCCAATCGCGGCTCACCATGGGGGCTCCGGGCCTTTTCGCCGTAATGTTAAAACAAAAACTCGCGAATATCTCCGAAACGGTTCGATAGAATGTCGAAAATTTTGGTGTGAAAGGGCTCCCTATTTTTACCTGAAAACCCTCCAAATTTGGTGCTTCTAGTTTCCATAGTTTTTTATGGCGAATTTTTGAAGGTTTAAAAAATAGCCCAAAAACCGAACGGAAATTCCCTACAGAAACTCCATTCGCGAATTTTAAAAATCCGAGATAGCCAAAATATTGCTCTCGAAGAGTACATCAATTTAAAAAAAAAGTTTCTCTCTAGGCCCAATAGGACCCGACTTTCATAGGGTCAAAGTTCACGAATTTGACACATTTCGGCCGCGACAATTCCCTATAACCGTTGCACCGAATTTCAAACCGCTCACACAGTACTTCCCATTGAGACACATGAACAATCCCCCGCAAGCGTTTTCTCATAGCTCAATTTTTGACCCCGGCGCAAGCGTCCGAAATTTCGATGGCGTCACGGAAATGGGCCAAACTTTGACCCCCCATATCTCGGGCCCTAATTGTCCGATCGACTTGAAATTTGAAACGTGGCCTAACGGGGTTTCGGCCTTCCTCCGCATGCTCGCCAATCGCGGCTGACCATGGGGGCTCCGGGCCTTTTCGCCGTAATGTTAAAACAAAAACTCGCGAATATCTCCGAAACGGTTCGATAGAATGTCGCAAATTTTGGTGTGAAAGGGCTCCCTATTTTTACCTACAAACCCTCCAAATTTGGTGCTAGTAGTTTCCATAGTTTTTTTATGGCGAATTTTTGAAGGTTTAAAAAACAGCCCAAAAATCGAACGGAAATTTCCTACAGAAACTCCATTCGCGAATTTTAAAAATCCGAGATTGCCAAAATTGTTCCTCTCGAAGAGTAAATCAATTTAAAAAAAAGTTTCTCTCTAAGCCCAATAGAACCCGACTTTCATAGGGTCAAAGTTCACGAATTTGACACATTTCGAACGCGACAATTCCCTATAACCGTTGCACCGAATTTCAAACCGCTCACACAGTACTTCCCATTGAGACACATGAACAATCCCCCGCAAGCGTTTTCTCGTAGCTCAATTTTTGACCCCGGCGCAAGCGTCCGAAATTTCGATGGGGTCACGGAAATGGGCCAAACTTTGACCCCCCATATCTCGGGCCCTAATTGTCCGATGGACTTGAAATTTGAAACGTAGCCTAACAGGGTTTCGGCCTTCCTCCCCATGCTCGCCAATCGCGCCTCACCATGGGGGGTCCGGGCCTTTTCGCCGTAAATTTAAACAAAAACTCGCGAATATCTCCGAAACGGTTCGATAGAATGTCGCAAATTTTGGTGTGAAAGGGCTCCCTATTTTTACCTACAAACCCTTCAAATTTGGTGGTCCTAGCTTCCATAGTTTTTTTATGGCGAATTTTGCAAGGTTTAAAAAATAGCCCAAAAACCGAACGGAAATTCCCTACAGAAACTCCATTCGCGAATTTTAAAACTCCGAGATAACCAAAATGTTGCTCTCGAAGAGTACATCAATTTAAAAAAAAAAGTTTCTCTCTAAGCCCAATAGGACCCGACATTCATAGGGTCAAAGTTCACGAATTTTACACATTCCGGCCGCTACAATTCCCTATAACCGTTGCACCGAATTTCAAACCGCTCACACAGTACTTCCCATTGAGACACATGAACAATCCCCAGCAAGCGTTTTCTCGTAGCTCAATTTTTGACCCCGGCGCAAGCGACCGAAATTTCGATGGGGGCCGCCCCAATGGTCACGGAAATGGTCCAAACTTTGACCCCCCATATCTCGGGCCCTAATTGTCCGATCGACTTGAAATTTGAAACGTGGCCTAACAGGGTTTCGGCCTTCCTCCCCATGCTCGCCAATCGCGGCTCACCATGGGGGCTCCGGGCCTTTTCGCCGTAATGTTAAAACAAAAACTCGCGAATATCTCCGAAACGGTTCGATAGAATGTCGCAAATTTTGGTGTGAAAGGGCTCCCTATTTTTACCTGAAAACCCTTCAAATTTGGTGGTCCTAGCTTCCATAGTTTTTTTATGGCGAATTTTTGAAGGTTTAAAAAATAGCCCAAAAATCGAACGGAAATTCCCTACAGAAACTCCATTCGCGAATTTTAAAAATCCGAGATAGCCAAAATGTTGCTCTCGAAGAGTACATCAATTTAAAAAAAAAAAGTTTCTCTCTAGGCCCAATAGGACCCGACTTTCAAAGGGTCAAGGTTAACGAATTTGACACATTTCGGCCGCGACAATTCCCTATAACCGTTGCACCGAATTTTAAACCGCTCACACAGTACTTCCCATTGAGACACATGAACAATCCCCCGCAAGCGTTTTCTCGTAGCTCAAATGTTGACCCCGGCGCAAGCGTCCGAAATTTCGATGGGGTCACGGAAATGGGCCAAAATTTGACACCCCATATCTCGGGCCCTAATTGTCCGATCGACTTGAAATTTGAAACGTGGCCTAACAGGGTTTTGGCCTTCCTCCCCATGCTCGCCAATCGCGGCTCACCATCGGGGGTCCAGGCCGTTTCGCCGTAATGTTAAAACAAAAACTCGCGAATATCTCCGAAACGGTTCGATAGAATGTCGCAAATTTTGGTGTGAAAGGGCTCCCTATTTTTACCTACAAACCCTCCAAATTTGGTAGTCCTAGCTTCCATAGTTTTTTTATGACGAATTTTTGAATGTTTAAAAAATAGCCCAAAAATCGAACGGAAATTCCCTACAGAAACTCCATTCGCGAATTTTAAAAATCCGAGATAGCCAAAATGTTGCTCACGAAGAGTCCATCAATTTAAGAAAAAAGTTTCTCTCTAAGCCCAATAGGACCCGACTTTCATAGGGTCAAAGTTCACGAATTTGACACATTTCGGCCGCGACAATTCCCTATAACCGTTGCACCCAATTTCAAACCGCTCACACAGTACTTCCCATTGAGACACATGAACAATCCCCAGCAAGCGTTTTCTCGTAGCTCAATTTTTGACCCCGGCGCAAGCGTCCGAAATTTCGATGGGGTCACGGAAATGGTCACGGTAATGGGCCAAACTTTGACCCCCCATATCTCGGGCCCTAATTGTCCGATCGACTTGAAATTTGAAACGTGGCCTAACAGGGTTTCGGCCTTCCTCCGCATGCTCGCCAATCGCGGCTCACCATGGGGGCTCCGGGCCTTTTCGCCGTAATGTTAAAACAAAAACTCGCGAATATCTCCGAAACGGTTCGATAGAATGTCGCAAATTTTGGTGTGAAAGGGCTCCCTATTTTTACCTACAAACCCTCCAAATTTGGTGCTAGTAGTTTCCATAGTTTTTTTATGGCGAATTTTTGAAGGTTTAAAAAACAGCCCAAAAATCGAACGGAAATTTCCTACAGAAACTCCATTCGCGAATTTTAAAAATCCGAGATTGCCAAAATTGTTCCTCTCGAAGAGTACATCAATTTAAAAAAAAAGTTTCTCTCTAAGCCCAATAGGACCCGACTTTCATAGGGTCAAAGTTCACGAATTTGACACATTTCGAACGCGACAATTCCCTATAACCGTTGCACCGAATTTCAAACCGCTCACACAGTACTTCCCATTGAGACACATGAACAATCCCCCGCAAGCGTTTTCTCATAGCTCAATTTTTGACCCCGGCGCAAGCGTCCGAAATTTCGATGGCGTCACGGAAATGGGCAAAACTTTGACCCCCCATATCTCGGGCCCTAATTGTCCGATCGACTTGAAATTTGAAACGTGGCCTAACAGGGTTTCGGCCTTCCTCCCCATGCTCGCCAATCGCGCCTCACCATGGGGGGTCCGGGCCTTTTCGCCGTAAAATTAAACAAAAACTCGCGAATATCTCCGAAACGGTTCGATAGAATGTCGCAAATTTTGGTGTGAAAGGGCTCCCTATTTTTACCTACAAACCCTTCAAATTTGGTGGTCCTAGCTTCCATAGTTTTTTTATGGCGAATTTTTGAATGTTTAAAAAATAGCCCAAAAACCGAACGGAAATTCCCTACAGAAACTCCATTCGCGAATTTTAAAACTACGAGATAGCCAAAATGTTGCTCTCGAAGAGTATATCAATTTAAAAAAAAAGTTTCTCTCTAAGCCCAATAGGACCCGACATTCATAGGGTCAAAGTTCACGAATTTTACACATTCCGGCCGCTACAATTCCCTATAACCGTTGCACCGAATTTCAAACCGCTCACACAGTACTTCCCATTGAGACACATGAACAATCCCCAGCAAGCGTTTTCTCGTAGCTCAATTTTTGACCCCGGCGCAAGCGTCCGAAATTTCGATGGGGTCACGGAAATGGTCACGGTAATGGGCCAAACTTTGACCCCCCATATCTCGGGCCCTAATTGTCCGATGGACTTGAAATTTGAAACGTGGCCTAACAGGGTTTCGGCCTTCCTCCGCATGCTCGCCAATCGCGGCTCACCATGGGGGCTCCGGGCCTTTTCGCCGTAATGTTAAAACAAAAACTCGCGAATATCTCCGAAACGGTTCGATAGAATGTCGCAAATTTTGGTGTGAAAGGGCTCCCTATTTTTACCTACAAACCCTTCAAATTTGGTGGTCCTAGCTTCCATAGTTTTTTTATGGCGAATTTTTGAATGTTTAAAAAATAGCCCAAAAACCGAACGGAAATTCCCTACAGAAACTCCATTCGCGAATTTTAAAACTCCGAGATAGCCAAAATGTTGCTCTCGAAGAGTACATCAATTTAAAAAAAAAAGTTTCTCTCTAAGCCCAATAGGACCCGACATTCATAGGGTCAAAGTTCACGAATTTTACACATTCCGGCCGCTAAAATTCCCTATAACCGTTGCACCGAATTTCAAACCGCTCACACAGTACTTCCCATTGAGACACATGAACAATCCCCAGCAAGCGTTTTCTCGTAGCTCAATTTTTGACCCCTGCGCAAGCGACCGAAATTTCGATGGGGGCCGCCCCAATGGTCACGGAAATGGGCCAAACTTTGACCCCCCATATCTCGGGCCCTAATTGTCCGATCGACTTGAAATTTGAAACGTGGCCTAACAGGGTTTCGGCCTTCCTCCCCATGCTCGCCAATCGCGCCTCACCATGGGGGGTCCGGGCCTTTTCGCCGTAAAATTAAACAAAAACTCGCGAATATCTCCGAAACGGTTCGATAGAATGTCGCAAATTTTGGTGTGAAAGGGCTCCCTATTTTTACCTACAAACCCTTCAAATTTGGTGGTCCTAGCTTCCATAGTTTTTTTATGGCGAATTTTGCAAGGTTTAATAAATAGCCCAAAAACCGAACGGAAATTCCCTACAGAAACTCCATTCGCGAATTTTAAAACTCCGAGATAGCCAAAATGTTGCTCTCGAAGAGTACATCAATTTAAAAAAAAAAGTTTCTCTCTAAGCCCAATAGGACCCGACATTCATAGGGTCAAAGTTCACGAATTTTACACATTCCGGCCGCTACAATTCCCTATAACCGTTGCACCGAATTTCAAACCGCTCACACAGTACTTCCCATTGAGACACATGAACAATCCCCAGCAAGCGTTTTCTCGTAGCTCAATTTTTGACCCCGGCGCAAGCGACCGAAATTTTGATGGGGGCCGCCCCAATGGTCACGGAAATGGGCCAAACTTTGACCCCCCATATCTCGGGCCCTAATTGTCCGATCGACTTGAAATTTGAAACGTGGCCTAACAGGGTTTCGGCCTTCCTCCCCATGCTCGCCAATCGCGCCTCACCATGGGGGGTCCGGGCCTTTTCGCCGTAAAATTAAACAAAAACTCGCGAATATCTCCGAAACGGTTCGATAGAATGTCGCAAATTTTGGTGTGAAAGGGCTCCCTATTTTTACCTACAAACCCTTCAAATTTGGTGGTCCTAGCTTCCATAGTTTTTTTATGGCGAATTTTTGAATGTTTAAAAAATAGCCCAAAAACCGAACGGAAATTCCCTACAGAAACTCCATTCGCGAATTTTAAAACTCCGAGATAGCCAAAATGTTGCTCTCGAAGAGTACATCAATTTAAAAAAAAAAGTTTCTCTCTAAGCCCAATAGGACCCGACATTCATAGGGTCAAAGTTCACGAATTTTACACATTCCGGCCGCTACAATTCCCTATAACCGTTGCACCGAATTTCAAACCGCTCACACAGTACTTCCCATTGAGACACATGAACAATCCCCAGCAAGCGTTTTCTCGTAGCTCAATTTTTGACCCCGGCGCAAGCGACCGAAATTTCGATGGGGGCCGCCCCAATGGTCACGGAAATGGTCCAAACTTTGACCCCCCATATCTCGGGCCCTAATTGTCCGATCGACTTGAAATTTGAAACGTGGCCTAACAGGGTTTCGGCCTTCCTCCCCATGCTCGCCAATCGCGGCTCACCATGGGGGCTCCGGGCCTTTTCGCCGTAATGTTAAAACAAAAACTCGCGAATATCTCCGAAACGGTTCGATAGAATGTCGCAAATTTTGGTGTGAAAGGGCTCCCTATTTTTACCTGAAAACCCTTCAAATTTGGTGGTCCTAGCTTCCATAGTTTTTTTATGGCGAATTTTTGAATGTTTAAAAAATAGCCCTAAAATCGAACGGAAATTCCCTACAGAAACTCCATTCGCGAATTTTAAAAATCCGAGATAGCCAAAATGTTGCTCTCGAAGAGTACATCAATTTAAAAAAAAAGTTTCTCTCTAGGCCCAATAGGACCCGACTTTCAAAGGGTCAAGGTTAACGAATTTGACACATTTCGGCCGCGACAATTCCCTATAACCATTGCACCGAATTTTAAACCGCTCACACAGTACTTCCCATTGAGACACATGAACAATCCCCCGCAAGCGTTTTCTCGTAGCTCAAATGTTGACCCCGGCGCAAGCGTCCGAAATTTCGATGGGGTCACGGAAATGGGCCAAATTTTGACACCCCATATCTCGGGCCCTAATTGTCCGATCGACTTGAAATTTGAAACGTGGCCTAACAGGGTTTCGGCCTTCCTCCCCATGCTCGCCAATCGCGGCTCACCATCGGGGGTCCAGGCCGTTTCGCCGTAATTTTAAAACAAAAACTCGCGAATATCTCCGAAACGGTTCGATAGAATGTCGCAAATTTGGTGTGAAAGGGCTCCCTATTTTTACCTACAAACCCTCCAAATTTGGTAGTCCTAGGTTCCATAGTTTTTTTATGACGAATTTTTGAATGTTTAAAAAATAGCCCAAAAATCGAACGGAAATTCCCTACAGAAACTCCATTCGCGAATTTTAAAAATCCGAGATAGCCAAAATGTTGCTCACGAAGAGTCCATCAATTTAAGAAAAAAGTTTCTCTCTAAGCCCAATAGGACCCGACTTTCATAGGCTCAAAGTTCACGAATTTGACACATTTCGGCCGCGACAATTCCCTATAACCGTTGCACCCAATTTCAAACCGCTCACACAGTACTTCCCATTGAGACACATGAACAATCCCCAGCAAGCGTTTTCTCGTAGCTCAATTTTTGGACCCGGCGCAAGCGACCGAATTTTCGATGGGGGCCGCCCCAATGGTCACGGAAATGGGCCAAACTTTGACCCCCCATATCTCGGGCCCTAATTGTCCGATCGACTTGAAATTTGAAACGTGGCCTAACAGGGTTTCGGCCTTCCTCCCCATGCTCGCCAATCGCGGCTCACCATGGGGGCTCCGGGCCTTTTCGCCGTAATATTAAAACAAAAACTCGCGAATATCTCCGAAACGGTTCGATAGAATGTCGCAAATTTTGGTGTGAAAGGGCTCCCTATTTTTACATACAAACCCTCCAAATTTGGTGGTCCTAGCTTCCATAGTTTTTTTGTGGCGAATTTTTGAAGGTTTAAAAAATAGCCCAAAATTCGATCGGAAATTCCCTACAGAAACTCCATTCGCGAATTTTAAAACTTCGAGATACACAAAATGTTGCTCTCGAAGAGTACATCAATTTAAAAAAAAAGTTTCTCTCTAAGCCCAATAGGACCCGACTTTCATAGGGTCAAAGTTCACGAATTTGACACATTTCGGCCGCGACAATTCCCTATAACCGTTGCACCGAATTTCAAACCGCTCACACAGTACTTCCCATTGAGACACATGAACAATCCCCAGCAAACGTTTTCTCGTAGCTCCATTTTTGACCCCGGCGCAAGCGAACGAAATTTCGATGGGGGCCGCCCCAATGGTCACGGAAATGGGCCAAACTTTGACCCCCCATATCTCGGGCCCTAATTGTCCGATCGACTTGAAATTTGAAACGTGGCCTAACAGGGTTTCGGCCTTCCTCCCCATGCTCGCCAATCGCGCCTCACCATGGGGGGTCCGGGCCTTTTCGCCGTAAAATTAAACAAAAACTCGCGAATATCTCCGAAACGGTTCGATAGAATGTCGCAAATTTTGGTGTGAAAGGGCTCCCTATTTTTACCTACAAACCCTTCAAATTTGGTGGTCCTAGCTTCCATAGTTTTTTTATGGCGAATTTTTGAATGTTTAAAAAATAGCCCAAAAACCGAACGGAAATTCCCTACAGAAACTCCATTCGCGAATTTTAAAACTCCGAGATAGCCAAAATGTTGCTCTCGAAGGGTACATCAATTTAAAAAAAAAAGTTTCTCTCTAAGCCCAATAGGACCCGACATTCATAGGGTCAAAGTTCACGAATTTTACACATTCCGGCCGCTAAAATTCCCTATAACCGTTGCACCGAATTTCAAACCGCTCACACAGTACTTCCCATTGAGACACATGAACAATCCCCAGCAAGCGTTTTCTCGTAGCTCAATTTTTGACCCCGGCGCAAGCGACCGAAATTTCGATGGGGGCCGCCCCAATGGTCACGGAAATGGGCCAAACTTTGACCCCCCATATCTCGGGCCCTAATTGTCCGATCGACTTGAAATTTGAAACGTGGCCTAACAGGGTTTCGGCCTTCCTCCCCATGCTCGCCAATCGCGCCTCACCATGGGGGGTCCGGGCCTTTTCGCCGTAAAATTAAACAAAAACTCGCGAATATCTCCGAAACGGTTCGATAGAATGTCGCAAATTTTGGTGTGAAAGGGCTCCCTATTTTTACCTACAAACCCTTCAAATTTGGTGGTCCTAGCTTCCATAGTTTTTTTTATGGCGAATTTTGCAAGGTTTAAAAAATAGCCCAAAAACCGAACGGAAATTCCCTACAGAAACTCCATTCGCGAATTTTAAAACTCCGAGATAGCCAAAATGTTGCTCTCGAAGAGTACATCAATTTAAAAAAAAAGTTTCTCTCTAAGCCCAATAGGACCCGACATTCATAGGGTCAAAGTTCACGAATTTTACACATTCCGGCCGCTACAATTCCCTATAACCGTTGCACCGAATTTCAAACCGCTCACACAGTACTTCCCATTGAGACACATGAACAATCCCCAGCAAGCGTTTTCTCGTAACTCAATTTTTGACCCCGGCGCAAGCGACCGAAATTTTGATGGGGGCCGCTCCAATGGTCACGGAAATGGGCCAAACTTTGACCCCCCATATCTCGGGCCCTAATTGTCCGATCGACTTGAAATTTGAAACGTGGCATAACAGGGTTTCGGCCTTCCTCCCCATGCTCGCCAATCGCGGCTCACCATGGGGGCTCCGGGCCTTTTCGCCGTAATGTTAAAACAAAAACTCGCGAATATCTCCGAAACGGTTCGATAGAATGTCGCAAATTTTGGTGTGAAAGGGCTCCCTATTTTTACCTGAAAACCCTTCAAATTTGGTGGTCCTAGCTTCCATAGTTTTTTTATGGTGAATTTTTGAAGGTTTAAAAAATAGCCCAAAAATCGAACGGAAATTCCCTACAGAAACTCCATTCGCGAATTTTAAAAATCCGAGATAGCCAAAATGTTGCTCTCGAAGAGTACATCAATTTAAAAAAAAAGTTTCTCTCTAGGCCCAATAGGACCCGACTTTCAAAGGGTCAAGGTTAACGAATTTGACACATTTCGGCCGCGACAATTCCCTATAACCGTTGCACCGAATTTTAAACCGCTCACACAGTACTTCCCATTGAGACACATGAACAATCCCCCGCAAGCGTTTTCTCGTAGCTCAAATGTTGACCCCGGCGCAAGCGTCCGAAATTTCGATGGGGTCACGGAAATGGGCCAAATTTTGACACCCCATATCTCGGGCCCTAATTGTCCGATCGACTTGAAATTTGAAACGTGGCCTAACAGGGTTTCGGCCTTCCTCCCCATGCTCGCCAATCGCGGCTCACCATCGGGGGTCCAGGCAGTTTCGCCGTAATGTTAAAACAAAAACTCGCGAATATCTCCGAAACGGTTCGATAGAATGTCGCAAATTTTGGTGTGAAAGGGCTCCCTATTTTTACCTACAAACCCTCCAAATTTGGTAGTCCTAGCTTCCATAGTTTTTTTATGACGAATTTTTGAATGTTTAAAAAATAGCCCAAAAATCGAACGGAAATTCCCTACAGAAACTCCATTCGCGAATTTTAAAAATCCGAGATAGCCAAAATGTTGCTCACGAAGAGTCCATCAATTTAAGAAAAAAGTTTCTCTCTAAGCCCAATAGGACCCGACTTTCATAGGGTCAAAGTTCACGAATTTGACACATTTCGGCCGCGACAATTCCCTATAACCGTTGCACCGAATTTCAAACCGCTCACACAGTACTTCCCATTGAGACACATGAACAATCCCCAGCAAGCGTTTTCTCGTAGCTCAATTTTTGACCCCGGCGCAAGCGTCCGAAATTTCGATGGGGTCACGGAAATGGTCACGGTAATGGGCCAAACTTTGACCCCCCATATCTCGGGCCCTAATTGTCCGATCGACTTGAAATTTGAAACGTGGCCTAACAGGGTTTCGGCCTTCCTCCGCATGCTCGCCAATCGCGGCTCACCATGGGGGCTCCGGGCCTTTTCGCCGTAATGTTAAAACAAAAACTCGCGAATATCTCCGAAACGGTTCGATAGAATGTCGCAAATTTTGGTGTGAAAGGGCTCCCTATTTTTACCTACAAACCCTCCAAATTTGGTGCTAGTAGTTTCCATAGTTTTTTTATGGCGAATTTTTGAAGGTTTAAAAAACAGCCCAAAAATCGAACGGAAATTTCCTACAGAAACTCCATTCGCGAATTTTAAAAATCCGAGATTGCCAAAATTGTTCCTCTCGAAGAGTACATCAATTTAAAAAAAAAGTTTCTCTCTAAGCCCAATAGGACCCGACTTTCATAGGGTCAAAGTTCACGAAATTGACACATTTCGAACGCGACAATTCCCTATAACCGTTGCACCGAATTTCAAACCGCTCACACAGTACTTCCCATTGAGACACATGAACAATCCCCCGCAAGCGTTTTCTCGTAGCTCAAATGTTGACCCCGGCGCAAGCGTCCGAAATTTCGATGGGGTCACGGAAATGGGCCAAATTTTGACACACCATATCTCGGGCCCTAATTGTCCGATCGACTTGAAATTTGAAACGTGGCCTAACAGGGTTTCGGCCTTCCTCCCCATGCTCGCCAATCGCGGCTCACCATCGGGGGTCCAGGCCGTTTCGCCGTAATGTTAAAACAAAAACTCGCGAATATCTCCGAAACGGTTCGATAGAATGTCGCAAATTTTGGTGTGAAAGGGCTCCCTATTTTTACCTACAAACCCTCCAAATTTGGTAGTCCTAGGTTCCATAGTTTTTTTATGACGAATTTTTGAATGTTTAAAAAATAGCCCAAAAATAGAACGGAAATTCCCTACAGAAACTCCATTCGCGAATTTTAAAAATCCGAGATAGCCAAAATGTTGCTCACGAAGAGTCCATCAATTTAAGAAAAAAGTTTCTCTCTAAGCCCAATAGGACCCGACTTTCATAGGGTCAAAGTTCACGAATTTGACACATTTCGGCCGCGACAATTCCCTATAACCGTTGCACCCAATTTCAAACCGCTCACACAGTACTTCCCATTGAGACACATGAACAATCCCCAGCAAGCGTTTTCTCGTAGCTCAATTTTTGGACCCGGCGCAAGCGACCGAATTTTCGATGGGGGCCGCCCCAATGGTCACGGAAATGGGCCAAACTTTGACCCCCCATATCTCGGGCCCTAATTGTCCGATCGACTTGAAATTTGAAACGTGGCCTAACAGGGTTTCGGCCTTCCTCCCCATGCTCGCCAATCGCGCCTCACCATGGGGGCTCCGGGCCTTTTCGCCGTAATGTTAAAACAAAAACTCGCGAATATCTCCGAAACGGTTCGATAGAATGTCGCAAATTTTGGTGTGAAAGGGCTCCCTAATTTTACCTGAAAACCCTTCAAATTTGGTGGTCCTAGCTTCCATAGTTTTTTTATGGCGAATTTTTGAAAGTTTAAAAAATAGCCCAAAAATCGAACGGAAATTCCCTACAGAAACTCCATTCGCGAATTTTAAAAATCCGAGATAGCCAAAATGTTGCTCTCGAAGAGTACATGAATTTAAAAAAAAAAGTTTCTCTCTAGGCCCAATAGGACCCGACTTTCATAGGGTCAAAGTTCACGAATTTGACACATTTCGGCCGCGACAATTCCCTATAACCGTTGCACCGAATTTCAAACCGCTCGCACAGTACTTCCCATTGAGACACATGAACAATCCCCCGCAAGCGTTTTCTCGTAGCTCAATTTTTGACCCCGGCGCAAGCGACCGAATTTTCGATGGGGTCACGGAAATGGGCCAAACTTTGACCCCCCATATCTCGGGCCCTAATTGTCCGATCGACTTGAAATTTGAAACGTGGCCTAACAGGGTTTCGGCCTTCCTCCGCATGCTCGCCAATCGCGGCTCACCATGGGGGCTCCGGGCCTTTTCGCCGTAATGTTAAAACAAAAACTCGCGAATATCTCCGAAACGGTTCGATAGAATGTCGCAAATTTTGGTGTGAAAGGGCTCCCTATTTTTACCTACAAACCCTTCAAATTTGGTGGTCCTAGCTTCCATAGTTTTTTTATGGCGAATTTTGCAAGGTTTAAAAAATAGCCCAAAAACCGAACGGAAATTCCCTACAGAAACTCCATTCGCGAATTTTAAAACTCCGAGATAGCCAAAATGTTGCTCTCGAAGAGTACATCAATTTAAAAAAAAAAGTTTCTCTCTAAGCCCAATAGGACCCGACATTCATAGGGTCAAAGTTCACGAATTTTACACATTCCGGCCGCTACAATTCCCTATAACCGTTGCACCGAATTTCAAACCGCTCACACAGTACTTCCCATTGAGACACATGAACAATCCCCAGCAAGCGTTTTCTCGTAGCTCAATTTTTGACCCCGGCGCAAGCGACCGAAATTTTGATGGGGGCCGCCCCAATGGTCACGGAAATGGGCCAAAATTTGACCCCCCATATCTCGGGCCCTAATTGTCCGATCGACTTGAAATTTGAAACGTGGCATAACAGGGTTTCGGCCTTCCTCCCCATGCTCGCCAATCGCGGCTCACCATGGGGTCTCCGGGCCTTTTCGCCGTAATGTTAAAACAAAAACTCGCGAATATCTCCGAAACGGTTCGATAGAATGTCGCAAATTTTGGTGTGAAAGGGCTCCCTATTTTTACCTGAAAACCCTTCAAATTTGGTGGTCCTAGCTTCCATAGTTTTTTTATGGCGAATTTTTGAAGGTTTAAAAAATAGCCCAAAAATCGAACGGAAATTCCCTACAGAAACTCCATTCGCGAATTTTAAAAATCCGAGATAGCCAAAATGTTGCTCTCGAAGAGTACATCAATTTAAAAAAAAAGTTTCTCTCTAGGCCCAATAGGACCCGACTTTCAAAGGGTCAAGTTTAACGAATTTGACACATTTCGGCCGCGACAATTCCCTATAACCGTTGCACCGAATTTTAAACCGCTCACACAGTACTTCCCATTGAGACACATGAACAATCCCCCGCAAGCGTTTTCTCGTAGCTCAAATGTTGACCCCGGCGCAAGCGTCCGAAATTTCGATGGGGTCACGGAAATGGGCCAAATTTTGACACCCCATATCTCGGGCCCTAATTGTCCGATCGACTTGAAATTTGAAACGTGGCCTAACAGGGTTTCGGCCTTCCTCCGCATGCTCGCCAATCGCGGCTCACCATGGGGGCTCCGGGCCTTTTCGCCGTAATGTTAAAACAAAAACTCGCGAATATCTCCGAAACGGTTCGATAGAATGTCGCAAATTTTGGTGTGAAAGGGCTCCCTATTTTTACCTACAAACCCTCCAAATTTGGTGCTAGTAGTTTCCATAGTTTTTTTATGGCGAATTTTTGAAGGTTTAAAAAACAGCCCAAAAATCGAACGGAAATTTCCTACAGAAACTCCATTCGCGAATTTTAAAAATCCGAGATTGCCAAAATTGTTCCTCTCGAAGAGTACATCAATTTAAAAAAAAAGTTTCTCTCTAAGCCCAATAGGACCCGACTTTCATAGGGTCAAAGTTCACGAATTTGACACATTTCGAACGCGACAATTCCCTATAACCGTTGCACCGAATTTCAAACCGCTCACACAGTACTTCCCATTGAGACACATGAACAATCCCCCGCAAGCGTTTTCTCGTAGCTCAATTTTTGACCCCGGCGCAAGCGTCCGAAATTTCGATGGCGTCACGGAAATGGGCCAAACTTTGACCCCCCATATTTCGGGCCCTAATTGTCCGATCGACTTGAAATTAGAAACGTGGCCTAACAGGGTTTCGGCCTTCCTCCCCATGCTCGCCAATCGCGCCTCACCATGGGAGGTCCGGGCCTTTTCGCCGTAAAATTAAACAAAAACTCGCGAATATCTCCGAAACGGTTCGATAGAATGTCGCAAATTTTGGTGTGAAAGGGCTCCCTATTTTTACCTGAAAACCCTTCAAATTTGGTGGTCCTAGCTTCCATAGTTTTTTTATGGCGAATTTTTGAAGGTTTAAAAAATAGCCCTAAAATCGAACGGAAATTCCCTACAGAAACTCCATTCGCGAATTTTAAAAATCCGAGATAGCCAAAATGTTGCTCTCGAAGAGTACATCAATTTAAAAAAAAGTTTCTCTCTAGGCCCAATAGGACCCGACTTTCAAAGGGTCAAGGTTAACGAATTTGACACATTTCGGCCGCGACAATTCCCTATAACCGTTGCACCGAATTTTAAACCGCTCACACAGTACTTCCCATTGAGACACATGAACAATCCCCCGCAAGCGTTTTCTCGTAGCTCAAATGTTGACCCCGGCGCAAGCGTCCGAAATTTCGATGGGGTCACGGAAATGGGCCAAATTTTGACACACCATATCTCGGGCCCTAATTGTCCGATCGACTTGAAATTTGAAACGTGGCCTAACAGGGTTTCGGCCTTCCTCCCCATGCTCGCCAATCGCGGCTCACCATCGGGGGTCCAGGCCGTTTCGCCGTAATGTTAAAACAAAAACTCGCGAATATCTCCGAAACGGTTCGATAGAATGTCGCAAATTTTGGTGTGAAAGGGCTCCCTATTTTTACCTACAAACCCTCCAAATTTGGTAGTCCTAGGTTCCATAGTTTTTTTATGACGAATTTTTGAATGTTTAAAAAATAGCCCAAAAATCGAACGGAAATTCCCTACAGAAACTCCATTCGCGAATTTTAAAAATCCGAGATAGCCAAAATGTTGCTCACGAAGAGTCCATCAATTTAAGAAAAAAGTTTCTCTCTAAGCCCAATAGGACCCGACTTTCATAGGGTCAAAGTTCACGAATTTGACACATTTCGGCCGCGACAATTCCCTATAACCGTTGCACCCAATTTCAAACCGCTCACACAGTACTTCCCATTGAGACACATGAACAATCCCCAGCAAGCGTTTTCTCGTAGCTCAATTTTTGGACCCGGCGCAAGCGACCGAATTTTCGATGGGGGCCGCCCCAATGGTCACGGAAATGGGCCAAACTTTGACCCCCCATATCTCGGGCCCTAATTGTCCGATCGACTTGAAATTTGAAACGTGGCCTAACAGGGTTTCGGCCTTCCTCCCCATGCTCGCCAATCGCGGCTCACCATGGGGGCTCCGGGCCTTTTCGCCGTAATATTAAAACAAAAACTCGCGAATATCTCCGAAACGGTTCGATAGAATGTCGCAAATTTTGGTGTGAAAGGGCTCCCTATTTTTACATACAAACCCTCCAAATTTGGTGGTCCTAGCTTCCATAGTTTTTTTGTGGCGAATTTTTGAAGGTTTAAAAAATAGCCCAAAATTCGATCGGAAATTCCCTACAGAAACTCCATTCGCGAATTTTAAAACTTCGAGATACACAAAATGTTGCTCTCGAAGAGTACATCAATTTAAAAAAAAAGTTTCTCTCTAAGCCCAATAGGACCCGACTTTCATAGGGTCAAAGTTCACGAATTTGACACATTTCGGCCGCGACAATTCCCTATAACCGTTGCACCGAATTTCAAACCGCTCACACAGTACTTCCCATTGAGACACATGAACAATCCCCAGCAAACGTTTTCTCGTAGCTCCATTTTTGACCCCGGCGCAAGCGAACGAAATTTCGATGGGGGCCGCCCCAATGGTCACGGAAATGGGCCAAACTTTGACCCCCCATATCTCGGGCCCTAATTGTCCGATCGACTTGAAATTTGAAACGTGGCCTAACAGGGTTTCGGCCTTCCTCCCCATGCTCGCCAATCGCGCCTCACCATGGGGGGTCCGGGCCTTTTCGCCGTAAAATTAAACAAAAACTCGCGAATATCTCCGAAACGGTTCGATAGAATGTCGCAAATTTTGGTGTGAAAGGGCTCCCTATTTTTACCTACAAACCCTTCAAATTTGGTGGTCCTAGCTTCCATAGTTTTTTTATGGCGAATTTTTGAATGTTTAAAAAATAGCCCAAAAACCGAACGGAAATTCCCTACAGAAACTCCATTCGCGAATTTTAAAAATCCGAGATAGCCAAAATGTTGCTCTCGAAGAGTACATCAATTAAAAAAAAAAAGTTTCTCTCTAAGCCCAATAGGACCCGACATTCATAGGGTCAAAGTTCACGAATTTTACACATTCCGGCCGCTACAATTCCCTATAACCGTTGCACCGAATTTCAAACCGCTCACACAGTACTTCCCATTGAGACACATGAACAATCCCCAGCAAGCGTTTTCTCGTAGCTCAATTTTTGACCCCGGCGCAAGCGACCGAAATTTCGATGGGGGCCGCCCCAATGGTCACGGAAATGGGCAAAACTTTGACCCCCCATATCTCGGGCCCTAATTGTCCGATCGACTTGAAATTTGATACGTGGCCTAACAGGGTTTCGGCCTTTCTCCCCATGCTCGCCAATCGCGGCTCACCATGGGGGCTCCGGGCCTTTTCGCCGTAATGTTAAAACAAACACTCGCGAATATCTCCGAAACGGTTCGATAGAATGTCGCAAATTTTGGTGTGAAAGGGCTCCCTAATTTTACCTGAAAACCCTTCAAATTTGGTGGTCCTAGCTTCCATAGTTTTTTTATGGCGAATTTTTGAAGTTTAAAAAATAGCCCAAAAATCGAACGGAAATTCCCTACAGAAACTCCATTCGCGAATTTTAAAAATCCGAGATAGCCAAAATGTTGCTCTCGAAGAGTACATGAATTTAAAAAAAAAAGTTTCTCTCTAGGTCCAATAGGACCCGACTTTCATAGGGTCAAAGTTCACGAATTTGACACATTTCGGCCGCGACAATTCCCTATAACCGTTGCACCGAATTTCAAACCGCTCGCACAGTACTTCCCATTGAGACACATGAACAATCCCCCGCAAGCGTTTTCTCGTAGCTCAATTTTTGACCCCGGCGCAAGCGACCGAATTTTCGATGGGGTCACGGAAATGGGCCAAACTTTGACCCCCCATATCTCGGGCCCTAATTGTCCGATCGACTTGAAATTTGAAACGTGGCCTAACAGGGTTTCGGCCTTCCTCCGCATGCTCGCCAATCGCGGCTCACCATGGGGGCTCCGGGCCTTTTCGCCGTAATGTTAAAACAAAAACTCGCGAATATCTCCGAAACGGTTCGATAGAATGTCGCAAATTTTGGTGTGAAAGGGCTCCCTATTTTTACCTACAAACCCTCCAAATTTGGTGCTAGTAGTTTCCATAGTTTTTTTATGGCGAATTTTTGAAGGTTTAAAAAACAGCCCAAAAATCGAACGGAAATTTCCTACAGAAACTCCATTCGCGAATTTTAAAAATCCGAGATTGCCAAAATTGTTCCTCTCGAAGAGTACATCAATTTAAAAAAAAAGTTTCTCTCTAAGCCCAATAGGACCCGACTTTCATAGGGTCAAAGTTCACGAATTTGACACATTTCGGCCGCGACAATTCCCTATAACCGTTGCACCGAATTTCAAACCGCTCACACAGTACTTCCCATTGAGACACATGAACAATCCCCCGCAAGCGTTTTCTCGTAGCTCAATTTTTGACCCCGGCGCAAGCGTCCGAAATTTCGATGGCGTCACGGAAATGGGCCAAACTTTGACCCCCCATATCTCGGGCCCTAATTGTCCGATCGACTTGAAATTTGAAACGTGGCCTAACAGGGTTTCGGCCTTCCTCCCCATGCTCGCCAATCGCGCCTCACCATGGGGGGTCCGGGCCTTTTCGCCGTAATGTTAAAACAAAAACTCGCGAATATCTCCGAAACGGTTCGATAGAATGTCGCAAATTTTGGTGTGAAAGGGCTCCCTATTTTTACCTACAAACCCTCCAAATTTGGTGCTAGTAGTTTCCATAGTTTTTTTATGGCGAATTTTTGAAGGTTTAAAAAACAGCCCAAAAATCGAACGGAAATTTCCTACAGAAACTCCATTCGCGAATTTTAAAAATCCGAGATTGCCAAAATTGTTCCTCTCGAAGAGTACATCAATTTAAAAAAAAAGTTTCTCTCTAAGCCCAATAGGACCCGACTTTCATAGGGTCAAAGTTCACGAAATTGACACATTTCGAACGCGACAATTCCCTATAACCGTTGCACCGAATTTCAAACCGCTCACACAGTACTTCCCATTGAGACACATGAACAATCCCCCGCAAGCGTTTTCTCGTAGCTCAATTTTTGACCCCGGCGCAAGCGTGCGAAATTTCGATGGCGTCACGGAAATGGGCCAAACTTTGACCCCCCATATTTCGGGCCCTAATTGTCCGATCGACTTGAAATTTGAAACGTGGCCTAACAGGGTTTCGGCCTTCCTCCCCATGCTCGCCAATCGCGGCTCACCATGGGGGCTCCGGGCCTTTTCGCCGTAATATTAAAACAAAAACTCGCGAATATCTCCGAAACGGTTCGATAGAATGTCGCAAATTTTGGTGTGAAAGGGCTCCCTATTTTTACATACAAACCCTCCAAATTTGGTGGTCCTAGCTTCCATAGTTTTTTTGTGGCGAATTTTTGAAGGTTTAAAAAATAGCCCAAAATTCGATCGGAAATTCCCTACAGAAACTCCATTCGCGAATTTTAAAACTTCGAGATACACAAAATGTTGCTCTCGAAGAGTACATCAATTTAAAAAAAAAGTTTCTCTCTAAGCCCAATAGGACCCGACTTTCATAGGGTCAAATTTCACGAATTTGACACATTTCGGCCGCGACAATTCCCTATAACCGTTGCACCGAATTTCAAACCGCTCACACAGTACTTCCCATTGAGACACATGAACAATCCCCAGCAAACGATTTCTCGTAGCTCCATTTTTGACCCCGGCGCAAGCGAACGAAATTTCGATGGGGGCCGCCCCAATGGTCACGGAAATGGGCCAAACTTTGACCCCCCATATCTCGGGCCCTAATTGTCCGATCGACTTGAAATTTGAAACGTGGCCTAACAGGGTTTCGGCCTTCCTCCCCATGCTCGCCAATCGCGCCTCACCATGGGGGGTCCGGGCCTTTTCGCCGTAAAATTAAACAAAAACTCGCGAATATCTCCGAAACGGTTCGATAGAATGTCGCAAATTTTGGTGTGAAAGGGCTCCCTATTTTTACCTACAAACCCTTCAAATTTGGTGGTCCTAGCTTCCATAGTTTTTTTATGGCGAATTTTTGAATGTTTAAAAAATAGCCCAAAAACCGAACGGAAATTCCCTACAGAAACTCCATTCGCGAATTTTAAAAATCCGAGATAGCCAAAATGTTGCTCTCGAAGAGTACATCAATTAAAAAAAAAAAGTTTCTCTCTAAGCCCAATAGGACCCGACATTCATAGGGTCAAAGTTCACGAATTTTACACATTCCGGCCGCTACAATTCCCTATAACCGTTGCACCGAATTTCAAACCGCTCACACAGTACTTCCCATTGAGACACATGAACAATCCCCAGCAAGCGTTTTCTCGTAGCTCAATTTTTGACCCCGGCGCAAGCGACCGAAATTTCGATGGGGGCCGCCCCAATGGTCACGGAAATGGGCAAAACTTTGACCCCCCATATCTCGGGCCCTAATTGTCCGATCGACTTGAAATTTGATACGTGGCCTAACAGGGTTTCGGCCTTTCTCCCCATGCTCGCCAATCGCGGCTCACCATGGGGGCTCCGGGCCTTTTCGCCGTAATGTTAAAACAAACACTCGCGAATATCTCCGAAACGGTTCGATAGAATGTCGCAAATTTTGGTGTGAAAGGGCTCCCTAATTTTACCTGAAAACCCTTCAAATTTGGTGGTCCTAGCTTCCATAGTTTTTTTATGGCGAATTTTTGAAGTTTAAAAAATAGCCCAAAAATCGAACGGAAATTCCCTACAGAAACTCCATTCGCGAATTTTAAAAATCCGAGATAGCCAAAATGTTGCTCTCGAAGAGTACATGAATTTAAAAAAAAAAGTTTCTCTCTAGGTCCAATAGGACCCGACTTTCATAGGGTCAAAGTTCACGAATTTGACACATTTCGGCCGCGACAATTCCCTATAACCGTTGCACCGAATTTCAAACCGCTCGCACAGTACTTCCCATTGAGACACATGAACAATCCCCCGCAAGCGTTTTCTCGTAGCTCAATTTTTGACCCCGGCGCAAGCGACCGAATTTTCGATGGGGTCACGGAAATGGGCCAAACTTTGACCCCCCATATCTCGGGCCCTAATTGTCCGATCGACTTGAAATTTGAAACGTGGCCTAACAGGGTTTCGGCCTTCCTCCGCATGCTCGCCAATCGCGGCTCACCATGGGGGCTCCGGGCCTTTTCGCCGTAATGTTAAAACAAAAACTCGCGAATATCTCCGAAACGGTTCGATAGAATGTCGCAAATTTTGGTGTGAAAGGGCTCCCTATTTTTACCTACAAACCCTCCAAATTTGGTGCTAGTAGTTTCCATAGTTTTTTTATGGCGAATTTTTGAAGGTTTAAAAAACAGCCCAAAAATCGAACGGAAATTTCCTACAGAAACTCCATTCGCGAATTTTAAAAATCCGAGATTGCCAAAATTGTTCCTCTCGAAGAGTACATCAATTTAAAAAAAAAGTTTCTCTCTAAGCCCAATAGGACCCGACTTTCATAGGGTCAAAGTTCACGAATTTGACACATTTCGGCCGCGACAATTCCCTATAACCGTTGCACCGAATTTCAAACCGCTCACACAGTACTTCCCATTGAGACACATGAACAATCCCCCGCAAGCGTTTTCTCGTAGCTCAATTTTTGACCCCGGCGCAAGCGTCCGAAATTTCGATGGCGTCACGGAAATGGGCCAAACTTTGACCCCCCATATCTCGGGCCCTAATTGTCCGATCGACTTGAAATTTGAAACGTGGCCTAACAGGGTTTCGGCCTTCCTCCCCATGCTCGCCAATCGCGCCTCACCATGGGGGGTCCGGGCCTTTTCGCCGTAATGTTAAAACAAAAACTCGCGAATATCTCCGAAACGGTTCGATAGAATGTCGCAAATTTTGGTGTGAAAGGGCTCCCTATTTTTACCTACAAACCCTCCAAATTTGGTGCTAGTAGTTTCCATAGTTTTTTTATGGCGAATTTTTGAAGGTTTAAAAAACAGCCCAAAAATCGAACGGAAATTTCCTACAGAAACTCCATTCGCGAATTTTAAAAATCCGAGATTGCCAAAATTGTTCCTCTCGAAGAGTACATCAATTTAAAAAAAAAGTTTCTCTCTAAGCCCAATAGGACCCGACTTTCATAGGGTCAAAGTTCACGAAATTGACACATTTCGAACGCGACAATTCCCTATAACCGTTGCACCGAATTTCAAACCGCTCACACAGTACTTCCCATTGAGACACATGAACAATCCCCCGCAAGCGTTTTCTCGTAGCTCAATTTTTGACCCCGGCGCAAGCGTGCGAAATTTCGATGGCGTCACGGAAATGGGCCAAACTTTGACCCCCCATATTTCGGGCCCTAATTGTCCGATCGACTTGAAATTTGAAACGTGGCCTAACAGGGTTTCGGCCTTCCTCCCCATGCTCGCCAATCGCGGCTCACCATGGGGGCTCCGGGCCTTTTCGCCGTAATGTTAAAACAAAAACTCGCGAATATCTCCGAAACGGTTCGATAGAATGTCGCAAATTTTGGTGTGAAAGGGCTCCCTATTTTTACCTGAAAACCCTTCAAATTTGGTGGTCCTAGCTTCCATAGTTTTTTTATGGCGAATTTTTGAAGGTTTAAAAAATAGCCCTAAAATCGAACGGAAATTCCCTACAGAAACTCCATTCGCGAATTTTAAAAATCCGAGATAGCCAAAATGTTGCTCTCGAAGAGTACATCAATTTAAAAAAAAGTTTCTCTCTAGGCCCAATAGGACCCGACTTTCAAAGGGTCAAGGTTAACGAATTTGACACATTTCGGCCGCGACAATTCCCTATAACCGTTGCACCGAATTTTAAACCGCTCACACAGTACTTCCCATTGAGACACATGAACAATCCCCCGCAAGCGTTTTCTCGTAGCTCAAATGTTGACCCCGGCGCAAGCGTCCGAAATTTCGATGGGGTCACGGAAATGGGCCAAACTTTGACACACCATATCTCGGGCCCTAATTGTCCGATCGACTTGAAATTTGAAACGTGGCCTAACAGGGTTTCGGCCTTCCTCCCCATGCTCGCCAATCGCGGCTCACCATCGGGGGTCCAGGCCGTTTCGCCGTAATGTTAAAACAAAAACTCGCGAATATCTCCGAAACGGTTCGATAGAATGTCGCAAATTTTGGTGTGAAAGGGCTCCCTATTTTTACCTACAAACCCTCCAAATTTGGTAGTCCTAGGTTCCATAGTTTTTTTATGACGAATTTTTGAATGTTTAAAAAATAGCCCAAAAATCGAACGGAAATTCCCTACAGAAACTCCATTCGCGAATTTTAAAAATCCGAGATAGCCAAAATGTTGCTCACGAAGAGTCCATCAATTTAAGAAAAAAGTTTCTCTCTAAGCCCAATAGGACCCGACTTTCATAGGGTCAAAGTTCACGAATTTGACACATTTCGGCCGCGACAATTCCCTATAACCGTTGCACCCAATTTCAAACCGCTCACACAGTACTTCCCATTGAGACACATGAACAATCCCCAGCAAGCGTTTTCTCGTAGCTCAATTTTTGGACCCGGCGCAAGCGACCGAATTTTCGATGGGGGCCGCCCCAATGGTCACGGAAATGGGCCAAACTTTGACCCCCCATATCTCGGGCCCTAATTGTCCGATCGACTTGAAATTTGAAACGTGGCCTAACAGGGTTTCGGCCTTCCTCCCCATGCTCGCCAATCGCGCCTCACCATGGGGGCTCCGGGCCTTTTCGCCGTAATGTTAAAACAAAAACTCGCGAATATCTCCGAAACGGTTCGATAGAATGTCGCAAATTTTGGTGTGAAAGGGCTCCCTAATTTTACCTGAAAACCCTTCAAATTTGGTGGTCCTAGCTTCCATAGTTTTTTTATGGCGAATTTTTGAAAGTTTAAAAAATAGCCCAAAAATCGAACGGAAATTCCCTACAGAAACTCCATTCGCGAATTTTAAAAATCCGAGATAGCCAAAATGTTGCTCTCGAAGAGTACATGAATTTAAAAAAAAAAGTTTCTCTCTAGGCCCAATAGGACCCGACTTTCATAGGGTCAAAGTTCACGAATTTGACACATTTCGGCCGCGACAATTCCCTATAACCGTTGCACCGAATTTCAAACCGCTCGCACAGTACTTCCCATTGAGACACATGAACAATCCCCCGCAAGCGTTTTCTCGTAGCTCAATTTTTGACCCCGGCGCAAGCGACCGAATTTTCGATGGGGTCACGGAAATGGGCCAAACTTTGACCCCCCATATCTCGGGCCCTAATTGTCCGATCGACTTGAAATTTGAAACGTGGCCTAACAGGGTTTCGGCCTTCCTCCGCATGCTCGCCAATCGCGGCTCACCATGGGGGCTCCGGGCCTTTTCGCCGTAATGTTAAAACAAAAACTCGCGAATATCTCCGAAACGGTTCGATAGAATGTCGCAAATTTTGGTGTGAAAGGGCTCCCTATTTTTACCTACAAACCCTTCAAATTTGGTGGTCCTAGCTTCCATAGTTTTTTTATGGCGAATTTTGCAAGGTTTAAAAAATAGCCCAAAAACCGAACGGAAATTCCCTACAGAAACTCCATTCGCGAATTTTAAAACTCCGAGATAGCCAAAATGTTGCTCTCGAAGAGTACATCAATTTAAAAAAAAAGTTTCTCTCTAAGCCCAATAGGACCCGACATTCATAGGGTCAAAGTTCACGAATTTTACACATTCCGGCCGCTACAATTCCCTATAACCGTTGCACCGAATTTCAAACCGCTCACACAGTACTTCCCATTGAGACACATGAACAATCCCCAGCAAGCGTTTTCTCGTAGCTCAATTTTTGACCCCGGCGCAAGCGACCGAAATTTTGATGGGGGCCGCCCCAATGGTCACGGAAATGGGCCAAAATTTGACCCCCCATATCTCGGGCCCTAATTGTCCGATCGACTTGAAATTTGAAACGTGGCATAACAGGGTTTCGGCCTTCCTCCCCATGCTCGCCAATCGCGGCTCACCATGGGGGCTCCGGGCCTTTTCGCCGTAATGTTAAAACAAAAACTCGCGAATATCTCCGAAACGGTTCGATAGAATGTCGCAAATTTTGGTGTGAAAGGGCTCCCTATTTTTACCTGAAAACCCTTCAAATTTGGTGGTCCTAGCTTCCATAGTTTTTTTATGGCGAATTTTTGAAGGTTTAAAAAATAGCCCAAAAATCGAACGGAAATTCCCTACAGAAACTCCATTCGCGAATTTTAAAAATCCGAGATAGCCAAAATGTTGCTCTCGAAGAGTACATCAATTTAAAAAAAAAGTTTCTCTCTAGGCCCAATAGGACCCGACTTTCAAAGGGTCAAGTTTAACGAATTTGACACATTTCGGCCGCGACAATTCCCTATAACCGTTGCACCGAATTTTAAACCGCTCACACAGTACTTCCCATTGAGACACATGAACAATCCCCCGCAAGCGTTTTCTCGTAGCTCAAATGTTGACCCCGGCGCAAGCGTCCGAAATTTCGATGGGGTCACGGAAATGGGCCAAATTTTGACACCCCATATCTCGGGCCCTAATTGTCCGATCGACTTGAAATTTGAAACGTGGCCTAACAGGGTTTCGGCCTTCCTCCCCATGCTCGCCAATCGCGGCTCACCATCGGGGGTCCAGGCAGTTTCGCCGTAATGTTAAAACAAAAACTCGCGAATATCTCCGAAACGGTTCGATAGAATGTCGCAAATTTTGGTGTGAAAGGGCTCCCTATTTTTACCTACAAACCCTCCAAATTTGGTAGTCCTAGCTTCCATAGTTTTTTTATGACGAATTTTTGAATGTTTAAAAAATAGCCCAAAAATCGAACGGAAATTCCCTACAGAAACTCCATTCGCGAATTTTAAAAATCCGAGATAGCCAAAATGTTGCTCACGAAGAGTCCATCAATTTAAGAAAAAAGTTTCTCTCTAAGCCCAATAGGACCCGACTTTCATAGGGTCAAAGTTCACGAATTTGACACATTTCGGCCGCGACAATTCCCTATAACCGTTGCACCCAATTTCAAACCGCTCACACAGTACTTCCCATTGAGACACATGAACAATCCCCAGCAAGCGTTTTCTCGTAGCTCAATTTTTGACCCCGGCGCAAGCGTCCGAAATTTCGATGGGGTCACGGAAATGGTCACGGTAATGGGCCAAACTTTGACCCCCCATATCTCGGGCCCTAATTGTCCGATCGACTTGAAATTTGAAACGTGGCCTAACAGGGTTTCGGCCTTCCTCCGCATGCTCGCCAATCGCGGCTCACCATGGGGGCTCCGGGCCTTTTCGCCGTAATGTTAAAACAAAAACTCGCGAATATCTCCGAAACGGTTCGATAGAATGTCGCAAATTTTGGTGTGAAAGGGCTCCCTATTTTTACCTACAAACCCTCCAAATTTGGTGCTAGTAGTTTCCATAGTTTTTTTATGGCGAATTTTTGAAGGTTTAAAAAACAGCCCAAAAATCGAACGGAAATTTCCTACAGAAACTCCATTCGCGAATTTTAAAAATCCGAGATTGCCAAAATTGTTCCTCTCGAAGAGTACATCAATTTAAAAAAAAAGTTTCTCTCTAAGCCCAATAGGACCCGACTTTCATAGGGTCAAAGTTCACGAATTTGACACATTTCGAACGCGACAATTCCCTATAACCGTTGCACCGAATTTCAAACCGCTCACACAGTACTTCCCATTGAGACACATGAACAATCCCCCGCAAGCGTTTTCTCGTAGCTCAATTTTTGACCCCGGCGCAAGCGTCCGAAATTTCGATGGCGTCACGGAAATGGGCCAAACTTTGACCCCCCATATTTCGGGCCCTAATTGTCCGATTGACTTGAAATTAGAAACGTGGCCTAACAGGGTTTCGGCCTTCCTCCCCATGCTCGCCAATCGCGCCTCACCATGGGGGGTCCGGGCCTTTTCGCCGTAAAATTAAACAAAAACTCGCGAATATCTCCGAAACGGTTCGATAGAATGTCGCAAATTTTGGTGTGAAAGGGCTCCCTATTTTTACCTGAAAACCCTTCAAATTTGGTGGTCCTAGCTTCCATAGTTTTTTTATGGCGAATTTTTGAAGGTTTAAAAAATAGCCCTAAAATCGAACGGAAATTCCCTACAGAAACTCCATTCGCGAATTTTAAAAATCCGAGATAGCCAAAATGTTGCTCTCGAAGAGTACATCAATTTAAAAAAAAGTTTCTCTCTAGGCCCAATAGGACCCGACTTTCAAAGGGTCAAGGTTAACGAATTTGACACATTTCGGCCGCGACAATTCCCTATAACCGTTGCACCGAATTTTAAACCGCTCACACAGTACTTCCCATTGAGACACATGAACAATCCCCCGCAAGCGTTTTCTCGTAGCTCAAATGTTGACCCCGGCGCAAGCGTCCGAAATTTCGATGGGGTCACGGAAATGGGCCAAATTTTGACACAACATATCTCGGGCCCTAATTGTCCGATCGACTTGAAATTTGAAACGTGGCCTAACAGGGTTTCGGCCTTCCTCCCCATGCTCGCCAATCGCGCCTCACCATGGGGGCTCCGGGCCTTTTCGCCGTAATGTTAAAACAAAAACTCGCGAATATCTCCGAAACGGTTCGATAGAATGTCGCAAATTTTGGTGTGAAAGGGCTCCCTAATTTTACCTGAAAACCCTTCAAATTTGGTGGTCCTAGCTTCCATAGTTTTTTTATGGCGAATTTTTGAAAGTTTAAAAAATAGCCCAAAAATCGAACGGAAATTCCCTACAGAAACTCCATTCGCGAATTTTAAAAATCCGAGATAGCCAAAATGTTGCTCTCGAAGAGTACATGAATTTAAAAAAAAAAGTTTCTCTCTAGGCCCAATAGGACCCGACTTTCATAGGGTCAAAGTTCACGAATTTGACACATTTCGGCCGCGACAATTCCCTATAACCGTTGCACCGAATTTCAAACCGCTCGCACAGTACTTCCCATTGAGACACATGAACAATCCCCCGCAAGCGTTTTCTCGTAGCTCAATTTTTGACCCCGGCGCAAGCGACCGAATTTTCGATGGGGTCACGGAAATGGGCCAAACTTTGACCCCCCATATCTCGGGCCCTAATTGTCCGATCGACTTGAAATTTGAAACGTGGCCTAACAGGGTTTCGGCCTTCCTCCGCATGCTCGCCAATCGCGGCTCACCATGGGGGCTCCGGGCCTTTTCGCCGTAATGTTAAAACAAAAACTCGCGAATATCTCCGAAACGGTTCGATAGAATGTCGCAAATTTTGGTGTGAAAGGGCTCCCTATTTTTACCTACAAACCCTTCAAATTTGGTGGTCCTAGCTTCCATAGTTTTTTTATGGCGAATTTTGCAAGGTTTAAAAAATAGCCCAAAAACCGAACGGAAATTCCCTACAGAAACTCCATTCGCGAATTTTAAAACTCCGAGATAGCCAAAATGTTGCTCTCGAAGAGTACATCAATTTAAAAAAAAAGTTTCTCTCTAAGCCCAATAGGACCCGACATTCATAGGGTCAAAGTTCACGAATTTTACACATTCCGGCCGCTACAATTCCCTATAACCGTTGCACCGAATTTCAAACCGCTCACACAGTACTTCCCATTGAGACACATGAACAATCCCCAGCAAGCGTTTTCTCGTAGCTCAATTTTTGACCCCGGCGCAAGCGACCGAAATTTTGATGGGGGCCGCCCCAATGGTCACGGAAATGGGCCAAAATTTGACCCCCCATATCTCGGGCCCTAATTGTCCGATCGACTTGAAATTTGAAACGTGGCATAACAGGGTTTCGGCCTTCCTCCCCATGCTCGCCAATCGCGGCTCACCATGGGGGCTCCGGGCCTTTTCGCCGTAATGTTAAAACAAAAACTCGCGAATATCTCCGAAACGGTTCGATAGAATGTCGCAAATTTTGGTGTGAAAGGGCTCCCTATTTTTACCTGAAAACCCTTCAAATTTGGTGGTCCTAGCTTCCATAGTTTTTTTATGGCGAATTTTTGAAGGTTTAAAAAATAGCCCAAAAATCGAACGGAAATTCCCTACAGAAACTCCATTCGCGAATTTTAAAAATCCGAGATAGCCAAAATGTTGCTCTCGAAGAGTACATCAATTTAAAAAAAAAGTTTCTCTCTAGGCCCAATAGGACCCGACTTTCAAAGGGTCAAGTTTAACGAATTTGACACATTTCGGCCGCGACAATTCCCTATAACCGTTGCACCGAATTTTAAACCGCTCACACAGTACTTCCCATTGAGACACATGAACAATCCCCCGCAAGCGTTTTCTCGTAGCTCAAATGTTGACCCCGGCGCAAGCGTCCGAAATTTCGATGGGGTCACGGAAATGGGCCAAATTTTGACACCCCATATCTCGGGCCCTAATTGTCCGATCGACTTGAAATTTGAAACGTGGCCTAACAGGGTTTCGGCCTTCCTCCCCATGCTCGCCAATCGCGGCTCACCATCGGGGGTCCAGGCAGTTTCGCCGTAATGTTAAAACAAAAACTCGCGAATATCTCCGAAACGGTTCGATAGAATGTCGCAAATTTTGGTGTGAAAGGGCTCCCTATTTTTACCTACAAACCCTCCAAATTTGGTAGTCCTAGCTTCCATAGTTTTTTTATGACGAATTTTTGAATGTTTAAAAAATAGCCCAAAAATCGAACGGAAATTCCCTACAGAAACTCCATTCGCGAATTTTAAAAATCCGAGATAGCCAAAATGTTGCTCACGAAGAGTCCATCAATTTAAGAAAAAAGTTTCTCTCTAAGCCCAATAGGACCCGACTTTCATAGGGTCAAAGTTCACGAATTTGACACATTTCGGCCGCGACAATTCCCTATAACCGTTGCACCCAATTTCAAACCGCTCACACAGTACTTCCCATTGAGACACATGAACAATCCCCAGCAAGCGTTTTCTCGTAGCTCAATTTTTGACCCCGGCGCAAGCGTCCGAAATTTCGATGGGGTCACGGAAATGGTCACGGTAATGGGCCAAACTTTGACCCCCCATATCTCGGGCCCTAATTGTCCGATCGACTTGAAATTTGAAACGTGGCCTAACAGGGTTTCGGCCTTCCTCCGCATGCTCGCCAATCGCGGCTCACCATGGGGGCTCCGGGCCTTTTCGCCGTAATGTTAAAACAAAAACTCGCGAATATCTCCGAAACGGTTCGATAGAATGTCGCAAATTTTGGTGTGAAAGGGCTCCCTATTTTTACCTACAAACCCTCCAAATTTGGTGCTAGTAGTTTCCATAGTTTTTTTATGGCGAATTTTTGAAGGTTTAAAAAACAGCCCAAAAATCGAACGGAAATTTCCTACAGAAACTCCATTCGCGAATTTTAAAAATCCGAGATTGCCAAAATTGTTCCTCTCGAAGAGTACATCAATTTAAAAAAAAAGTTTCTCTCTAAGCCCAATAGGACCCGACTTTCATAGGGTCAAAGTTCACGAATTTGACACATTTCGAACGCGACAATTCCCTATAACCGTTGCACCGAATTTCAAACCGCTCACACAGTACTTCCCATTGAGACACATGAACAATCCCCCGCAAGCGTTTTCTCGTAGCTCAATTTTTGACCCCGGCGCAAGCGTCCGAAATTTCGATGGCGTCACGGAAATGGGCCAAACTTTGACCCCCCATATTTCGGGCCCTAATTGTCCGATCGACTTGAAATTAGAAACGTGGCCTAACAGGGTTTCGGCCTTCCTCCCCATGCTCGCCAATCGCGCCTCACCATGGGGGGTCCGGGCCTTTTCGCCGTAAAATTAAACAAAAACTCGCGAATATCTCCGAAACGGTTCGATAGAATGTCGCAAATTTTGGTGTGAAAGGGCTCCCTATTTTTACCTGAAAACCCTTCAAATTTGGTGGTCCTAGCTTCCATAGTTTTTTTATGGCGAATTTTTGAAGGTTTAAAAAATAGCCCTAAAATCGAACGGAAATTCCCTACAGAAACTCCATTCGCGAATTTTAAAAATCCGAGATAGCCAAAATGTTGCTCTCGAAGAGTACATCAATTTAAAAAAAAGTTTCTCTCTAGGCCCAATAGGACCCGACTTTCAAAGGGTCAAGGTTAACGAATTTGACACATTTCGGCCGCGACAATTCCCTATAACCGTTGCACCGAATTTTAAACCGCTCACACAGTACTTCCCATTGAGACACATGAACAATCCCCCGCAAGCGTTTTCTCGTAGCTCAAATGTTGACCCCGGCGCAAGCGTCCGAAATTTCGATGGGGTCACGGAAATGGGCCAAATTTTGACACAACATATCTCGGGCCCTAATTGTCCGATCGACTTGAAATTTGAAACGTGGCCTAACAGGGTTTCGGCCTTCCTCCCCATGCTCGCCAATCGCGGCTCACCATCGGGGGTCCAGGCCGTTTCGCCGTAATGTTAAAACAAAAACTCGCGAATATCTCCGAAACGGTTCGATAGAATGTCGCAAATTTTGGTGTGAAAGGGCTCCCTATTTTTACCTACAAACCCTCCAAATTTGGTAGTCCTAGGTTCCATAGTTTTTTTATGACGAATTTTTGAATGTTTAAAAAATAGCCCAAAAATCGAACGGAAATTCCCTACAGAAACTCCATTCGCGAATTTTAAAAATCCGAGATAGCCAAAATGTTGCTCACGAAGAGTCCATCAATTTAAGAAAAAAGTTTCTCTCTAAGCCCAATAGGACCCGACTTTCATAGGGTCAAAGTTCACGAATTTGACACATTTCGGCCGCGACAATTCGCTATAACCGTTGCACCCAATTTCAAACCGCTCACACAGTACTTCCCATTGAGACACATGAACAATCCCCAGCAAGCGTTTTCTCGTAGCTCAATTTTTGGACCCGGCGCAAGCGACCGAATTTTCGATGGGGGCCGCCCCAATGGTCACGGAAATGGGCCAAACTTTGACCCCCCATATCTCGGGCCCTAATTGTCCGATCGACTTGAAATTTGAAACGTGGCCTAACAGGGTTTCGGCCTTCCTCCCCATGCTCGCCAATCGCGGCTCACCATGGGGGCTCCGGGCCTTTTCGCCGTAATATTAAAACAAAAACTCGCGAATATCTCCGAAACGGTTCGATAGAATGTCGCAAATTTTGGTGTGAAAGGGCTCCCTATTTTTACATACAAACCCTCCAAATTTGGTGGTCCTAGCTTCCATAGTTTTTTTGTGGCGAATTTTTGAAGGTTTAAAAAATAGCCCAAAATTCGATCGGAAATTCCCTACAGAAACTCCATTCGCGAATTTTAAAACTTCGAGATACACAAAATGTTGCTCTCGAAGAGTACATCAATTTAAAAAAAAAGTTGCTCTCTAAGCCCAATAGGACCCGACTTTCATAGGGTCAAAGTTCACGAATTTGACACATTTCGGCCGCGACAATTCCCTATAACCGTTGCACCGAATTTCAAACCGCTCACACAGTACTTCCCATTGAGACACATGAACAATCCCCAGCAAACGTTTTCTCGTAGCTCCATTTTTGACCCCGGCGCAAGCGAACGAAATTTCGATGGGGGCCGCCCCAATGGTCACGGAAATGGGCCAAACTTTGACCCCCCATATCTCGGGCCCTAATTGTCCGATCGACTTGAAATTTGAAACGTGGCCTAACAGGGTTTCGGCCTTCCTCCCCATGCTCGCCAATCGCGCCTCACCATGGGGGGTCCGGGCCTTTTCGCCGTAAAATTAAACAAAAACTCGCGAATATCTCCGAAACGGTTCGATAGAATGTCGCAAATTTTGGTGTGAAAGGGCTCCCTATTTTTACCTACAAACCCTTCAAATTTGGTGGTCCTAGCTTCCATAGTTTTTTTATGGCGAATTTTTGAATGTTTAAAAAATAGCCCAAAAACCGAACGGAAATTCCCTACAGAAACTCCATTCGCGAATTTTAAAAATCCGAGATAGCCAAAATGTTGCTCTCGAAGAGTACATCAATTTAAAAAAAAAAGTTTCTCTCTAAGCCCAATAGGACCCGACATTCATAGGGTCAAAGTTCACGAATTTTACACATTCCGGCCGCTACAATTCCCTATAACCGTTGCACCGAATTTCAAACCGCTCACACAGTACTTCCCATTGAGACACATGAACAATCCCCAGCAAGCGTTTTCTCGTAGCTCAATTTTTGACCCCGGCGCAAGCGACCGAAATTTCGATGGGGGCCGCCCCAATGGTCACGGAAATGGGCAAAACTTTGACCCCCCATATCTCGGGCCCTAATTGTCCGATCGACTTGAAATTTGATACGTGGCCTAACAGGGTTTCGGCCTTTCTCCCCATGCTCGCCAATCGCGGCTCACCATGGGGGCTCCGGGCCTTTTCGCCGTAATGTTAAAACAAAAACTCGCGAATATCTCCGAAACGGTTCGATAGAATGTCGCAAATTTTGGTGTGAAAGGGCTCCCTAATTTTACCTGAAAACCCTTCAAATTTGGTGGTCCTAGCTTCCATAGTTTTTTTATGGCGAATTTTTGAAAGTTTAAAAAATAGCCCAAAAATCGAACGGAAATTCCCTACAGAAACTCCATTCGCGAATTTTAAAAATCCGAGATAGCCAAAATGTTGCTCTCGAAGAGTACATGAATTTAAAAAAAAAAGTTTCTCTCTAGGCCCAATAGGACCCGACTTTCATAGGGTCAAAGTTCACGAATTTGACACATTTCGGCCGCGACAATTCCCTATAACCGTTGCACCGAATTTCAAACCGCTCGCACAGTACTTCCCATTGAGACACATGAACAATCCCCCGCAAGCGTTTTCTCGTAGCTCAATTTTTGACCCCGGCGCAAGCGACCGAATTTTCGATGGGGTCACGGAAATGGGCCAAACTTTGACCCCCCATATCTCGGGCCCTAATTGTCCGATCGACTTGAAATTTGAAACGTGGCCTAACAGGGTTTCGGCCTTCCTCCGCATGCTCGCCAATCGCGGCTCACCATGGGGGCTCCGGGCCTTTTCGCCGTAATGTTAAAACAAAAACTCGCGAATATCTCCGAAACGGTTCGATAGAATGTCGCAAATTTTGGTGTGAAAGGGCTCCCTATTTTTACCTACAAACCCTCCAAATTTGGTGCTAGTAGTTTCCATAGTTTTTTTATGGCGAATTTTTGAAGGTTTAAAAAACAGCCCAAAAATCGAACGGAAATTTCCTACAGAAACTCCATTCGCGAATTTTAAAAATCCGAGATTGCCAAAATTGTTCCTCTCGAAGAGTACATCAATTTAAAAAAAAAGTTTCTCTCTAAGCCCAATAGGACCCGACTTTCATAGGGTCAAAGTTCACGAATTTGACACATTTCGGCCGCGACAATTCCCTATAACCGTTGCACCGAATTTCAAACCGCTCACACAGTACTTCCCATTGAGACACATGAACAATCCCCCGCAAGCGTTTTCTCGTAGCTCAATTTTTGACCCCGGCGCAAGCGTCCGAAATTTCGATGGCGTCACGGAAATGGGCCAAACTTTGACCCCCCATATCTCGGGCCCTAATTGTCCGATCGACTTGAAATTTGAAACGTGGCCTAACAGGGTTTCGGCCTTCCTCCCCATGCTCGCCAATCGCGCCTCACCATGGGGGGTCCGGGCCTTTTCGCCGTAAAATTAAACAAAAACTCGCGAATATCTCCGAAACGGTTCGATAGAATGTCGCAAATTTTGGTGTGAAAGGGCTCCCTATTTTTACCTACAAACCCTTCAAATTTGGTGGTCCTAGCTTCCATAGTTTTTTTATGGCGAATTTTGCAAGGTTTAAAAAATAGCCCAAAAACCGAACGGAAATTCCCTACAGAAACTCCATTCGCGAATTTTAAAAATCCGAGATAGCCAAAATGTTGCTCTCGAAGAGTACATCAATTAAAAAAAAAAAGTTTCTCTCTAGGCCCAATAGGACCCGACTTTCATAGGGTCAAAGTTCACGAATTTGACACATTTCGGCCGCGACAATTCCCTATAACCGTTGCACCGAATTTCAAACCGCTCACACAGTACTTCCCATTGAGACACATGAACAATCCCCCGCAAGCGTTTTCTCGTAGCTCAATTTTTGACCCCGGCGCAAGCGACCGAATTTTCGATGGGGTCACGGAAATGGGCCAAACTTTGACCCCCCATATCTCGGGCCCTAATTGTCCGATCGACTTGAAATTTGAAACGTGGCCTAAGAGGGTTTCGGCCTTCCTCCGCATGCTCGCCAATCGCGGCTCACCATGGCGGCTCCGGGCCTTTTCGCCGTAATGTTAAAACAAAAACTCGCGAATATCTCCGAAACGGTTCGATAGAATGTCGAAAATTTTGGTGTGAAAGGGCTCCCTATTTTTACCTGAAAACCCTCCAAATTTGGTGCTTCTAGTTTCCATAGTTTTTTATGGCGAATTTTTGAAGGTTTAAAAAATAGCCCAAAAACCGAACGGAAATTCCCTACAGAAACTCCATTCGCGAATTTTAAAAATCCGAGATAGCCAAAATGTTGCTCTCGAAGAGTACATCAATTTAAAAAAAAAAGTTTCTCTCTAAGCCCAATAGGACCCGACATTCATAGGGTCAAAGTTCACGAATTTGACACATTCCGGCCGCTACAATTCCCTATAACCGTTGCACCGAATTTCAAACCGCTCACACAGTACTTCCCATTGAGACACATGAACAATCCCCAGCAAGCGTTTTCTCGTAGCTCAATTTTTGGACCCGGCGCAAGCGACCGAATTTTCGATGGGGGCCGCCCCAATGGTCACGGAAATGGGCCAAACTTTGACCCCCCATATCTCGGGCCCTAATTGTCCGATCGACTTGAAATTTGAAACGTGGCCTAACAGGGTTTCGGCCTTCCTCCCCATGCTCGCCAATCGCGGCTCACCATGGGGGCTCCGGGCCTTTTCGCCGTAATATTAAAACAAAAACTCGCGAATATCTCCGAAACGGTTCGATAGAATGTCGCAAATTTTGGTGTGAAAGGGCTCCCTATTTTTACATACAAACCCTCCAAATTTGGTGGTCCTAGCTTCCATAGTTTTTTTGTGGCCAATTTTTGAAGGTTTAAAAAATAGCCCAAAATTCGATCGGAAATTCCCTACAGAAACTCCATTCGCGAATTTTAAAAATCCGAGATAGCCAAAATGTTGCTCTCGAAGAGTACATCAATTTAAAAAAAAAAGTTTCTCTCTAGGCCCAATAGGACCCGACTTTCATAGGGTCAAAGTTCACGAATTTGACACATTTCGGCCGCGACAATTCCCTATAACCGTTGCACCGAATTTCAAACCGCTCGCACAGTACTTCCCATTGAGACACATGAACAATCCCCCGCAAGCGTTTTCTCGTAGCTCAATTTTTGACCCCGGCGCAAGCGACCGAATTTTCGATGGGGTCACGGAAATGGGCCAAACTTTGACCCCCCATATCTCGGGCCCTAATTGTCCGATCGACTTGAAATTTGAAACGTGGCCTAACAGGGTTTCGGCCTTCCTCCGCATGCTCGCCAATCGCGGCTCACCATGGGGGCTCCGGGCCTTTTCGCCGTAATGTTAAAACAAAAACTCGCGAATATCTCCGAAACGGTTCGATAGAATGTCGCAAATTTTGGTGTGAAAGGGCTCCCTATTTTTACCTACAAACCCTCCAAATTTGGTGCTAGTAGTTTCCATAGTTTTTTTATGGCGAATTTTTGAAGGTTTAAAAAACAGCCCAAAAATCGAACGGAAATTTCCTACAGAAACTCCATTCGCGAATTTTAAAAATCCGAGATTGCCAAAATTGTTCCTCTCGAAGAGTACATCAATTTAAAAAAAAAGTTTCTCTCTAAGCCCAATAGGACCCGACTTTCATAGGGTCAAAGTTCACGAATTTGACACATTTCGGCCGCGACAATTCCCTATAACCGTTGCACCGAATTTCAAACCGCTCACACAGTACTTCCCATTGAGACACATGAACAATCCCCCGCAAGCGTTTTCTCGTAGCTCAATTTTTGACCCCGGCGCAAGCGTCCGAAATTTCGATGGGGTCACGGAAATGGGCCAAACTTTGACCCCCCATATCTCGGGCCCTAATTGTCTGATCGACTTGAAATTTGAAACGTGGCCTAACAGGGTTTCGTCCTTCCTCCCCATGCTCGCCAATCGCGCCTCACCATGGGGGGTCCGGGCCTTTTCGCCGTAAAATTAAAGAAAAACTCGCGAATATCTCCGAAACGGTTCGATAGAATGTCGCAAATTTTGGTGTGAAAGGGCTCCCTATTTTTACCTACAAACCCTTCAAATTTGGTGGTCCTAGCTTCCATAGTTTTTTTATGGCGAATTTTGCAAGGTTTAAAAAATAGCCCAAAAACCGAACGGAAATTCCCTACAGAAACTCCATTCGCGAATTTTAAAAATCCGAGATAGCCAAAATGTTGCTCTCGAAGAGTACATCAATTTAAAAAAAAAGTTTCTCTCTAGGCCCAATAGGACCCGACTTTCATAGGGTCAAAGTTCACGAATTTGACACATTTCGGCCGCGACAATTCCCTATAACCGTTGCACCGAATTTCAAACCGCTCACACAGTACTTCCCATTGAGACACATGAACAATCCCCCGCAAGCGTTTTCTCGTAGCTCAATTTTTGACCCCGGCGCAAGCGACCGAAATTTCGATGGGGGCCGCCCCAATGATCACGGAAATGGGCCAAACTTTGACCCCCCATATCTCGGGCCCTAATTGTCCGACCGACTTGAAATTTGAAACGTGGCCTAACAGGGTTTCGGCCTTCCTCCGCATGCTCGCCATTCGCGGCTCACCATGGGGGCTCCGGGCCTTTTCGCCGTAATGTTAAAACAAAAACTCGCGAATATCTCCGAAACGGTTCGATAGAATGTCGCAAATTTTGGTGTGAAAGTGCTCCCTATTTTTACCTACAAACCCTCCAAATTTGGTGCTAGTAGTTTCCATAGTTTTTTTATGGCGAATTTTTGAAGGTTTAAAAAACAGCCCAAAAATCGAACGGAAATTTCCTACAGAAACTCCATTCGCGAATTTTAAAAATCCGAGATTGCCAAAATTGTTCCTCTCGAAGAGTACATCAATTTAAAAAAAAAAGTTTCTCTCTAAGCCCAATAGGACCCGACATTCATAGGGTCAAAGTTCACGAATTTTACACATTCCGGCCGCTACAATTCCCTATAACCGTTGCACCGAATTTCAAACCGCTCACACAGTACTTCCCATTGAGACACATGAACAATCCCCAGCAAGCGTTTTCTCGTAGCTCAATTTTTGGACCCGGCGCAAGCGACCGAATTTTCGATGGGGGCCGCCCCAATGGTCACGGAAATGGGCCAAACTTTGACCCCCCATATCTCGGGCCCTAATTGTCCGATCGACTTGAAATTTGAAACGTGGCCTAACAGGGTTTCGGCCTTCCTCCCCATGCTCGCCAATCGCGGCTCACCATGGGGGCTCCGGGCCTTTTCGCCGTAATATTAAAACAAAAACTCGCGAATATCTCCGAAACGGTTCGATAGAATGTCGCAAATTTTGGTGTGAAAGGGCTCCCTATTTTTACATACAAACCCTCCAAATTTGGTGGTCCTAGCTTCCATAGTTTTTTTGTGGCGAATTTTTGAAGGTTTAAAAAATAGCCCAAAATTCGATCGGAAATTCCCTACAGAAACTCCATTCGCGAATTTTAAAACTTCGAGATACACAAAATGTTGCTCTCGATAAGTACATCAATTTAAAAAAAAAGTTTCTCTCTAAGCCCAATAGGACCCGACTTTCATAGGGTCAAAGTTCACGAATTTGACACATTTCGGCCGCGACAATTCCCTATAACCGTTGCACCGAATTTCAAACCGCTCACACAGTACTTCCCATTGAGACACATGAACAATCACCCGCAAGCGTTTTCTCGTAGCTCAATTTTTGACCCCGGCGCAAGCGTCCGAAATTTCGATGGGGTCACGGAAATGGTCACGGTAATGGGCCAAACTTTGACCCCCCATATCTCGGGCCCTAATTGTCCGATCGACTTGAAATTTGAAACGTGGCCTAACAGGGTTTCGGCCTTCCTCCGCATGCTCGCCAATCGCGGCTCACCATGGGGGCTCCGGGCCTTTTCGCCGTAATGTTAAAACAAAAACTCGCGAATATCTCCGAAACGGTTCGATAGAATGTCGCAAATTTTGGTGTGAAAGGGCTCCCTATTTTTACCTACAAACCCTCCAAATTTGGTGCTAGTAGTTTCCATAGTTTTTTTATGGCGAATTTTTGAAGGTTTAAAAAACAGCCCAAAAATCGAACGGAAATTTCCTACAGAAACTCCATTCGCGAATTTTAAAAATCCGAGATTGCCAAAATTGTTCCTCTCGAAGAGTACATCAATTTAAAAAAAAAGTTTCTCTCTAAGCCCAATAGGACCCGACTTTCATAGGGTCAAAGTTCACGAATTTGACACATTTCGGCCGCGACAATTCCCTATAACCGTTGCACCGAATTTCAAACCGCTCACACAGTACTTCCCATTGAGACACATGAACAATCCCCCGCAAGCGTTTTCTCGTAGCTCAATTTTTGACCCCGGCGCAAGCGTCCGAAATTTCGATGGGGTCACGGAAATGGGCCAAACTTTGACCCCCCATATCTCGGGCCCTAATTGTCCGATCGACTTGAAATTTGAAACGTGGCCTAACAGGGTTTCGTCCTTCCTCCCCATGCTCGCCAATCGCGCCTCACCATGGGGGGTCCGGGCCTTTTCGCCGTAAAATTAAAGAAAAACTCGCGAATATCTCCGAAACGGTTCGATAGAATGTCGCAAATTTTGGTGTGAAAGGGCTCCCTATTTTTACCTACAAACCCTTCAAATTTGGTGGTCCTAGCTTCCATAGTTTTTTTATGGCGAATTTTGCAAGGTTTAAAAAATAGCCCAAAAATCGAACGGAAATTCCCTACAGAAACTCCATTCGCGAATTTTAAAACTCCGAGATAGCCAAAATGTTGCTCTCGAAGAGTACATCAATTTAAAAAAAAAGTTTCTCTCTAAGCCCAATAGGACCCGACATTCATAGGGTCAAAGTTCACGAATTTTACACATTCCGGCCGCTACAATTCCCTATAACCGTTGCACCGAATTTCAAACCGCTCACACAGTACTTCCCATTGAGACACATGAACAATCCCCAGCAAGCGTTTTCTCGTAGCTCAATTTTTGGACCCGGCGCAAGCGACCGAATTTTCGATGGGGGCCGCCCCAATGGTCACGGAAATGGGCCAAACTTTGACCCCCCATATCTCGGGCCCTAATTGTCCGATCGACTTGAAATTTGAAACGTGGCCTAACAGGGTTTCGGCCTTCCTCCCCATGCTCGCCAATCGCGGCTCACCATGGGGGCTCCGGGCCTTTTCGCCGTAATATTAAAACAAAAACTCGCGAATATCTCCGAAACGGTTCGATAGAATGTCGCAAATTTTGGTGTGAAAGGGCTCCCTATTTTTACATACAAACCCTCCAAATTTGGTGGTCCTAGCTTCCATAGTTTTTTTGTGGCGAATTTTTGAAGGTTTAAAAAATAGCCCAAAATTCGATCGGAAATTCCCTACAGAAACTCCATTCGCGAATTTTAAAACTTCGAGATACAAAAAATGTTGCTCTCGAAGAGTACATCAATTTAAAAAAAAAGTTTCTCTCTAAGCCCAATAGGACCCGACTTTCATAGGGTCAAAGTTCACGAATTTGACACATTTCGGCCGCGACAATTCCCTATAACCGTTGCACCGAATTTCAAACCGCTCACACAGTACTTCCCATTGAGACACATGAACAATCACCCGCAAGCGTTTTCTCGTAGCTCAATTTTTGACCCCGGCGCAAGCGTCCGAAATTTCGATGGGGTCACGGAAATGGTCACGGTAATGGGCCAAACTTTGACCCCCCATATCTCGGGCCCTAATTGTCCGATCGACTTGAAATTTGAAACGTGGCCTAACAGGGTTTCGGCCTTCCTCCGCATGCTCGCCAATCGCGGCTCACCATGGGGGCTCCGGGCCTTTTCGCCATAATGTTAAAACAAAAACTCGCGAATATCTCCGAAACGGTTCGATAGAATGTCGAAAATTTTGGTGTGAAAGGGCTCCCTATTTTTACCTGAAAACCCTCCAAATTTGGTGCTTCTAGTTTCCATAGTTTTTTATGGCGAATTTTTGAAGGTTTAAAAAATAGCCCAAAAACCGAACGGAAATTCCCTACAGAAACTCCATTCGCGAATTTTAAAAATCCGAGATAGCCAAAATGTTGCTCTCGAAGAGTACACCAATTAAAAAAAAAAAGTTTCTCTCTAGGCCCAATAGGACCCGACTTTCATAGGGTCAAAGTTCACGAATTTGACACATTTCGGCCGCGACAATTCCCTATAACCGTTGCACCGAATTTCAAACCGCTCACACAGTACTTCCCATTGAGACACATGAACAATCACCCGCAAGCGTTTTCTCGTAGCTCAATTTTTGACCCCGGCGCAAGCGTCCGAAATTTCGATGGGGTCACGGAAATGGGCCAAACTTTGACCCCCCATATCTCGGGCCCTAATTGTCCGATCGACTTGAAATTTGAAACGTGGCCTAACAGGGTTTCGTCCTTCCTCCCCATGCTCGCCAATCGCGCCTCACCATGGGGGGTCCGGGCCTTTTCGCCGTAAAATTAAAGAAAAACTCGCGAATATCTCCGAAACGGTTCGATAGAATGTCGCAAATTTTGGTGTGAAAGGGCTCCCTATTTTTACCTACAAACCCTTCAAATTTGGTGGTCCTAGCTTCCATAGTTTTTTTATGGCGAATTTTGCAAGGTTTAAAAAATAGCCCAAAAATCGAACGGAAATTCCCTACAGAAACTCCATTCGCGAATTTTAAAACTCCGAGATAGCCAAAATGTTGCTCTCGAAGAGTACATCAATTTAAAAAAAAAGTTTCTCTCTAAGCCCAATAGGACCCGACATTCATAGGGTCAAAGTTCACGAATTTTACACATTCCGGCCGCTACAATTCCCTATAACCGTTGCACCGAATTTCAAACCGCTCACACAGTACTTCCCATTGAGACACATGAACAATCCCCAGCAAGCGTTTTCTCGTAGCTCAATTTTTGGACCCGGCGCAAGCGACCGAATTTTCGATGGGGGCCGCCCCAATGGTCACGGAAATGGGCCAAACTTTGACCCCCCATATCTCGGGCCCTAATTGTCCGATCGACTTGAAATTTGAAACGTGGCCTAACAGAGTTTCGGCCTTCCTCCCCGTGCTCGCCAATCGCGGCTCACCATGGGGGCTCCGGGCCTTTTCGCCGTAATATTAAAACAAAAACTCGCGAATATCTCCGAAACGGTTCGATAGAATGTCGCAAATTTTGGTGTGAAAGGGCTCCCTATTTTTACATACAAACCCTCCAAATTTGGTGGTCCTAGCTTCCATAGTTTTTTTGTGGCGAATTTTTGAAGGTTTAAAAAATAGCCCAAAATTCGATCGGAAATTCCCTACAGAAACTCCATTCGCGAATTTTAAAACTTCGAGATACAAAAAATGTTGCTCTCGAAGAGTACATCAATTTAAAAAAAAAGTTTCTCTCTAAGCCCAATAGGACCCGACTTTCATAGGGTCAAAGTTCACGAATTTGACACATTTCGGCCGCGACAATTCCCTATAACCGTTGCACCGAATTTCAAACCGCTCACACAGTACTTCCCATTGAGACACATGAACAATCACCCGCAAGCGTTTTCTCGTAGCTCAATTTTTGACCCCGGCGCAAGCGTCCGAAATTTCGATGGGGTCACGGAAATGGTCACGGTAATGGGCCAAACTTTGACCCCCCATATCTCGGGCCCTAATTGTCCGATCGACTTGAAATTTGAAACGTGGCCTAACAGGGTTTCGGCCTTCCTCCGCATGCTCGCCAATCGCGGCTCACCATGGGGGCTCCGGGCCTTTTCGCCATAATGTTAAAACAAAAACTCGCGAATATCTCCGAAACGGTTCGATAGAATGTCGAAAATTTTGGTGTGAAAGGGCTCCCTATTTTTACCTGAAAACCCTCCAAATTTGGTGCTTCTAGTTTCCATAGTTTTTTATGGCGAATTTTTGAAGGTTTAAAAAATAGCCCAAAAACCGAACGGAAATTCCCTACAGAAACTCCATTCGCGAATTTTAAAAATCCGAGATAGCCAAAATGTTGCTCTCGAAGAGTACACCAATTTAAAAAAAAAAGTTTCTCTCTAGGCCCAATAGGACCCGACTTTCATAGGGTCAAAGTTCACGAATTTGACACATTTCGGCCGCGACAATTCCCTATAACCGTTGCACCGAATTTCAAACCGCTCACACAGTACTTCCCATTGAGACACATGAACAATCACCCGCAAGCGTTTTCTCGTAGCTCAATTTTTGACCCCGGCGCAAGCGTCCGAAATTTCGATGGGGTCACGGAAATGGTCAAGGTAATGGGCCAAACTTTGACCCCCCATATCTCGGGCCCTAATTGTCCGATCGACTTGAAATTTGAAACGTGGCCTAACAGGGTTTCGGCCTTCCTCCGCATGCTCGCCAATCGCGGCTCACCATGGGGGCTCCGGGCCTTTTCGCCGTAATGTTAAAACAAAAACTCGCGAATATCTCCGAAACGGTTCGATAGAATGTCGAAAATTTTGGTGTGAGAGGGCTCCCTATTTTTACCTGAAAACCCTCCAAATTTGGTGCTTCTAGTTTCCATAGTTTTTTATGGCGAATTTTTGAAGGTTTAAAAAATAGCCCAAAAACCGAACGGAAATTCCCTACAGAAACTCCTTTCGCGAATTTTAAAAATCCGAGATTGCCAAAATTGTTCCTCTCGAAGAGTACATCAATTTAAAAAAAAGTTTCTCTCTAAGCCCAATAGGACCCGACTTTCATAGGGTCAAAGTTCACGAATTTGACACATTTCGGCCGCGACAATTCCCTATAACCGTTGCACCGAATTTCAAACCGCTCACACAGTACTTCCCATTGAGACACATGAACAATCCCCCGCAAGCGTTTTCTCGTAGCTCAATTTTTGACCCCGGCGCAAGCGTCCGAAATTTCGATGGGGTCACGGAAATGGGCCAAACTTTGACCCCCCATATCTCGGGCCCTAATTGTCCGATCGACTTGAAATTTGAAACGTGGCCTAACAGGGTTTCCTCCTTCCTCCCCATGCTCGCCAATCGCGCCTCACCATGGGGGGTCCGGGCCTTTTCGCCGTAAAATTAAACAAAAACTCGCGAATATCTCCGAAACGGTTCGATAGAATGTCGCAAATTTTGGTGTGAAAGGGCTCCCTATTTTTACCTACAAACCCTTCAAATTTGGTGGTCCTAGCTTCCATAGTTTTTTTATGGCGAATTTTGCAAGGTTTAAAAAATAGCCCAAAAACCGAACGGAAATTCCCTACAGAAACTCCATTCGCGAATTTTAAAACTCCGAGATAGCCAAAATGTTGCTCTCGAAGAGTACATCAATTTAAAAAAAAAAGTTTCTCTCTAAGCCCAATAGGACCCGACATTCATAGGGTCAAAGTTCACGAATTTTACACATTCCGGCCGCTACAATTCCCTATAACCGTTGCACCGAATTTCAAACCGCTTACACAGTACTTCCCATTGAGACACATGAACAATCCCCCGCAAACGTTTTCTCGTAGCTCAATTTTTGACCCCGGCGCAAGCGTCCGAAATTTCGATGGGGTCAAGGAAATGGTCACGGTAATGGGCCAAACTTTGACCCCCCATATCTCGGGCCCTAATTGTCCGATCGACTTGAAATTTGAAACGTGGCCTAACAGGGTTTCGGCCTTCCTCCGCATGCTCGCCAATCGCGGCTCACCATGGGGGCTCCGGGCCTTTTCGCCGTAATGTTAAAACAAAAACTCGCGAATATCTCCGAAACGGTTCGATAGAATGTCGAAAATTTTGGTGTGAAAGGGCTCCCTATTTTTACCTGAAAACCCTCCAAATTTGGTGGTCCTAGCTTCCATAGTTTTTTTATGGCGAATTTTTGAAGGTTTAAAAAATAGCCCAAAAATCGAACGGAAATTCCCTACAGAAACTCCATTCGCAAATTTTAAAAATCCGAGATAGCCAAAATGTTGCTCTCGAAGAGTACATCAATTTTAAAAAAATAAGTTTCTCTCTAGGCCCAATAGGACCCGACTTTCATAGGGTCAAAGTTCACGAATTTGACACATTTCGGCCGCGACAATTCCCTATAACCGTTGCACCGAATTTCAAACCGCTCACACAGTACTTCCCATTGAGACACATGAACAATCACCCGCAAGCGTTTTCTCGTAGCTCAATTTTTGACCCCGGCGCAAGCGTCCGAAATTTCGATGGGGTCACGGAAATGGTCAAGGTAATGGGCCAAACTTTGACCCCCCATATCTCGGGCCCTAATTGTCCGATCGACTTGAAATTTGAAACGTGGCCTAACAGGGTTTCGGCCTTCCTCCGCATGCTCGCCAATCGCGGCTCACCATGGGGGCTCCGGGCCTTTTCGCCGTAATGTTAAAACAAAAACTCGCGAATATCTCCGAAACGGTTCGATAGAATGTCGCAAATTTTGGTGTGAAAGGGCTCCCTATTTTTACCTGAAAACCCTCCAAATTTGGTGCTTCTAGCTTCCATAGTTTTTTTATGGCGAATTTTTGAAGGTTTAAAAAATAGCCCAAAAATCGAACGGAAATTCCCTACAGAAACTCCATTCGCGAATTTTAAAAATCCGAGATAGCCAAAATGTTGCTCTCGAAGAGTACATCAATTTAAAAAAAAAAGTTTCTCTCTAGGCCCAATAGGACCCGACTTTCATAGGGTCAAAGTTCACGAATTTGACACATTTCGGCCGCGACAATTCCCTATAACCGTTGCACCGAATTTCAAACCGCTCACACAGTACATCCCATTGAGACACATGAACAATCCCCCGCAAGCGTTTTCTCGTAGCTCAATTTTTGACCCCGGCGCAAGCGACCGAATTTTCGATGGGGTCACGGAAATGGGCCAAACTTTGACCCCCCATATCTCGGGCCCTAATTGTCCGATCGACTTGAAATTTGAAACGTGGCCTAACAGGGTTTCGGCCTTCCTCCGCATGCTCGCCAATCGCGGCTCACCATGGGGGCTCCGGGCCTTTTCGCCGTAATGTTAAAACAAAAACTCGCGAATATCTCCGAAACGGTTCGATAGAATGTCGCAAATTTTGGTGTGAAAGGGCTCCCTATTTTTACCTGAAAACCCTCCAAATTTGGTGCTTCTAGCTTCCATAGTTTTTTTATGGCGAATTTTTGAAGGTTTAAAAAATAGCCCAAAAATCGAACGGAAATTCCCTACAGAAACTCCATTCGCGAATTTTAAAAATCCGAGATAGCCAAAATGTTGCTCTCGAAGAGTACATCAATTTAAAAAAAAAAGTTTCTCTCTAGGCCCAATAGGACCCGACTTTCATAGGGTCAAAGTTCACGAATTTGACACATTTCGGCCGCGACAATTCCCTATAACCGTTGCACCGAATTTCAAACCGCTCACACAGTACTTCCCATTGAGACACATGAACAATCACCCGCAAGCGTTTTCTCGTAGCTCAATTTTTGACCCCGGCGCAAGCGTCCGAAATTTCGATGGGGTCACGCAAATGGTCACGGTAATGGGCCAAACTTTGACCCCCCATATCTCGGGCCCTAATTGTCCGATCGACTTGAAATTTGAAACGTGGCCTAACAGGGTTTCGGCCTTCCTCCGCATGCTCGCCAATCGCGGCTCACCATGGGGGCTCCGGGCCTTTTCGCCGTAATGTTAAAACAAAAACTCGCGAATATCTCCGAAACGGTTCGATAGAATGTCGAAAATTTTGGTGTGAAAGGGCTCCCTATTTTTACCTGAAAACCCTCCAAATTTGGTGCTTCTAGCTTCCATAGTTTTTTTATGGCGAATTTTTGAAGGTTTAAAAAATAGCCCAAAAATCGAACGGAAATTCCCTACAGAAACTCCATTCGCAAATTTTAAAAATCCGAGATAGCCAAAATGTTGCTCTCGAAGAGTACATCAATTTAAAAAAAAAAAGTTTCTCTCTAGGCCCAATAGGACCCGACTTTCATAGGGTCAAAGTTCACGAATTTGACACATTTCGGCCGCGACAATTCCCTATAACCGTTGCACCGAATTTCAAACCGCTCACACAGTACATCCCATTGAGACACATGAACAATCCCCCGCAAGCGTTTTCTCGTAGCTCAATTTTTGACCCCGGCGCAAGCGACCGAATTTTCGATGGGGTCACGGAAATGGGCCAAACTTTGACCCCCCATATCTCGGGCCCTAATTGTCCGATCGACTTGAAATTTGAAACGTGGCCTAACAGGTTTTCGGCCTTCCTCCCCATGCTCGCCAATCGCGGCTCACCATGGGGGCTCCGGGCCTTTTCGCCGTAATATTAAAACAAAAACTCGCGAATATCTCCGAAACGGTTCGATAGAATGTCGCAAATTTTGGTGTGAAAGGGCTCCCTATTTTTACATACAAACCCTCCAAATTTGGTGGTCCTAGCTTCCATAGTTTTTTTGTGGCGAATTTTTGAAGGTTTAAAAAATAGCCCAAAATTCGATCGGAAATTCCCTACAGAAACTCCATTCGCGAATTTTAAAACTTCGAGATACAAAAAATGTTGCTCTCGAAGAGTACATCAATTTAAAAAAAAAGTTTCTCTCTAAGCCCAATAGGACCCGACTTTCATAGGGTCAAAGTTCACGAATTTGACACATTTCGGCCGCGACAATTCCCTATAACCGTTGCACCGAATTTCAAACCGCTCACACAGTACATCCCATTGAGACACATGAACAATCACCCGCAAGCGTTTTCTCGTAGCTCAATTTTTGACCCCGGCGCAAGCGTCCGAAATTTCGATGGGGTCACGGAAATGGTCACGGTAATGGGCCAAACTTTGACCCCCCATATCTCGGGCCCTAATTGTCCGATCGACTTGAAATTTGAAACGTGGCCTAACAGGGTTTCGGCCTTCCTCCGCATGCTCGCCAATCGCGGCTCACCATGGGGGCTCCGGGCCTTTTCGCCGTAATGTTAAAACAAAAACTCGCGAATATCTCCGAAACGGTTCGATAGAATGTCGAAAATTTTGGTGTGAAAGGGCTCCCTATTTTTACCTGAAAACCCTCCAAATTTGGTGCTTCTAGCTTCCATAGTTTTTTTATGGCGAATTTTTGAAGGTTTAAAAAATAGCCCAAAAATCGAACGGAAATTCCCTACAGAAACTCCATTCGCGAATTTTAAAAATCCGAGATAGCCAAAATGTTGCTCTCGAAGAGTACATCAATTTAAAAAAAAAAAGTTTCTCTCTAGGCCCAATAGGACCCGACTTTCATAGGGTCAAAGTTCACGAATTTGACACATTTCGGCCGCGACAATTCCCTATAACCGTTGCACCGAATTTCAAACCGCTCACACAGTACATCCCATTGAGACACATGAACAATCCCCCGCAAGCGTTTTCTCGTAGCTCAATTTTTGACCCCGGCGCAAGCGACCGAATTTTCGATGGGGTCACGGAAATGGGCCAAACTTTGACCCGCCATATCTCGGGCCCTAATTGTCCGATCGACTTGAAATTTGAAACGTGGCCTAACAGGGTTTCGGCCTTCCTCCGCATGCTCGCCAATCGCGGCTCACCATGGGGGCTCCGGGCCTTTTCGCCGTAATGTTAAAACAAAAACTCGCGAATATCTCCGAAACGGTTCGATAGAATGTCGAAAATTTTGGTGTGAAAGGGCTCCCTATTTTTACCTGAAAACCCTCCAAATTTGGTGCTTCTAGTTTCCATAGTTTTTTATGGCGAATTTTTGAAGGTTTAAAAAATAGCCCAAAAACCGAACGGAAATTCCCTACAGAAACTCCATTCGCGAATTTTAAAAATCCGAGATAGCCAAAATGTTGCTCTCGAAGAGTACATCAATTTAAAAAAAAAAGTTTCTCTCTAGGCCCAATAGGACCCGACTTTCATAGGGTCAAAGTTCACGAATATGACACATTTCGGCCGCGACAATTCCCTATAACCGTTGCACCGAATTTCAAACCGCTCACACAGTACTTCCCATTGAGACACATGAACAATCATCCGCAAGCGTTTTCTCGTAGCTCAATTTTTGACCCCGGCGCAAGCGTCCGAAATTTCGATGGGGTCACGGAAATGGTCACGGTAATGGGCCAAACTTTGACCCCCCATATCTCGGGCCCTAATTGTCCGATCGACTTGAAATTTGAAACGTGGCCTAACAGGGTTTCGGCCTTCCTCCGCATGCTCGCCAATCGCGGCTCACCATGGGGGCTCCGGGCCTTTTCGCCATAATGTTAAAACAAAAACTCGCGAATATCTCCGAAACGGTTCGATAGAATGTCGAAAATTTTGGTGTGAAAGGGCTCCCTATTTTTACCTGAAAACCCTCCAAATTTGGTGCTTCTAGTTTCCATAGTTTTTTATGGCGAATTTTTGAAGGTTTAAAAAATAGCCCAAAAACCGAACGGAAATTCCCTACAGAAACTCCATTCGCGAATTTTAAAAATCCGAGATAGCCAAAATGTTGCTCTCGAAGAGTACATCAATTTAAAAAAAAAAGTTTCTCTCTAGGCCCAATAGGACCCGACTTTCATAGGGTCAAAGTTCACGAATTTGACACATTTCGGCCGCGACAATTCCCTATAACCGTTGCACCGAATTTCAAACCGCTCACACAGTACTTCCCATTGAGACACATGAACAATCACCCGCAAGCGTTTTCTCGTAGCTCAATTTTTGACCCCGGCGCAAGCGTCCGAAATTTCGATGGGGTCACGGAAATGGTCACGGTAATGGGCCAAACTTTGACCCCCCATATCTCGGGCCCTAATTGTCCGATCGACTTGAAATTTGAAACGTGGCCTAACAGGGTTTCGGCCTTCCTCCGCATGCTCGCCAATCGCGGCTCACCATGGGGGCTCCGGGCCTTTTCGCCGTAATTTTAAAACAAAAACTCGCGAATATCTCCGAAACGGTTCGATAGAATGTCGAAAATTTTGGTGTGAAAGGGCTCCCTATTTTTACCTGAAAACCCTCCAAATTTGGTGCTTCTAGTTTCCATAGTTTTTTATGGCAAATTTTTGAAGGTTTAAAAAATAGCCCAAAAACCGAACGGAAATTCCCTACAGAAACTCCATTCGCGAATTTTAAAAATCCGAGATTGCCAAAATTGTTCCTCTCGAAGAGTACATCAATTTAAAAAAAAGTTTCTCTCTAAGCCCAATAGGACCCGACTTTCATAGGGTCAAAGTTCACGAATTTGACACATTTCGGCCGCGACAATTCCCTATAACCGTTGCACCGAATTTCAAACCGCTCACACAGTACTTCCCATTGAGACACATGAACAGTCCCCCACAAGCGTTTTCTCGTAGCTCAATTTTTGACCCCGGCGCAAGCGTCCGAAATTTCGATGGGGTCACGGAAATGGGCCAAACTTTGACCCCCCATATCTCGGGCCCTAATTGTCCGATCGACTTGAAATTTGAAACGTGGCCTAACAGGGTTTCCTCCTTCCTCCCCATGCTCGCCAATCGCGCCTCACCATGGGGGGTCCGGGCCTTTTCGCCGTAAAATTAAACAAAAACTCGCGAATATCTCCGAAACGGTTCGATAGAATGTCGCAAATTTTGGTGTGAAAGGGCTCCCTATTTTTACCTACAAACCCTTCAAATTTGGTGGTCCTAGCTTCCATAGTTTTTTTATGGCGAATTTTGCAAGGTTTAAAAAATAGCCCAAAAACCGAACGGAAATTCCCTACAGAAACTCCATTCGCGAATTTTAAAACTCCGAGATAGCCAAAATGTTGCTCTCGAAGAGTACATCAATTTAAAAAAAAAAGTTTCTCTCTAAGCCCAATAGGACCCGACATTCATAGGGTCAAAGTTCACGAATTTTACACATTCCGGCCGCTACAATTCCCTATAACCGTTGCACCGAATTTCAAACCGCTTACACAGTACTTCCCATTGAGACACATGAACAATCCCCAGCAAGCGTTTTCTCGTAGCTCAATTTTTGACCCCGGCGCAAGCGACCGAAATTTCGATGGGGTCACGGAAATGGTCACGGTAATGGGCCAAACTTTGGCCCCCCATATCTCGGGCCCTAATTGTCCGATCGACTTGAAATTTGAAACGTGGCCTAACAGGGTTTCGGCCTTCCTCCCCATGCTCGCCAATCGCGGCTCACCATGGGGGCTCCGGGCCTTTTCGCCGTAATGTTAAAACAAAACTCGCGAATATCTCCGAAACGGTTCGATAGAATGTCGCAAATTTTGGTGTGAAAGGGCTCCTCAATTTTACCTGAAAACCCTTCAAATTTGGTGGTCCTAGCTTCTATAGTTTTTTTATGGCGAATTTTTGAAGGTTTAAAAAATAGCCCAAAAATCGAACGGAAATTCCCTACAGAAACTCCATTCGCGAATTTTAAAAATCCGAGATTGCCAAAATTGTTCCTCTCGAAGAGTACATCAATTTAAAAAAAAAGTTTCTCTCTAAGCCCAATAGGACCCGACTTTCATAGGGTCAAAGTTCACGAATTTGACACATTTCGGCCGCGACAATTCCCTATAACCGTTGCACCGAATTTCAAACCGCTCACACAGTACTTCCCATTGAGACACATGAACAATCCCCCGCAAGCGTTTTCTCGTAGCTCAATTTTTGACCCCGGCGCAACCGACCGAATTTTCGATGGGGTCACGGAAATGGGCCAAACTTTGACCCGCCATATCTCGGGCCCTAATTGTCCGATCGACTTGAAATTTGAAACGTGGCCTAACAGGGTTTCGGCCTTCCTCCGCATGCTCGCCAATCGCGGCTCACCATGGGGGCTCCGGGCCTTTTCGCCGTAATGTTAAAACAAAAACTCGCGAATATCTCCGAAACGGTTCGATAGAATGTCGAAAATTTTGGTGTGAAAGGGCTCCCTATTTTTACCTGAAAACCCTCCAAATTTGGTGCTTCTAGTTTCCATAGTTTTTTATGGCGAATTTTTGAAGGTTTAAAAAATAGCCCAAAAACCGAACGGAAATTCCCTACAGAAACTCCATTCGCGAATTTTAAAAATCCGAGATAGCCAAAATGTTGCTCTCGAAGAGTACATCAATTTAAAAAAAAAGTTTCTCTCTAGGCCCAATAGGACCCGACTTTCATAGGGTCAAAGTTCACGAATATGACACATTTCGGCCGCGACAATTCCCTATAACCGTTGCACCGAATTTCAAACCGCTCACACAGTACTTCCCATTGAGACACATGAACAATCATCCGCAAGCGTTTTCTCGTAGCTCAATTTTTGACCCCGGCGCAAGCGTCCGAAATTTCGATGGGGTCACGGAAATGGTCACGGTAATGGGCCAAACTTTGACCCCCCATATCTCGGGCCCTAATTGTCCGATCGACTTGAAATTTGAAACGTGGCCTAACAGGGTTTCGGCCTTCCTCCGCATGCTCGCCAATCGCGGCTCACCATGGGGGCTCCGGGCCTTTTCGCCATAATGTTAAAACAAAAACTCGCGAATATCTCCGAAACGGTTCGATAGAATGTCGAAAATTTTGGTGTGAAAGGGCTCCCTATTTTTACCTGAAAACCCTCCAAATTTGGTGCTTCTAGTTTCCATAGTTTTTTATGGCGAATTTTTGAAGGTTTAAAAAATAGCCCAAAAACCGAACGGAAATTCCCTACAGAAACTCCATTCGCGAATTTTAAAAATCCGAGATAGCCAAAATGTTGCTCTCGAAGAGTACATCAATTTAAAAAAAAAAGTTTCTCTCTAGGCCCAATAGGACCCGACTTTCATAGGGTCAAAGTTCACGAATATGACACATTTCGGCCGCGACAATTCCCTATAACCGTTGCACCGAATTTCAAACCGCTCACACAGTACTTCCCATTGAGACACATGAACAATCATCCGCAAGCGTTTTCTCGTAGCTCAATTTTTGACCCCGGCGCAAGCGTCCGAAATTTCGATGGGGTCACGGAAATGGTCACGGTAATGGGCCAAACTTTGACCCCCCATATCTCGGGCCCTAATTGTCCGATCGACTTGAAATTTGAAACGTGGCCTAACAGGGTTTCGGCCTTCCTCCGCATGCTCGCCAATCGCGGCTCACCATGGGGGCTCCGGGCCTTTTCGCCATAATGTTAAAACAAAAACTCGCGAATATCTCCGAAACGGTTCGATAGAATGTCGAAAATTTTGGTGTGAAAGGGCTCCCTATTTTTACCTGAAAACCCTCCAAATTTGGTGCTTCTAGTTTCCATAGTTTTTTATGGCGAATTTTTGAAGGTTTAAAAAATAGCCCAAAAACCGAACGGAAATTCCCTACAGAAACTCCATTCGCGAATTTTAAAAATCCGAGATAGCCAAAATGTTGCTCTCGAAGAGTACATCAATTTAAAAAAAAAAGTTTCTCTCTAGGCCCAATAGGACCCGACTTTCATAGGGTCAAAGTTCACGAATTTGACACATTTCGGCCGCGACAATTCCCTATAACCGTTGCACCGAATTTCAAACCGCTCACACAGTACTTCCCATTGAGACACATGAACAATCACCCGCAAGCGTTTTCTCGTAGCTCAATTTTTGACCCCGGCGCAAGCGTCCGAAATTTCGATGGGGTCACGGAAATGGTCACGGTAATGGGCCAAACTTTGACCCCCCATATCTCGGGCCCTAATTGTCCGATCGACTTGAAATTTGAAACGTGGCCTAACAGGGTTTCGGCCTTCCTCCGCATGCTCGCCAATCGCGGCTCACCATGGGGGCTCCGGGCCTTTTCGCCGTAATTTTAAAACAAAAACTCGCGAATATCTCCGAAACGGTTCGATAGAATGTCGAAAATTTTGGTGTGAAAGGGCTCCCTATTTTTACCTGAAAACCCTCCAAATTTGGTGCTTCTAGTTTCCATAGTTTTTTATGGCAAATTTTTGAAGGTTTAAAAAATAGCCCAAAAACCGAACGGAAATTCCCTACAGAAACTCCATTCGCGAATTTTAAAAATCCGAGATTGCCAAAATTGTTCCTCTCGAAGAGTACATCAATTTAAAAAAAAGTTTCTCTCTAAGCCCAATAGGACCCGACTTTCATAGGGTCAAAGTTCACGAATTTGACACATTTCGGCCGCGACAATTCCCTATAACCGTTGCACCGAATTTCAAACCGCTCACACAGTACTTCCCATTGAGACACATGAACAGTCCCCCACAAGCGTTTTCTCGTAGCTCAATTTTTGACCCCGGCGCAAGCGTCCGAAATTTCGATGGGGTCACGGAAATGGGCCAAACTTTGACCCCCCATATCTCGGGCCCTAATTGTCCGATCGACTTGAAATTTGAAACGTGGCCTAACAGGGTTTCCTCCTTCCTCCCCATGCTCGCCAATCGCGCCTCACCATGGGGGGTCCGGGCCTTTTCGCCGTAAAATTAAACAAAAACTCGCGAATATCTCCGAAACGGTTCGATAGAATGTCGCAAATTTTGGTGTGAAAGGGCTCCCTATTTTTACCTACAAACCCTTCAAATTTGGTGGTCCTAGCTTCCATAGTTTTTTTATGGCGAATTTTGCAAGGTTTAAAAAATAGCCCAAAAACCGAACGGAAATTCCCTACAGAAACTCCATTCGCGAATTTTAAAACTCCGAGATAGCCAAAATGTTGCTCTCGAAGAGTACATCAATTTAAAAAAAAAAGTTTCTCTCTAAGCCCAATAGGACCCGACATTCATAGGGTCAAAGTTCACGAATTTTACACATTCCGGCCGCTACAATTCCCTATAACCGTTGCACCGAATTTCAAACCGCTTACACAGTACTTCCCATTGAGACACATGAACAATCCCCAGCAAGCGTTTTCTCGTAGCTCAATTTTTGACCCCGGCGCAAGCGACCGAAATTTCGATGGGGTCACGGAAATGGTCACGGTAATGGGCCAAACTTTGGCCCCCCATATCTCGGGCCCTAATTGTCCGATCGACTTGAAATTTGAAACGTGGCCTAACAGGGTTTCGGCCTTCCTCCCCATGCTCGCCAATCGCGGCTCACCATGGGGGCTCCGGGCCTTTTCGCCGTAATGTTAAAACAAAACTCGCGAATATCTCCGAAACGGTTCGATAGAATGTCGCAAATTTTGGTGTGAAAGGGCTCCTCAATTTTACCTGAAAACCCTTCAAATTTGGTGGTCCTAGCTTCTATAGTTTTTTTATGGCGAATTTTTGAAGGTTTAAAAAATAGCCCAAAAATCGAACGGAAATTCCCTACAGAAACTCCATTCGCGAATTTTAAAAATCCGAGATTGCCAAAATTGTTCCTCTCGAAGAGTACATCAATTTAAAAAAAAAGTTTCTCTCTAAGCCCAATAGGACCCGACTTTCATAGGGTCAAAGTTCACGAATTTGACACATTTCGGCCGCGACAATTCCCTATAACCGTTGCACCGAATTTCAAACCGCTCACACAGTACTTCCCATTGAGACACATGAACAATCCCCCGCAAGCGTTTTCTCGTAGCTCAATTTTTGACCCCGGCGCAACCGACCGAATTTTCGATGGGGTCACGGAAATGGGCCAAACTTTGACCCGCCATATCTCGGGCCCTAATTGTCCGATCGACTTGAAATTTGAAACGTGGCCTAACAGGGTTTCGGCCTTCCTCCGCATGCTCGCCAATCGCGGCTCACCATGGGGGCTCCGGGCCTTTTCGCCGTAATGTTAAAACAAAAACTCGCGAATATCTCCGAAACGGTTCGATAGAATGTCGAAAATTTTGGTGTGAAAGGGCTCCCTATTTTTACCTGAAAACCCTCCAAATTTGGTGCTTCTAGTTTCCATAGTTTTTTATGGCGAATTTTTGAAGGTTTAAAAAATAGCCCAAAAACCGAACGGAAATTCCCTACAGAAACTCCATTCGCGAATTTTAAAAATCCGAGATAGCCAAAATGTTGCTCTCGAAGAGTACATCAATTTAAAAAAAAAGTTTCTCTCTAGGCCCAATAGGACCCGACTTTCATAGGGTCAAAGTTCACGAATATGACACATTTCGGCCGCGACAATTCCCTATAACCGTTGCACCGAATTTCAAACCGCTCACACAGTACTTCCCATTGAGACACATGAACAATCATCCGCAAGCGTTTTCTCGTAGCTCAATTTTTGACCCCGGCGCAAGCGTCCGAAATTTCGATGGGGTCACGGAAATGGTCACGGTAATGGGCCAAACTTTGACCCCCCATATCTCGGGCCCTAATTGTCCGATCGACTTGAAATTTGAAACGTGGCCTAACAGGGTTTCGGCCTTCCTCCGCATGCTCGCCAATCGCGGCTCACCATGGGGGCTCCGGGCCTTTTCGCCATAATGTTAAAACAAAAACTCGCGAATATCTCCGAAACGGTTCGATAGAATGTCGAAAATTTTGGTGTGAAAGGGCTCCCTATTTTTACCTGAAAACCCTCCAAATTTGGTGCTTCTAGTTTCCATAGTTTTTTATGGCGAATTTTTGAAGGTTTAAAAAATAGCCCAAAAACCGAACGGAAATTCCCTACAGAAACTCCATTCGCGAATTTTAAAAATCCGAGATAGCCAAAATGTTGCTCTCGAAGAGTACATCAATTTAAAAAAAAAGTTTCTCTCTAGGCCCAATAGGACCCGACTTTCATAGGGTCAAAGTTCACGAATTTGACACATTTCGGCCGCGACAATTCCCTATAACCGTTGCACCGAATTTCAAACCGCTCACACAGTACTTCCCATTGAGACACATGAATAATCACCCGCAAGCGTTTTCTCGTAGCTCAATTTTTGACCCCGGCGCAAGCGTCCGAAATTTCGATGGGGTCACGGAAATGGTCACGGTAATGGGCCAAACTTTGACCCCCCATATCTCGGGCCCTAATTGTCCGATCGACTTGAAATTTGAAACGTGGCCTAACAGGGTTTCGGCCTTCCTCCGCATGCTCGCCAATCGCGGCTCACCATGGGGGCTCCGGGCCTTTTCGCCGTAATGTTAAAACAAAAACTCGCGAATATCTCCGAAACAGTTCGATAGAATGTCGAAAATTTTGGTGTGAAAGGGCTCCCTATTTTTACCTGAAAACCCTCCAAATTTGGTGCTTCTAGTTTCCATAGTTTTTTATGGCGAATTTTTGAAGGTTTAAAAAATAGCCCAAAAACCGAACGGAAATTCCCTACAGAAACTCCATTCGCGAATTTTAAAAATCCGAGATTGCCAAAATTGTTCCTCTCGAAGAGTACATCAATTTAAAAAAAAGTTTCTCTCTAAGCCCAATAGGACCCGACTTTCATAGGGTCAAAGTTCACGAATTTGACACATTTCGGCCGCGACAATTCCCTATAACCGTTGCACCGAATTTCAAACCGCTCACACAGTACTTCCCATTGAGACACATGAACAGTCCCCCGCAAGCGTTTTCTCGTAGCTCAATTTTTGACCCCGGCGCAAGCGTCCGAAATTTCGATGGGGTCACGGAAATGGGCCAAACTTTGACCCCCCATATCTCGGGCCGTAATTGTCCGATCGACTTGAAATTTGAAACGTGGCCTAACAGGGTTTCCTCCTTCCTCCCCATGCTCGCCAATCGCGCCTCACCATGGGGTGTCCGGGCCTTTTCGCCGTAAATTTAATCAAAAACTCGCGAATATCTCCGAAACGGTTCGATAGAATGTCGCAAATTTTGGTGTGAAAGGGCTCCCTATTTTTACCTACAAACCCTTCAAATTTGGTGGTCCTAGCTTCCATAGTTTTTTTATGGCGAATTTTGCAAGGTTTAAAAAATAGCCCAAAAACCGAACGGAAATTCCCTACAGAAACTCCATTCGCGAATTTTAAAACTCCGAGATAGCCAAAATGTTGCTCTCGAAGAGTACATCAATTTAAAAAAAAAAGTTTCTCTCTAAGCCCAATAGGACCCGACATTCATAGGGTCAAAGTTCACGAATTTTACACATTCCGGCCGCTACAATTCCCTATAACCGTTGCACCGAATTTCAAACCGCTTACACAGTACTTCCCATTGAGACACATGAACAATCCCCAGCAAGCGTTTTCTCGTAGCTCAATTTTTGACCCCGGCGCAAGCGACCGAAATTTCGATGGGGTCACGGAAATGGTCACGGTAATGGGCCAAACTTTGACCCCCCATATCTCGGGCCCTAATTGTCCGATCGACTTGAAATTTGAAACGTGGCCTAACAGGGTTTCGGCCTTCCTCCCCATGCTCGCCAATCGCGGCTCACCATGGGGGCTCCGGGCCTTTTCGCCGTAATGTTAAAACAAAAACTCGCGAATATCTCCGAAACGGTTCGATAGAATGTCGCAAATTTTGGTGTGAAAGGGCTCCTCAATTTTACCTGAAAACCCTTCAAATTTGGTGGTCCTAGCTTCTATAGTTTTTTTATGGCGAATTTTTGAAGGTTTAAAAAATAGCCCAAAAATCGAACGGAAATTCCCTACAGAAACTCCATTCGCGAATTTTAAAAATCCGAGATTGCCAAAATTGTTCCTCTCGAAGAGTACATCAATTTAAAAAAAAAGTTTCTCTCTAAGCCCAATAGGACCCGACTTTCATAGGGTCAAAGTTCACGAATTTGACACATTTCGGCCGCGACAATTCCCTATAACCGTTGCACCGAATTTCAAACCGCTCACACAGTACTTCCCATTGAGACACATGAACAATCCCCCGCAAGCGTTTTCTCGTAGCTCAATTTTTGACCCCGGCGCAACCGACCGAATTTTCGATGGGGTCACGGAAATGGGCCAAACTTTGACCCCCCATATCTCGGGCCCTAATTGTCCGATCGACTTGAAATTTGAAACGTGGCCTAACAGGGTTTCGGCCATCCTCCGCATGCTCGCCAATCGCGGCTCACCATGGGGGCTCCGGGCCTTTTCGCCGTAATGTTAAAACAAAAACTCGCGAATATCTCCGAAACGGTTCGATAGAATGTCGCAAATTTTGGTGTGAAAGGGCTCCCTATTTTTACCTACAAAGCCTCCAAATTTGGTGCTAGTAGTTTCCATAGTTTTTTTATGGCGAATTTTTGAAGGTTTAAAAACAGCCCAAAAATCGAACGGAAATTTCCTACAGAAACTCCATTCGCGAATTTTAAAAATCCGAGATTGCCAAAATTGTTCCTCTCGAAGAGTACATCAATTTAAAAAAAAAGTTTCTCTCTAAGCCCAATAGGACCCGACTTTCATAGGGTCAAAGTTCACGAATTTGACACATTTCGAACGCGACAATTCCCTATAACCGTTGCACCGAATTTCAAACCGCTCACACAGTACTTCCCATTGAGACACATGAACAATCCCCCGCAAGCGTTTTCTCGTAGCTCAATTTTTGACCCCGGCGCAAGCGTCCGAAATTTCGATGGGGTCACGGAAATGGGCCAAACTTTGACCCCCCATATCTCGGGCCCTAATTGTCCGATCGACTTGAAATTTGAAACGTGGCCTAACAGGGTTTCGGCCTTCCTCCCCATGCTCGCCAATCGCGCCTCACCATGGGGGGTCCGGGCCTTTTCGCCGTAAAATTAAACAAAAACTCGCGAATATCTCCGGAACGGTTCGATAGAATGTCGCAAATTTTGGTGTGAAAGAGCTCCCTATTTTTACCTACAAACCCTTCAAATTTGGTGGTCCTAGCTTCCATAGTTTTTTTATGGCGAATTTTGCAAGGTTTAAAAAATAGCCCAAAAACCGAACGGAAATTCCCTACAGAAACTCCATTCGCGAATTTTAAAACTCCGAGATAGCCAAAATGTTGCTCTCGAAGAGTACATCAATTTAAAAAAAAAAGTTTCTCTCTAAGCCCAATAGGACCCGACATTCATAGGGTCAAAGTTCACGAATTTGACACATTCCGGCCGCTACAATTTCTATAACCGTTGCACCGAATTTCAAACCGCTCACACAGTACTTCCCATTGAGACACATGAACAATCCCCAGCAAGCGTTTTCTCGTAGCTCAATTTTTGACCCCGGCGCAAGCGACCGAAATTTCGATGGGGGCCGCCCCAATGGTCACGGAAATGGTCCAAACTTTGACCCCCCATATCTCGGGCTCTAAATGTCCGATCGACTTGAAATTTGAAACGTGGCCTAACAGGGTTTCGGCCTTCCTCCCCATGCTCGCCAATCGCGGCTCACCATGGGGGCTCCGGGCCTTTTCGCCGTAATGTTAAAACAAAAACTCGCGAATATCTCCGAAACGGTTCGATAGAATGTCGAAAATTTTGGTGTGAAAGGGCTCCCTATTTTTACCTGAAAACCCTCCAAATTTGGTGGTCCTAGCTTCCATAGTTTTTTTATGGCGAATTTTTGAAGGTTTAAAAAATAGCCCAAAAATCGAACGGAAATTCCCTACAGAAACTCCATTCGCGAATTTTAAAAATCCGAGATAGCCAAAAAGTTGCTCTCGAAGAGTACATCAATTTAAAAAAAAAGTTTCTCTCTAGGCCCAATAGGACCCGACTTTCAAAGGGTCAAGGTTAACGAATTTGACACATTTCGGCCGCGACAATTCCCTATAACCGTTGCACCGAATTTTAAACCGCTCACACAGTACTTCCCATTGAGACACATGAACAATCCCCCGCAAGCGTTTTCTCGTAGCTCAAATGTTGACCCCGGCGCAAGCGTCCGAAATTTCGATGGGGTCACGGAAATGGGCCAAATTTTGACACCCCATATCTCGGGCCCTAATTGTCCGATCGACTTGAAATTTGAAACGTGGCCTAACAGGGTTTCGGCCTTCCTCCGCATGCTCGCCAATCGCGGCTCACCATGGGGGCTCCGGGCCTTTTCGCCGTAATGTTAAAACAAAAACTCGCGAATATCTCCGAAACGGTTCGATAGAATGTCGAAAATTTTGGTGTGAAAGGGCTCCCTATTTTTACCTGAAAACCCTCCAAATTTGGTGCTTCTAGTTTCCATAGTTTTTTATGGCGAATTTTTGAAGGTTTAAAAAATAGCCCAAAAACCGAACGGAAATTCCCTACAGAAACTCCATTCGCGAATTTTAAAAATCCGAGATAGCCAAAATGTTGCTCTCGAAGAGTACATCAATTTAAAAAAAAAAGTTTCTCTCTAGGCCCAATAGGACCCGACTTTCATACGGTCAAAGTTCACGAATATGACACATTTCGGCCGCGACAATTCCCTATAACCGTTGCACCGAATTTCAAACCGCTCACACAGTACTTCCCATTGAGACACATGAACAATCATCCGCAAGCGTTTTCTCGTAGCTCAATTTTTGACCCCGGCGCAAGCGTCCGAAATTTCGATGGGGTCACGGAAATGGTCACGGTAATGGGCCAAACTTTGACCCCCCATATCTCGGGCCCTAATTGTCCGATCGACTTGAAATTTGAAACGTGGCCTAACAGGGTTTCGGCCTTCCTCCGCATGCTCGCCAATCGCGGCTCACCATGGGGGCTCCGGGCCTTTTCGCCATAATGTTAAAACAAAAACTCGCGAATATCTCCGAAACGGTTCGATAGAATGTCGAAAATTTTGGTGTGAAAGGGCTCCCTATTTTTACCTGAAAACCCTCCAAATTTGGTGCTTCTAGTTTCCATAGTTTTTTATGGCGAATTTTTGAAGGTTTAAAAAATAGCCCAAAAACCGAACGGAAATTCCCTACAGAAACTCCATTCGCGAATTTTAAAAATCCGAGATAGCCAAAATGTTGTTCTCGAAGAGTACATCAATTTAAAAAAAAAAGTTTCTCTCTAGGCCCAATAGGACCCGACTTTCATAGGGTCAAAGTTCACGAATTTGACACATTTCGGCCGCGACAATTCCCTATAACCGTTGCACCGAATTTCAAACCGCTCACACAGTACTTCCCATTGAGACACATGAACAATCACCCGCAAGCGTTTTCTCGTAGCTCAATTTTTGACCCCGGCGCAAGCGTCCGAAATTTCGATGGGGTCACAGAAATGGTCACGGTAATGGGCCAAACTTTGACCCCCCATATCTCGGGCCCTAATTGTCCGATCGACTTGAAATTTGAAACGTGGCCTAACAGGGTTTCGGCCTTCCTCCGCATGCTCGCCAATCGCGGCTCACCATGGGGGCTCCGGGCCTTTTCGCCGTAATGTTAAAACAAAAACTCGCGAATATCTCCGAAACGGTTCGATAGAATGTCGCAAATTTTGGTGTGAAAGGGCTCCCTATTTTTACCTACAAACCCTCCAAATTTGGTGCTAGTAGTTTCCATAGTTTTTTTATGGCGAATTTTTGAAGGTTTAAAAAACAGCCCAAAAATCGAACGGAAATTTCCTACAGAAACTCCATTCGCGAATTTTAAAAATCCGAGATTGCCAAAATTGTTCCTCTCGAAGAGTACATCAATTTAAAAAAAAAGTTTCTCTCTAAGCCCAATAGGACCCGACTTTCATAGGGTCAAAGTTCACGAATTTGACACATTTCGGCCGCGACAATTCCCTATAACCGTTGCACCGAATTTCAAACCGCTCACACAGTACTTCCCATTGAGACACATGAACAATCCCCCGCAAGCGTTTTCTCGTAGCTCAATTTTTGACCCCGGCGCAAGCGTCCGAAATTTCGATGGGGTCACGGAAATGGGCCAAACTTTGACCCCCCATATCTGGGGCCCTAATTGTCCGATCGACTTGAAATTTGAAACGTGGCCTAACAGGGTTTCGGCCTTCCTCCCCATGCTCGCCAATCGCGGCTCACCATGGGGGCTCCGGGCCTTTTCGCCGTAATATTAAAACAAAAACTCGCGAATATCTCCGAAACGGTTCGATAGAATGTCGCAAATTTTGGTGTGAAAGGGCTCCCTATTTTTACATACAAACCCTCCAAATTTGGTGGTCCTAGCTTCCATAGTTTTTTTGTGGCGAATTTTTGAAGGTTTAAAAAATAGCCCAAAATTCGATCGGAAATTCCCTACAGAAACTCCATTCGCGAATTTTAAAACTTCGAGATACACAAAATGTTGCTCTCGAAGAGTACATCAATTTAAAAAAAAAGTTTCTCTCTAAGCCCAATAGGACCCGACTTTCATAGGGTCAAAGTTCACGAATTTGACACATTTCGGCCGCGACAATTCCCTATAACCGTTGCACCGAATTTCAAACCGCTCACACAGTACTTCCCATTGAGACACATGAACAATCACCCGCAAGCGTTTTCTCGTAGCTCAATTTTTGACCCCGGCGCAAGCGTCCGAAATTTCGATGGGGTCACGGAAATGGTCACGGTAATGGGCCAAACTTTGACCCCCCATATCTCGGGCCCTAATTGTCCGATCGACTTGAAATTTGAAACGTGGCCTAACAGGGTTTCGGCCTTCCTCCGCATGCTCGCCAATCGCGGCTCACCATGGGGGCTCCGGGCCTTTTCGCCGTAATGTTAAAACAAAAACTCGCGAATATCTCCGAAACGGTTCGATAGAATGTCGAAAATTTTGGTGTGAAAGGGCTCCCTATTTTTACCTGAAAACCCTCCAAATTTGGTGCTTCTAGCTTCCATAGTTTTTTTATGGCGAATTTTTGAAGGTTTAAAAAATAGCCCAAAAATCGAACGGAAATTCCCTACAGAAACTCCATTCGCGAATTTTAAAAATCCGAGATAGCCAAAATGTTGCTCTCGAAGAGTACATCAATTTAAAAAAAAAAGTTTCTCTCTAGGCCCAATAGGACCCGACTTTCATAGGGTCAAAGTTCACGAATTTGACACATTTCGGCCGCGACAATTCCCTATAACCGTTGCACCGAATTTCAAACCGCTCACACAGTACATCCCATTGAGACACATGAACAATCCACCGCAAGCGTTTTCTCGTAGCTCAATTTTTGACCCCGGCGCAAGCGACCGAATTTTCGATGGGGTCACGGAAATGGGCCAAACTTTGACCCGCCATATCTCGGGCCCTAATTGTCCGATCGACTTGAAATTTGAAACGTGGCCTAACAGGGTTTCGGCCTTCCTCCGCATGCTCGCCAATCGCGGCTCACCATGGGGGCTCCGGGCCTTTTCCCCGTAATGTTAAAACAAAAACTCGCGAATATCTCCGAAACGGTTCGATAGAATGTCCAAAATTTTGGTGTGAAAGGGCTCCCTATTTTTACCTGAAAACCCTCCAAATTTGGTGCTTCTAGTTTCCATAGTTTTTTATGGCGAATTTTTGAAGGTTTAAAAAATAGCCCAAAAACCGAACGGAAATTCCCTACAGAAACTCCATTCGCGAATTTTAAAAATCCGAGATAGCCAAAATGTTGCTCTCGAAGAGTACATCAATTTAAAAAAAAAAGTTTCTCTCTAGGCCCAATAGGACCCGACTTTCATAGGGTCAAAGTTCACGAATATGACACATTTCGGCCGCGACAATTCCCTATAACCGTTGCACCGAATTTCAAACCGCTCACACAGTACTTCCCATTGAGACACATGAACAATCATCCGCAAGCGTTTTCTCGTAGCTCAATTTTTGACCCCGGCGCAAGCGTCCGAAATTTCGATGGGGTCACGGAAATGGTCACGGTAATGGGCCAAACTTTGACCCCCCATATCTCGGGCCCTAATTGTCCGATCGACTTGAAATTTGAAACGTGGCCTAACAGGGTTTCGGCCTTCCTCCGCATGCTCGCCAATCGCGGCTCACCATGGGGGCTCCGGGCCTTTTCGCCATAATGTTAAAACAAAAACTCGCGAATATCTCCGAAACGGTTCGATAGAATGTCGAAAATTTTGGTGTGAAAGGGCTCCCTATTTTTACCTGAAAACCCTCCAAATTTGGTGCTTCTAGTTTCCATAGTTTTTTATGGCGAATTTTTGAAGGTTTAAAAAATAGCCCAAAAACCGAACGGAAATTCCCTACAGAAACTCCATTCGCGAATTTTAAAAATCCGAGATAGCCAAAATGTTGCTCTCGAAGAGTACATCAATTTAAAAAAAAAAGTTTCTCTCTAGGCCCAATAGGACCCGACTTTCATAGGGTCAAAGTTCACGAATATGACACATTTCGGCCGCGACAATTCCCTATAACCGTTGCACCGAATTTCAAACCGCTCACACAGTACTTCCCATTGAGACACATGAACAATCATCCGCAAGCGTTTTCTCGTAGCTCAATTTTTGACCCCGGCGCAAGCGTCCGAAATTTCGATGGGGTCACGGAAATGGTCACGGTAATGGGCCAAACTTTGACCCCCCATATCTCGGGCCCTAATTGTCCGATCGACTTGAAATTTGAAACGTGGCCTAACAGGGTTTCGGCCTTCCTCCGCATGCTCGCCAATCGCGGCTCACCATGGGGGCTCCGGGCCTTTTCGCCATAATGTTAAAACAAAAACTCGCGAATATCTCCGAAACGGTTCGATAGAATGTCGAAAATTTTGGTGTGAAAGGGCTCCCTATTTTTACCTGAAAACCCTCCAAATTTGGTGCTTCTAGTTTCCATAGTTTTTTATGGCGAATTTTTGAAGGTTTAAAAAATAGCCCAAAAACCGAACGGAAATTCCCTACAGAAACTCCATTCGCGAATTTTAAAAATCCGAGATAGCCAAAATGTTGCTCTCGAAGAGTACATCAATTTAAAAAAAAAAGTTTCTCTCTAGGCCCAATAGGACCCGACTTTCATAGGGTCAAAGTTCACGAATTTGACACATTTCGGCCGCGACAATTCCCTATAACCGTTGCACCGAATTTCAAACCGCTCACACAGTACTTCCCATTGAGACACATGAACAATCACCCGCAAGCGTTTTCTCGTAGCTCAATTTTTGACCCCGGCGCAAGCGTCCGAAATTTCGATGGGGTCACGGAAATGGTCACGGTAATGGGCCAAACTTTGACCCCCCATATCTCGGGCCCTAATTGTCCGATCGACTTGAAATTTGAAACGTGGCCTAACAGGGTTTCGGCCTTCCTCCGCATGCTCGCCAATCGCGGCTCACCATGGGGGCTCCGGGCCTTTTCGCCGTAATGTTAAAACAAAAACTCGCGAATATCTCCGAAACGGTTCGATAGAATGTCGAAAATTTTGGTGTGAAAGGGCTCCCTATTTTTACCTGAAAACCCTCCAAATTTGGTGCTTCTAGTTTCCATAGTTTTTTATGGCGAATTTTTGAAGGTTTAAAAAATAGCCCAAAAACCGAACGGAAATTCCCTACAGAAACTCCATTCGCGAATTTTAAAAATCCGAGATTGCCAAAATTGTTCCTCTCGAAGAGTACATCAATTTAAAAAAAAGTTTCTCTCTAAGCCCAATAGGACCCGACTTTCATAGGGTCAAAGTTCACGAATTTGACACATTTCGGCCGCGACAATTCCCTATAACCGTTGCACCGAATTTCAAACCGCTCACACAGTACTTCCCATTGAGACACATGAACAATCCCCAGCAAGCGTTTTCTCGTAGCTCAATTTTTGACCCCGGCGCAAGCGTCCGAAATTTCGATGGGGTCACGGAAATGGGCCAAACTTTGACCCCCCATATCTCGGGCCCTAATTGTCCGATCGACTTGAAATTTGAAACGTGGCCTAACAGGGTTTCCTCCTTCCTCCCCATGCTCGCCAATCGCGCCTCACCATGGGGGGTCCGGGCCTTTTCGCCGTAAAATGAAACAAAAACTCGTGAATATCTCCGAAACGGTTCGATAGAATGTCGCAAATTTTGGTGTGAAAGGGCTCCCTATTTTTACCTACAAACCCTTCAAATTTGGTGGTCCTAGCTTCCATAGTTTTTTTATGGCGAATTTTGCAAGGTTTAAAAAATAGCCCAAAAACCGAACGGAAATTCCCTACAGAAACTCCATTCGCGAATTTTAAAACTCCGAGATAGCCAAAATGTTGCTCTCGAAGAGTACATCAATTTAAAAAAAAAAGTTTCTCTCTAAGCCCAATAGGACCCGACATTCATAGGGTCAAAGTTCACGAATTTTACACATTCCGGCCGCTACAATTCCCTATAACCGTTGCACCGAATTTCAAACCGCTCACACAGTACTTCCCATTGAGACACATGAACAATCCCCAGCAAGCGTTTTCTCGTAGCTCAATTTTTGACCCCGGCGCAAGCGACCGAAATTTCGATGGGGGCCGCCCCAATGGTCATGGAAATGGGCCAAACTTTGACCCCCCATATCTCGGGCCCTAATTGTCCGATCGACTTGAAATTTGAAACGTGGCCTAACAGGGTTTCGGCCTTCCTCCGCATGCTCGCCAATCGCGGCTCACCATGGGGGCTCCGGGCCTTTTCGCCGTAATGTTAAAACAAAAACTCGCGAATATCTCCGAAACGGTTCGATAGAATGTCGAAAATTTTGGTGTGAAAGGGCTCCCTATTTTTACCTGAAAACCCTCCAAATTTGGTGCTTCTAGCTTCCATAGTTTTTTTATGGCGAATTTTTGAAGGTTTAAAAAATAGCCCAAAAATCGAACGGAAATTCCCTACAGAAACTCCATTCGCGAATTTTAAAAATCCGAGATAGCCAAAATGTTGCTCTCGAAGAGTACATCAATTTAAAAAAAAAAGTTTCTCTCTAGGCCCAATAGGACCCGACTTTCATAGGGTCAAAGTTCACGAATTTGACACATTTCGGCCGCGACAATTCCCTATAACCGTTGCACCGAATTTCAAACCGCTCACACAGTACATCCCATTGAGACACATGAACAATCCACCGCAAGCGTTTTCTCGTAGCTCAATTTTTGACCCCGGCGCAAGCGACCGAATTTTCGATGGGGTCACGGAAATGGGCCAAACTTTGACCCGCCATATCTCGGGCCCTAATTGTCCGATCGACTTGAAATTTGAAACGTGGCCTAACAGGGTTTCGGCCTTCCTCCGCATGCTCGCCAATCGCGGCTCACCATGGGGGCTCCGGGCCTTTTCCCCGTAATGTTAAAACAAAAACTCGCGAATATCTCCGAAACGGTTCGATAGAATGTCCAAAATTTTGGTGTGAAAGGGCTCCCTATTTTTACCTGAAAACCCTCCAAATTTGGTGCTTCTAGTTTCCATAGTTTTTTATGGCGAATTTTTGAAGGTTTAAAAAATAGCCCAAAAACCGAACGGAAATTCCCTACAGAAACTCCATTCGCGAATTTTAAAAATCCGAGATAGCCAAAATGTTGCTCTCGAAGAGTACATCAATTTAAAAAAAAAAGTTTCTCTCTAGGCCCAATAGGACCCGACTTTCATAGGGTCAAAGTTCACGAATATGACACATTTCGGCCGCGACAATTCCCTATAACCGTTGCACCGAATTTCAAACCGCTCACACAGTACTTCCCATTGAGACACATGAACAATCATCCGCAAGCGTTTTCTCGTAGCTCAATTTTTGACCCCGGCGCAAGCGTCCGAAATTTCGATGGGGTCACGGAAATGGTCACGGTAATGGGCCAAACTTTGACCCCCCATATCTCGGGCCCTAATTGTCCGATCGACTTGAAATTTGAAACGTGGCCTAACAGGGTTTCGGCCTTCCTCCGCATGCTCGCCAATCGCGGCTCACCATGGGGGCTCCGGGCCTTTTCGCCATAATGTTAAAACAAAAACTCGCGAATATCTCCGAAACGGTTCGATAGAATGTCGAAAATTTTGGTGTGAAAGGGCTCCCTATTTTTACCTGAAAACCCTCCAAATTTGGTGCTTCTAGTTTCCATAGTTTTTTATGGCGAATTTTTGAAGGTTTAAAAAATAGCCCAAAAACCGAACGGAAATTCCCTACAGAAACTCCATTCGCGAATTTTAAAAATCCGAGATAGCCAAAATGTTGCTCTCGAAGAGTACATCAATTTAAAAAAAAAAGTTTCTCTCTAGGCCCAATAGGACCCGACTTTCATAGGGTCAAAGTTCACGAATATGACACATTTCGGCCGCGACAATTCCCTATAACCGTTGCACCGAATTTCAAACCGCTCACACAGTACTTCCCATTGAGACACATGAACAATCATCCGCAAGCGTTTTCTCGTAGCTCAATTTTTGACCCCGGCGCAAGCGTCCGAAATTTCGATGGGGTCACGGAAATGGTCACGGTAATGGGCCAAACTTTGACCCCCCATATCTCGGGCCCTAATTGTCCGATCGACTTGAAATTTGAAACGTGGCCTAACAGGGTTTCGGCCTTCCTCCGCATGCTCGCCAATCGCGGCTCACCATGGGGGCTCCGGGCCTTTTCGCCATAATGTTAAAACAAAAACTCGCGAATATCTCCGAAACGGTTCGATAGAATGTCGAAAATTTTGGTGTGAAAGGGCTCCCTATTTTTACCTGAAAACCCTCCAAATTTGGTGCTTCTAGTTTCCATAGTTTTTTATGGCGAATTTTTGAAGGTTTAAAAAATAGCCCAAAAACCGAACGGAAATTCCCTACAGAAACTCCATTCGCGAATTTTAAAAATCCGAGATAGCCAAAATGTTGCTCTCGAAGAGTACATCAATTTAAAAAAAAAAGTTTCTCTCTAGGCCCAATAGGACCCGACTTTCATAGGGTCAAAGTTCACGAATTTGACACATTTCGGCCGCGACAATTCCCTATAACCGTTGCACCGAATTTCAAACCGCTCACACAGTACTTCCCATTGAGACACATGAACAATCACCCGCAAGCGTTTTCTCGTAGCTCAATTTTTGACCCCGGCGCAAGCGTCCGAAATTTCGATGGGGTCACGGAAATGGTCACGGTAATGGGCCAAACTTTGACCCCCCATATCTCGGGCCCTAATTGTCCGATCGACTTGAAATTTGAAACGTGGCCTAACAGGGTTTCGGCCTTCCTCCGCATGCTCGCCAATCGCGGCTCACCATGGGGGCTCCGGGCCTTTTCGCCGTAATGTTAAAACAAAAACTCGCGAATATCTCCGAAACGGTTCGATAGAATGTCGAAAATTTTGGTGTGAAAGGGCTCCCTATTTTTACCTGAAAACCCTCCAAATTTGGTGCTTCTAGTTTCCATAGTTTTTTATGGCGAATTTTTGAAGGTTTAAAAAATAGCCCAAAAACCGAACGGAAATTCCCTACAGAAACTCCATTCGCGAATTTTAAAAATCCGAGATTGCCAAAATTGTTCCTCTCGAAGAGTACATCAATTTAAAAAAAAGTTTCTCTCTAAGCCCAATAGGACCCGACTTTCATAGGGTCAAAGTTCACGAATTTGACACATTTCGGCCGCGACAATTCCCTATAACCGTTGCACCGAATTTCAAACCGCTCACACAGTACTTCCCATTGAGACACATGAACAATCCCCAGCAAGCGTTTTCTCGTAGCTCAATTTTTGACCCCGGCGCAAGCGTCCGAAATTTCGATGGGGTCACGGAAATGGGCCAAACTTTGACCCCCCATATCTCGGGCCCTAATTGTCCGATCGACTTGAAATTTGAAACGTGGCCTAACAGGGTTTCCTCCTTCCTCCCCATGCTCGCCAATCGCGCCTCACCATGGGGGGTCCGGGCCTTTTCGCCGTAAAATTAAACAAAAACTCGTGAATATCTCCGAAACGGTTCGATAGAATGTCGCAAATTTTGGTGTGAAAGGGCTCCCTATTTTTACCTACAAACCCTTCAAATTTGGTGGTCCTAGCTTCCATAGTTTTTTTATGGCGAATTTTGCAAGGTTTAAAAAATAGCCCAAAAACCGAACGGAAATTCCCTACAGAAACTCCATTCGCGAATTTTAAAACTCCGAGATAGCCAAAATGTTGCTCTCGAAGAGTACATCAATTTAAAAAAAAAAGTTTCTCTCTAAGCCCAATAGGACCCGACATTCATAGGGTCAAAGTTCACGAATTTTACACATTCCGGCCGCTACAATTCCCTATAACCGTTGCACCGAATTTCAAACCGCTCACACAGTACTTCCCATTGAGACACATGAACAATCCCCAGCAAGCGTTTTCTCGTAGCTCAATTTTTGACCCCGGCGCAAGCGACCGAAATTTCGATGGGGGCCGCCCCAATGGTCATGGAAATGGGCCAAACTTTGACCCCCCATATCTCGGGCCCTAATTGTCCGATCGACTTGAAATTTGAAACGTGGCCTAACAGGGTTTCGGCCTTCCTCCCCATGCTCGCCAATCGCGGCTCACCATGGGGGCTCCGGGCCTTTTCGCCGTAATGTTAAAACAAAAACTCGCGAATATCTCCGAAACGGTTCGATAGAATGTCGCAAATTTTGGTGTGAAAGGGCTCCTCAATTTTACCTGAAAACCCTTCAAATTTGGTGGTCCTAGCTTCTATAGTTTTTTTATGGCGAATTTTTGAATGTTTAAAAAATAGCCCAAAAATCGAACGGAAATTCCCTACAGAAACTCCATTCGCGAATTTTAAAAATCCGAGATTGCCAAAATTGTTCCTCTCGAAGAGTACATCAATTTAAAAAAAAAGTTTCTCTCTAAGCCCAATAGGACCCGACTTTCATAGGGTCAAAGTTCACGAATTTGACACATTTCGGCCGCGACAATTCCCTATAACCGTTGCACCGAATTTCAAACCGCTCACACAGTACTTCCCATTGAGACACATGAACAATCCCCCGCAAGCGTTTTCTCGTAGCTCAATTTTTGACCCCGGCGCAACCGACCGAATTTTCGATGGGGTCACGGAAATGGGCCAAACTTTGACCCCCCATATCTCGGGCCCTAATTGTCCGATCGACTTGAAATTTGAAACGTGGCCTAACAGGGTTTCGGCCATCCTCCGCATGCTCGCCAATCGCGGCTCACCATGGGGGCTCCGGGCCTTTTCGCCGTAATGTTAAAACAAAAACTCGCGAATATCTCCGAAACGGTTCGATAGAATGTCGCAAATTTTGGTGTGAAAGGGCTCCCTATTTTTACCTGAAAACCCTTCAAATTTGGTGGTCCTAGCTTCTATAGTTTTTTTATGGCGAATTTTTGAAGGTTTAAAAAATAGCCCAAAAATCGAACGGAAATTCCCTACAGAAACTCCATTCGCGAATTTTAAAAATCCGAGATTGCCAAAATTGTTCCTCTCGAAGAGTACATCAATTTAAAAAAAAAGTTTCTCTCTAAGCCCAATAGGACCCGACTTTCATAGGGTCAAAGTTCACGAATTTGACACATTTCGGCCGCGACAATTCCCTATAACCGTTGCACCGAATTTCAAACCGCTCACACAGTACTTCCCATTGAGACACATGAACAATCCCCCGCAAGCGTTTTCTCGTAGCTCAAATGTTGACCCCGGCGCAAGCGTCCGAAATTTCGATGGGGTCACGGAAATGGGCCAAATTTTGACACCCCATATCTCGGGCCCTAATTGTCCGATCGACTTGAAATTTGAAACGTGGCCTAACAGGGTTTCGGCCTTCCTCCCCATGCTCGCCAATCGCGGCTCACCATGGGGGCTCCGGGCCTTTTCGCCGTAATATTAAAACAAAAACTCGCGAATATCTCCGAAACGGTTCGATAGAATGTCGCAAATTTTGGTGTGAAAGGGCTCCCTATTTTTACATACAAACCCTCCAAATTTGGTGGTCCTAGCTTCCATAGTTTTTTTGTGGCGAATTTTTGAAGGTTTAAAAAATAGCCCAAAATTCGATGGGAAATTCCCTACAGAAACTCCATTCGCGAATTTTAAAACTTCGAGATACACAAAATGTTGCTCTCGAAGAGTACATCAATTTAAAAAAAAAGTTTCTCTCTAGGCCCAATAGGACCCGACTTTCAAAGGGTCAAGGTTAACGAATTTGACACATTTCGGCCGCGACAATTCCCTATAACCGTTGCACCGAATTTCAAACCGCTCACACAGTACTTCCCATTGAGACACATGAACAATCCCCAGCAAACGTTTTCTCGTAGCTCCATTTTTGACCCCGGCGCAAGCGAACGAAATTTCGATGGGGGCCGCCACAATGGTCACGGAAATGGGCCAAAATTTGACCCCCCATATCTCGGGCCCTATTTGTCCGATCGACTTGAAATTTGAAACGTGGCCTAACAGGGTTTCGGCCTTCCTCCCCATGCTCGCCAATCGCGCCTCACCATGGGGGGTCCGGGCCTTTTCACCGTAAAATTAAACAAAAACTCGCGAATATCTCCGAAACGGTTCGATAGAATGTCGCAAATTTTGGTGTGAAAGGGCTCCCTATTTTTACCTACAAACCCTTCAAATTTGGTGGTCCTAGCTTCCATAGTTTTTTTATGGCGAATTTTTGAATGTTTAAAAAATAGCCCAAAAACCGAACGGAAATTCCCTACAGAAACTCCATTCGCGAATTTTAAAACTCCGAGATAGCCAAAATGTTGCTCTCGAAGAGTACATCAATTTAAAAAAAAAGTTTCTCTCTAAGCCCAATAGGACCCGACATTCATAGGGTCAAAGTTCACGAATTTGACACATTCCGGCCGCTACAATTCCCTATAACCGTTGCACCGAATTTCAAACCGCTCACACAGTACTTCCCATTGAGACACATGAACAATCCCCAGCAAGCGTTTTCTCGTAGCTCAATTTTTGACCCCGGCGCAAGCGACCGAAATTTCGATGGGGGCCGCCCCAATGGTCACGGAAATGGTCCAAACTTTGACCCCCCATATCTCGGGCCCTAATTGTCCGATCGACTTGAAATTTGAAACGTGGCCTAACAGGGTTTCGGCCTTCCTCCCCATGCTCGCCAATCGCGCCTCACCATGGGGGCTCCGGGCCTTTTCGCCGTAATGTTAAAACAAAAACTCGCGAATATCTCCGAAACGGTTCGATAGAATGTCGCAAATTTTGGTGTGAAAGGGCTCCCTATTTTTACCTGAAAACCCTTCAAATTTGGTGGTCCTAGCTTCCATAGTTTTTTTATGGCGAATTTTTGAAAGTTTAAAAAATAGCCCAAAAATCGAACGGAAATTCCCTACAGAAACTCCATTCGCGAATTTTAAAAATCCGAGATAGCCAAAAAGTTGCTCTCGAAGAGTACATCAATTTAAAAAAAAAGTTTCTCTCTAGGCCCAATAGGACCCGACTTTCAAAGGGTCAAGGTTAACGAATTTGACACATTTCGGCCGCGACAATTCCCTATAACCGTTGCACCGAATTTTAAACCGCTCACACAGTACTTCCCATTGAGACACATGAACAATCCCCCGCAAGCGTTTTCTCGTAGCTCAAATGTTGACCCCGGCGCAAGCGTCCGAAATTTCGATGGGGTCACGGAAATGGGCCAAATTTTGACACCCCATATCTCGGGCCCTAATTGTCCTATCGACTTGAAATTTGAAACGTGGCCTAACAGGGTTTCGGCCTTCCTCCCCATGCTCGCCAATCGCGGCTCACCATGGGGGCTCCGGGCCTTTTCGCCGTAATATTAAAACAAAAACTCGCGAATATCTCCGAAACGGTTCGATAGAATGTCGCAAATTTTGGTGTGAAAGGGCTCCCTATTTTTACATACAAACCCTCCAAATTTGGTGGTCCTAGCTTCCATAGTTTTTTTGTGGCGAATTTTTGAAGGTTTAAAAAATAGCCCAAAATTCGATGGGAAATTCCCTACAGAAACTCCATTCGCGAATTTTAAAACTTCGAGATACACAAAATGTTGCTCTCGAAGAGTACATCAATTTAAAAAAAAAGTTTCTCTCTAGGCCCAATAGGACCCGACTTTCAAAGGGTCAAGGTTAACGAATTTGACACATTTCGGCCGCGACAATTCCCTATAACCGTTGCACCGAATTTCAAACCGCTCACACAGTACTTCCCATTGAGACACATGAACAATCCCCAGCAAACGTTTTCTCGTAGCTCCATTTTTGACCCCGGCGCAAGCGAACGAAATTTCGATGGGGGCCGCCCCAATGGTCACGGAAATGGGCCAAACTTTGACCCCCCATATCTCGGGCCCTATTTGTCCGATCGACTTGAAATTTGAAACGTGGCCTAACAGGGTTTCGGCCTTCCTCCCCATGCTCGCCAATCGCGCCTCACCATGGGGGGTCCGGGCCTTTTCACCGTAAAATTAAACAAAAACTCGCGAATATCTCCGAAACGGTTCGATAGAATGTCGCAAATTTTGGTGTGAAAGGGCTCCCTATTTTTACCTACAAACCCTTCAAATTTGGTGGTCCTAGCTTCCATAGTTTTTTTATGGCGAATTTTTGAATGTTTAAAAAATAGCCCAAAAACCGAACGGAAATTCCCTACAGAAACTCCATTCGCGAATTTTAAAACTCCGAGATAGCCAAAATGTTGCTCTCGAAGAGTACATCAATTTAAAAAAAAAAGTTTCTCTCTAAGCCCAATAGGACCCGACATTCATAGGGTCAAAGTTCACGAATTTTACACATTCCGGCCGCTACAATTCCCTATAACCGTTGCACCGAATTTCAAACCGCTCACACAGTACTTCCCATTGAGACACATGAACAATCCCCAGCAAGCGTTTTCTCGTAGCTCAATTTTTGACCCCGGCGCAAGCGACCGAAATTTCGATGGGGGCCGTCCCAATGGTCACGGAAATGGGCCAAACTTTGACCCCCCATATCTCGGGCCCTAATTGTCCGATCGACTTGAAATTTGAAACGTGGTCTAACAGGGTTTCGGCCTTCCTCCCCATGCTCGCCAATCGCGCCTCACCATGGGGGGTCCGGGCCTTTTCGCCGTAAAATTAAACAAAAACTCGCGAATATCTCCGGAACGGTTCGATAGAATGTCGCAAATTTTGGTGTGAAAGGCCTCCCTATTTTTACCTACAAACCCTCCAAATTTGGTGCTTCTAGTTTCCATAGTTTTTTATGGCGAATTTTTGAAGGTTTAAAAAATAGCCCAAAAACCGAACGGAAATTCCCTACAGAAACTCCATTCGCGAATTTTAAAAATCCGAGATAGCCAAAATGTTGCTCTCGAAGAGTACATCAATTTAAAAGAAAAAGTTTCTCTCTAGGCCCAATAGGACCCGACTTTCATAGGGTCAAAGTTCACGAATTTGACACATTTCGGCCGCGACAATTCCCTATAACCGTTGCACCGAATTTCAAACCGCTCACACAGTACTTCCCATTGAGACACATGAACAATCCCCCGCAAGCGTTTTCTCGTAGCTCAATTTTTGACCCCGGCGCAACCGACCGAATTTTCGATGGGGTCACGGAAATGGGCCAAACTTTGACCCCTCATATCTCGGGCCCTAATTGTCCGATCGACTTGAAATTTGAAACGTGGCCTAACAGGGTTTCGGCCTTCCTCCGCATGCTCGCCAATCGCGGCTCACCATGGGGGCTCCGGGCCTTTTCGCCGTAATGTTAAAACAAAAACTCGCGAATATCTCCGAAACGGTTCGATAGAATGTCGCAAATTTTGGTGTGAAAGGGCTCCCTATTTTTACCTACAAACCCTCCAAATTTGGTGCTAGTAGTTTCCATAGTTTTTTTATGGCGAATTTTTGAAGGTTTAAAAAACAGCCCAAAAATCGAACGGAAATTTCCTACAGAAACTCCATTCGCGAATTTTAAAAATCCGACATTGCCAAAATTGTTCCTCTCGAAGAGTACATCAATTTAAAAAAAAAGTTTCTCTCTAAGCCCAATAGGACCCGACTTTCATAGGGTCAAATTTCACGAATTTGACACATTTCGAACGCGACAATTCCCTATAACCGTTGCACCGAATTTCAAACCGCTCACACAGTACTTCCCATTGAGACACATGAACAATCCCCCGCAAGCGTTTTCTCGTAGCTCAATTTTTGACCCCGGCGCAAGCGTCCGAAATTTCGATGGGGTCACGGAAATGGGCCAAACTTTGACCCCCCATATCTCGGGCCCTAATTGTCCGATCGACTTGAAATTTGAAACGTGGCCTAACAGGGTTTCGGCCTTCCTCCCCATGCTCGCCAATCGCGCCTCACCATGGGGGGTCCGGGCCTTTTCGCCGTAAAATTAAACAAAAACTCGCGAATATCTCCGGAACGGTTCGATAGAATGTCGCAAATTTTGGTGTGAAAGGGCTCCCTATTTTTACCTACAAACCCTTCAAATTTGGTGGTCCTAGCTTCCATAGTTTTTTTATGGCGAATTTTGCAAGGTTTAAAAAATAGCCCAAAAACCGAACGGAAATTCCCTACAGAAACTCCATTCGCGAATTTTAAAACTCCGAGATAGCCAAAATGTTGCTCTCGAAGAGTACATCAATTTAAAAAAAAAGTTTCTCTCTAAGCCCAATAGGACCCGACATTCATAGGGTCAAAGTTCACGAATTTGACACATTCCGGCCGCTACAATTCCCTATAACCGTTGCACCGAATTTCAAACCGCTCACACAGTACTTCCCATTGAGACACATGAACAATCCCCAGCAAGCGTTTTCTCGTAGCTCAATTTTTGACCCCGGCGCAAGCGACCGAAATTTCGATGGGGGCCGCCCCAATGGTCACGGAAATGGTCCAAACTTTGACCCCCCATATCTCGGGCCCTAATTGTCCGATCGACTTGAAATTTGAAACGTGGCCTAACAGGGTTTCGGCCTTCCTCCCCATGCTCGCCAATCGCGGCTCACCATGGGGGCTCCGGGCCTTTTCGCCGTAATGTTAAAACAAAAACTCGCGAATATCTCCGAAACGGTTCGATAGAATGTCGCAAATTTTGGTGTGAAAGGGCTCCCTATTTTTACCTACAAACCCTTCAAATTTGGTGGTCCTAGCTTCCATAGTTTTTTTATGGCGAATTTTGCAAGGTTTAAAAAATAGCCCAAAAATCGAACGGAAATTCCCTACAGAAACTCCATTCGCGAATTTTAAAAATCCGAGATAGCCAAAAAGTTGCTCTCGAAGAGTACATCAATTTAAAAAAAAAGTTTCTCTCTAGGCCCAATAGGACCCGACTTTCAAAGGGTCAAGGTTAACGAATTTGACACATTTCGGCCGCGACAATTCCCTATAACCGTTGCACCGAATTTTAAACCGCTCACACAGTACTTCCCATTGAGACACATGAACAATCCCCCGCAAGCGTTTTCTCGTAGCTCAAATGTTGACCCCGGCGCAAGCGTCCGAAATTTCGATGGGGTCACGGAAATGGGCCAAATTTTGACACCCCATATCTCGGGCCCTAATTGTCCGATCGACTTGAAATTTGAAACGTGGCCTAACAGGGTTTCGGCCTTCCTCCCCATGCTCGCCAATCGCGGCTCACCATGGGGGCTCCGGGCCTTTTCGCCGTAATATTAAAACAAAAACTCGCGAATATCTCCGAAACGGTTCGATAGAATGTCGCAAATTTTGGTGTGAAAGGGCTCCCTATTTTTACATACAAACCCTCCAAATTTGGTGGTCCTAGCTTCCATAGTTTTTTTGTGGCGAATTTTTGAAGGTTTAAAAAATAGCCCAAAATTCGATGGGAAATTCCCTACAGAAACTCCATTCGCGAATTTTAAAACTTCGAGATACACAAAATGTTGCTCTCGAAGAGTACATCAATTTAAAAAAAAAGTTTCTCTCTAGGCCCAATAGGACAAGACTTTCAAAGGGTCAAGGTTAACGAATTTGACACATTTCGGCCGCGACAATTCCCTATAACCGTTGCACCGAATTTCAAACCGCTCACACAGTACTTCCCATTGAGACACATGAACAATCCCCAGCAAACGTTTTCTCGTAGCTCCATTTTTGACCCCGGCGCAAGCGAACGAAATTTCGATGGGGGCCGCCCCAATGGTCACGGAAATGGGCCAAACTTTGACCCCCCATATCTCGGGCCCTATTTGTCCGATCGACTTGAAATTTGAAACGTGGCCTAACAGGGTTTCGGCCTTCCTCCCCATGCTCGCCAATCGCGCCTCACCATGGGGGGTCCGGGCCTTTTCACCGTAAAATTAAACAAAAACTCGCGAATATCTCCGAAACGGTTCGATAGAATGTCGCAAATTTTGGTGTGAAAGGGCTCCCTATTTTTACCTACAAACCCTTCAAATTTGGTGGTCCTAGCTTCCATAGTTTTTTTATGGCGAATTTTTGAATGTTTAAAAAATAGCCCAAAAACCGAACGGAAATTCCCTACAGAAACTCCATTCGCGAATTTTAAAACTCCGAGATAGCCAAAATGTTGCTCTCGAAGAGTACATCAATTTAAAAAAAAAAGTTTCTCTCTAAGCCCAATAGGACCCGACATTCATAGGGTCAAAGTTCACGAATTTTACACATTCCGGCCGCTACAATTCCCTATAACCGTTGCACCGAATTTCAAACCGCTCACACAGTACTTCCCATTGAGACACATGAACAATCCCCAGCAAGCGTTTTCTCGTAGCTCAATTTTTGACCCCGGCGCAAGCGACCGAAATTTCGATGGGGGCCGTCCCAATGGTCACGGAAATGGGCCAAACTTTGACCCCCCATATCTCGGGCCCTAATTGTCCGATCGACTTGAAATTTGAAACGTGGTCTAACAGGGTTTCGGCCTTCCTCCCCATGCTCGCCAATCGCGCCTCACCATGGGGGGTCCGGGCCTTTTCGCCGTAAAATTAAACAAAAACTCGCGAATATCTCCGGAACGGTTCGATAGAATGTCGCAAATTTTGGTGTGAAAGGGCTCCCTATTTTTACCTACAAACCCTCCAAATTTGGTGCTTCTAGTTTCCATAGTTTTTTATGGCGAATTTTTGAAGGTTTAAAAAATAGCCCAAAAACCGAACGGAAATTCCCTACAGAAACTCCATTCGCGAATTTTAAAAATCCGAGATAGCCAAAATGTTGCTCTCGAAGAGTACATCAATTTAAAAAAAAAAGTTTCTCTCTAGGCCCAATAGGACCCGACTTTCATAGGGTCAAAGTTCACGAATTTGACACATTTCGGCCGCGACAATTCCCTATAACCGTTGCACCGAATTTCAAACCGCTCACACAGTACTTCCCATTGAGACACATGAACAATCCCCCGCAAGCGTTTTCTCGTAGCTCAATTTTTGACCCCGGCGCAACCGACCGAATTTTCGATGGGGTCACGGAAATGGGCCAAACTTTGACCCCTCATATCTCGGGCCCTAATTGTCCGATCGACTTGAAATTTGAAACGTGGCCTAACAGGGTTTCGGCCTTCCTCCGCATGCTCGCCAATCGCGGCTCACCATGGGGGCTCCGGGCCTTTTCGCCGTAATGTTAAAACAAAAACTCGCGAATATCTCCGAAACGGTTCGATAGAATGTCGCAAATTTTGGTGTGAAAGGGCTCCCTATTTTTACCTACAAACCCTCCAAATTTGGTGCTAGTAGTTTCCATAGTTTTTTTATGGCGAATTTTTGAAGGTTTAAAAAACAGCCCAAAAATCGAACGGAAATTTCCTACAGAAACTCCATTCGCGAATTTTAAAAATCCGACATTGCCAAAATTGTTCCTCTCGAAGAGTACATCAATTTAAAAAAAAAGTTTCTCTCTAAGCCCAATAGGACCCGACTTTCATAGGGTCAAATTTCACGAATTTGACACATTTCGAACGCGACAATTCCCTATAACCGTTGCACCGAATTTCAAACCGCTCACACAGTACTTCCCATTGAGACACATGAACAATCCCCCGCAAGCGTTTTCTCGTAGCTCAATTTTTGACCCCGGCGCAAGCGTCCGAAATTTCGATGGGGTCACGGAAATGGGCCAAACTTTGACCCCCCATATCTCGGGCCCTAATTGTCCGATCGACTTGAAATTTGAAACGTGGCCTAACAGGGTTTCGGCCTTCCTCCCCATGCTCGCCAATCGCGCCTCACCATGGGGGGTCCGGGCCTTTTCGCCGTAAAATTAAACAAAAACTCGCGAATATCTCCGGAACGGTTCGATAGAATGTCGCAAATTTTGGTGTGAAAGGGCTCCCTATTTTTACCTACAAACCCTTCAAATTTGGTGGTCCTAGCTTCCATAGTTTTTTTATGGCGAATTTTGCAAGGTTTAAAAAATAGCCCAAAAACCGAACGGAAATTCCCTACAGAAACTCCATTCGCGAATTTTAAAACTCCGAGATAGCCAAAATGTTGCTCTCGAAGAGTACATCAATTTAAAAAAAAAAGTTTCTCTCTAAGCCCAATAGGACCCGACATTCATAGGGTCAAAGTTCACGAATTTGACACATTCCGGCCGCTACAATTCCCTATAACCGTTGCACCGAATTTCAAACCGCTCACACAGTACTTCCCATTGAGACACATGAACAATCCCCAGCAAGCGTTTTCTCGTAGCTCAATTTTTGACCCCGGCGCAAGCGACCGAAATTTCGATGGGGGCCGCCCCAATGGTCACGGAAATGGTCCAAACTTTGACCCCCCATATCTCGGGCCCTAATTGTCCGATCGACTTGAAATTTGAAACGTGGCCTAACAGGGTTTCGGCCTTCCTCCCCATGCTCGCCAATCGCGGCTCACCATGGGGGCTGTTGGCCTTTTCGCCGTAATGTTAAAACAAAAACTCGCGAATATCTCCGAAACGGTTCGATAGAATGTCGCAAATTTTGGTGTGAAAGGGCTCCCTATTTTTACCTACAAACCCTTCAAATTTGGTGGTCCTAGCTTCCATAGTTTTTTTATGGCGAATTTTGCAAGGTTTAAAAAATAGCCCAAAAATCGAACGGAAATTCCCTACAGAAACTCCATTCGCGAATTTTAAAAATCCGAGATAGCCAAAAAGTTGCTCTCGAAGAGTACATCAATTTAAAAAAAAAGTTTCTCTCTAGGCCCAATAGGACCCGACTTTCAAAGGGTCAAGGTTAACGAATTTGACACATTTCGGCCGCGACAATTCCCTATAACCGTTGCACCGAATTTTAAACCGCTCACACAGTACTTCCCATTGAGACACATGAACAATCCCCCGCAAGCGTTTTCTCGTAGCTCAAATGTTGACCCCGGCGCAAGCGTCCGAAATTTCGATGGGGTCACGGAAATGGGCCAAATTTTGACACCCCATATCTCGGGCCCTAATTGTCCGATCGACTTGAAATTTGAAACGTGGCCTAACAGGGTTTCGGCCTTCCTCCCCATGCTCGCCAATCGCGGCTCACCATGGGGGCTCCGGGCCTTTTCGCCGTAATATTAAAACAAAAACTCGCGAATATCTCCGAAACGGTTCGATAGAATGTCGCAAATTTTGGTGTGAAAGGGCTCCCTATTTTTACATACAAACCCTCCAAATTTGGTGGTCCTAGCTTCCATAGTTTTTTTGTGGCGAATTTTTGAAGGTTTAAAAAATAGCCCAAAATTCGATCGGAAATTCCCTACAGAAACTCCATTCGCGAATTTTAAAACTTCGAGATACACAAAATGTTGCTCTCGAAGAGTACATCAATTTAAAAAAAAAGTTTCTCTCTAGGCCCAATAGGACCCGACTTTCAAAGGGTCAAGGTTAACGAATTTGACACATTTCGGCCGCGACAATTCCCTATAACCGTTGCACCGAATTTCAAACCGCTCACACAGTACTTCCCATTGAGACACATGAACAATCCCCAGCAAACGTTTTCTCGTAGCTCCATTTTTGACCCCGGCGCAAGCGAACGAAATTTCGATGGGGGCCGCCCCAATGGTCACGGAAATGGGCCAAACTTTGACCCCCCATATCTCGGGCCCTAATTGTCCGATCGACTTGAAATTTGAAACGTGGCCTAACAGGGTTTCGGCCTTCCTCCCCATGCTCGCCAATCGCGCCTCACCATGGGGGGTCCGGGCCTTTTCACCGTAAAATTAAACAAAAACTCGCGAATATCTCCGAAACGGTTCGATAGAATGTCGCAAATTTTGGTGTGAAAGGGCTCCCTATTTTTACCTACAAACCCTTCAAATTTGGTGGTCCTAGCTTCCATAGTTTTTTTATGGCGAATTTTTGAATGTTTAAAAAATAGCCCAAAAACCGAACGGAAATTCCCTACAGAAACTCCATTCGCGAATTTTAAAACTCCGAGATAGCCAAAATGTTGCTCTCGAAGAGTACATCAATTTAAAAAAAAAAGTTTCTCTCTAAGCCCAATAGGACCCGACATTCATAGGGTCAAAGTTCACGAATTTTACACATTCCGGCCGCTACAATTCCCTATAACCGTTGCACCGAATTTCAAACCGCTCACACAGTACTTCCCATTGAGACACATGAACAATCCCCAGCAAGCGTTTTCTCGTAGCTCAATTTTTGACCCCGGCGCAAGCGACCGAAATTTCGATGGGGGCCGTCCCAATGGTCACGGAAATGGGCCAAACTTTGACCCCCCATATCTCGGGCCCTAATTGTCCGATCGACTTGAAATTTGAAACGTGGCCTAACAGGGTTTCGGCCTTCCTCCCCATGCTCGCCAATCGCGCCTCACCATGGGGGGTCTGGGCCTTTTCGCCGTAAAATTAAACAAAAACTCGCGAATATCTCCGGAACGGTTCGATAGAATGTCGCAAATTTTGGTGTGAAAGGGCTCCCTATTTTTACCTACAAACCCTTCAAATTTGGTGGTCCTAGCTTCCATAGTTTTTTTATGGCGAATTTTGCAAGGTTTAAAAAATAGCCCAAAAACCGAACGGAAATTCCCTACAGAAACTCCATTCGCGAATTTTAAAACTCCGAGATAGCCAAAATGTTGCTCTCGAAGAGTACATCAATTTAAAAAAAAAAAGTTTCTCTCTAAGCCCAATAGGACCCGACATTCATAGGGTCAAAGTTCACGAATTTGACACATTCCGGCCGCTACAATTCCCTATAACCGTTGCACCGAATTTCAAACCGCTCACACAGTACTTCCCATTGAGACACATGAACAATCCCCAGCAAGCGTTTTCTCGTAGCTCAATTTTTGACCCCGGCGCAAGCGACCGAAATTTCGATGGGGGCCGTCCCAATGGTCACGGAAATGGGCCAAACTTTGACCCCCCATATCTCGGGCCCTAATTGTCCGATCGACTTGAAATTTGAAACGTGGCCTAACAGGGTTTCGGCCTTCCTCCCCATGCTCGCCAATCGCGCCTCACCATGGGGGGTCTGGGCCTTTTCGCCGTAAAATTAAACAAAAACTCGCGAATATCTCCGGAACGGTTCGATAGAATGTCGCAAATTTTGGTGTGAAAGGGCTCCCTATTTTTACCTACAAACCCTTCAAATTTGGTGGTCCTAGCTTCCATAGTTTTTTTATGGCGAATTTTGCAAGGTTTAAAAAATAGCCCAAAAACCGAACGGAAATTCCCTACAGAAACTCCATTCGCGAATTTTAAAACTCCGAGATAGCCAAAATGTTGCTCTCGAAGAGTACATCAATTTAAAAAAAAAAGTTTCTCTCTAAGCCCAATAGGACCCGACATTCATAGGGTCAAAGTTCACGAATTTGACACATTCCGGCCGCTACAATTCCCTATAACCGTTGCACCGAATTTCAAACCGCTCACACAGTACTTCCCATTGAGACACATGAACAATCCCCAGCAAGCGTTTTCTCGTAGCTCAATTTTTGACCCCGGCGCAAGCGACCGAAATTTCGATGGGGGCCGCCCCAATGGTCACGGAAATGGTCCAAACTTTGACCCCCCATATCTCGGGCCCTAATTGTCCGATCGACTTGAAATTTGAAACGTGGCCTAACAGGGTTTCGGCCTTCCTCCCCATGCTCGCCAATCGCGGCTCACCATGGGGGCTCCGGGCCTTTTCGCCGTAATGTTAAAACAAAAACTCGCGAATATCTCCGAAACGGTTCGATAGAATGTCGCAAATTTTGGTGTGAAAGGGCTCCCTATTTTTACCTGAAAACCCTTCAAATTTGGTGGTCCTAGCTTCCATAGTTTTTTTATGGCGAATTTTTGAAGGTTTAAAAAATAGCCCAAAAATCGAACGGAAATTCCCTACAGAAACTCCATTCGCGAATTTTAAAAATCCGAGATAGCCAAAAAGTTGCTCTCGAAGAGTACATCAATTTAAAAAAAAAGTTTCTCTCTAGGCCCAATAGGACCCGACTTTCAAAGGGTCAAGGTTAACGAATTTGACACATTTCGGCCGCGACAATTCCCTATAACCGTTGCACCGAATTTTAAACCGCTCACACAGTACTTCCCATTGAGACACATGAACAATCCCCCGCAAGCGTTTTCTCGTAGCTCAAATGTTGACCCCGGCGCAAGCGTCCGAAATTTCGATGGGGTCACGGAAATGGGCCAAATTTTGACACCCCATATCTCGGGCCCTAATTGTCCGATCGACTTGAAATTTGAAACGTGGCCTAACAGGGTTTCGGCCTTCCTCCCCATGCTCGCCAATCGCGGCTCACCATGGGGGCTCCGGGCCTTTTCGCCGTAATATTAAAACAAAAACTCGCGAATATCTCCGAAACGGTTCGATAGAATGTCGCAAATTTTGGTGTGAAAGGGCTCCCTATTTTTACATACAAACCCTCCAAATTTGGTGGTCCTAGCTTCCATAGTTTTTTTGTGGCGAATTTTTGAAGGTTTAAAAAATAGCCCAAAATTCGATCGGAAATTCCCTACAGAAACTCCATTCGCGAATTTTAAAACTTCGAGATACACAAAATGTTGCTCTCGAAGAGAACATCAATTTAAAAAAAAAGTTTCTCTCTAGGCCCAATAGGACCCGACTTTCAAAGGGTCAAGGTTAACGAATTTGACACATTTCGGCCGCGACAATTCCCTATAACCGTTGCACCGAATTTCAAACCGCTCACACAGTACTTCCCATTGAGACACATGAACAATCCCCAGCAAACGTTTTCTCGTAGCTCCATTTTTGACCCCGGCGCAAGCGAACGAAATTTCGATGGGGGCCGCCCCAATGGTCACGGAAATGGGCCAAACTTTGACCCCCCATATCTCGGGCCCTAATTGTCCGATCGACTTGAAATTTGAAACGTGGCCTAACAGGGTTTCGGCCTTCCTCCCCATGCTCGCCAATCGCGCCTCACCATGGGGGGTCCGGGCCTTTTCACCGTAAAATTAAACAAAAACTCGCGAATATCTCCGAAACGGTTCGATAGAATGTCGCAAATTTTGGTGTGAAAGGGCTCCCTATTTTTACCTACAAACCCTTCAAATTTGGTGGTCCTAGCTTCCATAGTTTTTTTATGGCGAATTTTTGAATGTTTAAAAAATAGCCCAAAAACCGAACGGAAATTCCCTACAGAAACTCCATTCGCGAATTTTAAAACTCCGAGATAGCCAAAATGTTGCTCTCGAACAGTACATCAATTTAAAAAAAAAGTTTCTCTCTAAGCCCAATAGGACCCGACATTCATAGGGTCAAAGTTCACGAATTTTACACATTCCGGCCGCTACAATTCCCTATAACCGTTGCACCGAATTTCAAACCGCTCACACAGTACTTCCCATTGAGACACATGAACAATCCCCAGCAAGCGTTTTCTCGTAGCTCAATTTTTGACCCCGGCGCAAGCGACCGAAATTTCGATGGGGGCCGTCCCAATGGTCACGGAAATGGGCCAAACTTTGACCCCCCATATCTCGGGCCCTAATTGTCCGATCGACTTGAAATTTGAAACGTGGCCTAACAGGGTTTCGGCCTTCCTCCCCATGCTCGCCAATCGCGGCTCACCATGGGGGCTCCGGGCCTTTTCGCCGTAATGTTAAAACAAAAACTCGCGAATATCTCCGAAACGGTTCGATAGAATGTCGCAAATTTTGGTGTGAAAGGGCTCCCTATTTTTACCTACAAACCCTCCAAATTTGGTGCTAGTAGTTTCCATAGTTTTTTTATGGCGAATTTTTGAATGTTTAAAATACAGCCCAAAAATCGAACGGAAATTTCCTACAGAAACTCCATTCGCGAATTTCAAAAATCCGAGATTGCCAAAATGTTGCTCTCGAAGAGTACATCAATTTAAAAAAAAAAGTTTCTCTCTAGGCCCAATAGGACCCGACTTTCATAGGGTCAAGTTTCACGAATTTGACACATTTCGGCCGCGACAATTCCCTATAACCGTTGCACCGAATTTTAAACCGCTCACACAGTACTTCCCATTGAGACACATGAACAATCCTCCGCAAGCGTTTTCTCGTAGCTCAAATGTTGACCCCGGCGCAAGCGTCCGAAATTTCGATGGGATCACGGAAATGGGCCAAATTTTGACACCCCATATCTCGGGCCCTAATTGTCCGATCGACTTGAAATTTGAAACGTGGCCTAACAGGCTTTCGGCCTTCCTTCCCATGCTCGCCAATCGCGGCTCACCATCGGGGGCTCCGGGCCTTTTCGCCGTAATGTTAAAACAAAAACTCGCGAATATCTCCGAAACGGTTCGATAGAATGTCGCAAATTTTGGTGTGAAAGGGCTCCCTATTTTTACCTACAAACCCTTCAAATTTGGTGGTCCTAGCTTCCATAGTTTTTTTATGGCGAATTTTTGAATGTTTAAAAAATAGCCCAAAAACCGAACGGAAATTCCCTACAGAAACTCCATTCGCGAATTTTAAAACTCCGAGATAGCCAAAATGTTGCTCTCGAAGAGTACATCAATTTAAAAAAAAAAGTTTCTCTCTAGGCCCAATAGGACCCGACTTTCATAGGGTCAAAGTTCACGAATATGACACATTTCGGCCGCGACAATTCCCTATAACCGTTGCACCGAATTTCAAACCGCTCACACAGTACTTCCCATTGAGACACATGAACAATCATCCGCAAGCGTTTTCTCGTAGCTCAATTTTTGACCCCGGCGCAAGCGTCCGAAATTTCGATGGGGTCACGGAAATGGTCACGGTAATGGGCCAAACTTTGACCCCCCATATCTCGGGCCCTAATTGTCCGATCGACTTGAAATTTGAAACGTGGCCTAACAGGGTTTCGGCCTTCCTCCGCATGCTCGCCAATCGCGGCTCACCATGGGGGCTCCGGGCCTTTTCGCCATAATGTTAAAACAAAAACTCGCGAATATCTCCGAAACGGTTCGATAGAATGTCGAAAATTTTGGTGTGAAAGGGCTCCCTATTTTTACCTGAAAACCCTCCAAATTTGGTGCTTCTAGTTTCCATAGTTTTTTATGGCGAATTTTTGAAGGTTTAAAAAATAGCCCAAAAACCGAACGGAAATTCCCTACAGAAACTCCATTCGCGAATTTTAAAAATCCGAGATAGCCAAAATGTTGTTCTCGAAGAGTACATCAATTTAAAAAAAAAGTTTCTCTCTAGGCCCAATAGGACCCGACTTTCATAGGGTCAAAGTTCACGAATTTGACACATTTCGGCCGCGACAATTCCCTATAACCGTTGCACCGAATTTCAAACCGCTCACACAGTACTTCCCATTGAGACACATGAACAATCACCCGCAAGCGTTTTCTCGTAGCTCAATTTTTGACCCCGGCGCAAGCGTCCGAAATTTCGATGGGGTCACGGAAATGGTCACGGTAATGGGCCAAACTTTGACCCCCCATATCTCGGGCCCTAATTGTCCGATCGACTTGAAATTTGAAACGTGGCCTAACAGGGTTTCGGCCTTCCTCCGCATGCTCGCCAATCGCGGCTCACCATGGGGGCTCCGGGCCTTTTCGCCGTAATGTTAAAACAAAAACTCGCGAATATCTCCGAAACGGTTCGATAGAATGTCGCAAATTTTGGTGTGAAAGGGCTCCCTATTTTTACCTACAAACCCTCCAAATTTGGTGCTAGTAGTTTCCATAGTTTTTTTATGGCGAATTTTTGAATGTTTAAAAAACAGCCCAAAAATCGAACGGAAATTTCCTACAGAAACTCCATTCGCGAATTTTAAAAATCCGAGATTGCCAAAATTGTTCCTCTCGAAGAGTACATCAATTTAAAAAAAAAGTTTCTCTCTAAGCCCAATAGGACCCGACTTTCATAGGGTCAAAGTTCACGAATTTGACACTTTTCGGCCGCGACAATTCCCTATAACCGTTGCACCGAATTTCAAACCGCTCACACAGTACTTCCCATTGAGACACATGAACAATCCCCCGCAAGCGTTTTCTCGTAGCTCAATTTTTGACCCCGGCGCAAGCGTCCGAAATTTCGATGGGGTCACGGAAATGGGCCAAACTTTGACCCCCCATATCTGGGGCCCTAATTGTCCGATCGACTTGAAATTTGAAACGTGGCCTAACAGGGTTTCGGCCTTCCTCCCCATGCTCGCCAATCGCGGCTCACCATGGGGGCTCCGGGCCTTTTCGCCGTAATATTAAAACAAAAACTCGCGAATATCTCCGAAACGGTTCGATAGAATGTCGCAAATTTTGGTGTGAAAGGGCTCCCTATTTTTACATACAAACCCTCCAAATTTGGTGGTCCTAGCTTCCATAGTTTTTTTGTGGCGAATTTTTGAAGGTTTAAAAAATAGCCCAAAATTCGATCGGAAATTCCCTACAGAAACTCCATTCGCGAATTTTAAAACTTCGAGATACACAAAATGTTGCTCTCGAAGAGTACATCAATTTAAAAAAAAAGTTTCTCTCTAAGCCCAATAGGACCCGACTTTCATAGGGTCAAAGTTCACGAATTTGACACATTTCGGCCGCGACAATTCCCTATAACCGTTGCACCGAATTTCAAACCGCTCACACAGTACTTCCCATTGAGACACATGAACAATCACCCGCAAGCGTTTTCTCGTAGCTCAATTTTTGACCCCGGCGCAAGCGTCCGAAATTTCGATGGGGTCACGGAAATGGTCACGGTAATGGGCCAAACTTTGACCCCCCATATCTCGGGCCCTAATTGTCCGATCGACTTGAAATTTGAAACGTGGCCTAACAGGGTTTCGGCCTTCCTCCGCATGCTCGCCAATCGCGGCTCACCATGGGGGCTCCGGGCCTTTTCGCCGTAATGTTAAAACAAAAACTCGCGAATATCTCCGAAACGGTTCGATAGAATGTCGAAAATTTTGGTGTGAAAGGGCTCCCTATTTTTACCTGAAAACCCTCCAAATTTGGTGCTTCTAGCTTCCATAGTTTTTTTATGGCGAATTTTTGAAGGTTTAAAAAATAGCCCAAAAATCGAACGGAAATTCCCTACAGAAACTCCATTCGCGAATTTTAAAAATCCGAGATAGCCAAAATGTTGCTCTCGAAGAGTACATCAATTTAAAAAAAAAAGTTTCTCTCTAGGCCCAATAGGACCCGACTTTCATAGGGTCAAAGTTCACGAATTTGACACATTTCGGCCGCGACAATTCCCTATAACCGTTGCACCGAATTTCAAACCGCTCACACAGTACATCCCATTGAGACACATGAACAATCCACCGCAAGCGTTTTCTCGTAGCTCAATTTTTGACCCCGGCGCAAGCGACCGAATTTTCGATGGGGTCACGGAAATGGGCCAAACTTTGACCCGCCATATCTCGGGCCCTAATTGTCCGATCGACTTGAAATTTGAAACGTGGCCTAACAGGGTTTCGGCCTTCCTCCGCATGCTCGCCAATCGCGGCTCACCATGGGGGCTCCGGGCCTTTTCGCCGTAATGTTAAAACAAAAACTCGCGAATATCTCCGAAACGGTTCGATAGAATGTCCAAAATTTTGGTGTGAAAGGGCTCCCTATTTTTACCTGAACACCCTCCAAATTTGGTGCTTCTAGTTTCCATAGTTTTTTATGGCGAATTTTTGAAGGTTTAAAAAATAGCCCAAAAACCGAACGGAAATTCCCTACAGAAACTCCATTCGCGAATTTTAAAAATCCGAGATAGCCAAAATGTTGCTCTCGAAGAGTACATCAATTTAAAAAAAAAGTTTCTCTCTAGGCCCAATAGGACCCGACTTTCATAGGGTCAAAGTTCACGAATATGACACATTTCGGCCGCGACAATTCCCTATAACCGTTGCACCGAATTTCAAACCGCTCACACAGTACTTCCCATTGAGACACATGAACAATCATCCGCAAGCGTTTTCTCGTAGCTCAATTTTTGACCCCGGCGCAAGCGTCCGAAATTTCGATGGGGTCACGGAAATGGTCACGGTAATGGGCCAAACTTTGACCCCCCATATCTCGGGCCCTAATTGTCCGATCGACTTGAAATTTGAAACGTGGCCTAACAGGGTTTCGGCCTTCCTCCGCATGCTCGCCAATCGCGGCTCACCATGGGGGCTCCGGGCCTTTTCGCCATAATGTTAAAACAAAAACTCGCGAATATCTCCGAAACGGTTCGATAGAATGTCGAAAATTTTGGTGTGAAAGGGCTCCCTATTTTTACCTGAAAACCCTCCAAATTTGGTGCTTCTAGTTTCCATAGTTTTTTATGGCGAATTTTTGAAGGTTTAAAAAATAGCCCAAAAACCGAACGGAAATTCCCTACAGAAACTCCATTCGCGAATTTTAAAAATCCGAGATAGCCAAAATGTTGCTCTCGAAGAGTACATCAATTTAAAAAAAAAAGTTTCTCTCTAGGCCCAATAGGACCCGACTTTCATAGGGTCAAAGTTCACGAATATGACACATTTCGGCCGCGACAATTCCCTATAACCGTTGCACCGAATTTCAAACCGCTCACACAGTACTTCCCATTGAGACACATGAACAATCATCCGCAAGCGTTTTCTCGTAGCTCAATTTTTGACCCCGGCGCAAGCGTCCGAAATTTCGATGGGGTCACGGAAATGGTCACGGTAATGGGCCAAACTTTGACCCCCCATATCTCGGGCCCTAATTGTCCGATCGACTTGAAATTTGAAACGTGGCCTAACAGGGTTTCGGCCTTCCTCCGCATGCTCGCCAATCGCGGCTCACCATGGGGGCTCCGGGCCTTTTCGCCATAATGTTAAAACAAAAACTCGCGAATATCTCCGAAACGGTTCGATAGAATGTCGAAAATTTTGGTGTGAAAGGGCTCCCTATTTTTACCTGAAAACCCTCCAAATTTGGTGCTTCTAGTTTCCATAGTTTTTTATGGCGAATTTTTGAAGGTTTAAAAAATAGCCCAAAAACCGAACGGAAATTCCCTACAGAAACTCCATTCGCGAATTTTAAAAATCCGAGATAGCCAAAATGTTGCTCTCGAAGAGTACATCAACTTAAAAAAAAAAGTTTCTCTCTAGGCCCAATAGGACCCGACTTTCATAGGGTCAAAGTTCACGAATTTGACACATTTCGGCCGCGACAATTCCCTATAACCGTTGCACCGAATTTCAAACCGCTCACACAGTACTTCCCATTGAGACACATGAACAATCACCCGCAAGCGTTTTCTCGTAGCTCAATTTTTGACCCCGGCGCAAGCGTCCGAAATTTCGATGGGGTCACGGAAATGGTCACGGTAATGGGCCAAACTTTGACCCCCCATATCTCGGGCCCTAATTGTCCGATCGACTTGAAATTTGAAACGTGGCCTAACAGGGTTTCGGCCTTCCTCCGCATGCTCGCCAATCGCGGCTCACCATGGGGGCTCCGGGCCTTTTCGCCGTAATGTTAAAACAAAAACTCGCGAATATCTCCGAAACGGTTCGATAGAATGTCGAAAATTTTGGTGTGAAAGGGCTCCCTATTTTTACCTGAAAACCCTCCAAATTTGGTGCTTCTAGTTTCCATAGTTTTTTATGGCGAATTTTTGAAGGTTTAAAAAATAGCCCAAAAACCGAACGGAAATTCCCTACAGAAACTCCATTCGCGAATTTTAAAAATCCGAGATTGCCAAAATTGTTCCTCTCGAAGAGTACATCAATTTAAAAAAAAGTTTCTCTCTAAGCCCAATAGGACCCGACTTTCATAGGGTCAAAGTTCACGAATTTGACACATTTCGGCCGCGACAATTCCCTATAACCGTTGCACCGAATTTCAAACCGCTCACACAGTACTTCCCATTGAGACACATGAACAATCCCCAGCAAGCGTTTTCTCGTAGCTCAATTTTTGACCCCGGCGCAAGCGTCCGAAATTTCGATGGGGTCACGGAAATGGGCCAAACTTTGACCCCCCATATCTCGGGCCCTAATTGTCCGATCGACTTGAAATTTGAAACGTGGCCTAACAGGGTTTCCTCCTTCCTCCCCATGCTCGCCAATCGCGCCTCACCATGGGGGGTCCGGGCCTTTTCGCCGTAAAATTAAACAAAAACTCGTGAATATCTCCGAAACGGTTCGATAGAATGTCGCAAATTTTGGTGTGAAAGGGCTCCCTATTTTTACCTACAAACCCTTCAAATTTGGTGGTCCTAGCTTCCATAGTTTTTTTATGGCGAATTTTGCAAGGTTTAAAAAATAGCCCAAAAACCGAACGGAAATTCCCTACAGAAACTCCATTCGCGAATTTTAAAACTCCGAGATAGCCAAAATGTTGCTCTCGAAGAGTACATCAATTTAAAAAAAAAAGTTTCTCTCTAAGCCCAATAGGACCCGACATTCATAGGGTCAAAGTTCACGAATTTTACACATTCCGGCCGCTACAATTCCCTATAACCGTTGCACCGAATTTCAAACCGCTCACACAGTACTTCCCATTGAGACACATGAACAATCCCCAGCAAGCGTTTTCTCGTAGCTCAATTTTTGACCCCGGCGCAAGCGACCGAAATTTCGATGGGGGCCGCCCCAATGGTCATGGAAATGGGCCAAACTTTGACCCCCCATATCTCGGGCCCTAATTGTCCGATCGACTTGAAATTTGAAACGTGGCCTAACAGGGTTTCGGCCTTCCTCCCCATGCTCGCCAATCGCGGCTCACCATGGGGGCTCCGGGCCTTTTCGCCGTAATGTTAAAATAAAAACTCGCGAATATCTCCGAAACGGTTCGATAGAATGTCGCAAATTTTGGTGTGAAAGGGCTCCTCAATTTTACCTGAAAACCCTTCAAATTTGGTGGTCCTAGCTTCTATAGTTTTTTTATGGCGAATTTTTGAAGGTTTAAAAAATAGCCCAAAAATCGAACGGAAATTCCCTACAGAAACTCCATTCGCGAATTTTAAAAATCCGAGATTGCCAAAATTGTTCCTCTCGAAGAGTACATCAATTTAAAAAAAAAGTTTCTCTCTAAGCCCAATAGGACCCGACTTTCATAGGGTCAAAGTTCACGAATTTGACACATTTCGGCCGCGACAATTCCCTATAACCGTTGCACCGAATTTCAAACCGCTCACACAGTACTTCCCATTGAGACACATGAACAATCCCCCGCAAGCGTTTTCTCGTAGCTCAATTTTTGACCCCGGCGCAACCGACCGAATTTTCGATGGGGTCACGGAAATGGGCCAAACTTTGACCCCCCATATCTCGGGCCCTAATTGTCCGATCGACTTGAAATTTGAAACGTGGCCTAACAGGGTTTCGGCCATCCTCCGCATGCTCGCCAATCGCGGCTCACCATGGGGGCTCCGGGCCTTTTCGCCGTAATGTTAAAACAAAAACTCGCGAATATCTCCGAAACGGTTCGATAGAATGTCGCAAATTTTGGTGTGAAAGGGCTCCCTATTTTTACCTGAAAACCCTTCAAATTTGGTGGTCCTAGCTTCCATAGTTTTTTTATGGCGAATTTTTGAAGGTTTAAAAAATAGCCCAAAAATCGAACGGAAATTCCCTACAGAAACTCCATTCGCGAATTTTAAAAATCCGAGATAGCCAAAAAGTTGCTCTCGAAGAGTACATCAATTTAAAAAAAAAGTTTCTCTCTAGGCCCAATAGGACCCGACTTTCAAAGGGTCAAGGTTAACGAATTTGACACATTTCGGCCGCGACAATTCCCTATAACCGTTGCACCGAATTTTAAACCGCTCACACAGTACTTCCCATTGAGACACATGAACAATCCCCCGCAAGCGTTTTCTCGTAGCTCAAATGTTGACCCCGGCGCAAGCGTCCGAAATTTCGATGGGGTCACGGAAATGGGCCAAATTTTGACACCCCATATCTCGGGCCCTAATTGTCCGATCGACTTGAAATTTGAAACGTGGCCTAACAGGGTTTCGGCCTTCCTCCCCATGCTCGCCAATCGCGGCTCACCATGGGGGCTCCGGGCCTTTTCGCCGTAATATTAAAACAAAAACTCGCGAATATCTCCGAAACGGTTCGATAGAATGTCGCAAATTTTGGTGTGAAAGGGCTCCCTATTTTTACATACAAACCCTCCAAATTTGGTGGTCCTAGCTTCCATAGTTTTTTTGTGGCGAATTTTTGAAGGTTTAAAAAATAGCCCAAAATTCGATGGGAAATTCCCTACAGAAACTCCATTCGCGAATTTTAAAACTTCGAGATACACAAAATGTTGCTCTCGAAGAGTACATCAATTTAAAAAAAAAGTTTCTCTCTAGGCCCAATAGGACCCGACTTTCAAAGGGTCAAGGTTAACGAATTTGACACATTTCGGCCGCGACAATTCCCTATAACCGTTGCACCGAATTTCAAACCGCTCACACAGTACTTCCCATTGAGACACATGAACAATCCCCAGCAAACGTTTTCTCGTAGCTCAATTTTTGACCCCGGCGCAAGCGACCGAAATTTCGATGGGGGCCGCCCCAATGGTCACGGAAATGGTCCAAACTTTGACCCCCCATATCTCGGGCCCTAATTGTCCGATCGACTTGAAATTTGAAACGTGGCCTAACAGGGTTTCGGCCTTCCTCCCCATGCTCGCCAATCGCGCCTCACCATGGGGGCTCCGGGCCTTTTCGCCGTAATGTTAAAACAAAAACTCGCGAATATCTCCGAAACGGTTCGATAGAATGTCGCAAATTTTGGTGTGAAAGGGCTCCCTATTTTTACCTGAAAACCCTTCAAATTTGGTGGTCCTAGCTTCCATAGTTTTTTTATGGCGAATTTTTGAAAGTTTAAAAAATAGCCAAAAAATCGAACGGAAATTCCCTACAGAAACTCCATTCGCGAATTTTAAAAATCCGAGATAGCCAAAAAGTTGCTCTCGAAGAGTACATCAATTTAAAAAAAAAGTTTCTCTCTAGGCCCAATAGGACCCGACTTTCAAAGGGTCAAGGTTAACGAATTTGACACATTTCGGCCGCGACAATTCCCTATAACCGTTGCACCGAATTTTAAACCGCTCACACAGTACTTCCCATTGAGACACATGAACAATCCCCCGCAAGCGTTTTCTCGTAGCTCAAATGTTGACCCCGGCGCAAGCGTCCGAAATTTCGATGGGGTCACGGAAATGGGCCAAATTTTGACACCCCATATCTCGGGCCCTAATTGTCCGATCGACTTGAAATTTGAAACGTGGCCTAACAGGGTTTCGGCCTTCCTCCCCATGCTCGCCAATCGCGGCTCACCATGGGGGCTCCGGGCCTTTTCGCCGTAATATTAAAACAAAAACTCGCGAATATCTCCGAAACGGTTCGATAGAATGTCGCAAATTTTGGTGTGAAAGGGCTCCCTATTTTTACATACAAACCCTCCAAATTTGGTGGTCCTAGCTTCCATAGTTTTTTTGTGGCGAATTTTTGAAGGTTTAAAAAATAGCCCAAAATTCGATGGGAAATTCCCTACAGAAACTCCATTCGCGAATTTTAAAACTCCGAGATAGCCAAAATGTTGCTCTCGAAGAGTACATCAATTTAAAAAAAAAAGTTTCTCTCTAAGCCCAATAGGACCCGACATTCATAGGGTCAAATTTCACGAATTTTACACATTCCGGCCGCTACAATTCCCTATAACCGTTGCACCGAATTTCAAACCGCTCACACAGTACTTCCCATTGAGACACATGAACAATCCCCAGCAAGCGTTTTCTCGTAGCTCAATTTTTGACCCCGGCGCAAGCGACCGAAATTTCGATGGGGGCCGTCCCAATGGTCACGGAAATGGGCCAAACTTTGACCCCCCATATCTCGGGCCCTAATTGTCCGATCGACTTGAAATTTGAAACGTGGTCTAACAGGGTTTCGGCCTTCCTCCCCATGCTCGCCAATCGCGCCTCACCATGGGGGGTCCGGGCCTTTTCGCCGTAAAATTAAACAAAAACTCGCGAATATCTCCGGAACGGTTCGATAGAATGTCGCAAATTTTGGTGTGAAAGGGCTCCCTATTTTTACCTACAAACCCTCCAAATTTGGTGCTTCTAGTTTCCATAGTTTTTTATGGCGAATTTTTGAAGGTTTAAAAAATAGCCCAAAAACCGAACGGAAATTCCCTACAGAAACTCCATTCGCGAATTTTAAAAATCCGAGATAGCCAAAATGTTGCTCTCGAAGAGTACATCAATTTAAAAAAAAAAGTTTCTCTCTAGGCCCAATAGGACCCGACTTTCATAGGGTCAAAGTTCACGAATTTGACACATTTCGGCCGCGACAATTCCCTATAACCGTTGCACCGAATTTCAAACCGCTCACACAGTACTTCCCATTGAGACACATGAACAATCCCCCGCAAGCGTTTTCTCGTAGCTCAATTTTTGACCCCGGCGCAACCGACCGAATTTTCGATGGGGTCACGGAAATGGGCCAAACTTTGACCCCTCATATCTCGGGCCCTAATTGTCCGATCGACTTGAAATTTGAAACGTGGCCTAACAGGGTTTCGGCCTTCCTCCGCATGCTCGCCAATTGCGGCTCACCATGGGGGCTCCGGGCCTTTTCGCCGTAATGTTAAAACAAAAACTCGCGAATATCTCCGAAACGGTTCGATAGAATGTCGCAAATTTTGGTGTGAAAGGGCTCCCTATTTTTACCTACAAACCCTCCAAATTTGGTGCTAGTAGTTTCCATAGTTTTTTTATGGCGAATTTTTGAAGGTTTAAAAAACAGCCCAAAAATCGAACGGAAATTTCCTACAGAAACTCCATTCGCGAATTTTAAAAATCCGACATTGCCAAAATTGTTCCTCTCGAAGAGTACATCAATTTAAAAAAAAAGTTTCTCTCTAAGCCCAATAGGACCCGACTTTCATAGGGTCAAATTTCACGAATTTGACACATTTCGAACGCGACAATTCCCTATAACCGTTGCACCGAATTTCAAACCGCTCACACAGTACTTCCCATTGAGACACATGAACAATCCCCCGCAAGCGTTTTCTCGTAGCTCAATTTTTGACCCCGGCGCAAGCGTCCGAAATTTCGATGGGGTCACGGAAATGGGCCAAACTTTGACCCCCCATATCTCGGGCCCTAATTGTCCGATCGACTTGAAATTTGAAACGTGGCCTAACAGGGTTTCGGCCTTCCTCCCCATGCTCGCCAATCGCGCCTCACCATGGGGGGTCCGGGCCTTTTCGCCGTAAAATTAAACAAAAACTCGCGAATATCTCCGGAACGGTTCGATAGAATGTCGCAAATTTTGGTGTGAAAGGGCTCCCTATTTTTACCTACAAACCCTTCAAATTTGGTGGTCCTAGCTTCCATAGTTTTTTTATGGCGAATTTTGCAAGGTTTAAAAAATAGCCCAAAAACCGAACGGAAATTTCCTACAGAAACTCCATTCGCGAATTTTAAAACTCCGAGATAGCCAAAATGTTGCTCTCGAAGAGTACATCAATTTAAAAAAAAAAGTTTCTCTCTAAGCCCAATAGGACCCGACATTCATAGGGTCAAAGTTCACGAATTTGACACATTCCGGCCGCTACAATTCCCTATAACCGTTGCACCGAATTTCAAACCGCTCACACAGTACTTCCCATTGAGACACATGAACAATCCCCAGCAAGCGTTTTCTCGTAGCTCAATTTTTGACCCCGGCGCAAGCGACCGAAATTTCGATGGGGGCCGCCCCAATGGTCACGGAAATGGTCCAAACTTTGACCCCCCATATCTCGGGCCCTAATTGTCCGATCGACTTGAAATTTGAAACGTGGCCTAACAGGGTTTCGGCCTTCCTCCCCATGCTCGCCAATCGCGGCTCACCATGGGGGCTCCGGGCCTTTTCGCCGTAATGTTAAAACAAAAACTCGCGAATATCTCCGAAACGGTTCGATAGAATGTCGCAAATTTTGGTGTGAAAGGGCTCCCTATTTTTACCTACAAACCCTTCAAATTTGGTGGTCCTAGCTTCCATAGTTTTTTTATGGCGAATTTTGCAAGGTTTAAAAAATAGCCCAAAAATCGAACGGAAATTCCCTACAGAAACTCCATTCGCGAATTTTAAAAATCCGAGATAGCCAAAAAGTTGCTCTCGAAGAGTACATCAATTTAAAAAAAAAGTTTCTCTCTAGGCCCAATAGGACCCGACTTTCAAAGGGTCAAGGTTAACGAATTTGACACATTTCGGCCGCGACAATTCCCTATAACCGTTGCACCGAATTTTAAACCGCTCACACAGTACTTCCCATTGAGACACATGAACAATCCCCCGCAAGCGTTTTCTCGTAGCTCAAATGTTGACCCCGGCGCAAGCGTCCGAAATTTCGATGGGGTCACGGAAATGGGCCAAATTTTGACACCCCATATCTCGGGCCCTAATTGTCCGATCGACTTGAAATTTGAAACGTGGCCTAACAGGGTTTCGGCCTTCCTCCCCATGCTCGCCAATCGCGGCTCACCATGGGGGCTCCGGGCCTTTTCGCCGTAATATTAAAACAAAAACTCGCGAATATCTCCGAAACGGTTCGATAGAATGTCGCAAATTTTGGTGTGAAAGGGCTCCCTATTTTTACATACAAACCCTCCAAATTTGGTGGTCCTAGCTTCCATAGTTTTTTTGTGGCGAATTTTTGAAGGTTTAAAAAATAGCCCAAAATTCGATCGGAAATTCCCTACAGAAACTCCATTCGCGAATTTTAAAACTTCGAGATACACAAAATGTTGCTCTCGAAGAGTACATCAATTTAAAAAAAAAGTTTCTCTCTAGGCCCAATAGGACCCGACTTTCAAAGGGTCAAGGTTAACGAATTTGACACATTTCGGCCGCGACAATTCCCTATAACCGTTGCACCGAATTTCAAACCGCTCACACAGTACTTCCCATTGAGACACATGAACAATCCCCAGCAAACGTTTTCTCGTAGCTCCATTTTTGACCCCGGCGCAAGCGAACGAAATTTCGATGGGGGCCGCCCCAATGGTCACGGAAATGGGCCAAACTTTGACCCCCCATATCTCGGGCCCTAATTGTCCGATCGACTTGAAATTTGAAACGTGGCCTAACAGGGTTTCGGCCTTCCTCCCCATGCTCGCCAATCGCGCCTCACCATGGGGGGTCCGGGCCTTTTCACCGTAAAATTAAACAAAAACTCGCGAATATCTCCGAAACGGTTCGATAGAATGTCGCAAATTTTGGTGTGAAAGGGCTCCCTATTTTTACCTACAAACCCTTCAAATTTGGTGGTCCTAGCTTCCATAGTTTTTTTATGGCGAATTTTTGAATGTTTAAAAAATAGCCCAAAAACCGAACGGAAATTCCCTACAGAAACTCCATTCGCGAATTTTAAAACTCCGAGATAGCCAAAATGTTGCTCTCGAAGAGTACATCAATTTAAAAAAAAAAGTTTCTCTCTAAGCCCAATAGGACCCGACATTCATAGGGTCAAAGTTCAAGAATTTTACACATTCCGGCCGCTACAATTCCCTATAACCGTTGCACCGAATTTCAAACCGCTCACACAGTACTTCCCATTGAGACACATGAACAATCCCCAGCAAGCGTTTTCTCGTAGCTCAATTTTTGACCCCGGCGCAAGCGACCGAAATTTCGATGGGGGCCGTCCCAATGGTCACGGAAATGGGCCAAACTTTGACCCCCCATATCTCGGGCCCTAATTGTCCGATCGACTTGAAATTTGAAACGTGGCCTAACAGGGTTTCGGCCTTCCTCCCCATGCTCGCCAATCGCGCCTCACCATGGGGGGTCTGGGCCTTTTCGCCGTAAAATTAAACAAAAACTCGCGAATATCTCCGGAACGGTTCGATAGAATGTCGCAAATTTTGGTGTGAAAGGGCTCCCTATTTTTACCTACAAACCCTTCAAATTTGGTGGTCCTAGCTTCCATAGTTTTTTTATGGCGAATTTTTGAATGTTTAAAAAATAGCCCAAAAACCGAACGGAAATTCCCTACAGAAACTCCATTCGCGAATTTTAAAACTCCGAGATAGCCAAAATGTTGCTCTCGAAGAGTACATCAATTTAAAAAAAAAAGTTTCTCTCTAAGCCCAATAGGACCCGACATTCATAGGGTCAAAGTTCACGAATTTTACACATTCCGGCCGCTACAATTCCCTATAACCGTTGCACCGAATTTCAAACCGCTCACACAGTACTTCCCATTGAGACACATGAACAATCCCCAGCAAGCGTTTTCTCGTAGCTCAATTTTTGACCCCGGCGCAAGCGACCGAAATTTCGATGGGGGCCGTCCCAATGGTCACGGAAATGGGCCAAACTTTGACCCCCCATATCTCGGGCCCTAATTGTCCGATCGACTTGAAATTTGAAACGTGGCCTAACAGGGTTTCGGCCTTCCTCCCCATGCTCGCCAATCGCGCCTCACCATGGGGGGTCTGGGCCTTTTCGCCGTAAAATTAAACAAAAACTCGCGAATATCTCCGGAACGGTTCGATAGAATGTCGCAAATTTTGGTGTGAAAGGGCTCCCTATTTTTACCTACAAACCCTTCAAATTTGGTGGTCCTAGCTTCCATAGTTTTTTTATGGCGAATTTTGCAAGGTTTAAAAAATAGCCCAAAAACCGAACGGAAATTCCCTACAGAAACTCCATTCGCGAATTTTAAAACTCCGAGATAGCCAAAATGTTGCTCTCGAAGAGTACATCAATTTAAAAAAAAAAAGTTTCTCTCTAAGCCCAATAGGACCCGACATTCATAGGGTCAAAGTTCACGAATTTGACACATTCCGGCCGCTACAATTCCCTATAACCGTTGCACCGAATTTCAAACCGCTCACACAGTACTTCCCATTGAGACACATGAACAATCCCCAGCAAGCGTTTTCTCGTAGCTCAATTTTTGACCCCGGCGCAAGCGACCGAAATTTCGATGGGGGCCGCCCCAATGGTCACGGAAATGGTCCAAACTTTGACCCCCCATATCTCGGGCCCTAATTGTCCGATCGACTTGAAATTTGAAACGTGGCCTAACAGGGTTTCGGCCTTCCTCCCCATGCTCGCCAATCGCGGCTCACCATGGGGGCTCCGGGCCTTTTCGCCGTAATGTTAAAACAAAAACTCGCGAATATCTCCGAAACGGTTCGATAGAATGTCGCAAATTTTGGTGTGAAAGGGCTCCCTATTTTTACCTGAAAACCCTTCAAATTTGGTGGTCCTAGCTTCCATAGTTTTTTTATGGCGAATTTTTGAAGGTTTAAAAAATAGCCCAAAAATCGAACGGAAATTCCCTACAGAAACTCCATTCGCGAATTTTAAAAATCCGAGATAGCCAAAAAGTTGCTCTCGAAGAGTACATCAATTTAAAAAAAAAGTTTCTCTCTAGGCCCAATAGGACCCGACTTTCAAAGGGTCAAGGTTAACGAATTTGACACATTTCGGCCGCGACAATTCCCTATAACCGTTGCACCGAATTTTAAACCGCTCACACAGTACTTCCCATTGAGACACATGAACAATCCCCCGCAAGCGTTTTCTCGTAGCTCAAATGTTGACCCCGGCGCAAGCGTCCGAAATTTCGATGGGGTCACGGAAATGGGCCAAATTTTGACACCCCATATCTCGGGCCCTAATTGTCCGATCGACTTGAAATTTGAAACGTGGCCTAACAGGGTTTCGGCCTTCCTCCCCATGCTCGCCAATCGCGGCTCACCATGGGGGCTCCGGGCCTTTTCGCCGTAATATTAAAACAAAAACTCGCGAATATCTCCGAAACGGTTCGATAGAATGTCGCAAATTTTGGTGTGAAAGGGCTCCCTATTTTTACATACAAACCCTCCAAAATTGGTGGTCCTAGCTTCCATAGTTTTTTTGTGGCGAATTTTTGAAGGTTTAAAAAATAGCCCAAAATTCGATCGGAAATTCCCTACAGAAACTCCATTCGCGAATTTTAAAACTTCGAGATACACAAAATGTTGCTCTCGAAGAGAACATCAATTTAAAAAAAAAGTTTCTCTCTAGGCCCAATAGGACCCGACTTTCAAAGGGTCAAGGTTAACGAATTTGACACATTTCGGCCGCGACAATTCCCTATAACCGTTGCACCGAATTTCAAACCGCTCACACAGTACTTCCCATTGAGACACATGAACAATCCCCAGCAAACGTTTTCTCGTAGCTCCATTTTTGACCCCGGCGCAAGCGAACGAAATTTCGATGGGGGCCGCCCCAATGGTCACGGAAATGGGCCAAACTTTGACCCCCCATATCTCGGGCCCTAATTGTCCGATCGACTTGAAATTTGAAACGTGGCCTAACAGGGTTTCGGCCTTCCTCCCCATGCTCGCCAATCGCGCCTCACCATGGGGGGTCCGGGCCTTTTCACCGTAAAATTAAACAAAAACTCGCGAATATCTCCGAAACGGTTCGATAGAATGTCGCAAATTTTGGTGTGAAAGGGCTCCCTATTTTTACCTACAAACCCTTCAAATTTGGTGGTCCTAGCTTCCATAGTTTTTTTATGGCGAATTTTTGAATGTTTAAAAAATAGCCCAAAAACCGAACGGAAATTCCCTACAGAAACTCCATTCGCGAATTTTAAAACTCCGAGATAGCCAAAATGTTGCTCTCGAAGAGTACATCAATTTAAAAAAAAAAGTTTCTCTCTAAGCCCAATAGGACCCGACATTCATAGGGTCAAAGTTCACGAATTTTACACATTCCGGCCGCTACAATTCCCTATAACCGTTGCACCGAATTTCAAACCGCTCACACAGTACTTCCCATTGAGACACATGAACAATCCCCAGCAAGCGTTTTCTCGTAGCTCAATTTTTGACCCCGGCGCAAGCGACCGAAATTTCGATGGGGGCCGTCCCAATGGTCACGGAAATGGGCCAAACTTTGACCCCCCATATCTCGGGCCCTAATTGCCCGATCGACTTGAAATTTGAAACGTGGCCTAACAGGGTTTCGGCCTTCCTCCCCATGCTCGCCAATCGCGGCTCACCATGGGGGCTCCGGGCCTTTTCGCCGTAATGTTAAAACAAAAACTCGCGAATATCTCCGAAACGGTTCGATAGAATGTCGCAAATTTTGGTGTGAAAGGGCTCCCTATTTTTACCTACAAACCCTCCAAATTTGGTGCTAGTAGTTTCCATAGTTTTTTTATGGCGAATTTTTGAATGTTTAAAATACAGCCCAAAAATCGAACGGAAATTTCCTACAGAAACTCCATTCGCGAATTTCAAAAATCCGAGATTGCCAAAATGTTGCTCTCGAAGAGTACATCAATTTAAAAAAAAAAGTTTCTCTCTAGGCCCAATAGGACCCGACTTTCATAGGGTCAAGTTTCACGAATTTGACACATTTCGGCCGCGACAATTCCCTATAACCGTTGCACCGAATTTTAAACCGCTCACACAGTACTTCCCATTGAGACACATGAACAATCCTCCGCAAGCGTTTTCTCGTAGCTCAAATGTTGACCCCGGCGCAAGCGTCCGAAATTTCGATGGGATCACGGAAATGGGCCAAATTTTGACACCCCATATCTCGGGCCCTAATTGTCCGATCGACTTGAAATTTGAAACGTGGCCTAACAGGCTTTCGGCCTTCCTTCCCATGCTCGCCAATCGCGGCTCACCATCGGGGGCTCCGGGCCTTTTCGCCGTAATGTTAAAACAAAAACTCGCGAATATCTCCGAAACGGTTCGATAGAATGTCGCAAATTTTGGTGTGAAAGGGCTCCCTATTTTTACCTGAAAACCCTCCAAATTTGGTGCTTCTAGTTTCCATAGTTTTTTATGGCGAATTTTTGAAGGTTTAAAAAATAGCCCAAAATTCGATCGGAAATTCCCTACAGAAACTCCATTCGCGAATTTTAAAACTTCGAGATACACAAAATGTTGCTCTCGAAGAGTACATCAATTTAAAAAAAAGTTTCTTTCTAGGCCGAATAGGACCCGACTTTCATAGGGTCAAAGTTCACGAATTTGACACATTTCGGCCGCGACAATTCCCTATAACCGTTGCACCGAATTTCAAACCGCTCACACAGTACTTCCCATTGAGACACATGAACAATCACCCGGAAGCGTTTTCTCGTAGCTCAATTTTTGACCCCGGCGCAAGCGTCCGAAATTTCGATGGGGTCACGGAAATGGGCCAAACTTTGACCCCCCATATCTCGGGCCCTAATTGTCCGATCGACTTGAAATTTGAAACGTGGCCTAACAGGGTTTCGGCCTTCCTCCACATGCTCGCCAATCGCGGCTCACCATGGGGGGTCCGGGCCTTTTCGCCGTAAAATTAAACAAAAACTCGCGAATATCTCCGAAACGGTTCGATAGAATGTCGCAAATTTTGGTGTGAAAGGGCTCCCTATTTATATATACAAACCCTCCAAATTTGGTGGTCCTAGCTTCCATAGTTTTTTTGTGGCGAATTTTTGAAGGTTTAAAAAATAGCCCAAAATTCGATCGGAAATTCCCTACAGAAACTCCATTCGCGAATTTTAAAACTTCGAGATACACAAAATGTTGCTCTCGAAGAGTACATCAATTTAAAAAAAAAGTTTCTCTCTAAGCCCAATAGGACCCGACTTTCATAGGGTCAAAGTTCACGAATTTGACACATTTCGGCCGCGACAATTCCCTATAACCGTTGCACCGAATTTCAAACCGCTCACACAGTACTTCCCATTGAGACACATGAACAATCCCCAGCAAACGTTTTCTCGTAGCTCCATTTTTGACCCCGGCGCAAGCGAACGAAATTTCGATGGGGGCCGCCCCAATGGTCACGGAAATGGGCCAAACTTTGACCCCCCATATCTCGGGCCCTAATTGTCCGATCGACTTGAAATTTGAAACGTGGCCTAACAGGGTTTCGGCCTTCCTCCCCATGCTCGCCAATCGCGGCTCACCATGGGGGCTCCGGGCCTTTTCGCCGTAATGTTAAAACAAATACTCGCGAATATCTCCGAAACGGTTCGATAGAATGTCGCAAATTTTGGTGTGAAAGGGCTCCCTATTTTTACCTACAAACCCTCCAAATTTGGTGCTAGTAGTTTCCATAGTTTTTTTATGGCGAATTTTTGAATGTTTAAAATACAGCCTAAAAATCGAACGGAAATTTCCTACAGAAACTCCATTCGCGAATTTCAAAAATCCGAGATTGCCAAAATGTTGCTCTCGAAGAGTACATCAATTTAAAAAAAAAAGTTTCTCTCTAGGCCCAATAGGACCCGACTTTCATAGGGTCAAGTTTCACGAATTTGACACATTTCGGCCGCGACAATTCCCTATAACCGTTGCACCGAATTTTAAACCGCTCACACAGTACTTCCCATTGAGACACATGAACAATCCTCCGCAAGCGTTTTCTCGTAGCTCAAATGTTGACCCCGGCGCAAGCGTCCGAAATTTCGATGGGGTCACGGAAATGGGCCAAATTTTGACACCCCATATCTCGGGCCCTAATTGTCCGATCGACTTGAAATTTGAAACGTGGCCTAACAGGGTTTCGGCCTTCCTCCCCATGCTCGCCAATCGCGGCTCACCATCGGGGGCTCCGGGCCTTTTCGCCGTAATTTTAAAACAAAAACTTCGCGAATATCTCCGAAACGGTTCGATAGAATTTCGCAAATTTTGGTGTGAAAGGGCTCCCTATTTTTACCTGAAAACCCTCCAAATTTGGTGCTTCTAGTTTCCATAGTTTTTTATGGCGAATTTTTGAAGGTTTAAAAAATAGCCCAAAAACCGAACGGAAATTTCCTACAGAAACTCCATTCGCGAATTTCAAAATTCCGAGATTGCCAAAATGTTGCTCTCGAAGAGTACATCAATTTAAAAAAAAAGTTTCTCTCTAGGCCCAATAGGACCCGACTTTCATAGGGTCAAGTTTCACGAATTTGACACATTTCGGCCGCGACAATTCCCTATAACCGTTGCACCGAATTTTAAACCGCTCACACAGTACTTCCCATTGAGACACATGAACAATCCTCCGCAAGCGTTTTCTCGTAGCTCAAATGTTGACCCCGGCGCAAGCGTCCGAAATTTCGATGGGGTCACGGAAATGGGCCAAATTTTGACACCCCATATCTCGGGCCCTAATTGTCCGATCGACTTGAAATTTGAAACGTGGCCTAACAGGCTTTCGGCCTTCCTTCCCATGCTCGCCAATCGCGGCTCACCATCGGGGGCTCCGGGCCTTTTCGCCGTAATGTTAAAACAAAAACTCGCGAATATCTCCGAAACGGTTCGATAGAATGTCGCAAATTTTGGTGTGAAAGGGCTCCCTATTTTTACCTGAAAACCCTCCAAATTTGGTGCTTCTAGTTTCCATAGTTTTTTATGGCGAATTTTTGAAGGTTTAAAAAATAGCCCAAAATTCGATCGGAAATTCCCTACAGAAACTCCATTCGCGAATTTTAAAACTTCGAGATACGCAAAATGTTGCTCTCGAAGAGTACATCAATTTAAAAAAAAAGTTTCTCTCTAAGCCCAATAGGACCCGACTTTCATAGGGTCAAAGTTCACGAATTTGACACATTTCGGCCGCGACAATTCCCTATAACCGTTGCACCGAATTTCAAACCGCTCACACAGTACTTCCCATTGAGACACATGAACAATCCCCAGCAAACGTTTTCTCGTAGCTCCATTTTTGACCCCGGCGCAAGCGAACGAAATTTCGATGGGGGCCGCCCCAATGGTCACGGAAATGGGCCAAACTTTGACCCCCCATATCTCGGGCCCTAATTGTCCGATCGACTTGAAATTTGAAACGTGGCCTAACAGGCTTTCGGCCTTCCTTCCCATGCTCGCCAATCGCGGCTCACCATCGGGGGCTCCGGGCCTTTTCGCCGTAATATTAAAACAAAAACTCGCGAATATCTCCGAAACGGTTCGATAGAATGTCGCAAATTTTGGTGTGAAAGGGCTCCCTATTTTTACATACAAACCCTCCAAATTTGGTGGTCCTAGCTTCCATAGTTTTTTTGTGGCGAATTTTTGAATGTTTAAAAAATAGCCCAAAATTCGATCGGAAATTCCCTACAGAAACTCCATTCGCGAATTTTAAAACTTCGAGATACACAAAATGTTGCTCTCGAAGAGTACATCAATTTTAAAAAAAAGTTTCTCTCTAAGCCCAATAGGACCCGACTTTCATAGGGTCAAAGTTCACGAATTTGACACATTTCGGCCGCGACAATTCCCTATAACCGTTGCACCGAATTTCAAACCGCTCACACAGTACTTCCCATTGAGACACATGAACAATCCCCAGCAAACGTTTTCTCGTAGCTCCATTTTTGACCCCGGCGCAAGCGAACGAAATTTCGATGGGGGCCGCCCCAATGGTCACGGAAATGGGCCAAACTTTGACCCCCCATATCTCGGGCCCTAATTGTCCGATCGACTTGAAATTTGAAACGTGGCCTAACAGGGTTTCGGCCTTCCTCCCCATGCTCGCCAATCGCGCCTCACCATGGGGGGTCCGGGCCTTTTCACCGTAAAATTAAACAAAAACTCGCGAATATCTCCGAAACGGTTCGATAGAATGTCGCAAATTTTGGTGTGAAAGGGCTCCCTATTTTTACCTACAAACCCTTCAAATTTGGTGGTCCTAGCTTCCATAGTTTTTTTATGGCGAATTTTTGAATGTTTAAAAAATAGCCCAAAAACCGAACGGAAATTCCCTACAGAAACTCCATTCGCGAATTTTAAAACTCCGAGATAGCCAAAATGTTGCTCTCGAAGAGTACATCAATTTAAAAAAAAAAGTTTCTCTCTAAGCCCAATAGGACCCGACATTCATAGGGTCAAAGTTCACGAATTTTACACATTCCGGCCGCTACAATTCCCTATAACCGTTGCACCGAATTTCAAACCGCTCACACAGTACTTCCCATTGAGACACATGAACAATCCCCAGCAAGCGTTTTCTCGTAGCTCAATTTTTGACCCCGGCGCAAGCGACCGAAATTTCGATGGGGGCCGTCCCAATGGTCACGGAAATGGGCCAAACTTTGACCCCCCATATCTCGGGCCCTAATTGTCCGATCGACTTGAAATTTGAAACGTGGCCTAACAGGGTTTCGGCCTTCCTCCCCATGCTCGCCAATCGCGGCTCACCATGGGGGCTCCGGGCCTTTTCGCCGTAATGTTAAAACAAAAACTCGCGAATATCTCCGAAACGGTTCGATAGAATGTCGCAAATTTTGGTGTGAAAGGGCTCCCTATTTTTACCTACAAACCCTCCAAATTTGGTGCTAGTAGTTTCCATAGTTTTTTTATGGCGAATTTTTGAATGTTTAAAATACAGTCCAAAAATCGAACGGAAATTTCCTACAGAAACTCCATTCGCGAATTTCAAAAATCCGAGATTGCCAAAATGTTGCTCTCGAAGAGTACATCAATTTAAAAAAAAAAGTTTCTCTCTAGGCCCAATAGGACCCGACTTTCATAGGGTCAAGTTTCACGAATTTGACACATTTCGGCCGCGACAATTCCCTATAACCGTTGCACCGACTTTTAAACCGCTCACACAGTACTTCCCATTGAGACACATGAACAATCCTCCGCAAGCGTTTTCTCGTAGCTCAAACGTTGACCCCGGCGCAAGCGTCCGAAATTTCGATGGGGTCACGGAAATGGGCCAAATTTTGACACCCCATATCTCGGGCCCTAATTGTCCGATCGACTTGAAATTTGAAACGTGGCCTAACAGGCTTTCGGCCTTCCTTCCCATGCTCGCCAATCGCGGCTCACCATCGGGGGCTCCGGATCTTTTCGCCGTAATGTTAAAACAAAAACTCGCGAATATCTCCGAAACGGTTCGATAGAATGTCGAAAATTTTGGTGTGAAAGGGCTCCCTATCTTTACCTGAAAACCGTCCAAATTTGGTGCTTCTAGTTTCCATAGTTTTTTATAGCGAATTTTTGAAGGTTTAAAAAATAGCCCAAAATTCGATCGGAAATTCCCTACAGAAACTCCATTCGCGAATTTTAAAACTCCGAGATAGCCAAAATGTTGCTCTCGAAGAGTACATCAATTTAAAAAAAAAGTTTCTCTCTAAGCCCAATAGGACCCGACATTCATAGGGTCAAAGTTCATGAATTTTACACATTTCGGCCGCGACAATTCCCTATAACCGTTGCACCGAATTTCAAACCGCTCACACAGTACTTCCCATTGAGACACATGAACAATCCCCAGCAAGCGTTTTCTCGTAGCTCAATTTTTGACCCCGGCGCAACCGAAATTTCGATTGGGGCCGCCCCAATGGTCACGGAAATGGGCCAAACTTTGACCCCCCATATCTCGGGCCCTTATTGTCCGATCGACTTGAAATTTGAAACGTGGCCTAACAGGGTTTCGGCCTTCCTCCCCATGCTCGCCAATCGCGGCTCACCATGGGGGCTCCGGGCCTTTTCGCCGTAATGTTAAAACAAAAACTCGCGAATATCTCCGAAACGGTTCGATAGAATGTCGCAAGTTTTGGTGTGAAAGGGCTCCCTATTTTTACCTACAAACCCTCCAAATTTGGTGCTAGTAATTTCCATAGTTTTTTTATGGCGAATTTTTGAAGGTTTAAAAAACAGCCCAAAAATCGAACGGAAATTTCCTACAGAAACTCCATTCGCGAATTTTAAAAATCCGAGATTGCCAAAATGTTCCTCTCGAAGAGTACATCAATTTAAAAAAAAAAGTTTCTCTCTAAGCCCAATAGGACCCGACTTTCATAGGGTCAAAGTTCACGAATTTGACACATTTCGGCCGCGACAATTCCCTATAACCGTTGCACCGAATTTCAAACCGCTCACACAGTACTTCCCATTGAGACACATGAACAATCCCCAGCAAGCGTTTTCTCGTAGCTCAATTTTTGACCCCGGCGCAAGCGTCCGAAATTTCGATGGGGTCACGGAAATGGGCCAAACTTTGACTCCCCATATCTCGGGCCCTAATTGTCCGATCGACTTGAAATTTGAAACGTGGCCTAACAGGGTTTCGGCCTTCCTCCCCATGCTCGCCAATTGTGCCTCACCATGGGGGGTCCGGGCCTTTTCGCCGTAAAATTAAACAAAAACTCGCGAATATCTCCGAAACGGTTCGATAGAATGTCGCAAATTTTGGTGTGAAATGGCTCCCTATTTTTACCTGAAAACCCTTCAAATTTGGTGGTCCTAGCTTCCATAGTTTTTTTATGCCGAATTTTTTAAGGTTTAAAAAATAGCCCAAAAATCGAACGGAAATTCCCTACAGAAACTCCATTCGCGAATTTTAAAAATCCGAGATAGCCAAAATGTTGCTCTCGAAGAGTCCATCAATTTAAAAAAAAAAGTTTCTCTCTAGGCCCAATAGGACCCGACTTTCATAGGGTCAAGGTTAACGAATTTGACACATTTCGGCCGCGACAATTCCCTATAACCGTTGCACCGAATTTTAAACCGCTCACACAGTACTTCCCATTGAGACACATGAACAATCCCCCGCAAGCGTTTTCTCGTAGCTCAAATGTTGACCCCGGCGCAAGCGTCCGAAATTTCGATGGGGTCACGGAAATGGGCCAAATTTTGACCCCCCCTATCTCGGGCCCTAATTGTCCGATCGACTTGAAATTTGAAACGTGGCCTAACAGGGTTTCGGCCTTCCTCCCCATGCTCGCCAATCGCGGCTCACCATGGGGGCTCCCGGCCTTTTCGCCGTAATGTTAAAACAAAAACTCGCGAATATCTCCGAAACGGTTCGATAAAATGTCGCAAATTTTGGTGTGAAAGGGCTCCCTATTTTTACCTACAAACCCTCCAAATTTGGTAGTCCTAGCTTCCATAGTTTTTTTATAACGAATTTTTGAATGTTTAAAAAATAGCCCAAAAATCGAACGGAAATTCCCTACAGAAACTCCATTCGCGAATTTTAAAAATCCGAGATAGCCAAAATGTTGCTCTCGAAGAGTCCATCAATTTAAGAAAAAAGTTTCTCTCTAAGCCCAATAGGACCCGACTTTCATAGGGTCAAAGTTCACGAATTTGACACATTTCGGCCGCGACAATTCCCTATAACCGTTGCACCGAATTTCAAACCGCTCACACAGTACTTCCCATTGAGACACATGAACAATCCCCAGCAAACGTTTTCTCGTAGCTCCATTTTTGACCCCGGCGCAAGCGAACGAAATTTCGATGGGGTCACGGAAATGGGCCAAACTTTGACTCCCCATATCTCGGGCCCTAATTGTCCGATCGACTTGAAATTTGAAACGTGGCCTAACAGGGTTTCGGCCTTCCTCCCCATGCTCGCCAATCGCGGCTCACCATGGGGGCTCCGGGCCTTTTCGCCGTCATGTTAAAACAAAAACTCGCGAATATCTCCGAAACGGTTCAATAGAATGTCGCAAATTTTGGTGTGAAAGGGCTCCCTATTTTTACCTACAAACCGTCCAAATTTGGTGCTAGTAGTTTCCATAGTTTTTTTATGGCGAATTTTTGAATGTTTAAAATACAGCCCAAAAATCGAACGGAAATTTCCTACAGAAACTCCATTCGCGAATTTCAAAAATCCGAGATTGCCAAAATGTTGCTCTCGAAGAGTACATCAATTTAAAAAAAAAAGTTTCTCTCTAGGCCCAATAGGACCCGACTTTCATAGGGTCAAGTTTCACGAATTTGACACATTTCGGCCGGAACAATTCCCTATAACCGTTGCACCGAATTTTAAACCGCTCACACAGTACTTCCCATTGAGACACATGAACAATCCCCAGCAAGCGTTTTCTCGTAGCTCAAATGTTGACCCCGGCGCAAGCGTCCGAAATTTCGATGGGGTCAAGGAAATGGGCCAAATTTTGACACCCCATATCTCGAGCCCTAATTGTCCGATCGACTTGAAATTTGAAACGTGGCCTAACAGGGTTTCGGCCTTCCTCCCCATGCTCGCCAATTGTGCCTCACCATGGGGGGTCCGGGCCTTTTCGCCGTAAAATTAAACAAAAACTCGCGAATATCTCCGAAACGGTTCGATAGAATGTCGCAAATTTTGGTGTGAAATGGCTCCCTATTTTTACCTACAAACCCTTCAAATTTGGTGGTCCTAGCTTCCATAGTTTTTTTATGCCGAATTTTTTAAAGTTTAAAAAATAGCCCAAAAATCGAACGGAAATTCCCTACAGAAACTCCATTCGCGAATTTTAAAAATCCGAGATAGCCAAAATGTTGCTCTCGAAGAGTCCATCAATTTAAAAAAAAAGTTTCTCTCTAGGCCCAATAGGACCCGACTTTCATAGGGTCAAGGTTAACGAATTTGACACATTTCGGCCGCGACAATTCCCTATAACCGTTGCACCGAATTTTAAACCGCTCACACAGTACTTCCCATTGAGACACATGAACAATCCCCCGCAAGCGTTTTCTCGTAGCTCAAATGTTGACCCCGGCGCAAGCGTCCGAAATTTCGATGGGGTCACGGAAATGGGCCAAATTTTGACCCCCCTATCTCGGGCCGTAATTGTCCGATCGACTTGAAATTTGAAACGTGGCCTAACAGGGTTTCGGCCTTCCTCCCCATGCTCGCCAATCGCGGCTCACCATGGGGGCTCCGGGCCTTTTCGCCGTAATGTTAAAACAAAAACTCGCGAATATCTCCGAAACGGTTCGATAGAATGTCGCAAATTTTGGTGTGAAAGGGCTCCCTATTTTTACCTACAAACCCTCCAAATTTGGTAGTCCTAGCTTCCATAGTTTTTTTATAACGAATTTTTGAATGTTTAAAAAATAGCCCAAAAATCGAACGGAAATTCCCTACAGAAACTCCATTCGCGAATTTTAAAAATCCGAGATAGCCAAAATGTTGCTCTCGAAGAGTCCATCAATTTAAGAAAAAAGTTTCTCTCTAAGCCCAATAGGACCCGACTTTCATAGGGTCAAAGTTCAGGAATTTGACACATTTCGGCCGCGACAATTCCCTATAACCGTTGCACCGAATTTTAAACCGCTCACACAGTACTTCCCATTGAGACACATGAACAATCCCCCGCAAGCGTTTTCTCGTAGCTCAAATGTTGACCCCGGCGCAAGCGTCCGAAATTTCGATGGGGTCACGGAAATGGGCCAAATTTTGACACCCCATATCTCGGGCCCTAATTGTCCGATCGACTTGAAATTTGAAACGTGGCCTAACAGGGTTTCGTCCTTCCTCCCCATGCTCGCCAATCGCGGCTCACCATCGGGGGTCCAGGCCGTTTCGCCGTAATGTTAAAACAAAAACTCGCGAATATCTCCGAAACGGTTCGATAGAATGTCGCAAATTTTGGTGTGAAAGGGCTCCCTATTTTTACCTACAAACCCTCCAAATTTGGTGCTAGTAGTTTCCATAGTTTTTTTATGGCGAATTTTTGAATGTTTAAAATACAGCCCAAAAATCGAACGGAAATTTCCTACAGAAACTCCATTCGCGAATTTCAAAAATCCGAGATTGCCAAAATGTTGCTCTCGAAGAGTACATCAATTTAAAAAAAAAAGTTTGTCTCTAAGCCCAATAGGACCCGACATTCATAGGGTCAAAGTTCACGAATTTTACACATTCCGGCCGCTACAATTCCCTATAACCGTTGCACCGAATTTCAAACCGCTCACACAGTACTTCCCATTGAGACACATGAACAATCCCCAGCAAGCGTTTTCTCGTAGCTCAATTTTTGACCCCCGCGCAAGCGACCGAAATTTCGATGGGGGCCGTCCCAATGGTCACGGAAATGGGCCAAACTTTGACCCCCCATATCTCGGGCCCTAATTGTCCGATCGACTTGAAATTTGAAAGTGGCCTAACAGGGTTTTGGCCTTCCTCCCCATGCTCGCCAATCGCGGCTCACCATGGGGGCTCCGGGCCTTTTCGCCGTAATGTTAAAACAAAAACTCGCGAATATCTCCGAAACGGTTCGATAGAATGTCGCAAATTTTGGTGTGAAAGGGCTCCCTATTTTTACCTGAAAACCCTCCAAATTTGGTGCTTCTAGTTTCCATAGTTTTTTATGGCGAATTTTTGAAGGTTTAAAAAATAGCCCAAAAACCGAACGGAAATTCCCTACAGAAACTCCATTCGCGAATTTTAAAAATCCGAGAAAGCCAAAATGTTGCTCTCGAAGAGTACATCAAATTAAAAAAAAAGTTTCTCTCTAGGCCCAATAGGACCCGACTTTCATAGGGTCAAAGTTCACGAATTTGACACATTTCGGCCGCGACAATTCCCTATAACCGTTGCACCGAATTTCAAACCGCTCACACAGTACTTCCTATTGAGACACATGAACAATCCCCCGCAAGCGTTTTCTCGTAGCTCAAATGTTGACCCCGGCGCAAGCGTCCGAAATTTCGATGGGGTCACGGAAATGGGCCAAACTTTGACCCCCCATATCTCGGGCCCTAATTGTCCGATCGACTTGAAATTTGAAACGTGGCCTAACAGGGTTTCGGCCTTCCTCCCCATGCTCGCCAATCGCGCCTCACCATGGGGGGTCCGGGCCTTTTCGCCGTAAAATTAAACAAAAACTCGCGAATATCTCCGAAACGGTTCGATAGAATGTCGCAAATTTTGGTGTGAAATGGCTCCCTATTTTTACCTACAAACCCTTCAAATTTGGTGGTCCTAGCTTCCATAGTTTTTTTATGGCGAATTTTTGAATGTTTAAAAAATAGCCAAAAAATCGAACGGAAATTCCCTACAGAAACTCCATTCGCGAATTTTAAAAATCCAAGATAGCCAAAATGTTGCTCTCGAAGAGTCCATCAATTTAAAAAAAAAAAGTTTCTCTCTAGGCCCAATAGGACCCGACTTTCATAGGGTCAAGGTTAACGAATTTGACACATTTCGGCCGCGACAATTCCCTATAACCGTTGCACCGAATTTTAAACCGCTCACACAGTACTTCCCATTGAGACACATGAACAATCCCCCGCAAGCGTTTTCTCGTAGCTCAAATGTTGACCCCGGCGCAAGCGTCCGAAATTTCGATCGGGTCACGGAAATGGGCCAAATTTTGACACCCCATATCTCGGGCCCTAATTGTCCGATCGACTTGAAATTTGAAACGTGGCCTAACAGGGTTTCGGCCTTCCTCCCCATGCTCGCCAATCGCGGCTCACCATCGGGGGTCCAGGCCGTTTCGCCGTAATGTTAAAAAAAACTCACGAATATCTCCGAAACGGTTCGATAGAATGTCGCAAATTTTGGTGTGAAAGGGCTCCCTATTTTTACCTACAAACCCTCCAAATTTGGTAGTCCTAGCTTCCATAGTTTTTTTATGACGAATTTTTGAATGTTTAAAAAATAGCCCAAAAATCGAACGGAAATTCCCTACAGAAACTCCATTCGCGAATTTTAAAAATCCGAGATAGCCAAAATGTTGCTCTCGAAGAGTCCATCAATTTAAGAAAAAAGTTTCTCTCTAAGCCCAATAGGACCCGACTTTCATAGGGTCAAAGTTCACAAATTTGACACATTTCGGCCGCGACAATTCCCTATAACCGTTGCACCGAATTTCAAACCGCTCACACAGTACTTCCCATTGAGACACATGAACAATCCCCCGCAAGCGTTTTCTCGTAGCTCAAATGTTGACCCCGGCGCAAGCGTCCGAAATTTCGATGGGGTCACGGAAATGGGCCAAATTTTGACACCCCATATCTCGGGCCCTAATTGTCCGATCGACTTGAAATTTGAAACGTGGCCTAACAGGGTTTCGGCCTTCCTCCCCATGCTCGCCAATCGCGGCTCACCATCGGGGGTCCAGGCCGTTTTGCCGTAATGTTAAAACAAAAACTCGCGAATATCTCCGAAACGGTTCGATAGAATGTCGCAAATTTTGGTGTGAAAGGGCTCCCTATTTTTACCTACAAACCCTCCAAATTTGGTAGTCCTAGCTTCCATAGTTTTTTTATGACGAATTTTTGAATGTTTAAAAAATAGCCCAAAAATCGAACGGAAATTCCCTACAGAAACTCCATTCGCGAATTTTAAAAATCCGAGATAGCCAAAATGTTGCTCTCGAAGAGTCCATCAATTTAAGAAAAAAGTTTCTCTCTAAGCCCAATAGGACCCGACTTTCATAGGGTCAAAGTTCACGAATTTTACACATTTCGCCCGCGACAATTCCCTATAACCGTTGCACCGAATTTCAAACCGCTCACACAGTACTTCCCATTGAGACACATGAACTATCCCCAGCAAACGTTTTCTCGTAGCTCCATTTTTGACCCCGGCGCAAGCGAACGAAATTTCGATGGGGGCCGTCCCAATGGTCACGGAAATGGACCAAACTTTGACCCCCCCTATCTCGGGCCCTAATTGTCCGATCGACTTGAAATTTGAAACGTGGCCTAACAGGGTTTCGGCCTTCCTCCCCATGCTCGCCAATCGCGCCTCACCATGGGGGGTCCGGGCCTTTTCGCCGTAAATTTAAACAAAAACTCGCGAATATCTCCGAAACGGTTCGATAGAATGTCGCAAATTTTGGTGTGAAAGGTCTGCCTATTTTTACCTACAAACCCTTCAAATTTGGTGGTCCTAGCTTCCATAGTTTTTTTATGGCGAATTTTTGAATGTTTAAAAAATAGCCCAAAAACCGAACGGAAATTCCCTACAGAAACTCCATTCGCGAATTTTAAAACTCCGAGATAGCCAAAATGTTGCTCTCGAAGAGTACATCAATTTAAAAAAAAAAGTTTCTCTCTAAGCCCAATAGGACCCGACATTCATAGGGTCAAAGTTCACGAATTTTACACATTCCGGCCGGTACAATTCCCTATAACCGTTGCACCGAATTTCAAACCGCTCACACAGTACTTCCCATTGAGACACATGAACAATTCCCAGCAAGCGTTTTCTCGTAGCTCAATTTTTGACCCCCGCGCAAGCGACCGAAATTTCGATGGGGGCCGTCCCAATGGTCACGGAAATGGGCCAAACTTTGACCCCCCATATCTCGGGCCCTAATTGTCCGATCGACTTGAAATTTGAAACGTGGCCTAACAGGGTTTCGGCCTTCCTCCCCATGCTCGCCAATCGCGGCTCACCATGGGGGCTCCGGGCCTTTTCGCCGTAATGTTAAAACAAAAACTCGCGAATATCTCCGAAACGGTTCGATAGAATGTCGCAAATTTTGGTGTGAAAGGGCTCCCTATTTTTACATAGAAACCCTCCAAATTTGGTGGTCCTAGCTTCCATAGTTTTTTTGTGGCGAATTTTTGAAGGTTTAAAAAATAGCGCAAAATTCGAACAGAAATTCCCTACAGAAACTCCATTCGCGAATTTTAAAACTCCGAGATACACAAAATGTTGCTCTCGAAGAGTACATTAATTTAAAAAAAAAGTTTCTCTCTAAGCCCAATAGGACCCGACTTTCATAGGGTCAAAGTTCACGAATTTTACACATTTCGGCCGCGACAATTCCCTATAACCGTTGCACCGAATTTCAAACCGCTCACACAGTACTTCCCATTGAGACACATGATCTATCCCCAGCAAACGTTTTCTCGTAGCTCCATTTTTGACCCCGGCGCAAGCGAACGAAATTTCGATGGGGGCCGCCCCAATGGTCACGGAAATGGGCCAAACTTTGACCCCCCTATCTCGGGCCCTAATTGTCCGATCGACTTGAAATTTGAAACGTGGCCTAACAGGGTTTCGGCCTTCCTCCCCATGCTCGCCAATCGCGGCTTACCATGGGGGTCCGGGCCTTTTCGCCGTAATGTTAAAACAAAAACTCGCGAATATCTCCGAAACGGTTCGATAGAATGTCGCAAATTTTGGTGTGAAAGGGCTCCCTATTTTTACCTGAAAACCCTCCAAATTTGGTGCTTCTAGTTTCCATAGTTTTTTATGGCGAATTTTTGAAGGTTTAAAAAATAGCCCAAAAACCGAACGGAAATTCCCTACAGAAACTCCATTCGCGAATTTTAAAAATCCGAGATAGCCAAAATGTTGCTCTCGAAGAGTAGATCAATTTAAAAAAAAAGTTTCTCTCTAGGCCCAATAGGACCCTACTTTCATAGGGTCAAAGTTCACGAATTTGACACATTTCGGCCGCGACAATTCCCTATAACCGTTGCACCGAATTTCAAACCGCTCACACAGTACTTCCCATTGAGACACATGAACAATCCCCCGCAAGCGTTTTCTCGTAGCTCAATTTTTGACCCCGGCGCAAGCGTCCGAAATTTCGATGGGGTCACGGAAATGGTCACGGAAATGGGCCAAACTTTGACCCCCCATATCTCGGGCCCTAATTGTCCGATCGACTTGAAATTTGAAACGTGGCCTAACAGGGTTTCGGCCTTCCTCCACATGCTCGCCAATCGCAACTCACCATGGGGGGTCCGGGCCTTTTCGCCGTAAAATTAAACAAAAACTCGCGAATATCTCCGAAACGGTTCTATGGAATGTCGCAAATTTTGGTGTGAAAGGGCTCCCTATTTTTACCTACAAACCCTTCAAATTTGGTGGTCCTAGCTTCTATAGTTTTTTTATGGCGAATTTTTGAAGGTTTAAAAAATAGCCCAAAAATCGAACGGAAATTCCCTACAGAAACTCCATTCGCGAATTTTAAAAATCCGAGATACACAAAATGTTGCTCTCGAAGAGTACATCAATTTAAAAAAAAAAGTTTCTCTCTAAGCCCAATAGGACCCGACATTCATAGGGTCAAAGTTCACGAATTTTACACATTCCGGCCGGTACAATTCCCTATAACCGTTGCACCGAATTTCAAACCGCTCACACAGTACTTCCCATTGAGACACATGAACAATCCCCAGCAAGCGTTTTCTCGTAGCTCAATTTTTGACCCCCGCGCAAGCGACCGAAATTTCGATGGGGGCCGTCCCAATGGTCACGGAAATGGGCCAAACTTTGACCCCCCATATCTCGGGCCCTAATTGTCCGATCGACTTGAAATTTGAAACGTGGCCTAACAGGGTTTCGGCCTTCCTCCCCATGCTCGCCAATCGCGGCTCACCATGGGGGCTCCGGGCCTTTTCGCCGTAATGTTAAAACAAAAACTCGCGAATATCTCCGAAACGGTTCGATAGAATGTCGCAAATTTTGGTGTGAAAGGGCTCCCTATTTTTACATAGAAACCCTCCAAATTTGGTGGTCCTAGCTTCCATAGTTTTTTTGTGGCGAATTTTTGAAGGTTTAAAAAATAGCCCAAAATTCGAACGGAAATTCCCTACAGAAACTCCATTCGCGAATTTTAAAACTCCGAGATACACAAAATGTTGCTCTCGAAGAGTACATTAATTTAAAAAAAAAGTTTCTCTCTAAGCCCAATAGGACCCGACTTTCATAGGGTCAAAGTTCACGAATTTTACACATTTCGGCCGCGACAATTCCCTATAACCGTTGCACCGAATTTCAAACCGCTCACACAGTACTTCCCATTGAGACACATGATCTATCCCCAGCAAACGTTTTCTCGTAGCTCCATTTTTGACCCCGGCGCAAGCGAACGAAATTTCGATGGGGGCCGCCCCAATGGTCACGGAAATGGGCCAAACTTTGACCCCCCTATCTCGGGCCCTAATTGTCCGATCGACTTGAAATTTGAAACGTGGCCTAACAGGGTTTCGGCCTTCCTCCCCATGCTCGCCAATCGCGGCTTACCATGGGGGTCCGGGCCTTTTCGCCGTAATGTTAAAACAAAAACTCGCGAATATCTCCGAAACGGTTCGATAGAATGTCGCAAATTTTGGTGTGAAAGGGCTCCCTATTTTTACCTGAAAACCCTCCAAATTTGGTGCTTCTAGTTTCCATAGTTTTTTATGGCGAATTTTTGAAGGTTTAAAAAATAGCCCAAAAACCGAACGGAAATTCCCTACAGAAACTCCATTCGCGAATTTTAAAAATCCGAGATAGCCAAAATGTTGCTCTCGAAGAGTAGATCAATTTAAAAAAAAAGTTTCTCTCTAGGCCCAATAGGACCCTACTTTCATAGGGTCAAAGTTCACGAATTTGACACATTTCGGCCGCGACAATTCCCTATAACCGTTGCACCGAATTTCAAACCGCTCACACAGTACTTCCCATTGAGACACATGAACAATCCCCCGCAAGCGTTTTCTCGTAGCTCAATTTTTGACCCCGGCGCAAGCGTCCGAAATTTCGATGGGGTCACGGAAATGGTCACGGAAATGGGCCAAACTTTGACCCCCCATATCTCGGGCCCTAATTGTCCGATCGACTTGAAATTTGAAACGTGGCCTAACAGGGTTTCGGCCTTCCTCCACATGCTCGCCAATCGCAACTCACCATGGGGGGTCCGGGCCTTTTCGCCGTAAAATTAAACAAAAACTCGCGAATATCTCCGAAACGGTTCTATGGAATGTCGCAAATTTTGGTGTGAAAGGGCTCCCTATTTTTACCTACAAACCCTTCAAATTTGGTGGTCCTAGCTTCTATAGTTTTTTTATGGCGAATTTTTGAAGGTTTAAAAAATAGCCCAAAAATCGAACGGAAATTCCCTACAGAAACTCCATTCGCGAATTTTAAAAATCCGAGATAGCCAAAATGTTGCTCTCGAACAGTCCATCAATTTAAGAAAAAAGTTTCTCTCTAGGCCAAATAGGACCCGACTTTCATAGGGTCAAAGTTCACGAATTTGACACATTTCGGCCGCGACAATTCCCTATAACCGTTGCACCGAATTTTAAACCGCTCACACAGTACTTCCCATTGAGACACATGAACAATCCCCCGCAAGCGTTTTCTCGTAGCTCAAATGTTGACCCCGGCCCAAGCGTCCGAAATTTCGATGGGGTCACGGAAATGGGCCAAATTTTGACACCCCATATCTCGGGCCCTAATTGTCCGATCGACTTGAAATTTGAAACGTGGCCTAACAGGGTTTCGGCCTTCCTCCCCATGCTCGCCAATCGCGGCTCACCATGGGGGTCCGGGCCTTTTCGCCGTAATGTTAAAACAAAAACTCGCGAATATCTCCGAAACGGTTCGATAGAATGTCGCAAATTTTGGTGTGAAAGGGCTCCCTATTTTTACCTGAAAACCCTCCAAATTTGGTGCTTCTAGTTTCCATAGTTTTTTATGGCGAATTTTTGAAGGTTTAAAAAATAGCCCAAAATTCGAACGGAAATTCCCTACAGAAACTCCATTCGCGAATTTTAAAACTCCGAGATACACAAAATGTTGCTCTCGAAGAGTACATTAATTTAAAAAAAAAGTTTCTCTCTAAGCCCAATAGGACCCGACTTTCATAGGGTCAATGTTCACGAATTTTACACATTTCGGCCGCGACAATTCCCTATAACCGTTGCACCGAATTTCAAACCGCTCACACAGTACTTCCCATTGAGACACATGATCTATCCCCAGCAAACGTTTTCTCGTAGCTCCATTTTTGACCCCGGCGCAAGCGAACGAAATTTCGATGGTAGCCGCCCCAATGGTCACGGAAATGGGCCAAACTTTGACCCCCCCTATCTCGGGCCCTAATTGTCCGATCGACTTGAAATTTGAAACGTGGCCTAACAGGGTTTCGGCCTTACTCCCCATGCTCGCCAATCGCGGCTCACCATGGGGGTCCGGGCCTTTTCGCCGTAATGTTAAAACAAAAACTCGCGAATATCTCCGAAACGGTTCGATAGAATGTCGCAAATTTTGGTGTGAAAGGGCTCCCTATTTTTACCTGAAAACCCTCCAAATTTGGTGCTTCTAGTTTCCATAGTTTTTTATGGCGAATTTTTGAAGGTTTAAAAAATAGCCCAAAAACCGAACGGAAATTCCCTACAGAAACTCCATTCGCGAATTTTAAAAATCCGAGATAGCCAAAATGTTGCTCTCGAAGAGTACATCAATTTAAAAAAAAAGTTTCTCTCTAGGCCCAATAGGACCCGACTTTCATAGGGTCAAAGTTCACGAATTTGACACATTTCGGCCGCGACAATTCCCTATAACCGTTGCACCGAATTTCAAACCGCTCACACAGTACTTCCCATTGAGACACATGAACAATCCCCAGCAAGCGTTTTCTCGTAGCTCAATTTTTGACCCCGGCGCAAGCGTCCGAAATTTCGATGGGGTCACGGAAATGGTCACGGAAATGGGCCAAACTTTGACCCCCCATATCTCGGGCCCTAATTGTCCGATCGACTAGAAATTTGAAACGTGGCCTAACAGGGTTTCGGCCTTCCTCCACATGCTCGCCAATCGCGGCTCACCATGGGGGGTCCGGGCCTTTTCGCCGTAAATTTAAACAAAAACTCGCGAATATCTCCGAAACGTTTCTATGGAATGTCGCAAATTTTGGTGTGAAAGGGCTCCCTATTTTTACCTACAAACCCTCCAAATTTGGTAGTCCTAGCTTCCATAGTTTTTTTATGACGAATTTTTGAATGTTTAAAAAATAGCCCAAAAATCGAACGGAAATTCCCTACAGAAACTACATTCGCGAATTTTAAAAATCCGAGATAGCCAAAATGTTGCTCTCGAAGAGTCCATCAATTTAAGAAAAAAGTTTCTCTCTAAGCCCAATAGGACACGACTTTCATAGGGTCAAAGTTCACGAATTTGACACATTTCGGCCGCGACAATTCCCTATAACCGTTGCACCCAATTTAAAACCGCTCACACAGTACTTCCCATTGAGACACATGAACAATCCCCAGCAAGCGTTTTCTCGTAGCTCAATTTTTGGACCCGGCGCAAGCGACCGAATTTTCGATGGGGGCCGCCCCAATGGTAACGGAAATGGGCCAAACTTTGACCCCCCATATCTCGGGCCCTAATTGTCCGATCGACTTGAAATTTGAAACGTGGCCTAACAGGGTTTCGGCCTTCCTCCCCATGCTCGCCAATCGCGGCTCACCATGGGGGCTCCGGGCCTTTTCGCCGTAATGTTAAAACAAAAACTCGCGAATATCTCCGAAACGGTTCGATAGAATGTCGCAAATTTTGGTGTGAAAGGGCTCCCTATTTTTACATACAAACCCTCCAAATTTGGTGGACCTAGCTTCCATAGTTTTTTTGTGGCGAATTTTTGAAGGTTTAAAAAATAGCCCAAAATTCGAACGGAAATTCCCTACAGAAACTCCATTCGCGAATTTTAAAACTCCGAGATACACAAAATGTTGCTCTCGAAGAGTACATCAATTTAAAAAAAAAGTTTCTCTCTAAGCCCAATAGGACCCGACTTTCATAGGGTCAAAGTTCACGAATTTTACACATTTCGGCCGCGACAATTCCCTATAACCGTTGCACCGAATTTCAAACCGCTCACACAGTACTTCCCATTGAGACACATGAACTATCCCCAGCAAACGTTTTCTCGTAGCTCCATTTTTGACCCCGGCGCAAGCGAACGAAATTTCGATGGGGGCCGTCCCAATGGTCACGGAAATGGGCCAAACTTTGACCCCCCATATCTCGGGCCCTAATTGTCCGATCGACTTGAAATTTGAAACGTGGCCTAACAGGGTTTCGGCCTTCCTCCCCATGCTCGCCAATCGCGCCTCACCATGGGGGGGTCCGGGCCTTTTCGCCGTAAAATTAAACAAAAACTCGCGAATATCTCCGAAACGGTTCGATAGAATGTCGCAAATTTTGGTGTGAAAGGTCTCCCTATTTTTACCTACAAACCCTTCAAATTTGGTGGTCCTAGCTTCCATAGTTTTTTTATGGCGAATTTTTGAAGGTTTAAAAAATAGCCCAAAAACCGAACGGAAATTCCCTACAGAAACTCCATTCGCGAATTTTAAAACTTCGAGATAGCCAAAATGTTGCTCTCGAAGAGTACATCAATTTAAAAAAAGAAGTTTCTCTCTAGGCCCATTAGGACCCGACTTTCATAGGGTCAAAGTTCACGAATTTTACACATTTCGGCCGCGACAATTCCCTATAACCGTTGCACCGAATTTCAAACCGCTCACACAGTACTTCCCATTGAGACACATGAACAATCCCCAGCAAGCGTTTTCTCGTAGCTCAATTTTTGACCCCGGCGCAAGCGACCGAAATTTCGATGGGGGCCGTCCCAATGGTCACGGAAATGGGCCAAACTTTGACCCCCCATATCTCGGGCCCTAATTGTCCGATCGACTTGAAATTTGAAACGTGGCCTAACAGGGTTTCGGCCTTCCTCCCCATGCTCGCCAATCGCGGCTCACCATGGGGGCTCCGGGCCTTTTCGCCGTAATGTTAAAACAAAAACTCGCGAATATCTCCGAAACGGTTCGATAGAATGTCGCAAATTTTGGTGAGAAAGGGCTCCCTATTTTTACCTACAAACCCTTCAAATTTGGTGGTCCTAGCTTTCATAGTTTTTTTATGGCGAATTTTTGAAGGTTTAAAAAATAGCCCAAAAATCGAACGGAAATTCCCTACAGAAACTCCATTCGCGAATTTTAAAAATCCAAGATAGCCAAAATGTTGCTCTCGAAGAGTCCATCAATTTAAAAAAAAAAGTTTCTCTCTAGACCCAATAGGACCCGACTTTCATAGGGTCAAGGTTAACGAATTTGACACATTTCGGCCGCGACAATTCCCTATAACCGTTGCACCGAATTTTAAACCGCTCACACAGTACTTCCCATTGAGACACATGAACAATCCCCCGCAAGCGTTTTCTCGTAGCTCAAATGTTGACCCCCGCGCAAGCGTCCGAAATTTCGATGGGGGTCACGGAAATGGGCCAAATTTTGACACCCCATATCTCGGGCCCTAATTGTCCGATCGACTTGAAATTTGAAACGTGGCCTAACAGGGTTTCGGCCTTCCTCCCCATGCTCGCCAATCGCGGCTCACCATCGGGGGTCCAGGCCGTTTCGCCGTAATGTTAAAACAAAAACTCGCGAATATCTCCGAAACGGTTCGATAGAATGTCGCAAATTTTGGTGTGAAAGGGCTCCCTATTTTTACCTACAAACCCTCCAAATTTGGTAGTCCTAGCTTCCATAGTTTTTTTATGACGAATTTTTGAATGTTTAAAAAATAGCCCAAAAATCGAACGGAAATTCCCTACAGAAACTCCATTCGCGAATTTTAAAAATCCGAGATAGCCAAAATGTTGCTCTCGAAGAGTCCATCAATTTAAGAAAAAAGTTTCTCTCTAAGCCCAATAGGACCCGACTTTCATAGGGTCAAATTTCACGAATTTGACACATTTCGACCGCGACAATTCCCTATAACCGTTGCACCCAATTTCAAACCACTCACACAGTACTTCCCATTGAGACACATGAACAATCCCCAGCAAGCGTTTTCTCGTAGCTCAATTTTTGGACCCGGCGCAAGCGACCGAATTTTCGATGGGGGCCGCCCCAATGGTCACGGAAATGGGCCAAACTTTGACCCCCCATATCTCGGGCCCTAATTGTCCGATCGACTTGAAATTTGAAACGTGGCCTAACAGGGTTTTGGCCTTCCTCCCCATGCTCGCCAATCGCGGCTCACCATGGGGGCTCCGGGCCTTTTCGCCGTAATGTTAAAACAAAAACTCGCGAATATCTCCGAAACGGTTCGATAGAATGTCGCAAATTTTGGTGTGAAAGGGCTCCCTTTTTTTACATAGAAACCCTCCAAATTTGGTGGTCCTAGCTTCCATAGTTTTTTTGTGGCGAATTTTTGAAGGTTTAAAAAATAGCCCAAAATTCGAACGGAAATTCCCTACAGAAACTCCATTCGCGAATTTTAAAACTCCGAGATACACAAAATGTTGCTCTCGAAGAGTACATTAATTTAAAAAAAAAGTTTCTCTCTAAGCCCAATAGGACCCGACTTTCATAGGGTCAAAGTTCACGAATTTTACACATTTCGGCCGCGACAATTCCCTATAACCGTTGCACCGAATTTCAAACCGCTCACACAGTACTTCCCATTGAGACACATGATCTATCCCCAGCAAACGTTTTCTCGTAGCTCCATTTTTGACCCCGGCGCAAGCGAACGAAATTTCGATGGGGGCCGCCCCAATGGTCACGGAAATGGGCCAAACTTTGACCCCCCCTATCTCGGGCCCTAATTGTCCGATCGACTTGAAATTTGAAACGTGGCCTAACAGGGTTTCGGCCTTCGTCCCCATGCTCGCCAATCGCGGCTCACCATTTGGGTCCGGGCCTTTTCGCCGTAATGTTAAAACAAAAACTCGCGAATATCTCCGAAACGGTTCGATAGAATGTCGCAAATTTTGGTGTGAAAGGGCTCCCTATTTTTACCTGAAAACCCTCCAAATTTGGTGCTTCTAGTTTCCATAGTTTTTTATGGCGAATTTTTGAAGTTTTAAAAAATAGCCCAAAAACCGAACGGAAATTCCCTACAGAAACTCCATTCGCGAATTTTAAAAATCCGAGATAGCCAAAATGTTGCTCTCGAAGAGTACATCAATTTAAAAAAAAAGTTTCTCTCTAGGCCCAATAGGACCCGACTTTCATAGGGTGAAAGTTCACGAATTTGACACATTTCGGCCGCGACAATTCCCTATAACCGTTGCACCGAATTTCAAACCGCTCACACAGTACTTCCCATTGAGACACATGAACAATCCCCCGCAAGCGTTTTCTCGTAGCTCAATTTTTGACCCCGGCGCAAGCGTCCGAAATTTCGATGGGGTCACGGAAATGGTCACGGAAATGGGCCAAACTTTGACCCCCCATATCTCGGGCCCTAATTGTCCGATCGACTTGAAATTTGAAACGTGGCCTAACAGGGTTTCGGCCTTCCTCCACATGCTCGCCAATCGCGGCTCACCATGGGGGGTCCGGGCCTTTTCGCCGTAAAATTAAACAAAAACTCGCGAATACCTCCGAAACGGTTCTATGGAATGTCGCAAATTTTGGTGTGAAAGGGCTCCCTATTTTTACCTACAAACCCTTCAAATTTGGTGGTCCTAGCTTCCATAGTTTTTTTATTGCGAATTTTTGATGGTTTAAAAAATAGTCCAAAAATCGAACGGAAATTCCCTACAGAAATTCCATTCGCGAATTTTAAAAATCCGAGATAGCCAAAATGTTGCTCTCGAACAGTCCATCAATTTAAAAAAAAAGTTTCTCTCTAGGCCCAATAGGACCCGACTTTCATAGGGTCAAGGTTAACGAATTTGACACATTTCGGCCGCGACAATTCCCTATAACCGTTGCACCGAATTTTAAACCGCTCACACAGTACTTCCCATTGAGACACATGAACAATCCCCCGCAAGCGTTTTCTCGTAGCTCAAATGTTGACCCCGGCCCAAGCGTCCGAAATTTCGATGGGGTCACGGAAATGGGCCAAATTTTGACACCCCATATCTCGGGCCCTAATTGTCCGATCGACTTGAAATTTGAAACGTGGCCTAACAGGGTTTCGGCCTTCCTCCCCATGCTCGCCAATCGCGGCTCACCATCGGGGGTCCAGGCCGTTTCGCCGTAATGTTAAAACAAAAACTCGCGAATATCTCCGAAACGGTTCGATAGAATGTCGCAAATTTTGGTGTGAAAGGGCTCCCTATTTTTACCTACAAACCCTCCAAATTTGGTAGTCCTAGCTTCCATAGTTTTTTTATGACGAATTTTTGAATGTTTAAAAAATAGCCCAAAAATCGAACGGAAATTCCCTACAGAAACTCCATTCGCGAATTTTAAAAATCCGAGATAGCCAAAATGTTGCTCTCGAAGAGTCCATCAATTTAAGAAAAAAGTTTCTCTCTAAGCCCAATAGGACACGACTTTCATAGGGTCAAAGTTCACGAATTTGACACATTTCGGCCGCGACAATTCCCTATAACCGTTGCACCCAATTTCAAACCGCTCACACAGTACTTCCCATTGAGACACATGAACAATCCCCAGCAAGCGTTTTCTCGTAGCTCAATTTTTGGACCCGGCGCAGGCGACCGAATTTTCGATGGGGGCCGCCCCAATGGTAACGGAAATGGGCCAAACTTTGACCCCCCATATCTCGGGCCCTAATTGTCCGATCGACTTGAAATTTGAAACGTGGCCTAACAGGGTTTCGGCCTTCCTCCCCATGCTCGCCAATCGCGGCTCACCATGGGGGCTCCGGGCCTTTTCGCCGTAATGTTAAAACAAAAACTCGCGAATATCTCCGAAACGGTTCGATAGAATGTCGCAAATTTTGGTGTGAAAGGGCTCCCTTTTTTTACATAGAAACCCTCCAAATTTGGTGGTCCTAGCTTCCATAGTTTTTTTGTGGCGAATTTTTGAAGGTTTAAAAAATAGCCCAAAATTCGAACGGAAATTCCCTACAGAAACTCCATTCGCGAATTTTAAAACTCCGAGATACACAAAATGTTGCTCTCGAAGAGTACATTAATTTAAAAAAAAAGTTTCTCTCTAAGCCCAATAGGACCCGACTTTCATAGGGTCAAAGTTCACGAATTTTACACATTTCGGCCGCGACAATTCCCTATAACCGTTGCACCGAATTTCAAACCGCTCACACAGTACTTCCCATTGAGACACATGATCTATCCCCAGCAAACGTTTTCTCGTAGCTCCATTTTTGACCCCGGCGCAAGCGAACGAAATTTCGATGGGGGCCGCCCCAATGGTCACGGAAATGGGCCAAACTTTGACCCCCCCTATCTCGGGCCCTAATTGTCCGATCGACTTGAAATTTGAAACGTGGCCTAACAGGGTTTCGGCCTTCCTCCCCATGCTCGCCAATCGCGGCTCACCATTTGGGTCCGGGCCTTTTCGCCGTAATGTTAAAACAAAAACTCGCGAATATCTCCGAAACGGTTCGATAGAATGTCGCAAATTTTGGTGTGAAAGGGCTCCCTATTTTTACCTGAAAACCCTCCAAATTTGGTGCTTCTAGTTTCCATAGTTTTTTATGGCGAATTTTTGAAGTTTTAAAAAATAGCCCAAAAACCGAACGGAAATTCCCTACAGAAACTCCATTCGCGAATTTTAAAAATCCGAGATAGCCAAAATGTTGCTCTCGAAGAGTACATCAATTTAAAAAAAAAGTTTCTCTCTAGGCCCAATAGGACCCGACTTTCATAGGGTGAAAGTTCACGAATTTGACACATTTCGGCCGCGACAATTCCCTATAACCGTTGCACCGAATTTCAAACCGCTCACACAGTACTTCCCATTGAGACACATGAACAATCCCCCGCAAGCGTTTTCTCGTAGCTCAATTTTTGACCCCGGCGCAAGCGTCCGAAATTTCGATGGGGTCACGGAAATGGTCACGGAAATGGGCCAAACTTTGACCCCCCATATCTCGGGCCCTAATTGTCCGATCGACTTGAAATTTGAAACGTGGCCTAACAGGGTTTCGGCCTTCCTCCACATGCTCGCCAATCGCGGCTCACCATGGGGGGTCCGGGCCTTTTCGCCGTAAAATTAAACAAAAACTCGCGAATACCTCCGAAACGGTTCTATGGAATGTCGCAAATTTTGGTGTGAAAGGGCTCCCTATTTTTACCTACAAACCCTTCAAATTTGGTGGTCCTAGCTTCCATAGTTTTTTTATTGCGAATTTTTGATGGTTTAAAAAATAGCCCAAAAATCGAACGGAAATTCCCTACAGAAACTCCATTCGCGAATTTTAAAAATCCGAGATAGCCAAAATGTTGCTCTCGAACAGTCCATCAATTTAAAAAAAAAGTTTCTCTCTAGGCCCAATAGGACCCGACTTTCATAGGGTCAAGGTTAACGAATTTGACACATTTCGGCCGCGACAATTCCCTATAACCGTTGCACCGAATTTTAAACCGCTCACACAGTACTTCCCATTGAGACACATGAACAATCCCCCGCAAGCGTTTTCTCGTAGCTCAAATGTTGACCCCGGCCCAAGCGTCCGAAATTTCGATGGGGTCACGGAAATGGGCCAAATTTTGACACCCCATATCTCGGGCCCTAATTGTCCGATCGACTTGAAATTTGAAACGTGGCCTAACAGGGTTTCGGCCTTCCTCCCCATGCTCGCCAATCGCGGCTCACCATCGGGGGTCCAGGCCGTTTCGCCGTAATGTTAAAACAAAAACTCGCGAATATCTCCGAAACGGTTCGATAGAATGTCGCAAATTTTGGTGTGAAAGGGCTCCCTATTTTTACCTACAAACCCTCCAAATTTGGTAGTCCTAGCTTCCATAGTTTTTTTATGACGAATTTTTGAATGTTTAAAAAATAGCCCAAAAATCGAACGGAAATTCCCTACAGAAACTCCATTCGCGAATTTTAAAAATCCGAGATAGCCAAAATGTTGCTCTCGAAGAGTCCATCAATTTAAGAAAAAAGTTTCTCTCTAAGCCCAATAGGACACGACTTTCATAGGGTCAAAGTTCACGAATTTGACACATTTCGGCCGCGACAATTCCCTATAACCGTTGCACCCAATTTCAAACCGCTCACACAGTACTTCCCATTGAGACACATGAACAATCCCCAGCAAGCGTTTTCTCGTAGCTCAATTTTTGGACCCGGCGCAAGCGACCGAATTTTCGATGGGGGCCGTCCCAATGGTCACGGAAATGGGCCAAACTTTGACCCCCCATATCTCAGGCCCTAATTGTCCGATCGACTTGAAATTTGAAACGTGGCCTAACAGGGTTTCGGCCTTCCTCCCCATGCTCGCCAATCGCGGCTCACCATGGGGGCTCCGGGCCTTTTCGCCGTAATGTTAAAACAAAAACTCGCGAATATCTCCGAAACGGTTCGATAGAATGTCGCAAATTTTGGTGTGAAAGGGCTCCCTATTTTTACCTACAAACCCTTCAAATTTGGTGGTCCTAGCTTCCATAGTTTTTTTATGGCGAATTTTTGAAGGTTTAAAAAATAGCCCAAAAATCGAACGGAAATTCCCTACAGAAACTCCATTCGCGAATTTTAAAAATCCGAGATAGCCAAAATGTTGCTCTCGAACAGTCCATCAATTTAAAAAAAAAAGTTTCTCTCTAGGCCCAATAGGACCCGACTTTCATAGGGTCAAGGTTAACGAATTTGACACATTTCGGCCGCGACTATTCCCTATAACCGTTGCACCGAATTTTAAACCGCTCACACAGTACTTCCCATTGAGACACATGAACAATCCCCCGCAAGCGTTTTCTCGTAGCTCAAATGTTGACCCCGGCGCAAGCGTCCGAAATTTCGATGGGGTCACGGAAATGGGCCAAATTTTGACACCCCATATCTCGGGCCCTAATTGTCCGATCGACTTGAAATTTGAAACGTGGCCTAACAGGGTTTCGGCCTTCCTCCCCATGCTCGCCAATCGCGGCTCACCATCGGGGGTCCAGGCCGTTTCGCCGTAATGTTAAAACAAAAACTCGCGAATATCTCCGAAACGGTTCGATAGAATGTCGCAAATTTTGGTGTGAAAGGGCTCCCTATTTTTACCTACAAACCCTTCAAATTTGGTAGTCCTAGCTTCCATAGTTTTTTTATGACGAATTTTTGAATGTTTAAAAAATAGCCCAAAAATCGAACGGAAATTCCCTACAGAAACTCCATTCGCGAATTTTAAAAATCCGAGATAGCCAAAATGTTGCTCTCGAAGAGTCCATCAATTTAAGAAAAAAGTTTCTCTCTAAGCCCAATAGGACACGACTTTCATAGGGTCAAAGTTCACGAATTTGACACATTTCGGCCGCGACAATTCCCTATAACCGTTGCACCCAATTTCAAACCGCTCACACAGTACTTCCCATTGAGACACATGAACAATCCCCAGCAAGCGTTTTCTCGTAGCTCAACTTTTGGACCCGGCGCAAGCGACCGAATTTTCGATGGGGGCCGCCCCAATGGTAACGGAAATGGGCCAAATTTTGACCCCCCATATCTCGGGCCCTAATTGTCCGATCGACTTGAAATTTGAAACGTGGCCTAACAGGGTTTCGGCCTTCCTCCCCATGCTCGCCAATCGCGGCTCACCATGGGGGCTCCGGGCCTTTTCGCCGTAATGTTAAAACAAAAACTCGCGAATATCTCCGAAACGGTTCGATAGAATGTCGCAAATTTTGGTGTGAAAGGGCTCCCTATTTTTACATACAAACCCTCCAAATTTGGTGGACCTAGCTTCCATAGTTTTTTTGTGGCGAATTTTTGAAGGTTTAAAAAATAGCCCAAAATTCGAACGGAAATTCCCTACAGAAACTCCATTCGCGAATTTTAAAACTCCGAGATAGCCAAAATGTTGCTCTCGAAGAGTACATCAATTTAAAAAAAGAAGTTTCTCTCTAGGCCCAATAGGACCCGACTTTCATAGGGTCAAAGTTCACGAATTTTACACATTTCGGCCGCGACAATTCCCTATAACCGTTGCACCGAATTTCAAACCGCTCACACAGTACTTCCCATTGAGACACATGAACAATCCCCAGCAAGCGTTTTCTCGTAGCTCAATTTTTGACCCCGGCGCAAGCGACCGAAATTTCGATGGGGGCCGTCCCAATGGTCACGGAAATGGGCCAAACTTTGACCCCCCATATCTCGGGCCCTAATTGTCCGATCGACTTGAAATTTGAAACGTGGCCTAACAGGGTTTCGGCCTTCCTCCCCATGCTCGCCAATCGCGGCTCACCATGGGGGCTCCGGGCCTTTTCGCCGTAATGTTAAAACAAAAACTCGCGAATATCTCCGAAACGGTTCGATAGAATGTCGCAAATTTTGGTGTGAAAGGACTCCCTATTTTTACCTGAAAACCCTCCAAATTTGGTGCTTCTAGTTTCCATAGTTTTTTATGGCGAATTTTTGAAGGTTTAAAAAATAGCCCAAAAACCGAACGGAAATTCCCTACAGAAACTCCATTCGCGAATTTTAAAACTCCGAGATAGCCAAAATGTTGCTCTCGAAGAGTACATCAATTTAAAAAAAAAAGTTTCTCTCTAAGCCCAATAGGACCCGACATTCATAGGGTCAAAGTTCACGAATTTCACACATTTCGGCCGCGACAATTCCCTATAACCGTTGCACCGAATTTCAAACCGCTCACACAGTACTTCCCATTGAGACACATGAACAATCCCCAGCAAGCGTTTTCTTGTAACTCAATTTTTGGACCCGGCGCAAGCGACCGAATTTTCGATGGGCGCCGCCCCAATGGTCACGGAAATGGGCCAAACTTTGACCCCCCATATCTCAGGCCCTAATTGTCCGATCGACTTGAAATTTGAAACGTGGCCTAACAGGGTTTCGGCCTTCCTCCCCATGCTCGCCAATCGCGGCTCACCATGGGGGCTCCGGGCCTTTTCGCCGTAATGTTAAAACAAAAACTCGCGAATATCTCCGAAACGGTTCGATAGAATGTCGCAAATTTTGGTGTGAAAGGGCTCCCTATTTTTACCTACAAACCCTTCAAATTTGGTGGTCCTAGCTTCCATAGTTTTTTTATGGCGAATTTTTGAAGGTTTAAAAAATAGCCCAAAAATCGAACGGAAATTCCCTACAGAAACTCCATTCGCGAATTTTAAAAATCCGAGATAGCCAAAATGTTGCTCTCGAACAGTCCATCAATTTAAAAAAAAAAGTTTCTCTCTAGGCCCAATAGGACCCGACTTTCATAGGGTCAAGGTTAACGAATTTGACACATTTCGGCCGCGACTATTCCCTATAACCGTTGCACCGAATTTTAAACCGCTCACACAGTACTTCCCATTGAGACACATGAACAATCCCCCGCAAGCGTTTTCTCGTAGCTCAAATGTTGACCCCGGCGCAAGCGTCCGAAATTTCGATGGGGTCACGGAAATGGGCCAAATTTTGACACCCCATATCTCGGGCCCTAATTGTCCGATCGACTTGAAATTTGAAACGTGGCCTAACAGGGTTTCGGCCTTCCTCCCCATGCTCGCCAATCGCGGCTCACCATCGGGGGTCCAGGCCGTTTCGCCGTAATGTTAAAACAAAAACTCGCGAATATCTCCGAAACGGTTCGATAGAATGTCGCAAATTTTGGTGTGAAAGGGCTCCCTATTTTTACCTACAAACCCTTCAAATTTGGTAGTCCTAGCTTCCATAGTTTTTTTATGACGAATTTTTGAATGTTTAAAAAATAGCCCAAAAATCGAACGGAAATTCCCTACAGAAACTCCATTCGCGAATTTTAAAAATCCGAGATAGCCAAAATGTTGCTCTCGAAGAGTCCATCAATTTAAGAAAAAAGTTTCTCTCTAAGCCCAATAGGACACGACTTTCATAGGGTCAAAGTTCACGAATTTGACACATTTCGGCCGCGACAATTCCCTATAACCGTTGCACCCAATTTCAAACCGCTCACACAGTACTTCCCATTGAGACACATGAACAATCCCCAGCAAGCGTTTTCTCGTAGCTCAATTTTTGACCCCGGCGCAAGCGACCGAAATTTCGATGGGGGCCGTCCCAATGGTCACGGAAATGGGCCAAACTTTGACCCCCCATATCTCGGGCCCTAATTGTCCGATCGACTTGAAATTTGAAACGTGGCCTAACAGGGTTTCGGCCTTCCTCCCCATGCTCGCCAATCGCGGCTCACCATGGGGGCTCCGGGCCTTTTCGCCGTAATGTTAAAACAAAAACTCGCGAATATCTCCGAAACGGTTCGATAGAATGTCGCAAATTTTGGTGTGAAAGGACTCCCTATTTTTACCTGAAAACCCTCCAAATTTGGTGCTTCTAGTTTCCATAGTTTTTTATGGCGAATTTTTGAAGGTTTAAAAAATAGCCCAAAAACCGAACGGAAATTCCCTACAGAAACTCCATTCGCGAATTTTAAAACTCCGAGATAGCCAAAATGTTGCTCTCGAAGAGTACATCAATTTAAAAAAAAAAGTTTCTCTCTAAGCCCAATAGGACCCGACATTCATAGGGTCAAAGTTCACGAATTTCACACATTTCGGCCGCGACAATTCCCTATAACCGTTGCACCGAATTTCAAACCGCTCACACAGTACTTCCCATTGAGACACATGAACAATCCCCAGCAAGCGTTTTCTTGTAACTCAATTTTTGGACCCGGCGCAAGCGACCGAATTTTCGATGGGCGCCGCCCCAATGGTCACGGAAATGGGCCAAACTTTGACCCCCCATATCTCAGGCCCTAATTGTCCGATCGACTTGAAATTTGAAACGTGGCCTAACAGGGTTTCGGCCTTCCTCCCCATGCTCGCCAATCGCGGCTCACCATGGGGGCTCCGGGCCTTTTCGCCGTAATGTTAAAACAAAAACTCGCGAATATCTCCGAAACGGTTCGATAGAATGTCGCAAATTTTGGTGTGAAAGGGCTCCCTATTTTTACCTACAAACCCTTCAAATTTGGTGGTCCTAGCTTCCATAGTTTTTTTATGGCGAATTTTTGAAGGTTTAAAAAATAGCCCAAAAATCGAACGGAAATTCCCTACAGAAACTCCATTCGCGAATTTTAAAAATCCGAGATAGCCAAAATGTTGCTCTCGAACAGTCCATCAATTTAAAAAAAAAGTTTCTCTCTAGGCCCAATAGGACCCGACTTTCATAGGGTCAAGGTTAACGAACTTGACACATTTCGGCCGCGACTATTCCCTATAACCGTTGCACCGAATTTTAAACCGCTCACACAGTACTTCCCATTGAGACACATGAACAATCCCCCGCAAGCGTTTTCTCGTAGCTCAAATGTTGACCCCGGCGCAAGCGTCCGAAATTTCGATGGGGTCACGGAAATGGGCCAAATTTTGACACCCCATATCTCGGGCCCTAATTGTCCGATCGACTTGAAATTTGAAACGTGGCCTAACAGGGTTTCGGCCTTCCTCCCCATGCTCGCCAATCGCGGCTCACCATCGGGGGTCCAGGCCGTTTCGCCGTAATGTTAAAACAAAAACTCGCGAATATCTCCGAAACGGTTCGATAGAATGTCGCAAATTTTGGTGTGAAAGGGCTCCCTATTTTTACCTACAAACCCTTCAAATTTGGTAGTCCTAGCTTCCATAGTTTTTTTATGACGAATTTTTGAATGTTTAAAAAATAGCCCAAAAATCGAACGGAAATTCCCTACAGAAACTCCATTCGCGAATTTTAAAAATCCGAGATAGCCAAAATGTTGCTCTCGAAGAGTCCATCAATTTAAGAAAAACGTTTCTCTCTAAGCCCAATAGGACACGACTTTCATAGGGTCAAAGTTCACGAATTTGACACATTTCGGCCGCGACAATTCCCTATAACCGTTGCACCCAATTTCAAACCGCTCACACAGTACTTCCCATTGAGACACATGAACAATCCCCAGCAAGCGTTTTCTCGTAGCTCAATTTTTGGACCCGGCGCAAGCGACCGAATTTTCGATGGGGGCCGCCCCAATGGTAACGGAAATGGGCCAAATTTTGACCCCCCATATCTCGGGCCCTAATTGTCCGATCGACTTGAAATTTGAAACGTGGCCTAACAGGGTTTCGGCCTTCCTCCCCATGCTCGCCAATCGCGGCTCACCATGGGGGCTCCGGGCCTTTTCGCCGTAATGTTAAAACAAAAACTCGCGAATATCTCCGAAACGGTTCGATAGAATGTCGCAAATTTTGGTGTGAAAGGGCTCCCTATTTTTACATACAAACCCTCCAAATTTGGTGGACCTAGCTTCCATAGTTTTTTTGTGGCGAATTTTTGAAGGTTTAAAAAATAGCCCAAAATTCGAACGGAAATTCCCTACAGAAACTCCATTCGCGAATTTTAAAACTCCGAGATACACAAAATGTTGCTCTCGAAGAGTACATCAATTTAAAAAAAAAGTTTCTCTCTAAGCCCAATAGGACCCGACTTTCATAGGGTCAAAGTTCACGAATTTTACACATTTCGGCCGCGACAATTCCCTATAACCGTTGCACCGAATTTCAAACCGCTCACACAGTACTTCCCATTGAGACACATGAACTATCCCCAGCAAACGTTTTCTCGTAGCTCCATTTTTGACCCCGGCGCAAGCGAACGAAATTTCGATGGGGGCCGCCCCAATGGTCACGGAAATGGGCCAAACTTTGACCCCCCATATCTCGGGCCCTAATTGTCCGATCGACTTGAAATTTGAAACGTGGCCTAACAGGGTTTCGGCCTTCCTCCCCATGCTCGCCAATCGCGCCTCACCATGGGGGGGTCCGGGCCTTTTCGCCGTAAATTTAAACAAAAACTCGCGAATATCTCCGAAACGGTTCTATGGAATGTCGCAAATTTTGGTGTGAAAGGGCTCCCTATTTTTACCTACAAACCCTTCAAATTTGGTGGTCCTAGCTTCCATAGTTTTTTTATGGCGAATTTTTGAAGGTTTAAAAAATAGCCCAAAAACCGAACGGAAATTCCCTACAGAAACTCCATTCGCGAATTTTAAAACTCCGAGATAGCCAAAATGTTGCTCTCGAAGAGTACATCAATTTAAAAAAAGAAGTTTCTCTCTAGGCCCAATAGGACCCGACTTTCATAGGGTCAAAGTTCACGAATTTTACACATTTCGGCCGCGACAATTCCCTATAACCGTTGCACCGAATTTCAAACCGCTCACACAGTACTTCCCATTGAGACACATGAACAATCCCCAGCAAGCGTTTTCTCGTAGCTCAATTTTTGACCCCGGCGCAAGCGACCGAAATTTCGATGGGGGCCGTCCCAATGGTCACGGAAATGGGCCAAACTTTGACCCCCCATATCTCGGGCCCTAATTGTCCGATCGACTTGAAATTTGAAACGTGGCCTAACAGGGTTTCGGCCTTCCTCCCCATGCTCGCCAATCGCGGCTCACCATGGGGGCTCCGGGCCTTTTCGCCGTAATGTTAAAACAAAAACTCGCGAATATCTCCGAAACGGTTCGATAGAATGTCGCAAATTTTGGTGTGAAAGGACTCCCTATTTTTACCTGAAAACCCTCCAAATTTGGTGCTTCTAGTTTCCATAGTTTTTTATGGCGAATTTTTGAAGGTTTAAAAAATAGCCCAAAAACCGAACGGAAATTCCCTACAGAAACTCCATTCGCGAATTTTAAAACTCCGAGATAGCCAAAATGTTGCTCTCGAAGAGTACATCAATTTAAAAAAAAAGTTTCTCTCTAAGCCCAATAGGACCCGACATTCATAGGGTCAAAGTTCACGAATTTTACACATTCCGGCCGCTGCAATTCCCTATAACCGTTGCACCGAATTTCAAACCGCTCACACAGTACTTCCCATTGAGACACATGAACAATCCCCAGCAAGCGTTTTCTCGTAGCTCAATTTTTGACCCCGGCGCAAGCGACCGAAATTTCGATGGGGGCCGTCCCAATGGTCACGGAAATGGGCCAAACTTTGACCCCCCATATCTCGGGCCCTAATTGTCCGATCGACTTGAAATTTGAAACGTGGCCTAACAGGGTTTCGGCCTTCCTCCCCATGCTCGCCAATCGCGGCTCACCATGGGGGCTCCGGGCCTTTTCGCCGTAATGTTAAAACAAAAACTCGCGAATATCTCCGAAACGGTTCGATAGAATATCGAAAATTTTGGTGTGAAAGGGTTCCCTATTTTTACCTGAAAACCTTCCAAATTTGGTGCTTCTAGTTTCCATAGTTTTTTATGGTGAATTTTTGAAGGTTTAAAAAATAGCCCAAAAACCGAACGGAAATTCCCTACAGAAACTCCATTCGCGAATTTTAAAAATCCGAGATAGCCAAAATGTTGCTCTCGAAGAGTACATCAATTTAAAAAAAAAGTTTCTCTCTAGGCCCAATAGGACCCGACTTTGATAGGGTCAAAGTTCACGAATTTGACACATTTCGGCCGCGACAATTCCCTATAACCGTTGCACCGAATTTCAAACCGCTCACACAGTACTTCCCATTGAGACACATGAACAATCACCCGCAAGCGTTTTCTCGTAGCTCAATTTTTGACCCCGGCGCAAGCGTCCGAAATTTCGATGGGGTCACGGAAATGGGCCAAACTTTGACCCCCATATCTCGGGCCCTAATTGTCCGATCGACTTGAAATTTGAAACGTGGCCTAACAGGCTTTCGGCCTTCCTCCACATGCTCGCCAATCGCGGCTCACCATGGGGGGTCCGGGCCTTTTCGCCGTAAAATTAAACAAAAACTCGCGAATATCTCCGAAAAGGTTCTATGGAATGTCGCAAATTTTGGTGTGAAAGGGCTCCCTATTTTTACCTACAAACCCTTCAAATTTGGTGGTCCTAGCTTCCATAGTTTTTTTAAGGCGAATTTTTGAAGGTTTAAAAAATAGCCCAAAAACCGAACGGAAATTCCCTACAGAAACTCCATTCGCGAATTTTAAAACTCCGAGATAGCCAAAATGTTGCTCTCGAAGAGTCCATCAATTTAAAAAAAGAAGTTTCTCTCTAGGCCCAATAGGACCCGACTTTCATAGGGTCAAAGTTCACGAATTTTACACATTTCGGCCGCGACAATTCCCTATAACCGTTGCACCGAATTTCAAAGCGCTCACACAGTACTTCCCATTGAGACACATGAACAATCCCCAGCAAGCGTTTTCTCGTAGCTCAATTTTTGACCCCGGCGCAAGCGACCGAAATTTCGATGGGGGCCGTCCCAATGGTCACGGAAATGGGCCAAACTTTGACCCCCCATATCTCGGGCCCTAATTGTCCGATCGACTTGAAATTTGAAACGTGGCCTAACAGGGTTTCGGCCTTCCTCCCCATGCTCGCCAATCGCGGCTCACCATGGGGGCTCCGGGCCTTTTCGCCGTAATGTTAAAACAAAAACTCGCGAATATCTCCGAAACGGTTCGATAGAATGTCGCAAATTTTGGTGTGAAAGGACTCCCTATTTTCACCTGAAAACCCTCCAAATTTGGTGCTTCTAGTTTCCATAGTTTTTTATGGCGAATTTTTGAAGGTTTAAAAAATAGCCCAAAAACCGAACGGAAATTCCCTACAGAAACTCCATTCGCGAATTTTAAAACTCCGAGATAGCCAAAATGTTGCTCTCGAAGAGTACATCAATTTAAAAAAAAAGTTTCTCTCTAAGCCCAATAGGACCCGACATTCATAGGGTCAAAGTTCACGAATTTTACACATTCCGGCCGCTGCAATTCCCTATAACCGTTGCACCGAATTTCAAACCGCTCACACAGTACTTCCCATTGAGACACATGAACAATCCCCAGCAAGCGTTTTCTCGTAGCTCAATTTTTGACCCCGGCGCAAGCGACCGAAATTTCGATGGGGGCCGTCCCAATGGTCACGGAAATGGGCCAAACTTTGACCCCCCATATCTCGGGCCCTAATTGTCCGATCGACTTGAAATTTGAAACGTGGCCTAACAGGGTTTCGGCCTTCCTCCCCATGCTCGCCAATCGCGGCTCACCATGGGGGCTCCGGGCCTTTTCGCCGTAATGTTAAAACAAAAACTCGCGAATATCTCCGAAACGGTTCGATAGAATGTCGAAAATTTTGGTGTGAAAGGGCTCCCTATTTTTACCTGAAAACCTTCCAAATTTGGTGCTTCTAGTTTCCATAGTTTTTTATGGCGAATTTTTGAAGGTTTAAAAAATAGCCCAAAAACCGAACGGAAATTCCCTACAGAAACTCCATTCGCGAATTTTAAAAATCCGAGATAGCCAAAATGTTGCTCTCGAAGAGTACATCAATTTAAAAAAAAAGTTTCTCTCTAGGCCCAATAGGACCCGACTTTCATAGGGTCAAAGTTCACGAATTTGACACATTCCGGCCGCTGCAATTCCCTATAACCGTTGCACCGAATTTCAAACCGCTCACACAGTACTTCCCATTGAGACACATGAACAATCCCCAGCAAGCGTTTTCTCGTAGCTCAATTTTTGACCCCGGCGCAAGCGACCGAAATTTCGATGGGGTCACGGAAATGGGCCAAACTTTGACCCCCATATCTCGGGCCCTAATTGTCCGATCGACTCGAAATTTGAAACGTGGCCTAACAGGCTTTCGGCCTTCCTCCACATGCTCGCCAATCGCGGCTCACCATGGGGGGTCCGGGCCTTTTCGCCGAAAAATTAAACAAAAACTCGCGAATATCTCCGAAAAGGTTCTATGGAATGTCGCAAATTTTGGTGTGAAAGGGCTCCCTATTTTTACCTACAAACCCTTCAAATTTGGTGGTCCTAGCTTCCATAGTTTTTTTATGGCGAATTTTTGAAGGTTTAAAAAATAGCCCAAAAATCGAACGGAAATTCCCTACAGAAACTCCATTCGCGAATTTTAAAAATCCGAGATAGCCAAAATGTTGCTCTCGAAGAGTCCATCAATTTAAGAAAAAAGTTTCTCTCTAAGCCCAATAGGACACGACTTTCATAGGGTCAAAGTTCACGAATTTGACACATTTCGGCCGCGACAATTCCCTATAACCGTTGCACCCAATTTCAAACCGCTCACACAGTACTTCCCATTGAGACACATGAACAATCCCCAGCAAGCGTTTTCTCGTAGCTCAATTTTTGGACCCGGCGCAAGCGACCGAATTTTCGATGGGGGCCGCCCCAATGGTAACGGAAATGGGCCAAATTTTGACCCCCCATATCTCGGGCCCTAATTGTCCGATCGACTTGAAATTTGAAACGTGGCCTAACAGGGTTTCGGCCTTCCTCCCCATGCTCGCCAATCGCGGCTCACCATGGGGGCTCCGGGCCTTTTCGCCGTAATGTTAAAACAAAAACTCGCGAATATCTCCGAAACGGTTCGATAGAATGTCGCAAATTTTGGTGTGAAAGGGCTCCCTATTTTTACATACAAACCCTCCAAATTTGGTGGACCTAGCTTCCATAGTTTTTTTGTGGCGAATTTTTGAAGGTTTAAAAAATAGCCCAAAATTCGAACGGAAATTCCCTACAGAAACTCCATTCGCGAATTTTAAAACTCCGAGATACACAAAATGTTGCTCTCGAAGAGTACATCAATTTAAAAAAAAAGTTTCTCTCTAAGCCCAATAGGACCCGACTTTCATAGGGTCAAAGTTCACGAATTTTACACATTTCGGCCGCGACAATTCCCTATAACCGTTGCACCGAATTTCAAACCGCTCACACAGTACTTCCCATTGAGACACATGAACTATCCCCAGCAAACGTTTTCTCGTAGCTCCATTTTTGACCCCGGCGCAAGCGAACGAAATTTCGATGGGGGCCGCCCCAATGGTCACGGAAATGGGCCAAACTTTGACCCCCCATATCTCGGGCCCTAATTGTCCGATCGACTTGAAATTTGAAACGTGGCCTAACAGGGTTTCGGCCTTCCTCCCCATGCTCGCCAATCGAGCCTCACCATGGGGGGGTCCGGGCCTTTTCGCCGTAAATTTAAACAAAAACTCGCGAATATCTCCGAAACGGTTCTATGGAATGTCGCAAATTTTGGTGTGAAAGGGCTCCCTATTTTTACCTACAAACCCTTCAAATTTGGTGGTCCTAGCTTCCATAGTTTTTTTATGGCGAATTTTTGAAGGTTTAAAAAATAGCCCAAAAACCGAACGGAAATTCCCTACAGAAACTCCATTCGCGAATTTTAAAACTCCGAGATAGCCAAAATGTTGCTCTCGAAGAGTCCATCAATTTAAAAAAAGAAGTTTCTCTCTAGGCCCAATAGGACCCGACTTTCATAGGGTCAAAGTTCACGAATTTTACACATTTCGGCCGCGACAATTCCCTATAACCGTTGCACCGAATTTCAAACCGCTCACACAGTACTTCCCATTGAGACACATGAACAATCCCCAGCAAGCGTTTTCTCGTAGCTCAATTTTTGACCCCGGCGCAAGCGACCGAAATTTCGATGGGGGCCGTCCCAATGGTCACGGAAATGGGCCAAACTTTGACCCCCCATATCTCGGGCCCTAATTGTCCGATCGACTTGAAATTTGAAACGTGGCCTAACAGGGTTTCGGCCTTCCTCCCCATGCTCGCCAATCGCGGCTCACCATGGGGGCTCCGGGCCTTTTCGCCGTAATGTTAAAACAAAAACTCGCGAATATCTCCGAAACGGTTCGATAGAATGTCGCAAATTTTGGTGTGAAAGGACTCCCTATTTTTACCTGAAAACCCTCCAAATTTGGTGCTTCTAGTTTCCATAGTTTTTTATGGCGAATTTTTGAAGGTTTAAAAAATAGCCCAAAAACCGAACGGAAATTCCCTACAGAAACTCCATTCGCGAATTTTAAAACTCCGAGATAGCCAAAATGTTGCTCTCGAAGAGTACATCAATTTAAAAAAAAAAGTTTCTCTCTAAGCCCAATAGGACCCGACATTCATAGGGTCAAAGTTCACGAATTTTACACATTCCGGCCGCTGCAATTCCCTATAACCGTTGCACCGAATTTCAAACCGCTCACACAGTACTTCCCATTGAGACACATGAACAATCCCCAGCAAGCGTTTTCTCGTAGCTCAATTTTTGACCCCGGCGCAAGCGACCGAAATTTCGATGGGGGCCGTCCCAATGGTCACGGAAATGGGCCAAACTTTGACCCCCCATATCTCGGGCCCTAATTGTCCGATCGACTTGAAATTTGAAACGTGGCCTAACAGGGTTTCGGCCTTCCTCCCCATGCTCGCCAATCGCGGCTCACCATGGGGGCTCCGGGCCTTTTCGCCGTAATGTTAAAACAAAAACTCGCGAATATCTCCGAAACGGTTCGATAGAATATCGAAAATTTTGGTGTGAAAGGGTTCCCTATTTTTACCTGAAAACCTTCCAAATTTGGTGCTTCTAGTTTCCATAGTTTTTTATGGTGAATTTTTGAAGGTTTAAAAAATAGCCCAAAAACCGAACGGAAATTCCCTACAGAAACTCCATTCGCGAATTTTAAAAATCCGAGATAGCCAAAATGTTGCTCTCGAAGAGTACATCAATTTAAAAAAAAAGTTTCTCTCTAGGCCCAATAGGACCCGACTTTGATAGGGTCAAAGTTCACGAATTTGACACATTTCGGCCGCGACAATTCCCTATAACCGTTGCACCGAATTTCAAACCGCTCACACAGTACTTCCCATTGAGACACATGAACAATCACCCGCAAGCGTTTTCTCGTAGCTCAATTTTTGACCCCGGCGCAAGCGTCCGAAATTTCGATGGGGTCACGGAAATGGGCCAAACTTTGACCCCCATATCTCGGGCCCTAATTGTCCGATCGACTTGAAATTTGAAACGTGGCCTAACAGGCTTTCGGCCTTCCTCCACATGCTCGCCAATCGCGGCTCACCATGGGGGGTCCGGGCCTTTTCGCCGTAAAATTAAACAAAAACTCGCGAATATCTCCGAAAAGGTTCTATGGAATGTCGCAAATTTTGGTGTGAAAGGGCTCCCTATTTTTACCTACAAACCCTTCAAATTTGGTGGTCCTAGCTTCCATAGTTTTTTTATGGCGAATTTTTGAAGGTTTAAAAAATAGCCCAAAAACCGAACGGAAATTCCCTACAGAAACTCCATTCGCGAATTTTAAAACTCCGAGATAGCCAAAATGTTGCTCTCGAAGAGTCCATCAATTTAAAAAAAGAAGTTTCTCTCTAGGCCCAATAGGACCCGACTTTCATAGGGTCAAAGTTCACGAATTTTACACATTTCGGCCGCGACAATTCCCTATAACCGTTGCACCGAATTTCAAAGCGCTCACACAGTACTTCCCATTGAGACACATGAACAATCCCCAGCAAGCGTTTTCTCGTAGCTCAATTTTTGACCCCGGCGCAAGCGACCGAAATTTCGATGGGGGCCGTCCCAATGGTCACGGAAATGGGCCAAACTTTGACCCCCCATATCTCGGGCCCTAATTGTCCGATCGACTTGAAATTTGAAACGTGGCCTAACAGGGTTTCGGCCTTCCTCCCCATGCTCGCCAATCGCGGCTCACCATGGGGGCTCCGGGCCTTTTCGCCGTAATGTTAAAACAAAAACTCGCGAATATCTCCGAAACGGTTCGATAGAATGTCGCAAATTTTGGTGTGAAAGGACTCCCTATTTTCACCTGAAAACCCTCCAAATTTGGTGCTTCTAGTTTCCATAGTTTTTTATGGCGAATTTTTGAAGGTTTAAAAAATAGCCCAAAAACCGAACGGAAATTCCCTACAGAAACTCCATTCGCGAATTTTAAAACTCCGAGATAGCCAAAATGTTGCTCTCGAAGAGTACATCAATTTAAAAAAAAAGTTTCTCTCTAAGCCCAATAGGACCCGACATTCATAGGGTCAAAGTTCACGAATTTTACACATTCCGGCCGCTGCAATTCCCTATAACCGTTGCACCGAATTTCAAACCGCTCACACAGTACTTCCCATTGAGACACATGAACAATCCCCAGCAAGCGTTTTCTCGTAGCTCAATTTTTGACCCCGGCGCAAGCGACCGAAATTTCGATGGGGGCCGTCCCAATGGTCACGGAAATGGGCCAAACTTTGACCCCCATATCTCGGGCCCTAATTGTCCGATCGACTTGAAATTTGAAACGTGGCCTAACAGGGTTTCGGCCTTCCTCCCCATGCTCGCCAATCGCGGCTCACCATGGGGGCTCCGGGCCTTTTCGCCGTAATGTTAAAACAAAAACTCGCGAATATCTCCGAAACGGTTCGATAGAATGTCGAAAATTTTGGTGTGAAAGGGCTCCCTATTTTTACCTGAAAACCTTCCAAATTTGGTGCTTCTAGTTTCCATAGTTTTTTATGGCGAATTTTTGAAGGTTTAAAAAATAGCCCAAAAACCGAACGGAAATTCCCTACAGAAACTCCATTCGCGAATTTTAAAAATCCGAGATAGCCAAAATGTTGCTCTCGAAGAGTACATCAATTTAAAAAAAAAGTTTCTCTCTAGGCCCAATAGGACCCGACTTTCATAGGGTCAAAGTTCACGAATTTGACACATTCCGGCCGCTGCAATTCCCTATAACCGTTGCACCGAATTTCAAACCGCTCACACAGTACTTCCCATTGAGACACATGAACAATCCCCAGCAAGCGTTTTCTCGTAGCTCAATTTTTGACCCCGGCGCAAGCGACCGAAATTTCGATGGGGTCACGGAAATGGGCCAAACTTTGACCCCCATATCTCGGGCCCTAATTGTCCGATCGACTCGAAATTTGAAACGTGGCCTAACAGGCTTTCGGCCTTCCTCCACATGCTCGCCAATCGCGGCTCACCATGGGGGGTCCGGGCCTTTTCGCCGAAAAATTAAACAAAAACTCGCGAATATCTCCGAAAAGGTTCTATGGAATGTCGCAAATTTTGGTGTGAAAGGGCTCCCTATTTTTACCTACAAACCCTTCAAATTTGGTGGTCCTAGCTTCCATAGTTTTTTTATGGCGAATTTTTGAAGGTTTAAAAAATAGCCCAAAAATCGAACGGAAATTCCCTACAGAAACTCCATTCGCGAATTTTAAAAATCCGAGATAGCCAAAATGTTGCTCTCGAAGAGTCCATCAATTTAAAAAAAAAAGTTTCTCTCTAGGCCCAATAGGACCCGACTTTCATAGGGTCAAGGTTAACGAATTTGACACATTTCGGCCGCGACAATTCCCTATAACCGTTGCACCGAATTTTAAACCGCTCACAGTACTTCCCATTGAGACACATGAACAATCCCCCGCAAGCGTTTTCTCGTAGCTCAAATGTTGACCCCGGCGCAAGCGTCCGAAATTTCGATGGGGTCACGGAAATGGGCCAAATTTTGAGACCTCATATCTCGGGCCCTAATTGTCCGATCGACTTGAAATTTGAAACGTGGCCTAACAGGTTTCGGCCTTCCTCCCCATGCTCGCCAATCGCGGCTCACCATCGGGGGTCCAGGCCGTTTCGCCGTAATGTTAAAACAAAAACTCGCGAATATCTCCGAAACGGTTCGATAGAATGTCGCAAATTTTGGTGTGAAAGGGCTCCTTATTTTTACATACAAACCCTCCAAATTTGGTGGACCTAGCTTCCATAGTTTTTTTGTGGCGAATTTTTGAAGGTTTAAAAAATAGCCCAAAATTCGAACGGAAATTCCCTACAGAAACTCCATTCGCGAATTTTAAAACTCCGAGATACACAAAATGTTGCTCTCGAAGAGTACATAAATGTAAAAAAAAAGTTTCTCTCTAAGCCCAATAGGACCCGACTTTCATAGGGTCAAAGTTCACGAATTTTACACATTTCGGCCGCGACAATTCCCTATAACCGTTGCACCGAATTTCAAACCGCTCACACAGTACTTCCCATTGAGACACATGAACTATCCCCAGCAAACGTTTTCTCGTAGCTCCATTTTTGACCCCGGCGCAAGGGAACGAAATTTCGATGGGGGCCGCCCCAATGGTCACGGAAATGGGCCAAACTTTGACCCCCCATATCTCGGGCCCTAATTGTCCGATCGACTTGAAATTTGAAACGTGGCCTAACAGGGTTTCGGCCTTCCTCCCCATGCTCGCCAATCGCGCCTCACCATGGGGGGGTCCGGGCCTTTTCGCCGTAAATTTAAACAAAAACTCGCGAATATCTCCGAAACGGTTCTATGGAATGTCGCAAATTTTGGTGTGAAAGGGCTCCCTATTTTTACCTACAAACCCTTCAAATTTGGTGGTCCTAGCTTCCATAGTTTTTTTATGGCGAATTTTTGAAGGTTTAAAAAATAGCCCAAAAACCGAACGGAAATTCCCTACAGAAACTCCATTCGCGAATTTTAAAACTCCGAGATAGCCAAAATGTTGCTCTCGAAGAGTACATCAATTTAAAAAAAGAAGTTTCTCTCTAGGCCCAATAGGACCCGACTTTCATAGGGTCAAAGTTCACGAATTTTACACATTTCGGCCGCGACAATTCCCTATAACCGTTGCACCGAATTTCAAACCGCTCACACAGTACTTCCCATTGAGACACATGAACAATCCCCAGCAAGCGTTTTCTCGTAGCTCAATTTTTGGACCCGGCGCAAGCGACCGAATTTTCGATGGGGGCCGCCCCAATGGTAACGGAAATGGGCCAAATTTTGACCCCCCATATCTCGGGCCCTAATTGTCCGATCGACTTGAAATTTGAAACGTGGCCTAACAGGGTTTCGGCCTTCCTCCCCATGCTCGCCAATCGCGGCTCACCATGGGGGCTCCGGGCCTTTTCGCCGTAAATTTAAACAAAAACTCGCGAATATCTCCGAAACGGTTCGATAGAATGTCGCAAATTTTGGTGTGAAAGGACTCCCTATTTTTACCTGAAAACCCTCCAAATTTGGTGCTTCTAGTTTCCATAGTTTTTTATGGCGAATTTTTGAAGGTTTAAAAAATAGCCCAAAAACCGAACGGAAATTCCCTACAGAAACTCCATTCGCGAATTTTAAAACTCCGAGATAGCCAAAATGTTGCTCTCGAAGAGTACATCAATTTAAAAAAAAAAGTTTCTCTCTAAGCCCAATAGGACCCGACATTCATAGGGTCAAAGTTCACGAATTTTACACATTCCGGCCGCTGCAATTCCCTATAACCGTTGCACCGAATTTCAAACCGCTCACACAGTACTTCCCATTGAGACACATGAACAATCCCCAGCAAGCGTTTTCTCGTAGCTCAATTTTTGACCCCGGCGCAAGCGACCGAAATTTCGATGGGGGCCGTCCCAATAGTCACGGAAATGGGCCAAACTTTGACCCCCCATATCTCGGGCCCTAATTGTCCGATCGACTTGAAATTTGAAACGTGGCCTAACAGGGTTTCGGCCTTCCTCCCCATGCTCGCCAATCGCGGCTCACCATGGGGGCTCCGGGCCTTTTCGCCGTAATGTTAAAACAAAAACTCGCGAATATCTCCGAAACGGTTCGATAGAATGTCGAAAATTTTGGTGTGAAAGGGTTCCCTATTTTTACCTGAAAACCTTCCAAATTTGGTGCTTCTAGTTTCCATAGTTTTTTATGGTGAATTTTTGAAGGTTTAAAAAATAGCCCAAAAACCGAACGGAAATTCCCTACAGAAACTCCATTCGCGAATTTTAAAAATCCGAGATAGCCAAAATGTTGCTCTCGAAGAGTACATCAATTTAAAAAAAAAGTTTCTCTCTAGGCCCAATAGGACCCGACTTTCATAGGGTCAAAGTTCACGAATTTGACACATTTCGGCCGCGACAATTCCCTATAACCGTTGCACCGAATTTCAAACCGCTCACACAGTACTTCCCATTGAGACACATGAACAATCACCCGCAAGCGTTTTCTCGTAGCTCAATTTTTGACCCCGGCGCAAGCGTCCGAAATTTCGATGGGGTCACGGAAATGGGCCAAACTTTGACCCCCATATCTCGGGCCCTAATTGTCCGATCGACTTGAAATTTGAAACGTGGCCTAACAGGCTTTCGGCCTTCCTCCACATGCTCGCCAATCGCGGCTCACCATGGGGGGTCCGGGCCTTTTCGCCGTAAAATTAAACAAAAACTCGCGAATATCTCCGAAAAGGTTCTATGGAATGTCGCAAATTTTGGTGTGAAAGGGCTCCCTATTTTTACCTACAAACCCTTCAAATTTGGTGGTCCTAGCTTCCATAGTTTTTTTATGGCGAATTTTTGAAGGTTTAAAAAATAGCCCAAAAACCGAACGGAAATTCCCTACAGAAACTCCATTCGCGAATTTTAAAACTCCGAGATAGCCAAAATGTTGCTCTCGAAGAGTCCATCAATTTAAAAAAAGAAGTTTCTCTCTAGGCCCAATAGGACCCGACTTTCATAGGGTCAAAGTTCACGAATTTTACACATTTCGGCCGCGACAATTCCCTATAACCGTTGCACCGAATTTCAAACCGCTCACACAGTACTTCCCATTGAGACACATGAACAATCCCCAGCAAGCGTTTTCTCGTAGCTCAATTTTTGACCCCGGCGCAAGCGACCGAAATTTCGATGGGGGCCGTCCCAATGGTCACGGAAATGGGCCAAACTTTGACCCCCCATATCTCGGGCCCTAATTGTCCGATCGACTTGAAATTTGAAACGTGGCCTAACAGGGTTTCGGCCTTCCTCCCCATGCTCGCCAATCGCGGCTCACCATGGGGGCTCCGGGCCTTTTCGCCGTAATGTTAAAACAAAACCTCGCGAATATCTCCGAAACGGTTCGATAGAATGTCGAAAATTTTGGTGTGAAAGGGCTCCCTATTTTTACCTGAAAACCTTCCAAATTTGGTGCTTCTAGTTTCCATAGTTTTTTATGGCGAATTTTTGAAGGTTTAAAAAATAGCCCAAAAATCGAACGGAAATTCCCTACAGAAACTCCATTCGCGAATTTTAAAAATCCGAGATAGCCAAAATGTTGCTCTCGAAGAGTCCATCAATTTAAAAAAAAAGTTTCTCTCTAGGCCCAATAGGACCCGACTTTCATAGGGTCAAGGTTAACGAATTTGACACATTTCGGCCGCGACAATTCCCTATAACCGTTGCACCGAATTTTAAACCGCTCACACAGTACTTCCCATTGAGACACATGAACAATCCCCCGCAAGCGTTTTCTCGTAGCTCAAATGTTGACCCCGGCGCAAGCGTCCGAAATTTCGATGGGGTCACGGAAATGGGCCAAATTTTGAGACCCCATATCTCGGGCCCTAATTGTCCGATCGACTTGAAATTTGAAACGTGGCCTTACAGGTTTCGGCCTTCCTCCCCATGCTCGCCAATCGCGGCTCACGATCGGGGGTCCAGGCCGTTTCGCCGTAATGTTAAAACAAAAACTCGCGAATATCTCCGAAACGGTTCGATAGAATGTCGCAAATTTTGGTGTGAAAGGGCTCCCTATTTTTACCTACAAACCCTCCAAATTTGGTAGTCCTAGCTTCCATAGTTTTTTTATGACGAATTTTTGAATGTTTAAAAAATAGCCCAAAAATCGAACGGAAATTCCCTACAGAAACTCCATTCGCGAATTTTAAAAATCCGAGATAGCCAAAATGTTGCTCTCGAAGAGTCCATCAATTTAAGAAAAAATTTTCTCTCTAACCCAATAGGACCCGACTTTCATAGGGTCAAAGTTCACGAATTTGACACATTTCGGCCGCGACAATTCCCTGTAACCGTTGCACCCAATTTCAAACCGCTCACACAGTACTTCCCATTGAGACACATGAACAATCCCCAGCAAGCGTTTTCTCGTAGCTCAATTTTTGGACCCGGCGCAAGCGACCGAATTTTCGATGGGGGCCGCCCCAATGGTCACGGAAATGGGCCAAACTTTGACCCCCCATATCTCGGGCCCTAATTGTCCGATCGACTTGAAATTTGAAACGTGGCCTAACAGGGTTTCAGCCTTCCTCCCCATGCTCGCCAATCGCGGCTCACCATGGGGGCTCCGGGCCTTTTCGCCGTAATGTTAAAACAAAAACTCGCGAATATCTCCGAAACGGTTTGATAGAATGTCGCAAATTTTGGTGTGAAAGGGCTCCCTATTTTTACATACAAACCCTCCAAATTTGGTGGATCTAGCTTCCATAGTTTTTTTGTGGCGAATTTTTGAATGTTTAAAAAATAGCCCAAAATTCGAACGGAAATTCCCTACAGAAACTCCATTCGCGAATTTTAAAACTCCGAGATACACAAAATGTTCCTCTCGAAGAGTACATCAATTTAAAAAAAAAGTTTCTCTCTAAGCCCAATAGGACCCGACTTTCATAGGGTCAAAGTTCACGAATTTTACACATTTCGGCCGCGACAATTCCCTATAACCGTTGCACCGAATTTCAAACCGCTCACACAGTACTTCCCATTGAGACACATGAACTATCCCCAGCAAACGTTTTCTCGTAGCTCCATTTTTGACCCCGGCGCAAGCGAACGAAATTTCGATGGGGGCCGCCCCAATGGTCACGGAAATGGGCCAAATTTTGACCCCCCATATCTCGGGCCCTAATTGTCCGATCGACTTGAAATTTGAAACGTGGCCTAACATGGTTTCGGCCTTCCTCCCCATGCTCGCCAATCGCGCCTCACCATGGGGGGTCCGGGCCTTTTCGCCGTAAAATTAAACAAAAACTCGCGAATATCTCCGAAACGGTTCGATAGAATGTCGCAAATTTTGGTGTGAAAGGTCTCCCTATTTTTACCTACAAACCCTTCAAATTTGGTGGTCCTAGCTTACATAGTTTTTTTATGGCGAATTTTTGAAGGTTTAAAAAATAGCCCAAAAACCGAACGGAAATTCCCTACAGAAACTCCATTCGCGAATTTTAAAACTCCGAGATAGCCAAAATTTTGCTCTCGAAGAGTACATCAATTTAAAAAAAAAAGTTTCTCTCTAAGCCCAATAGGACCCGACATTCATAGGGTCAAAGTTCACGAATTTTACACATTCCGGCCGCTACAATTCCCTATAACCGTTGCACCGAATTTCAAACCGCTCACACAGTACTTCCCATTGAGACACATGAACAATCCCCAGCAAGCGTTTTCTCGTAGCTCAATTTTTGACCCCGGCGCAAGCGACCGAAATTTCGATGGGGGCCGTCCCAATGGTCACGGAAATGGGCCAAAATTTGACCCCCCATATCTCGGGCCCTAATTGTCCGATCGACTTGAAATTTGAAACGTGGCCTAACAGGGTTTCGGCCTTCCTCCCCATGCTCGCCAATCGCGCCTCACCATGGGGGGTCCGGGCCTTTTCGCCGTAAAATTAAACAAAAACTCGCGAATATCTCCGAAACGGTTCGATAGAATGTCGCAAATTTTGGTGTGAAAGGGCTCCCTATTTTTACCTGAAAACCCTCCAAATTTGGTGCTTCTAGTTTCCATAGTTTTTTATGGCGAATTTTTGAAGGTTTAAAAAATAGCCCAAAAACCGAACGGAAATTCCCTACAGAAACTCCATTCGCGAATTTTAAAAATCCGAGATAGCCAAAATGTTGCTCTCGAAGAGTACATCAATTTAAAAAAAAGTTTCTCTCTAGGCCCAATAGGACCCGACTTTCATAGGGTCAAAGTTCACGAATTTGACACATTTCGGCCGCGACAATTCCCTATAACCGTTGCACCGAATTTCAAACCGCTCACACAGTACTTCCCATTGAGACACATGAACAATCCCCAGCAAGCGTTTTCTCGTAGCTCAATTTTTGACCCCGGCGCAAGCGACCGAAATTTCGATTGGAGCCGCCCCAATGGTCACGGAAATGGGCCAAACTTTGACCCCCCATATCTCGGGCCCTAATTGTCCGATCGACTTGAAATTTGAAACGTGGCTCAACAGTGTTTCGGCCTTCCTCCCCATGCTCGCCAATCGCGGCTCACCATGGGGGGTCCGGGCCTTTTCGCCGTAATTTTAAAACAAAAACTCGCGAATATCTCCGAAACGGTTCGATAGAATGTCGCAAATTTTGGTGTGAAAGGGCTCCCTATTTTTACCTACAAACCCTTCAAATTTGGTGGTCCTAGCTTCCATAGTTTTTTTATGGCGAATTTTTGAAGGTTTAAAAAATAGCCCAAAAATCGAACGGAAATTCCCTACACAAACTCCATTCGCGAATTTTAAAAATCCGAGATAGCCAAAATGTTGCTCTCGAACAGTCCATCAATTTAAAAAAAAAAGTTTCTCTCTAGGCCCAATAGGACCCGACTTTCATAGGGTCAAGGTTAACGAATTTGACACATTTCGGCCGCGACAATTCCCTATAACCGTTGCACCGAATTTTAAACCGCTCACACAGTACTTCCCATTGAGACACATGAACAATCCCCCGCAAGCGTTTTCTCGTAGCTCAAATGTTGACCCCGGCGCAAGCGTCCGAAATTTCGATGGGGTCACGGAAATGGGCCAAATTTTGACACCCCATATCTCGGGCCCTAATTGTCCGATCGACTTGAAATTTGAAACGTTACCTAACAGGGTTTCGGCCTTCCTCCCCATGCTCGCCAATCGCGGCTCACCATCGGGGGTCCAGGCCGTTTCGCCGTAATGTTAAAACAAAAACTCGCGAATATCTCCGAAACGGTTCGATAGAATGTCGCAAATTTTGGTGTGAAAGGGCTCCCTATTTTTACCTACAAACCCTTCAAATTTGGTAGTCCTAGCTTCCATAGTTTTTTTATGACGAATTTTTGAATGTTTAAAAAATAGCCCAAAAATCGAACGGAAATTCCCTACAGAAACTCCATTCGCGAATTTTAAAAATCCGAGATAGCCAAAATGTTGCTCTCGAAGAGTCCATCAATTTAAGAAAAAAGTTTCTCTCTAAGCCCAATAGGACACGACTTTCATAGGGTCAAAGTTCACGAATTTGACACATTTCGGCCGCGACAATTCCCTATAACCGTTGCACCCAATTTCAAACCGCTCACACAGTACTTCCCATTGAGACACATGAACAATCCCCAGCAAGCGTTTTCTCGTAGCTCAATTTTTGGACCCGGCGCAAGCGACCGAATTTTCGATGGGGGCCGCCCCAATGGTCACGGAAATGGGCCAAACTTTGACCCCTCATATCTCGGGCCCTAATTGTCCGATCGACTTGAAATTTGAAACGTGGCCTAACAGGGTTTCAGCCTTCCTCCCCATGCTCGCCAATCGCGGCTCACCATGGGGGCTCCGGGCCTTTTCGCCGTAATGTTAAAACAAAAACTCGCGAATATCTCCGAAACGGTTTGATAGAATGTCGCAAATTTTGGTGTGAAAGGGCTCCCTATTTTTACATACAAACCCTCCAAATTTGGTGGACCTAGCTTCCATAGTTTTTTTGTGGCGAATTTTTGAATGTTTAAAAAATAGCCCAAAATTCGAACGGAAATCCCCTACAGAAACTCCATTCGCGAATTTTAAAACTCCGAGATACACAAAATGTTCCTCTCGAAGAGTACATCAATTTAAAAAAAAAGTTTCTCTCTAAGCCCAATAGGACCCGACTTTCATAGGGTCAAAGTTCACGAATTTTACACATTTCGGCCGCGACAATTCCCTATAACCGTTGCACCGAATTTCAAACCGCTCACACAGTACTTCCCATTGAGACACATGAACTATCCCCAGCAAACGTTTTCTCGTAGCTCCATTTTTGACCCCGGCGCAAGCGAACGAAATTTCGATGGGGGCCGCCCCAATGGTCACGGAAATGGGCCAAATTTTGACCCCCCATATCTCGGGCCCTAATTGTCCGATCGACTTGAAATTTGAAACGTGGCCTAACAGGGTTTCGGCCTTCCTCCCCATGCTCGCCAATCGCGCCTCACCATGGGGGGTCCGGGCCTTTTCGCCGTAAAATTAAACAAAAACTCGCGAATATCTCCGAAACGGTTCGATAGAATGTCGCAAATTTTGGTGTGAAAGGTCTCCCTATTTTTACCTACAAACCCTTCAAATTTGGTGGTCCTAGCTTACATAGTTTTTTTATGGCGAATTTTTGAAGGTTTAAAAAATAGCCCAAAAACCGAACGGAAATTCCCTACAGAAACTCCATTCGCGAATTTTAAAACTCCGAGATAGCCAAAATGTTGCTCTCGAAGAGTACATCAATTTAAAAAAAAAGTTTCTCTCTAAGCCCAATAGGACCCGACATTCATAGGGTCAAAGTTCACGAATTTTACACATTCCGGCCGCTACAATTCCCTATAACCGTTGCACCGAATTTCAAACCGCTCACACAGTACCTCCCATTGAGACACATGAACAATCCCCAGCAAGCGTTTTCTCGTAGCTCAATTTTTGACCCCGGCGCAAGCGACCGAAATTTCGATGGGGGCCGTCCCAATGGTCACGGAAATGGGCCAAACTTTGACCCCCCATATCTCGGGCCCTAATTGTCCGATCGACTTGAAATTTGAAACGTGGCCTAACAGGGTTTCGGCCTTCCTCCCCATGCTCGCCAATCGCGCCTCACCATGGGGGGTCCGGGCCTTTTCCCCGTAAAATTAAACAAAAACTCGCGAATATCTCCGAAACGGTTCGATAGAATGTCGCAAATTTTGGTGTGAAAGGGCTCCCTATTTTTACCTGAAAACCCTCCAAATTTGGTGCTTCTAGTTTCCATAGTTTTTTATGGCGAATTTTTGAAGGTTTAAAAAATAGCCCAAAAACCGAACGGAAATTCCCTACAGAAACTCCATTCGCGAATTTTAAAAATCCGAGATAGCCAAAATGTTGCTCTCGAAGAGTACATCAATTTAAAAAAAAGTTTCTCTCTAGGCCCAATAGGACCCGACTTTCATAGGGTCAAAGTTCACGAATTTGACACATTTCGGCCGCGACAATTCCCTATAACCGTTGCACCGAATTTCAAACCGCTCACACAGTACTTCCCATTGAGACACATGAACAATCCCCAGCAAGCGTTTTCTCGTAGCTCAATTTTTGACCCCGGCGCAAGCGACCGAAATTTCGATTGGAGCCGCCCCAATGGTCACGGAAATGGGCCAAACTTTGACCCCCCATATCTCGGGCCCTAATTGTCCGATCGACTTGAAATTTGAAACGTGGCCTAACAGGGTTTCGGCCTTCCTCCCCATGCTCGCCAATCGCGGCTCACCATGGGGGGTCCGGGCCTTTTCGCCGTAATTTTAAAACAAAAACTCGCGAATATCTCCGAAACGGTTCGATAGAATGTCGCAAATTTTGGTGTGAAAGGGCTCCCTATTTTTACATACAAACCCTCCAAATTTGGTGGACCTAGCTTCCATAGTTTTTTTGTGGCGAATTTTTGAATGTTTAAAAAATAGCCCAAAATTCGAACGGAAATTCCCTACAGAAACTCCATTCGCGAATTTTAAAACTCCGAGATACACAAAATGTTGCTCTCGAAGAGTACATCAATTTAAAAAAAAAGTTTCTCTCTAAGCCCAATAGGACCCGACTTTCATAGGGTCAAAGTTCACGAGTTTTACACATTTCGGCCGCGACAATTCCCTATAACCGTTGCACCGAATTTCAAACCGCTCACACAGTACTTCCCATTGAGACACATGAACTATCCCCAGCAAACGTTTTCTCGTAGCTCCATTTTTGACCCCGGCGCAAGCGAACGAAATTTCGATGGGGGCCGCCCCAATGGTCACGGAAATGGGCCAAATTTTGACCCCCAATATCTCGGGCCCTAATTGTCCGATCGACTTGAAATTTGAAACGTGGCCTAACAGGGTTTCGGCCTTCCTCCCCATGCTCGCCAATCGCGCCTCACCATGGGGGGTCCGGGCCTTTTCGCCGTAAAATTAAACAAAAACTCGCGAATATCTCCGAAACGGTTCGATAGAATGTCGCAAATTTTGGTGTGAAAGGTCTCCCTATTTTTACCTACAAACCCTTCAAATTTGGTGGTCCTAGCTTCCATAGTTTTTTTATGGCGAATTTTTGAAGGTTTAAAAAATAGCCCAAAAACCGAACGGAAATTCCCTACAGAATCTCCATTCGCGAATTTTAAAACTCCGAGATAGCCAAAATGTTGCTCTCGAAGAGTACATCAATTTAAAAAAAAAGTTTCTCTCTAAGCCCAATAGGACCCGACATTCATAGGGTCAAAGTTCACGAATTTTACACATTCCGGCCGCTACAATTCCCTATAACCGTTGCACCGAATTTTAAACCGCTCACACAGTACTTCCCATTGAGACACATGAACAATCCCCCGCAAGCGTTTTCTCGTAGCTCAAATGTTGACCCCGGCGCAAGCGTCCGAAATTTCGATGGGGTCACGGAAATGGGCCAAATTTTGACACCCCATATCTCGGGCCCTAATTGTCCGATCGACTTGAAATTTGAAACGTGGCCTAACAGGGTTTCGGCCTTCCTCCCCATGCTCGCCAATCGCGCCTCACCATGGGGGGTCCGGGCCTTTTCGCCGTAAAATTAAACAAAAACTCGCGAATATCTCCGAAACGGTTCGATAGAATGTCGCAAATTTTGGTGTGAAAGGGCTCCCTATTTTTACCTGAAAACCCTCCAAATTTGGTGCTTCTAGTTTCCATAGTTTTTTATGGCGAATTTTTGAAGGTTTAAAAAATAGCCCAAAAACCGAACGGAAATTCCCTACAGAAACTCCATTCGCGAATTTTAAAAATCCGAGATAGCCAAAATGTTGCTCTCGAAGAGTACATCAATTTAAAAAAAAGTTTCTCTCTAGGCCCAATAGGACCCGACTTTCATAGGGTCAAAGTTCACGAATTTGACACATTTCGGCCGCGACAATTCCCTATAACCGTTGCACCGAATTTCAAACCGCTCACACAGTACTTCCCATTGAGACACATGAACAATCCCCAGCAAGCGTTTTCTCGTAGCTCAATTTTTGACCCCGGCGCAAGCGACCGAAATTTCGATTGGAGCCGCCCCAATGGTCACGGAAATGGGCCAAACTTTGACCCCCCATATCTCGGGCCCTAATTGTCCGATCGACTTGAAATTTGAAACGTGGCTCAACAGTGTTTCGGCCTTCCTCCCCATGCTCGCCAATCGCGGCTCACCATGGGGGGTCCGGGCCTTTTCGCCGTAATTTTAAAACAAAAACTCGCGAATATCTCCGAAACGGTTCGATAGAATGTCGCAAATTTTGGTGTGAAAGGGCTCCCTATTTTTACCTACAAACCCTTCAAATTTGGTGGTCCTAGCTTCCATAGTTTTTTTATGGCGAATTTTTGAAGGTTTAAAAAATAGCCCAAAAATCGAACGGAAATTCCCTACACAAACTCCATTCGCGAATTTTAAAAATCCGAGATAGCCAAAATGTTGCTCTCGAACAGTCCATCAATTTAAAAAAAAAAGTTTCTCTCTAGGCCCAATAGGACCCGACTTTCATAGGGTCAAGGTTAACGAATTTGACACATTTCGGCCGCGACAATTCCCTATAACCGTTGCACCGAATTTTAAACCGCTCACACAGTACTTCCCATTGAGACACATGAACAATCCCCCGCAAGCGTTTTCTCGTAGCTCAAATGTTGACCCCGGCGCAAGCGTCCGAAATTTCGATGGGGTCACGGAAATGGGCCAAATTTTGACACCCCATATCTCGGGCCCTAATTGTCCGATCGACTTGAAATTTGAAACGTTACCTAACAGGGTTTCGGCCTTCCTCCCCATGCTCGCCAATCGCGGCTCACCATCGGGGGTCCAGGCCGTTTCGCCGTAATGTTAAAACAAAAACTCGCGAATATCTCCGAAACGGTTCGATAGAATGTCGCAAATTTTGGTGTGAAAGGGCTCCCTATTTTTACCTACAAACCCTTCAAATTTGGTAGTCCTAGCTTCCATAGTTTTTTTATGACGAATTTTTGAATGTTTAAAAAATAGCCCAAAAATCGAACGGAAATTCCCTACAGAAACTCCATTCGCGAATTTTAAAAATCCGAGATAGCCAAAATGTTGCTCTCGAAGAGTCCATCAATTTAAGAAAAAAGTTTCTCTCTAAGCCCAATAGGACACGACTTTCATAGGGTCAAAGTTCACGAATTTGACACATTTCGGCCGCGACAATTCCCTATAACCGTTGCACCCAATTTCAAACCGCTCACACAGTACTTCCCATTGAGACACATGAACAATCCCCAGCAAGCGTTTTCTCGTAGCTCAATTTTTGGACCCGGCGCAAGCGACCGAATTTTCGATGGGGGCCGCCCCAATGGTCACGGAAATGGGCCAAACTTTGACCCCTCATATCTCGGGCCCTAATTGTCCGATCGACTTGAAATTTGAAACGTGGCCTAACAGGGTTTCAGCCTTCCTCCCCATGCTCGCCAATCGCGGCTCACCATGGGGGCTCCGGGCCTTTTCGCCGTAATGTTAAAACAAAAACTCGCGAATATCTCCGAAACGGTTTGATAGAATGTCGCAAATTTTGGTGTGAAAGGGCTCCCTATTTTTACATACAAACCCTCCAAATTTGGTGGACCTAGCTTCCATAGTTTTTTTGTGGCGAATTTTTGAATGTTTAAAAAATAGCCCAAAATTCGAACGGAAATCCCCTACAGAAACTCCATTCGCGAATTTTAAAACTCCGAGATACACAAAATGTTCCTCTCGAAGAGTACATCAATTTAAAAAAAAAGTTTCTCTCTAAGCCCAATAGGACCCGACTTTCATAGGGTCAAAGTTCACGAATTTTACACATTTCGGCCGCGACAATTCCCTATAACCGTTGCACCGAATTTCAAACCGCTCACACAGTACTTCCCATTGAGACACATGAACTATCCCCAGCAAACGTTTTCTCGTAGCTCCATTTTTGACCCCGGCGCAAGCGAACGAAATTTCGATGGGGGCCGCCCCAATGGTCACGGAAATGGGCCAAATTTTGACCCCCCATATCTCGGGCCCTAATTGTCCGATCGACTTGAAATTTGAAACGTGGCCTAACAGGGTTTCGGCCTTCCTCCCCATGCTCGCCAATCGCGCCTCACCATGGGGGGTCCGGGCCTTTTCGCCGTAAAATTAAACAAAAACTCGCGAATATCTCCGAAACGGTTCGATAGAATGTCGCAAATTTTGGTGTGAAAGGTCTCCCTATTTTTACCTACAAACCCTTCAAATTTGGTGGTCCTAGCTTACATAGTTTTTTTATGGCGAATTTTTGAAGGTTTAAAAAATAGCCCAAAAACCGAACGGAAATTCCCTACAGAAACTCCATTCGCGAATTTTAAAACTCCGAGATAGCCAAAATGTTGCTCTCGAAGAGTACATCAATTTAAAAAAAAAGTTTCTCTCTAAGCCCAATAGGACCCGACATTCATAGGGTCAAAGTTCACGAATTTTACACATTCCGGCCGCTACAATTCCCTATAACCGTTGCACCGAATTTCAAACCGCTCACACAGTACCTCCCATTGAGACACATGAACAATCCCCAGCAAGCGTTTTCTCGTAGCTCAATTTTTGACCCCGGCGCAAGCGACCGAAATTTCGATGGGGGCCGTCCCAATGGTCACGGAAATGGGCCAAACTTTGACCCCCCATATCTCGGGCCCTAATTGTCCGATCGACTTGAAATTTGAAACGTGGCCTAACAGGGTTTCGGCCTTCCTCCCCATGCTCGCCAATCGCGCCTCACCATGGGGGGTCCGGGCCTTTTCGCCGTAAAATTAAACAAAAACTCGCGAATATCTCCGAAACGGTTCGATAGAATGTCGCAAATTTTGGTGTGAAAGGGCTCCCTATTTTTACCTGAAAACCCTCCAAATTTGGTGCTTCTAGTTTCCATAGTTTTTTATGGCGAATTTTTGAAGGTTTAAAAAATAGCCCAAAAACCGAACGGAAATTCCCTACAGAAACTCCATTCGCGAATTTTAAAAATCCGAGATAGCCAAAATGTTGCTCTCGAAGAGTACATCAATTTAAAAAAAAGTTTCTCTCTAGGCCCAATAGGACCCGACTTTCATAGGGTCAAAGTTCACGAATTTGACACATTTCGGCCGCGACAATTCCCTATAACCGTTGCACCGAATTTCAAACCGCTCACACAGTACTTCCCATTGAGACACATGAACAATCCCCAGCAAGCGTTTTCTCGTAGCTCAATTTTTGACCCCGGCGCAAGCGACCGAAATTTCGATTGGAGCCGCCCCAATGGTCACGGAAATGGGCCAAACTTTGACCCCCCATATCTCGGGCCCTAATTGTCCGATCGACTTGAAATTTGAAACGTGGCCTAACAGGGTTTCGGCCTTCCTCCCCATGCTCGCCAATCGCGGCTCACCATGGGGGGTCCGGGCCTTTTCGCCGTAATTTTAAAACAAAAACTCGCGAATATCTCCGAAACGGTTCGATAGAATGTCGCAAATTTTGGTGTGAAAGGGCTCCCTATTTTTACATACAAACCCTCCAAATTTGGTGGACCTAGCTTCCATAGTTTTTTTGTGGCGAATTTTTGAATGTTTAAAAAATAGCCCAAAATTCGAACGGAAATTCCCTACAGAAACTCCATTCGCGAATTTTAAAACTCCGAGATACACAAAATGTTGCTCTCGAAGAGTACATCAATTTAAAAAAAAAGTTTCTCTCTAAGCCCAATAGGACCCGACTTTCATAGGGTCAAAGTTCACGAATTTTACACATTTCGGCCGCGACAATTCCCTATAACCGTTGCACCGAATTTCAAACCGCTCACACAGTACTTCCCATTGAGACACATGAACTATCCCCAGCAAACGTTTTCTCGTAGCTCCATTTTTGACCCCGGCGCAAGCGAACGAAATTTCGATGGGGGCCGCCCCAATGGTCACGGAAATGGGCCAAATTTTGACCCCCAATATCTCGGGCCCTAATTGTCCGATCGACTTGAAATTTGAAACGTGGCCTAACAGGGTTTCGGCCTTCCTCCCCATGCTCGCCAATCGCGCCTCACCATGGGGGGTCCGGGCCTTTTCGCCGTAAAATTAAACAAAAACTCGCGAATATCTCCGAAACGGTTCGATAGAATGTCGCAAATTTTGGTGTGAAAGGTCTCCCTATTTTTACCTACAAACCCTTCAAATTTGGTGGTCCTAGCTTCCATAGTTTTTTTATGGCGAATTTTTGAAGGTTTAAAAAATAGCCCAAAAACCGAACGGAAATTCCCTACAGAATCTCCATTCGCGAATTTTAAAACTCCGAGATAGCCAAAATGTTGCTCTCGAAGAGTACATCAATTTAAAAAAAAAGTTTCTCTCTAAGCCCAATAGGACCCGACATTCATAGGGTCAAAGTTCACGAATTTTACACATTCCGGCCGCTACAATTCCCTATAACCGTTGCACCGAATTTTAAACCGCTCACACAGTACTTCCCATTGAGACACATGAACAATCCCCCGCAAGCGTTTTCTCGTAGCTCAAATGTTGACCCCGGCGCAAGCGTCCGAAATTTCGATGGGGTCACGGAAATGGGCCAAATTTTGACACCCCATATCTCGGGCCCTAATTGTCCGATCGACTTGAAATTTGAAACGTGGCCTAACAGGGTTTCGGCCTTCCTCCCCATGCTCGCCAATCGCGCCTCACCATGGGGGGTCCGGGCCTTTTCGCCGTAAAATTAAACAAAAACTCGCGAATATCTCCGAAACGGTTCGATAGAATGTCGCAAATTTTGGTGTGAAAGGGCTCCCTATTTTTACCTGAAAACCCTCCAAATTTGGTGCTTCTAGTTTCCATAGTTTTTTATGGCGAATTTTTGAAGGTTTAAAAAATAGCCCAAAAACCGAACGGAAATTCCCTACAGAAACTCCATTCGCGAATTTTAAAAATCCGAGATAGCCAAAATGTTGCTCTCGAAGAGTACATCAATTTAAAAAAAAGTTTCTCTCTAGGCCCAATAGGACCCGACTTTCATAGGGTCAAAGTTCACGAATTTGACACATTTCGGCCGCGACAATTCCCTATAACCGTTGCACCGAATTTCAAACCGCTCACACAGTACTTCCCATTGAGACACATGAACAATCCCCAGCAAGCGTTTTCTCGTAGCTCAATTTTTGACCCCGGCGCAAGCGACCGAAATTTCGATTGGAGCCGCCCCAATGGTCACGGAAATGGGCCAAACTTTGACCCCCCATATCTCGGGCCCTAATTGTCCGATCGACTTGAAATTTGAAACGTGGCTCAACAGTGTTTCGGCCTTCCTCCCCATGCTCGCCAATCGCGGCTCACCATGGCGGGTCCGGGCCTTTTCGCCGTAAATTTAAAACAAAAACTCGCGAATATCTCCGAAACGGTTCGATAGAATGTCGCAAATTTTGGTGTGAAAGGGCTCCCTATTTTTACCTACAAACCCTTCAAATTTGGTGGTCCTAGCTTCCATAGTTTTTTTATGGCGAATTTTTGAAGGTTTAAAAAATAGCCCAAAAATCGAACGGAAATTCCCTACACAAACTCCATTCGCGAATTTTAAAAATCCGAGATAGCCAAAATGTTGCTCTCGAACAGTCCATCAATTTAAAAAAAAAAGTTTCTCTCTAGGCCCAATAGGACCCGACTTTCATAGGGTCAAGGTTAACGAATTTGACACATTTCGGCCGCGACAATTCCCTATAACCGTTGCACCGAATTTTAAACCGCTCACACAGTACTTCCCATTGAGACACATGAACAATCCCCCGCAAGCGTTTTCTCGTAGCTCAAATGTTGACCCCGGCGCAAGCGTCCGAAATTTCGATGGGGTCACGGAAATGGGCCAAATTTTGACACCCCATATCTCGGGCCCTAATTGTCCGATCGACTTGAAATTTGAAACGTTACCTAACAGGGTTTCGGCCTTCCTCCCCATGCTCGCCAATCGCGGCTCACCATCGGGGGTCCAGGCCGTTTCGCCGTAATGTTAAAACAAAAACTCGCGAATATCTCCGAAACGGTTCGATAGAATGTCGCAAATTTTGGTGTGAAAGGGCTCCCTATTTTTACCTACAAACCCTTCAAATTTGGTAGTCCTAGCTTCCATAGTTTTTTTATGACGAATTTTTGAATGTTTAAAAAATAGCCCAAAAATCGAACGGAAATTCCCTACAGAAACTCCATTCGCGAATTTTAAAAATCCGAGATAGCCAAAATGTTGCTCTCGAAGAGTCCATCAATTTAAGAAAAAAGTTTCTCTCTAAGCCCAATAGGACACGACTTTCATAGGGTCAAAGTTCACGAATTTGACACATTTCGGCCGCGACAATTCCCTATAACCGTTGCACCCAATTTCAAACCGCTCACACAGTACTTCCCATTGAGACACATGAACAATCCCCAGCAAGCGTTTTCTCGTAGCTCAATTTTTGGACCCGGCGCAAGCGACCGAATTTTCGATGGGGGCCGCCCCAATGGTCACGGAAATGGGCCAAACTTTGACCCCTCATATCTCGGGCCCTAATTGTCCGATCGACTTGAAATTTGAAACGTGGCCTAACAGGGTTTCAGCCTTCCTCCCCATGCTCGCCAATCGCGGCTCACCATGGGGGCTCCGGGCCTTTTCGCCGTAATGTTAAAACAAAAACTCGCGAATATCTCCGAAACGGTTTGATAGAATGTCGCAAATTTTGGTGTGAAAGGGCTCCCTATTTTTACATACAAACCCTCCAAATTTGGTGGACCTAGCTTCCATAGTTTTTTTGTGGCGAATTTTTGAATGTTTAAAAAATAGCCCAAAATTCGAACGGAAATCCCCTACAGAAACTCCATTCGCGAATTTTAAAACTCCGAGATACACAAAATGTTCCTCTCGAAGAGTACATCAATTTAAAAAAAAAGTTTCTCTCTAAGCCCAATAGGACCCGACTTTCATAGGGTCAAAGTTCACGAATTTTACACATTTCGGCCGCGACAATTCCCTATAACCGTTGCACCGAATTTCAAACCGCTCACACAGTACTTCCCATTGAGACACATGAACTATCCCCAGCAAACGTTTTCTCGTAGCTCCATTTTTGACCCCGGCGCAAGCGAACGAAATTTCGATGGGGGCCGCCCCAATGGTCACGGAAATGGGCCAAATTTTGACCCCCCATATCTCGGGCCCTAATTGTCCGATCGACTTGAAATTTGAAACGTGGCCTAACAGGGTTTCGGCCTTCCTCCCCATGCTCGCCAATCGCGCCTCACCATGGGGGGTCCGGGCCTTTTCGCCGTAAAATTAAACAAAAACTCGCGAATATCTCCGAAACGGTTCGATAGAATGTCGCAAATTTTGGTGTGAAAGGTCTCCCTATTTTTACCTACAAACCCTTCAAATTTGGTGGTCCTAGCTTACATAGTTTTTTTATGGCGAATTTTTGAAGGTTTAAAAAATAGCCCAAAAACCGAACGGAAATTCCCTACAGAAACTCCATTCGCGAATTTTAAAACTCCGAGATAGCCAAAATGTTGCTCTCGAAGAGTACATCAATTTAAAAAAAAAGTTTCTCTCTAAGCCCAATAGGACCCGACATTCATAGGGTCAAAGTTCACGAATTTTACACATTCCGGCCGCTACAATTCCCTATAACCGTTGCACCGAATTTCAAACCGCTCGCACAGTACCTCCCATTGAGACACATGAACAATCCCCAGCAAGCGTTTTCTCGTAGCTCAATTTTTGACCCCGGCGCAAGCGACCGAAATTTCGATGGGGGCCGTCCCAATGGTCACGGAAATGGGCCAAACTTTGACCCCCCATATCTCGGGCCCTAATTGTCCGATCGACTTGAAATTTGAAACGTGGCCTAACAGGGTTTCGGCCTTCCTCCCCATGCTCGCCAATCGCGCCTCACCATGGGGGGTCCGGGCCTTTTCGCCGTAAAATTAAACAAAAACTCGCGAATATCTCCGAAACGGTTCGATAGAATGTCGCAAATTTTGGTGTGAAAGGGCTCCCTATTTTTACCTGAAAACCCTCCAAATTTGGTGCTTCTAGTTTCCATAGTTTTTTATGGCGAATTTTTGAAGGTTTAAAAAATAGCCCAAAAACCGAACGGAAATTCCCTACAGAAACTCCATTCGCGAATTTTAAAAATCCGAGATAGCCAAAATGTTGCTCTCGAAGAGTACATCAATTTAAAAAAAAGTTTCTCTCTAGGCCCAATAGGACCCGACTTTCATAGGGTCAAAGTTCACGAATTTGACACATTTCGGCCGCGACAATTCCCTATAACCGTTGCACCGAATTTCAAACCGCTCACACAGTACTTCCCATTGAGACACATGAACAATCCCCAGCAAGCGTTTTCTCGTAGCTCAATTTTTGACCCCGGCGCAAGCGACCGAAATTTCGATTGGAGCCGCCCCAATGGTCACGGAAATGGGCCAAACTTTGACCCCCCATATCTCGGGCCCTAATTGTCCGATCGACTTGAAATTTGAAACGTGGCCTAACAGGGTTTCGGCCTTCCTCCCCATGCTCGCCAATCGCGGCTCACCATGGGGGGTCCGGGCCTTTTCGCCGTAATTTTAAAACAAAAACTCGCGAATATCTCCGAAACGGTTCGATAGAATGTCGCAAATTTTGGTGTGAAAGGGCTCCCTATTTTTACATACAAACCCTCCAAATTTGGTGGACCTAGCTTCCATAGTTTTTTTGTGGCGAATTTTTGAATGTTTAAAAAATAGCCCAAAATTCGAACGGAAATTCCCTACAGAAACTCCATTCGCGAATTTTAAAACTCCGAGATACACAAAATGTTGCTCTCGAAGAGTACATCAATTTAAAAAAAAAGTTTCTCTCTAAGCCCAATAGGACCCGACTTTCATAGGGTCAAAGTTCACGAATTTTACACATTTCGGCCGCGACAATTCCCTATAACCGTTGCACCGAATTTCAAACCGCTCACACAGTACTTCCCATTGAGACACATGAACTATCCCCAGCAAACGTTTTCTCGTAGCTCCATTTTTGACCCCGGCGCAAGCGAACGAAATTTCGATGGGGGCCGCCCCAATGGTCACGGAAATGGGCCAAATTTTGACCCCCAATATCTCGGGCCCTAATTGTCCGATCGACTTGAAATTTGAAACGTGGCCTAACAGGGTTTCGGCCTTCCTCCCCATGCTCGCCAATCGCGCCTCACCATGGGGGGTCCGGGCCTTTTCGCCGTAAAATTAAACAAAAACTCGCGAATATCTCCGAAACGGTTCGATAGAATGTCGCAAATTTTGGTGTGAAAGGTCTCCCTATTTTTACCTACAAACCCTTCAAATTTGGTGGTCCTAGCTTCCATAGTTTTTTTATGGCGAATTTTTGAAGGTTTAAAAAATAGCCCAAAAACCGAACGGAAATTCCCTACAGAATCTCCATTCGCGAATTTTAAAACTCCGAGATAGCCAAAATGTTGCTCTCGAAGAGTACATCAATTTAAAAAAAAAGTTTCTCTCTAAGCCCAATAGGACCCGACATTCATAGGGTCAAAGTTCACGAATTTTACACATTCCGGCCGCTACAATTCCCTATAACCGTTGCACCGAATTTTAAACCGCTCACACAGTACTTCCCATTGAGACACATGAACAATCCCCCGCAAGCGTTTTCTCGTAGCTCAAATGTTGACCCCGGCGCAAGCGTCCGAAATTTCGATGGGGTCACGGAAATGGGCCAAATTTTGACACCCCATATCTCGGGCCCTAATTGTCTGATCGACTTGAAATTTGAAACGTGGCCTAACAGGGTTTCGGCCTTCCACCCCATGCTCGCCAATCGCGGCTCACCATCAGGGGTCCAGGCCGTTTCGCCGTAATGTTAAAAAAAAAACTCGCGAATGTCTCCGAAACGGTTCGATAGAATGTCGCAAATTTTGGTGTGAAAGGGCTCCCTATTTTTACCTACAAACCCTCCAAATTTGGTAGTCCTAGCTTCCATAGTTTTTTTATGACGAATTTTTGAATGTTTAAAAAATAGCCCAAAAATCGAACGGAAATTCCCTACAGAAACTCCATTCGCGAATTTTAAAAATCCGAGATAGCCAAAATGTTGCTCTCGAAGAGTCCATCAATTTAAGAAAAAAGTTTCTCTCTAAGCCCAATAGGACCCGACTTTCATAGGGTCAAAGTTCACGAATTTTACACATTTCGGCCGCGACAATTCCCTATAACCGTTGCACCGAATTTCAAACCGCTCACACAGTACTTCCCATTGAGACACATGAACAATCCCCAGCAAACGTTTTCTCGTAGCTCCATTTTTGACCCCGGCGAAAGCGAACGAAATTTCGATGGGGGCCGCCCCAATGGTCACGGAAATGGGCCAAACTTTGACCCCCCATATCTCGGGCCCTAATTGTCCGATCGACTTGAAATTTGAAACGTGGCCTAACAGGGTTTCGGCCTTCCTCCCCATGCTCGCCAATCGCGCCTCACCATGGGGGGTCCGGGCCTTTTCGCCGTAAAATTAAACAAAAACTCGCGAATATCTCCGAAACGGTTCGATAGAATGTCGCAAATTTTGGTGTGAAAGGTCTCCCTATTTTTACCTACAAACCCTTCAAATTTGGTGGTCCTAGCTTCCATAGTTTTTTTATGGCGAATTTTTGAAGGTTTAAAAAATAGCCCAAAAACCGAACGGAAATTCCCTACAGAAACTCCATTCGCGAATTTTAAAACTCCGAGATAGCCAAAATGTTGCTCTCGAAGAGTACATCAATTTAAAAAAAAAGTTTCTCTCTAAGCCCAATAGGACCCGACATTCATAGGGTCAAAGTTCACGAATTTTACACATTCCGGCCGCTACAATTCCCTATAACCGTTGCACCGAATTTCAAACCGCTCACACAGTACTTCTCATTGAGACACATGAACAATCCCCAGCAAGCGTTTTCTCGTAGCTCAATTTTTGACCCCGGCGCAAGCGACCGAAATTTCGATTGGGGCCGCCCCAATGGTCACGGAAATGGGCCAAACTTTGACCCCCCATATCTCGGGCCCTAATTGTCCGATCGACTTGAAATTTGAAACGTGGCCTAACAGGGTTTCGGCCTTCCTCCCCATGCTCGCCAATCGCGCCTCACCATGGGGGGTCCGGGCCTTTTCGCCGTAAAATTAAACAAAAACTCGCGAATGTCTCCGAAACGGTTCGATAGAATGTCGCAAATTTTGGTGTGAAAGGGCTCCCTATTTTTACCTGAAAACCCTCCAAATTTGGTGCTTCTAGTTTCCATAGTTTTTTATGGCGAATTTTTGAAGGTTTAAAAAATAGCCCAAAAACCGAACGGAAATTCCCTACAGAAACTCCATTCGCGAATTTTAAAAATCCGAGATAGCCAAAATGTTGCTCTCGAAGAGTACATCAATTTAAAAAAAAGTTTCTCTCTAGGCCCAATAGGACCCGACTTTCATAGGGTCAAAGTTCACGAATTTGACACATTTCGGCCGCGACAATTCCCTATAACCGTTGCACCGAATTTCAAACCGCTCACACAGTACTTCCCATTGAGACACATGAACAATCCCCAGCAAGCGTTTTCTCGTAGCTCAATTTTTGACCCCGGCGCAAGCGACCGAAATTTCGATTGGAGCCGCCCCAATGGTCACGGAAATGGGCCAAACTTTGACCCCCCATATCTCGGGCCCTAATTGTCCGATCGACTTGAAATTTGAAACGTGGCCTAACAGGGTTTCGGCCTTCCTCCCCATGCTCGCCAATCGCGGCTCACCATGGGGGGTCCGGGCCTTTTCACCGTAATTTTAAAACAAAAACTCGCGAATATCTCCGAAACGGTTCGATAGAATGTCGCAAATTTTGGTGTGAAAGGGCTCCCTATTTTTACATACAAACCCTCCAAATTTGGTGGACCTAGCTTCCATAGTTTTTTTGTGGCGAATTTTTGAATGTTTAAAAAATAGCCCAAAAATCGAACGGAAATTCCCTACAGAAACTCCATTCGCGAATTTTAAAAATCCGAGATAGCCAAAATGTTGCTCTCGAAGAGTCCATCAATTTAAGAAAAAAGTTTCTCTCTAAGCCCAATAGGACCCGACTTTCATAGGGTCAAAGTTCACGAATTTTACACATTCCGGCCGCTACAATTCCCTATAACCGTTGCACCGAATTTTAAACCGCTCACACAGTACTTCCCATTGAGACACATGAACAATCCCCCGCAAGCGTTTTCTCGTAGCTCAAATGTTGACCCCGGCGCAAGCGTCCGAAATTTCGATGGGGTCACGGAAATGGGCCAAATTTTGACACCCCATATCTCGGGCCCTAATTGTCTGATCGACTTGAAATTTGAAACGTGGCCTAACAGGGTTTCGGCCTTCCACCCCATGCTCGCCAATCGCGGCTCACCATCAGGGGTCCAGGCCGTTTCGCCGTAATGTTAAAAAAAAAAACTCGCGAATGTCTCCGAAACGGTTCGATAGAATGTCGCAAATTTTGGTGTGAAAGGGCTCCCTATTTTTACCTACAAACCCTCCAAATTTGGTAGTCCTAGCTTCCATAGTTTTTTTATGACGAATTTTTGAATGTTTAAAAAATAGCCCAAAAATCGAACGGAAATTCCCTACAGAAACTCCATTCGCGAATTTTAAAAATCCGAGATAGCCAAAATGTTGCTCTCGAAGAGTCCATCAATTTAAGAAAAAAGTTTCTCTCTAAGCCCAATAGGACCCGACTTTCATAGGGTCAAAGTTCACGAATTTTACACATTTCGGCCGTGACAATTCCCTATAACCGTTGCACCGAATTTCAAACCGCTCACACAGTACTTCCCATTGAGACACATGAACAATCCCCAGCAAACGTTTTCTCGTAGCTCCATTTTTGACCCCGGCGCAAGCGAACGAAATTTCGATGGGGGCCGCCCCAATGGTCACGGAAATGGGCCAAACTTTGACCCCCCATATCTCGGGCCCTAATTGTCCGATCGACTTGAAATTTGAAACGTGGCCTAACAGGGTTTCGGCCTTCCTCCCCATGCTCGCCAATCGCGCCTCACCATGGGGGGTCCGGGCCTTTTCGCCGTAAAATTAAACAAAAACTCGCGAATATCTCCGAAACGGTTCGATAGAATGTCGCAAATTTTGGTGTGAAAGGTCTCCCTATTTTTACCTACAAACCCTTCAAATTTGGTGGTCCTAGCTTCCATAGTTTTTTTATGGCGAATTTTTGAAGGTTTAAAAAATAGCCCAAAAACCGAACGGAAATTCCCTACAGAAACTCCATTCGCATATTTTAAAACTCCGAGATAGCCAAAATGTTGCTCTCGAAGAGTACATCAATTTAAAAAAAAAGTTTCTCTCTAAGCCCAATAGGACCCGACATTCATAGGGTCAAAGTTCACGAATTTTACACATTCCGGCCGCTACAATTCCCTATAACCGTTGCACCGAATTTCAAACCGCTCACACAGTACTTCCCATTGAGACACATGAACAATCCCCAGCAAGCGTTTTCTCGTAGCTCAATTTTTGACCCCGGCGCAAGCGACCGAAATTTCGATTGGGGCCGCCCCAATGGTCACGGAAATGGGCCAAACTTTGACCCCCCATATCTCGGGCCCTAATTGTCCGATCGACTTGAAATTTGAAACGTGGCCTAACAGGGTTTCGGCCTTCTGCCCCATGCTCGCCAATCGCGGCTCACCATGGGGGCTCCGGGCCTTTTCGCCGTAATGTTAAAACAAAAACTCGCGAATATCTCCGAAACGGTTCGATAGAATGTCGCAAATTTTGGTGTGAAAGGGCTCCTATTTTTACCTACAAACCCTCCAAATTTGGTGCTAGTAGTTTCCATAGTTTTTTTATGGCGAATTTTTGAAGGTTTAAAAAACAGCCCAAAAATCGAACGGAAATTTCCTACAGAAACTCCATTCGCGAATTTCAAAAATCCGAGATTGCCAAAATGTTGCTCTCGAAGAGTACATCAATTTAAAAAAAAAAGTTTCTCTCTAGGCCCAATAGGACCCGACTTTCATAGGGTCAAGGTTCACGAATTTGACACATTTCGGCCGCGACAATTCCCTATAACCTTTGCACCGAATTTTAAACCGCTCACACAGTACTTCCCATTGAGACACATGAACAATCCTCCGCAAGCGTTTTCTCGTAGCTCAAATGTTGACCCCGGCGCAAGCGACCGAAATTTCGATGGGGGCCGTCCCAATGGTCACGGAAATGGGCCAAACTTTGACCCCCATATCTCGGGCCCTAATTGTCCGATCGACTCGAAATTTGAAACGTGGCCTAACAGGGTTTCGGCCTTCCTCCCCATGCTCGCCAATCGCGGCTCACCATGGGGGCTCCGGGCCTTTTCGCCGTAATGTTAAAACAAAAACTCGCGAATATCTCCGAAACGGTTCGATAGAATGTCGCAAATTTGGGTGTGAAAGGGCTCCCTATTTTTACCTGAAAACCCACCAAATTTGGTGCTTCTAGTTTCCATAGTTTTTTATGGCGAATTTTTGAAGGTTTAAAAAATAGCCCAAAAACCGAACGGAAATTCCCTACAGAAACTCCATTCGCGAATTTTAAAACTCCGAGATAGCCAAAATGTTGCTCTCGAAGAGTACATCAATTTAAAAAAAAAAGTTTCTCTCTAAGCCCAATAGGACCCGACATTCATAGGGTCAAAGTTCACGAATTTTACACATTCCGGCAGCTACAATTCCCTATAACCGTTGCACCGAATTTCAAACCGCTCACACAGTACTTCCCATTGAGACACATGAACAATCCCCAGCAAGCGTTTTCTCGTAGCTCAATTTTTGACCCCGGCGCAAGCGACCGAAATTTCGAAGGGGGCCGTCCCAATGGTCACGGAAATGGGCCAAACTTTGACCCCCCATATCTCGGGCCCTAATTGTCCGATCGACTCGAAATTTGAAACGTGGCCTAACAGGGTTTCGCCCTTCCTCCCCATGCTCGCCAATCGCGGCTCACCATCGTGGGCTCCGGGCCTTTTCGCCGTAATATTAAAACAAAAACTCGCGAATATCTCCGAAACGGTTCGATAGAATGTCGCAAATTTTGGTGTGAAAGGGCTCCCTATTTTTACCTGAAAACCCACCAAATTTGGTGCTTCTAGTTTCCATAGTTTTTTATGGCGAATTTTTGAAGGTTTAAAAAATAGCCCAAAAACCGAACGGAAATTTCCTACAGAAACTCCATTCGCGAATTTTAAATCTCCGAGATAGCCCAAATGTTGCTCTCGAAGAGTACATCAATTTAAAAAAAATTTTCTCTCTAAGCCCAATAGGACCCGACATTCATAGGGTCAAAGTTCACGAATTTTACACATTCCGGCCGCTACAATTCCCTATAACCGTTGCACCGAATTTCAAACCGCTCACACAGCACTTCCCATTGAGACACATGAACAATCCCCCGCAAGCGTTTTCTCGTAGCTCAATTTTTGACCCCGGCGCAAGCGTCCGAAATTTCGATGGGGTCACGGAAATGGGCCAAACTTTGACCCCCCATATCTCGGGCCCTAATTGTCCGATCGACTTGAAATTTGAAACGTGGCCTAACAGGGTTTCGGCCTTCCTCCCCATGCTCGCCAATCGCGCCTCACCATGGGGGGTCCGGGCCTTTTCGCCGTAAATTTAAACAAAAACTCGCGAATATCTCCGAAACGGTTCGATAGAATGTCGCAAATTTTGGTGTGAAATGGCTCCCTATTTTTACCTACAAACCCTTCAAATTTGGTGGTCCTAGCTTCCATAGTTTTTTTATGGCGAATTTTTGAAGGTTTAAAAAATAGCCCAAAAATCGAACGGAAATTCCCTACAGAAACTCCATTCGCGAATTTTAAAAATCCGAGATAGCCAAAATGTTGCTCTCGAAGAGTCCATCAATTTAAAAAAAAAAGTTTCTCTCTAGTCCCAATAGGACCCGACTTTCATAGGGTCAAGGTTAACGAATTTGACACCTTTCGGCCGCGACAATTCCCTATAACCGTTGCACCGAATTTTAAACCGCTCACACAGTACATCCCATTGAGACACATGAACAATCCCCCGCAAGCGTTTTCTCGTAGCTCGAATGTTGACCCCGGCGCAAGCGTCCGAAATTTCGATGGGGTCACGGAAATGGGCCAAATTTTGACACCCCATATCTCGGGCCCTAATTGTCCGATCGACTTGAAATTTGAAACGTGGCCTAACAGGGTTTCGGCCTTCCTCCCCATGCTCGCCAATCGCGCCTCACCATGGGGGGTCCGGGCCTTTTCGCCGTAAAATTAAACAAAAACTCGCGAATATCTCCGAAACGGTTCGATAGAATGTCGCAAATTTTGGTGTGAAAGGGCTCCCTATTTTTACCTGAAAACCCACCAAATTTGGTGCTTCTAGTTTCCATAGTTTTTTATGGCGAATTTTTGAAGGTTTAAAAAATAGCCCAAAAACGAACGGAAATTCCCTACAGAAACTCCATTCGCGAATTTTAAAACTCCGAGATAGCCAAAATGTTGCTCTCGAAGAGTACATCAATTTAAAAAAAAAGTTTCTCTCTAAGCCCAATAGGACCCGACATTCATAGGGTCAAAGTTCACGAATTTTACACATTCCGGCCGCTACAATTCCCTATAACCGTTGCACCGAATTTCAAACCGCTCACACAGTACTTCCCATTGAGACACATGAACAATCCCCAGCAAGCGTTTTCTCGTAGCTCAATTTTTGACCCCGGCGCAAGCGACCGAAATTTCGATTGGGGCCGCCCAATGGTCACGGAAATGGGCCAAACTTTGACCCCCCATATCTCGGGCCCTAATTGTCCGATCGACTTGAAATTTGAAACGTGCCCTAACAGGGTTTCGGCCTTCCTCCCCATGCTCGCCAGTCGCGGCTCACCATGGGGGCTCCGGGCCTTTTCGCCGTAATGTTAAAACAAAAACTCGCGAATATCTCCGAAACGGTTCGATAGAATGTCGCAAATTTTGGTGTGAAAGGGCTCCCTATTTTTACCTACAAACCCTTCAAATTTGGTGGTCCTAGCTTCCATAGTTTTTTTATGGCGAATTTTTGAATGTTTAAAAAATAGCCCAAAAACGGAACGGAAATTCCCTACAGAAACTCCATTCGCGAATTTTAAAACTCCGAGATAGCCAAAATGTTGCTCTCGAAGAGTCCATCAATTTAAAAAAAAAGTTTCTCTCTAGGCCCAATAGGACCCGACTTTCATAGGGTCAAGGTTCACGAATTCGACACATTTCGGCCGCGACAATTCCCTATAACCGTTGCACCGAATTTTAAACCGCTCACACAGTACTTCCCATTGAGACACATGAACAATCCTCCGCAAGCGTTTTCTCGTAGCTCAAATGTTGACCCCGGCGCAAACGTCCGAAATTTCGATGGGGTCAAGGAAATGGGCCAAATTTTGACAACCCATATCTCGGGTCCTAATTGTCCGATCGACTTGAAATTTGAAACGTGGCCTAACAGGGTTTCGGCCTTCCTCCCCATGCTCGCCAATCGCGGCTCACCATCGGGGGCTCCGGGCCTTTTCGCCGTAATGTTAAAACAAAAACTCGCGAATATCTCCGAAACGGTTCGATAGAATGTCGCAAATTTTGATGTGAAAGGGCTCCCTATTTTTACCTGAAAACCCACCAAATTTGGTGCTTCTAGTTTCCATAGTTTTTTATGGCGAATTTTTGAAGGTTTAAAAAATAGCCCAAAAACGAACGGAAATTCCCTACAGAAACTCCATTCGCGAATTTTAAAACTCCGAGATAGCCAAAATGTTGCTCTCGAAGAGTACATCAATTTAAAAAAAAAGTTTCTCTCTAAGCCCAATAGGACCCGACATTCATAGGGTCAAAGTTCACGAATTTTACACATTCCGGCCGCTACAATTCCCTATAACCGTTGCACCGAATTTCAAACCGCTCACACAGTACTTCCCATTGAGACACATGAACAATCCCCAGCAAGCGTTTTCTCGTAGCTCAATTTTTGACCCCGGCGCAAGCGACCGAAATTTCGATTGGGGCCGCCCCAATGGTCACGGAAATGGGCCAAACTTTGACCCCCCATATCTAGGGCCCTAATTGTCCGATCGACTTGAAATTTGAAACGTGGCCTAACAGGGTTTCGGCCTTCCTCCCCATGCTCGCCAATCGCGGCTCACCATGGGGGCTCCGGGCCATTTCGCCGTAATGTTAAAACAAAAACTCGCGAATATCTCCGAAACGGTTCGATAGAATGTCGCAAATTTTGGTGTGAAAGGGCTCCCTATTTTTACCTACAAACCCTCCAAATTTGGTGCTAGTAGTTTCCATAGTTTTTTTATGGCGAATTTTTGAAGGTTTAAAAAACAGCCCAAAAATCGAACGGAAATTTCCTACAGAAACTCCATTCGCGAATTTTAAAAATCCGAGATTGCCAAAATGTTGCTCTCGAAGAGTACATCAATTTTAAAAAAAAGTTTCTCTCTAAGCCCAATAGGACCCGACTTTCATAGGGTCAAAGTTCACGAATTTGACACATTTCGGCCGCGACAATTCCCTATAACCGTTGCACCGAATTTCAAACCGCTCACACAGTACTTCCCATTGAGACACATGAACAATCCCCCGCAAGCGTTTTCTCGTAGCTCAATTTTTGACCCCGGCCCAAGCGTCCGAAATTTCGATGGGGTCACGGAAATGGGCCAAACTTTGACCCCCCATATCTCGGGCCCTAATTGTCCGATCGACTTGAAATTTGAAACGTGGCCTAACAGGGTTTCGGCCTTCCTCCCCATGCTCGCCAATCGCGCGTCACCATGGGGGGTCCGGTCCTTTTCGCCGTAAAATTAAACAAAAACTCGCGAATATCTCCGAAACGGTTCGATAGAATGTCGCAAATTTTGGTGTGAAAGGGCTCCCTATTTTTACCTACAAACCCTTCAAATTTGGTGGTCCTAGCTTCCATAGTTTTTTTATGGCGAATTTTTGAATGTTTAAAAAATAGCCCAAAAACGGAACGGAAATTCCCTACAGAAACTCCATTCGCGAATTTTAAAACTCCGAGATAGCCAAAATGTTGCTCTCGAAGAGTCCATCAATTTAAAAAAAAAGTTTCTCTCTAGGCCCAATAGGCCCCGACTTTCATAGGGTCAAAGTTCACGAATTTGACACATTTCGGCCGCGACAATTCCCTATAACCGTTGCACCGAATTTCAAACCGCTCACACAGTACTTCCCATTGAGACACATGAACAATCACCCGCAAGCGTTTTCTCGTAGCTCAATTTTTGACCCCGGCGCAAGCGTCCGAAATTTCGATGGGGTCACGGAAATGGTCACGGAAATGGGCCAAACTTTGACCCCCCATATCTCGGGCCCTAATTGTCCGATCGACTTGAAATTTGAAACGTGGCCTAACAGGGTTTCGGCCTTCCTCCACATGCTCGCCAATCGCGGCTCACCATGGGGGGTCCGGGACTTTTCGCCGTAAAATTAAACAAAAACTCGCGAATATCTCCGAAACGGTTCGATAGAATGTCGCAAATTTTGGTGTGAAAGGGCTCCCTATTTTTACCTACAAACCCTTCAAATTTGGTGGTCCTAGCTTCCATAGTTTTTTTATGGCGAATTTTTGAATGTTTAAAAAATAGCCCAAAAACGGAACGGAAATTCCCTACAGAAACTCCATTCGCGAATTTTAAAACTCCGAGATAGCCAAAATGTTGCTCTCGAAGAGTCCATCAATTTAAAAAAAAAGTTTCTCTCTAGGCCCAATAGGCCCCGACTTTCATAGGGTCAAAGTTCACGAATTTGACACATTTCGGCCGCGACAATTCCCTATAACCGTTGCACCGAATTTCAAACCGCTCACACAGTACTTCCCATTGAGACACATGAACAATCACCCGCAAGCGTTTTCTCGTAGCTCAATTTTTGACCCCGGCGCAAGCGTCCGAAATTTCGATGGGGTCACGGAAATGGTCACGGAAATGGGCCAAACTTTGACCCCCCATATCTCGGGCCCTAATTGTCCGATCGACTTGAAATTTGAAACGTGGCCTAACAGGGTTTCGGCCTTCCTCCACATGCTCGCCAATCGCGGCTCACCATGGGGGGTCCGGGACTTTTCGCCGTAAAATTAAACAAAAACTCGCGAATATCTCCGAAACGGTTCTATAGAATGTCGAAAATTTTGGTGTGAAAGGGCTCCCTATTTTTACCTACAAACCCTTCAAATTTGGTGGTCCTAGCTTCCATAGTTTTTTTATGGCGAATTTTTGAAGGTTTAAAAAATAGCCCAAAAACCGAACGGAAATTCCCTACAGAAACTCCATTCGCGAATTTTAAAACTCCGAGATAGCCAAAATGTTGCTCTCGAAGAGTACATCAATTTAAAAAAAAAGTTTCTCTCTAAGCCCAATAGGACCCGACTTTCATAGGGTCAAAGTTCACGAATTTTACACATTCCGGCCGCTACAATTCCCTATAACCGTTGCACCGAATTTTAAACCGCTCACACAGTACTTCCCATTGAGACACATGAACAATCCCCCGCAAGCGTTTTCTCGTAGCTCAAATGTTGACCCCGGCGCAAGCGTCCGAAATTTCGATGGGGTCACGGAAATGGGCCAAATTTTGACACCCCATATCTCGGGCCCTAATTGTCTGATCGACTTGAAATTTGAAACGTGGCCTAACAGGGTTTCGGCCTTCCACCCCATGTTCGCCAATCGCGGCTCACCATCGGGGGTCCAGGCCGTTTCGCCGTAATGTTAAAACAAAAACTCGCGAATGTCTCCGAAACGGTTCGATAGAATGTCGCAAATTTTGGTGTGAAAGGGCTCCCTATTTTTACCTACAAACCCTCCAAATTTGGTAGTCCTAGCTTCCATAGTTTTTTTATGACGAATTTTTGAATGTTTAAAAAATAGCCCAAAAATCGAACGGAAATTCCCTACAGAAACTCCATTCGCGAATTTTAACAATCCGAGATAGCCAAAATGTTGCTCTCGAAGAGTCCATCAATTTAAGAAAAAAGTTTCTCTCTAAGCCCAATAGGACCCGACTTTCATAGGGTCAAATTTCACGAATTTTACACATTTCGGCCGCGACAATTCCCTATAACCGTTGCACCGAATTTCAAACCGCTCACACAGTACTTCCCATTGAGACACATGAACAATCCCCAGCAAACGTTTTCTCGTAGCTCCATTTTTGACCCCGGCGCAAGCGACCGAAATTTCGATTGGGGCCGCCCCAATGGTCACGGAAATGGGCCAAACTTTGACCCCCCATATCTCGGGCCCTAATTGTCCGATCGACTTGAAATTTGAAACGTGGCCTAACAGGGTTTCGGCCTTCCTCCCCATGCTCGCCAATCGCGCCTCACCATGGGGGGTCCGGGCCTTTTCGCCGTAAAATTAAACAAAAACTCGCGAATATCTCCGAAACGGTTCGATAGAATGTCGCAAATTTTGGTGTGAAAGGTCTCCCTATTTTTACCTACAAACCCTTCAAATTTGGTGGTCCTAGCTTCCATAGTTTTTTTATGGCGAATTTTTGAAGGTTTAAAAAATAGCCCAAAAACCGAACGGAAATTCCCTACAGAAACTCCATTCGCGAATTTTAAAACTCCGAGATAGCCAAAATGTTGCTCTCGAAGAGTACATCAATTTAAAAAAAAAGTTTCTCTCTAAGCCCAATAGGGCCCGACATTCATAGGGTCAAAGTTCACGAATTTTACACATTCCGGCCGCTACAATTCCCTATAACCGTTGCACCGAATTTCAAACCGCTCACACAGTACTTCCCATTGAGACACATGAACAATCCCCCGCAAGCGTTTTCTCGTAGCTCAATTTTTGACCCCGGCGCAAGCGTCCGAAATTTCGATGGGGTCACGGAAATGGGCCAAACTTTGACCCCCCATATCTCGGGCCCTAATTGTCCGATCGACTTGAAATTTGAAACGTGGCCTAACAGGGTTTCGGCCTTCCTCCCCATGCTCGCCAATCGCGCCTCACCATGGGGGGTCCGGGCCTTTTCGCCGTAAATTTAAACAAAAACTCGCGAATATCTCCGAAACGGTTCGATAGAATGTCGCAAATTTTGGTGTGAAATGGCTCCCTATTTTTACCTACAAACCCTTCAAATTTGGTGGTCCTAGCTTCCATAGTTTTTTTATGGCGAATTTTTGAAGGTTTAAAAAATAGCCCAAAAATCGAACGGAAATTCCCTACAGAAACTCCATTCGCGAATTTTAAAAATCCGAGATAGCCAAAATGTTGCTCTCGAAGAGTCCATCAATTTAAAAAAAAAAGTTTCTCTCTAGGCCCAATAGGACCCGACTTTCATAGGGTCAAGGTTAACGAATTTGACACATTTCGGCCGCGACAATTCCCTATAACCGTTGCACCGAATTTTAAACCGCTCACACAGTACTTCCCATTGAGACACATGAACAATCCCCCGCAAGCGTTTTCTCGTAGCTCAAATGTTGACCCCGGCGCAAGCGTCCGAAATTTCGATGGGGTCACGGAAATGGGCCAAATTTTGACACCCCATATCTCGGGCCCTAATTGTCTGATCGACTTGAAATTTGAAACGTGGCCTAACAGGGTTTCGGCCTTCCACCCCATGTTCGCCAATCGCGGCTCACCATCGGGGGTCCAGGCCGTTTCGCCGTAATGTTAAAACAAAAACTCGCGAATGTCTCCGAAACGGTTCGATAGAATGTCGCAAATTTTGGTGTGAAAGGGCTCCCTATTTTTACCTACAAACCCTCCAAATTTGGTAGTCCTAGCTTCCATAGTTTTTTTATGACGAATTTTTGAATGTTTAAAAAATAGCCCAAAAATCGAACGGAAATTCCCTACAGAAACTCCATTCGCGAATTTTAACAATCCGAGATAGCCAAAATGTTGCTCTCGAAGAGTCCATCAATTTAAGAAAAAAGTTTCTCTCTAAGCCCAATAGGACCCGACTTTCATAGGGTCAAATTTCACGAATTTTACACATTTCGGCCGCGACAATTCCCTATAACCGTTGCACCGAATTTCAAACCGCTCACACAGTACTTCCCATTGAGACACATGAACAATCCCCAGCAAACGTTTTCTCGTAGCTCCATTTTTGACCCCGGCGCAAGCGACCGAAATTTCGATTGGGGCCGCCCCAATGGTCACGGAAATGGGCCAAACTTTGACCCCCCATATCTCGGGCCCTAATTGTCCGATTGACTTGAAATTTGAAACGTGGCCTAACAGGGTTTCGGCCTTCCTCCCCATGCTCGCCAATCGCGCCTCACCATGGGGGGTCCGGGCCTTTTCGCCGTAAAATTAAACAAAAACTCGCGAATATCTCCGAAACGGTTCGATAGAATGTCGCAAATTTTGGTGTGAAAGGTCTCCCTATTTTTACCTACAAACCCTTCAAATTTGGTGGTCCTAGCTTCCATAGTTTTTTTATGGCGAATTTTTGAAGGTTTAAAAAATAGCCCAAAAACCGAACGGAAATTCCCTACAGAAACTCCATTCGCGAATTTTAAAACTCCGAGATAGCCAAAATGTTGCTCTCGAAGAGTACATCAATTTAAAAAAAAAGTTTCTCTCTAAGCCCAATAGGGCCCGACATTCATAGGGTCAAAGTTCACGAATTTTACACATTCCGGCCGCTACAATTCCCTATAACCGTTGCACCGAATTTCAAACCGCTCACACAGTACTTCCCATTGAGACACATGAAGAATCCCCAGCAAGCGTTTTCTCGTAGCTCAATTTTTGACCCCGGCGCAAGCGACCGAAATTTCGATTGGGGCCGGCCCAATGGTCACGGAAATGGGCCAAACTTTGACCCACCATATCTCGGGCCCTAATTGTCCGATCGACTTGAAATTTGAAACGTGGCCTAACAGGGTTTCGGCCTTCCTTCCCATCCTCGCCAATCGCGGCTCACCATGGGGGCTCCGGGCCTTTTCGCCGTAATGTTAAAACAAAAACTCGCGAATATCTCCGAAACGGTTCGATAGAATGTCGCAAATTTTGGGTGAAAGGGCTCCCTATTTTTACCTACAAACCCTCCAAATTTGGTGCTAGTAGTTTCCATAGTTTTTTTATGGCGAATTTTTGAAGGTTTAAAAAACAGCCCAAAAATCGAACGGAAATTTCCTACAGAAACTCCATTCGCGAATTTCCAAAATCCGAGATTGCCAAAATGTTGCTCTCGAAGAGTACATCAATTTAAAAAAAAAAGTTTCTCTCTAGGCCCAATAGGACCCGACTTTCATAGGGTCAAGGTTCACGAATTCGACACATTTCGGCCGCGACAATTCCCTATAACCGTTGCACCGAATTTTAAACCGCTCACACAGTACTTCCCATTGAGACACATGAACAATCCTCCGCAAGCGTTTTCTCGTAGCTCAAATGTTGACCCCGGCGCAAACGTCCGAAATTTCGATGGGGTCAAGGAAATGGGCCAAATTTTGACACCCCATATCTCGGGCCCTAATTGTCCGATCGACTTGAAATTTGAAACGTGGCCTAACAGGGTTTCGGCCTTCCTCCCCATGCTCGCCAATCGCGGCTCACCATGGGGGCTCCGGGCCTTTTCGCCGTAATGTTAAAACAAAAACTCGCGAATATCTCCGAAACGGTTCGATAGAATGTCGCAAATTTTGGTGTGAAATGGCTCCCTATTTTTACCTGAAAACCCACCAAATTTGGTGCTTCTAGTTTCCATAGTTTTTTATGGCGAATTTTTGAAGGTTTAAAAAATAGCCCAAAAACGAACGGAAATTCCCTACAGAAACTCCATTCGCGAATTTTAAAAATCCGAGATAGCCAAAATGTTGCTCTCGAAGAGTCCATCAATTTAAAAAAAAAAGTTTCTCTCTAGGCCCAATAGGACCCGACTTTCATAGGGTCAAGGTTAACGAATTTGACACATTTCGGGCGCGACAATTCCCTATAACCGTTGCACCGAATTTTAAACCGCTCACACAGTACTTCCCATTGAGACACATGAACAATCCCCCGCAAGCGTTTTCTCGTAGCTCAAATGTTGACCCCGGCGCAAGCGTCCGAAATTTCGATGGGGTCACGGAATGGGCCAAATTTTGACACCCCATATCTCGGGGCCTAATTGTCTGATCGACTTGAAATTTGAAACGTGGCCTAACAGGGTTCCGGCCTTCCACCCCATGCTCGCCAATCGCGGCTCACCATCGGGGGTCCAGGCCGTTTCGCCGTAATGTTAAAACAAAAACTCGCGAATGTCTCCGAAACGGTTCGATAGAATGTCGCAAATTTTGGTGTGAAAGGGCTCCCTATTTTTACCTACAAACCCTCCAAATTTGGTAGTCCTAGCTTCCATAGTTTTTTTATGACGAATTTTTGAATGTTTAAAAAATAGCCCAAAAACCGAACGGAAATTCCCTACAGAAACTCCATTCGCGAATTTTAAAACTCCGAGATAGCCAAAATGTTGCTCTCGAAGAGTACATCAATTTAAAAAAAAAGTTTCTCTCTAAGCCCAATAGGACCCGACATTCATAGGGTCAAAGTTCACGAATTTTACACATTCCGGCCGCTACAATTCCCTATAACTGTTGCACCGAATTTCAAACCGCTCACACAGTACTTCCCATTGAGACACATGAACAATCCCCAGCAAGCGTTTTCTCGTAGCTCAATTTTTGACCCCGGCGCAAGCGACCGAAATTTCGATTGGGGCCGCCCCAATGGTCACGGAAATGGGCCAAACTTTGACCCCCCATATCTCGGGCCCTAATTGTCCGATCGACTTGAAATTTGAAACGTGGCCTAACAGTGTTTCGGCCTTCCTCCCCATGCTCGCCAATCGCGGCTCACCATGGGGGCTCCGGGCCTTTTCGCCGTAATGTTAAAACAAAAACTCGCGAATATCTCCGAAACGGTTCGATAGAATGTCGCAAATTTTGGTGTGAAAGGGCTCCCTATTTTTACCTACAAACCCTCCAAATTTGGTGCTAGTAGTTTCCATAGTTTTTTTATGGCGAATTTTTGAAGGTTTAAAAAACAGCCCAAAAATCGAACGGAAATTTCCTACAGAAACTCCATTCGCGAATTTCAAAAATCCGAGATTGCCAAAATGTTGCTCTCGAAGAGTACATCAATTTAAAAAAAAAAGTTTCTCTCTAGGCCCAATAGGACCCGACTTTCATAGGGTCAAGGTTAACGAATTTGACACATTTCGGGCGCGACAATTCCCTATAACCGTTGCACCGAATTTTAAACCGCTCACACAGTACTTCCCATTGAGACACATGAACAATCCCCCGCAAGCGTTTTCTCGTAGCTCAAATGTTGACCCCGGCGCAAGCGTCCGAAATTTCGATGGGGTCACGGAAATGGGCCAAAATTTGACACCCCATATCTCGGGGCCTAATTGTCTGATCGACTTGAAATTTGAAACGTGGCCTAACAGGGTTCCGGCCTTCCACCCCATGCTCGCCAATCGCGGCTCACCATCGGGGGTCCAGGCCGTTTCGCCGTAATGTTAAAACAAAAACTCGCGAATGTCTCCGAAACGGTTCGATAGAATGTCGCAAATTTTGGTGTGAAAGGGCTCCCTATTTTTACCTACAAACCCTCCAAATTTGGTAGTCCTAGCTTCCATAGTTTTTTTATGACGAATTTTTGAATGTTTAAAAAATAGCCCAAAAACCGAACGGAAATTCCCTACAGAAACTCCATTCGCGAATTTTAAAACTCCGAGATAGCCAAAATGTTGCTCTCGAAGAGTACATCAATTTAAAAAAAAAGTTTCTCTCTAAGCCCAATAGGACCCGACTTTCATAGGGTCAAAGTTCACGAATTTTACACATTCCGGCCACTACAATTCCCTATAACCGTTCCACCGAATTTCAAACCGCTCACACAGTACTTCCCATTGAGACACATGAACAATCCCCCGCAAGCGTTTTCTCGTAGCTCAATTTTTGACCCCGGCGCAAGCGTCTGAAATTTCGATGGGGTCACGGAAATGGGCCAAACTTTGACCCCCCATATCTCGGGCCCTAATTGTCCGATCGACTTGAAATTTGAAACGTGGCCTAACAGGGTTTCGGCCTTCCTCCCCATGCTCGCCAATCGCGCCTCACCATGGGGGGTCCGGGCCTTTTCGCCGTAAAATTAAACAAAAACTCGCGAATATCTCCGAAACGGTTCGATAGAATGTCGCAAATTTTGGTGTGAAAGGTCTCCCTATTTTTACCTACAAACCCTTCAAATTTGGTGGTCCTAGCTTCCATAGTTTTTTTATGGCGAATTTTTGAAGTTTTAAAAAATAGCCCAAAAACCGAACGGAAATTCCCTACAGAAACTCCATTCGCGAATTTTAAAACTCCGAGATAGCCAAAATGTTGCTCTCGAAGAGTACATCAATTTAAAAAAAAAGTTTCTCTCTAAGCCCAATAGGACCCGACATTCATAGGGTCAAAGTTCACGAATTTTACACATTCCGGCCGCTACAATTCCCTATAACTGTTGCACCGAATTTCAAACCGCTCACACAGTACTTCCCATTGAGACACATGAACAATCCCCAGCAAGCGTTTTCTCGTAGCTCAATTTTTGACCCCGGCGCAAGCGACCGAAATTTCGATTGGGGCCGCCCCAATGGTCACGGAAATGTGCCAAACTTTGACCCCCCATATCTCGGGCCCTAATTGTCCGATCGACTTGAAATTTGAAACGTGGCCTAACAGGGTTTCGGCCTTCCTCCCCATGCTCGCCAATCGCGGCTCACCATGGGGGCTCCGGGCCTTTTCGCCGTAATGTTAAAACAAAAACTCGCGAATATCTCCGAAACGGTTCGATAGAATGTCGCAAATTTTGGTGTGAAAGGGCTCCCTATTTTTACCTACAAACCCTCCAAATTTGGTGCTAGTAGTTTCCATAGTTTTTTTATGGCGAATTTTTGAAGGTTTAAAAAACAGCCCAAAAATCGAACGGAAATTTCCTACAGAAACTCCATTCGCGAATTTCAAAAATCCGAGATTGCCAAAATGTTGCTCTCGAAGAGTACATCAATTTAAAAAAAAAAGTTTCTCTCTAGGCCCAATAGGACCCGACTTTCATAGGGTCAAGGTTCACGAATTCGACACATTTCGGCCGCGACAATTCCCTATAACCGTTGCACCGAATTTTAAACCGCTCACACAGTACTTCCCATTGAGACACATGAACAATCCTCCGCAAGCGTTTTCTCGTAGCTCAATTTTTGACCCCGGCGCAAACGTCCGAAATTTCGATGGGGTCAAGAAAATGGGCCAAATTTTGACACCCCATATCTCGGGCCCTAATTGTCCGATCGACTTGAAATTTGAAACGTGGCCTAACAGGGTTTCGGCCTTCCTCCCCATGCTCGCCAATCGCGGCTCACCATCGGGGGCTCCGGGCCTTTTCGCCGTAATGTTAAAACAAAAACTCGCGAATATCTCCGAAACGGTTCGATAGAATGTCGCAAATTTTGGTGTGAAATGGCTCCCTATTTTTACCTGAAAACCCACCAAATTTGGTGCTTCTAGTTTCCATAGTTTTTTATGGCGAATTTTTGAAGGTTTAAAAAATAGCCCAAAAACGAACGGAAATTCCCTACAGAAACTCCATTCGCGAATTTTAAAACTCCGAGATAACCAAAATGTTGCTCTCGAAGAGTACATCAATTTAAAAAAAAAGTTTCTCTCTAAGCCCAATAGGACCCGACATTCATAGGGTCAAAGTTCACGAATTTTACACATTCCGGCCGCTACAATTCCCTATAACCGTTGCACCGAATTTCAAACCGCTCACACAGTAGTTCCCATTGAGACACATGAACAATCCCCAGCAAGCGTTTTCTCGTAGCTCAATTTTTGACCCCGGCGCAAGCGTCCGAAATTTCGATGGGGTCACGGAAATGGGCCAAACTTTGACCCCCCATATCTCGGGCCCTAATTGTCCGATCGACTTGAAATTTGAAACGTGGCCTAACAGGGTTTCGGCCTTCCTCCCCATGCTCGCCAATCGCGCGTCACCATGGGGGGTCCGGGCCTTTTCGCCGTAAAATTAAACAAAAACTCGCGAATATCTCCGAAACGGTTCGATAGAATGTCGCAAATTTTGGTGTGAAAGGGCTCCCTATTTTTACCTACAAACCCTTCAAATTTGGTGGTCCTAGCTTCCATAGTTTTTTTATGGCGAATTTTTGAATGTTTAAAAAATAGCCCAAAAACGGAACGGAAATTCCCTACAGAAACTCCATTCGCGAATTTTAAAACTCCGAGATAGCCAAAATGTTGCTCTCGAAACGTGGCCTAACAGGGTTTCGGCCTTCCTCCCCATGCTCGCCAATCGCGGCTCACCATGGGGGGTCCAGGCCTTTTCGCCGTAATTTTAAAACAAAAACTCGCGTATATCTCCGAAACGGTTCGATAGAATGTCGCAAATTTTGGTGTGAAAGGTCTCCCTATTTTTACCTACAAACCCTCCAAATTTGGTAGTCCTAGCTTCCATAGTTTTTTTATGACGAATTTTTGAATGTTTAAAAAATAGCCCAAAAATCGAACGGAAATTCCCTACAGAAACTCCATTCGCGAATTTTAAAAATCCGGGATAGCCAAAATGTTGCTCTCGAAGAGTACATCAATTTAAAAAAAAAGTTTCTCTCTAGGCCCAATAGGACCCGACTTTCATAGGGTCAAAATTCACGAATTTGACACATTTCGGCCGCGACAATTCCCTATAACCGTTGCACCGAATTTCAAACCGCTCCCTCAGTACTTCCCATTGAGACACATGAACAATCCCCAGCAAGCGTTTTCTCGTAGCTCAATTTTTGACCCCGGCGCAAGCGACCGAAATTTCGATGGGGGCCGCCCCAATGACAACGGAAATGGGCCAAACTTTGACCCCCCATATCTCGGGCCCTAATTGTCCGATCGCCTTGAAATTTCAAACGTGGCCTAACAGGGTTTCGGCCTTCCTCCCCATGCTCGCCAATCGCGGCTCACCATGGGGGGTCCAGGCCTTTTCGCCGTAATTTTAAAAATAAAACTCGCGTATATCTCCGAAACGGTTCGATAGAATGTCGCAAATTTTGGTGTGAAAGGTCTCCCTATTTTTACCTACAAACCCTCCAAATTTGGTGCTAGTAGTTTCCATAGTTTTTTTATGGCGAATTTTTGAATGTTTAAAAAACAGCCCAAAAATCGAACGGAAATTTCCTACAGAAACTCCATTCGCGAATTTTAAAAATCCGAGATTGCCAAAATGTTGCTCTCGAAGAGTACATCAATTTAAAAAAAAAAGTTTCTCTCTAGGCCCAATAGGACCCGACTTTCATAGGGTCAAGTTTCACGAATTTGACACATTTCGGCCGCGACAATTCCCTATAACCGTTGCACCGAATTTCAAACCGCTCACACAGTAGTTCCCATTGAGACACATGAACAATCCCCCGCAAGCGTTTTCTCGTAGCTCAATTTTTGGACCCGGCGCAAGCGACCGAATTTTCGATGGGGGCCGACCCAATGGTCACGGAAATGGGCCAAACTTTGACCCCCCATATCTCGGGCCCTAATTGTCCGATCGACTTGAAATTTCAAACGTGGCCTAACAGGGTTTCGGCCTTCCTCGCCATGCTCGCCAATCGCGGCTCACCATGGGGGCTACGGGCCTTTTCGCCGTAATGTTAAAACAAAAACTCGCGAATATCTCCGAAACGGTTCGATAGAATGTCGCAAATTTTGGTGTGAAAGGGCTCCCTATTTTTACCTACAAACCCTTCAAATTTGGTGGCCCTAGCTTCCATAGTTTTTTTATGGCGAATTTTTGAATGTTTAAAAAGTAGCCAAAAAATCGAACGGAAATTCCCTACAGAAACTCCATTCGCGAATTTTAAAACTCCGAGATAGCCAAAATGTTGCTCTCGAAGAGTACATCAATTTAAAAAAAAAGTTTCTCTCTAAGCCCAATAGGACCCGACTTTCATAGGGTCAAAGTTCACGAATTTGACACATTTCGGCCGCAACAATTCCCTCTAACCGTTGCACCGAATTTCAAACCGCTCACACAGTACTTCCCATTGAGACACATGAACAATCCCCCGCAAGTGTTTTCTCGTAGCTCAATTTTTGACCCCGGCGCAAGCGACCGAATTTTCGATGGGGTCACGGAAATGGGCCAAACTTTGACCCCCCATATCTCAGGCCCTAATTGTCCGATCGACTTGAAATTTCAAACGTGGCCTAACAGGGTTTCGGCCTTCCTCCCCATTCTCGCCAATCGCGGCTCACCATGGGGGGTCCAGGCCTTTTCGCCGTAATTTTAAAACAAAAACTCGCGTATATCTCCGAAACGGTTCGATAGAATGTCGCAAATTTTGGTGTGAAAGGTCTCCCTATTTTTACCTACAAACCCTCCAAATTTGGTAGTCCTAGCTTGCATAGTTTTTTTATGACGAATTTTTGAATGTTTAAAAAATAGCCCAAAAATCGAACGGAAATTCCCTACAGAAACTCCATTCGCGAATTTTAAAAATCCGGGATAGCCAAAATGTTGCTCTCGAAGAGTACATCAATTTAAAAAAAAAGTTTCTCTCTAGGCCCAATAGGACCCGACTTTCATAGGGTCAAAGTTCACGAATTTGACACATTTCGGCCGCGACAATTCCCTATAACCGTTGCACCGAATTTCAAACCGCTCACACAGTACTTCCCATTGAGACACATGAACAATCACCCGCAAGCGTTTTCTCGTAGCTCAATTTTTGACCCCGGCGCAAGCGTCCGAAATTTCGATGGGGTCACGGAAATGGTCACGGAAATGGGCCAAACTTTGACCCCCCATATCTCGGGCCCTAATTGTCCGATCGACTTGAAATTTGAAACGTGGCCTAACAGGGTTTCGGCCTTCCTCCACATGCTCGCCAATCGCGGCTCACCATGGGGGGTCCGGGACTTTTCGCCGTAAAATTAAACAAAAACTCGCGAATATCTCCGAAACGGTTCTATAGAATGTCGCAAATTTTGGTGTGAAAGGGCTCCCTATTTTTACCTACAAACCCTTCAAATTTGGTGGTCCTAGCTTCCATAGTTTTTTTATGGCGAATTTTTGAAGGTTTAAAAAATAGCCCAAAAACCGAACGGAAATTCCCTACAGAAACTCCATTCGCGAATTTTAAAACTCCGAGATAGCCAAAATGTTGCTCTCGAAGAGTACATCAATTTAAAAAAAAAGTTTCTCTCTAAGCCCAATAGGACCCGACTTTCATAGGGTCAAAGTTCACGAATTTTACACATTCCGGCCGCTACAATTCCCTATAACCGTTCCACCGAATTTCAAACCGCTCACACAGTACTTCCCATTGAGACACATGAACAATCCCCAGCAAGCGTTTTCTCGTAGCTCAATTTTTAACCCCGGCGCAAGCGACCGAAATTTCGATTGGAGCCGCCCCAATGGTCACGGAAATGGGCCAAACTTTGACCCCCCATATCTCGGGCCCTAATTGTCCGATCGACTTGAAATTTGAAACGTGGCCTAACAGGGTTTCGGCCTTCCTCCCCATGCTCGCCAATCGCGGCTCACCATGGGGGCTCCGGGCCTTTTCGCCGTAATGTTAAAACAAAAACTCGCGAATATCTCCGAAACGGTTCGATAGAATGTCGCAAATTTTGGTGTGAAAGGGCTCCCTATTTTTACCTACAAACCCTCCAAATTTGGTGCTAGTAGTTTCCATAGTTTTTTATGGCGAATTTTTGAAGGTTTAAAAAACAGCCCAAAAATCGAACGGAAATTTCCTACAGAAACTCCATTCGCGAATTTTAAATCTCCGATATAGCCAAAATGTTGCTCTCGAAGAGTACATCAATTTAAAAAAAATTTTCTCTCTAAGCCCAATAGGACCCGACATTCATAGGGTCAAAGTTCACGAATTTTACACATTCCGGCCGCTACAATTCCCTATAACCGTTGCACCGAATTTCAAACCACTCACACAGTACTTCCCATTGAGATACATGAACAATCCCCCGCAAGCGTTTTCTCGTAGCTCAATTTTTGACCCCGGCGCAAGCGTCCGAAATTTCGATGGGGTCACGGAAATGGGCCAAACTTTGACCCCCCATATCTCGGGCCCTAATTGTCCGATCGACTTGAAATTTGAAACGTGGCCTAACAGGGTTTCGGCCTTCCTCCCCATGCTCGCCAATCGCGCCTCACCATGGGGGGTCCGGGCCTTTTCGCCGTAAATTTAAACAAAAACTCGCGAATATCTCCGAAACGGTTCGATAGAATGTCGCAAATTTTGGTGTGAAATGGCTCCCTATTTTTACCTACAAACCCTTCAAATTTGGTGGTCCTAGCTTCCATAGTTTTTTTATGGCGAATTTTTGAAGGTTTAAAAAATAGCCCAAAAATCGAACGGAAATTCCCTACAGAAACTCCATTCGCGAATTTTAAAAATCCGAGATAGCCAAAATGTTGCTCTCGAAGAGTCCATCAATTTAAAAAAAAAGTTTCTCTCTAGGCCCAATAGGACCCGACTTTCATAGGGTCAAGGTTAACGAATTTGACACATTTCGGCCGCGACAATTCCCTATAACCGTTGCACCGAATTTTAAACCGCTCACACAGTACTTCCCATTGAGACACATGAACAATCCCCCGCAAGCGTTTTCTCGTAGCTCAAATGTTGACCCCGGCGCAAGCGTCCGAAATTTCGATGGGGTCACGGAAATGGGCCAAATTTTGACACCCCATATCTCGGGCCCTAATTGTCTGATCGACTTGAAATTTGAAACGTGGCCTAACAGGGTTTCGGCCTTCCACCCATGTTCGCCAATCGCGGCTCACCATCGGGGGTCCAGGCCGTTTCGCCGTAATGTTAAAACAAAAACTCGCGAATGTCTCCGAAACGGTTCGATAGAATGTCGCAAATTTTGGTGTGAAAGGGCTCCCTATTTTTACCTACAAACCCTCCAAATTTGGTAGTCCTAGCTTCCATAGTTTTTTTATGACGAATTTTTGAATGTTTAAAAAATAGCCCAAAAATCGAACGGAAATTCCCTACAGAAACTCCATTCGCGAATTTTAAAAATCCGAGATAGCCAAAATGTTGCTCTCGAAGAGTCCATCAATTTAAGAAAAAAGTTTCTCTCTAAGCCCAATAGGACCCGACTTTCATAGGGTCAAATTTCACGAATTTTACACATTTCGGCCGCGACAATTCCCTATAACCGTTGCACCGAATTTCAAACCGCTCACACAGTACTTCCCATTGAGACACATGAACAATCCCCAGCAAACGTTTTCTCGTAGCTCCATTTTTGACCCCGGCGCAAGCGAACGAAATTTCGATGGGGGCCGCCCCAATGGTCACGGAAATGGGCCAAACTTTGACCCCCCATATCACGGGCCCTAATTGTCCGATCGACTTGAAATTTGAAACGTGGCCTAACAGGGTTTCGGCCTTCCTCCCCATGCTCGCCAATCGCGCCTCACCATGGGGGTCCGGGCCTTTTCGCCGTAAAATTAAACAAAAACTCGCGAATATCTCCGAAACGGTTCGATAGAATGTCGCAAATTTTGGTGTGAAAGGTCTCCCTATTTTTACCTACAAACCCTTCAAATTTGGTGGTCCTAGCTTCCATAGTTTTTTTATGGCGAATTTTTGAAGGTTTAAAAAATAGCCCAAAAACCGAACGGAAATTCCCTACAGAAACTCCATTCGCGAATTTTAAAACTCCGAGATAGCCAAAATGTTGCTCTCGAAGAGTACATCAATTTAAAAAAAAAGTTTCTCTCTAAGCCCAATAGGACCCGACATTCATAGGGTCAAAGTTCACGAATTTTACACATTCCGGCCGCTACAATTCCCTATAACCGTTGCACCGAATTTCAAACCGCTCACACAGTACTTCCCATTGAGACACATGAACAATCCTCCGCAAGCGTTTTCTCGTAGCTCAAATGTTGACCCCGGCGCAAACGTCCGAAATTTCGATGGGGTCAAGGAAATGGGCCAAATTTTGACACCCCATATCTCGGGCCCTAATTGTCCGATCGACTTGAAATTTGAAACGTAGCCTAACAGGGTTTCGGCCTTCCTCCCCATGCTCGCCAATCGCGGCTCACCATCGGGGGCTCCGGGCCTTTTCGCCGTAATGTTAAATTAAAAACTCGCGAATATCTCCGAAACGGTTCGATAGAATGTCGCAAATTTTGGTGTGAAATGGCTCCCTATTTTTACCTGAAAACCCACCAAATTTGGTGCTTCTAGTTTCCATAGTTTTTTATGGCGAATTTTTGAAGGTTTAAAAAATAGCCCAAAAACGAACGGAAATTCCCTACAGAAACTCCATTCGCGAATTTTAAAAATCCGAGATAGCCAAAATGTTGCTCTCGAAGAGTCCATCAATTTAAAAAAAAATGTTTCTCTCTAGGCCCAAAAAGACCCGACTTTCATAGGGTCAAGGTTAACGAATTTGACACATTTCGGCCGCGACAATTCCCTATAACCGTTGCACCGAATTTTAAACCGCTCACACAGTACTTCCCATTGAGACACATGAACAATCCCCCGCAAGCGTTTTCTCGTAGCTCAAATGTTGACCCCGGCGCAAGCGTCCGAAATTTCGATGGGGTCACGGAAATGGGCCAAATTTTCACACCCCATATCTCGGGCCCTAATTGTCTGATCGACTTGAAATTTGAAACGTGGCCTAAAAGGGTTTCGGCCTTCCACCCCATGCTCGCCAATCGCGGCTCACCATCGGGGGTCCAGGCCGTTTCGCCGTAATGTTAAAACAAAAACTCGCGAATGTCTCCGAAACGGTTCGATAGAATGTCGCAAATTTTGGTGTGAAAGGGCTCCCTATTTTTACCTACAAACCCTCCAAATTTGGTAGTCCTAGCTTCCATAGTTTTTTTATGACGAATTTTTGAATGTTTAAAAAATAGCCCAAAAATCGAACGGAAATTCCCTACAGAAACTCCATTCGCGAATTTTAAAAATCCGAGATAGCCAAAATGTTGCTCTCGAAGAGTACATCAATTTAAAAAAAAAGTTTCTCTCTAAGCCCAATAGGACCCGACTTTCATAGGGTCAAAGTTCACGAATTTGACACATTTCGGCCGCGACAATTCCCTATAACCGTTGCACCGAATTTCAAACCGCTCACACAGTACTTCCCATTGAGACACATGAACAATCCCCCGCAAGTGTTTTCTCGTAGCTCAATTTTTGACCCCGGCGCAAGCGACCGAATTTTCGATGGGGTCACGGAAATGGGCCAAACTTTGACCCCCCATATCTCGGGCCCTAATTGTCCGATCGACTTGAAATTTCAAACGTGGCCTAACAGGGTTTCGGCCTTCCTCCCCATGCTCGCCAATCGCGGCTCACCATGGGGGGTCCAGGCCTTTTCGCCGTAATTTTAAAACAAAAACTCGCGTATATCTCCGAAACGGTTCGATAGAATGTCGCAAATTTTGGTGTGAAAGGTCTCCCTATTTTTACCTACAAACCCTCCAAATTTGGTAGTCCTAGCTTCCATAGTTTTTTTATGACGAATTTTTGAATGTTTAAAAAATAGCCCAAAAATCGAACGGAAATTCCCTACAGAAACTCCATTCGCGAATTTTAAAAATCCGGGATAGCCAAAATGTTGCTCTCGAAGAGTACATCAATTTAAAAAAAAAGTTTCTCTCTAGGCCCAATAGGACCCGACTTTCATAGGGTCAAAGTTCACGAATTTGACACATTTCGGCCGCGACAATTCCCTATAACCGTTGCACCGAATTTCAAACCGCTCACACAGTACTTCCCATTGAGACACATGAACAATCACCCGCAAGCGTTTTCTCGTAGCTCAATTTTTGACCCCGGCGCAAGCGTCCGAAATTTCGATGGGGTCACGGAAATGGTCACGGAAATGGGCCAAACTTTGACCCCCCATATCTCGGGCCCTAATTGTCCGATCGACTTGAAATTTGAAACGTGGCCTAACAGGGTTTCGGCCTTCCTCCACATGCTCGCCAATCGCGGCTCACCATGGGGGGTCCGGGACTTTTCGCCGTAAAATTAAACAAAAACTCGCGAATATCTCCGAAACGGTTCTATAGAATGTCGCAAATTTTGGTGTGAAAGGGCTCCCTATTTTTACCTACAAACCCTTCAAATTTGGTGGTCCTAGCTTCCATAGTTTTTTTATGGCGAATTTTTGAAGGTTTAAAAAATAGCCCAAAAACCGAACGGAAATTCCCTACAGAAACTCCATTCGCGAATTTTAAAACTCCGAGATAGCCAAAATGTTGCTCTCGAAGAGTACATCAATTTAAAAAAAAAGTTTCTCTCTAAGCCCAATAGGACCCGACTTTCATAGGGTCAAAGTTCACGAATTTTACACATTCCGGCCGCTACAATTCCCTATAACCGTTCCACCGAATTTCAAACCGCTCACACAGTACTTCCCATTGAGACACATGAACAATCACCAGCAAGCGTTTTCTCGTAGCTCAATTTTTAACCCCGGCGCAAGCGACCGAAATTTCGATTGGAGCCGCCCCAATGGTCACGGAAATGGGCCAAACTTTGACCCCCCATATCTCGGGCCCTAATTGTCCGATCGACTTGAAATTTGAAACGTGGCCTAACAGGGTTTCGGCCTTCCTCCCCATGCTCGCCAATCGCGGCTCACCATGGGGGCTACGGGCCTTTTCGCCGTAATGTTAAAACAAAAACTCGCGAATATCTCCGAAACGGTTCGATAGAATGTCGCAAATTTTGGTGTGAAAGGGCTCCCTATTTTTACCTACAAACCCTCCAAATTTGGTGCTAGTAGTTTCCATAGTTTTTTTATGGCGAATTTTTGAAGGTTTAAAAAACAGCCCAAAAATCGAACGGAAATTTCCTACAGAAACTCCATTCGCGAATTTTAAATCTCCGATATAGCCAAAATGTTGCTCTCGAAGAGTACATCAATTTAAAAAAAATTTTCTCTCTAAGCCCAATAGGACCCGACATTCATAGGGTCAAAGTTCACGAATTTTACACATTCCGGCCGCTACAATTCCCTATAACCGTTGCACCGAATTTCAAACCACTCACACAGTACTTCCCATTGAGACACATGAACAATCCCCCGCAAGCGTTTTCTCGTAGCTCAATTTTTGACCCCGGCGCAAGCGTCCGAAATTTCGATGGGGTCACGGAAATGGGCCAAACTTTGACCCCCCATATCTCGGGCCCTAATTGTCCGATCGACTTGAAATTTCAAACGTGGCCTAACAGGGTTTCGGCCTTCCTCCCCATGCTCGCCAATCGCGGCTCACCATGGGGGGTCCAGGCCTTTTCGCCGTAATTTTAAAACAAAAACTCGCGTATATCTCCGAAACGGTTCGATAGAATGTCGCAAATTTTGGTGTGAAAGGTCTCCCTATTTTTACCTACAAACCCTCCAAATTTGGTAGTCCTAGCTTCCATAGTTTTTTTATGACGAATTTTTGAATGTTTAAAAAATAGCCCAAAAATCGAACGGAAATTCCCTACAGAAACTCCATTCGCGAATTTTAAAAAATCCGGGATAGCCAAAATGTTGCTCTCGAAGAGTACATCAATTTAAAAAAAAAGTTTCTCTCTAGGCCCAATAGGACCCGACTTTCATAGGGTCAAAATTCACGAATTTGACACATTTCGGCCGCGACAATTCCCTATAACCGTTGCACCGAATTTCAAACCGCTCAGTCAGTACTTCCCATTGAGACACATGAACAATCCCCAGCAAGCGTTTTCTCGTAGCTCAATTTTTGACCCCGGCGCAAGCGACCGAAATTTCGATGGGGGCCGCCCCAATGACAACGGAAATGGGCCAAACTTTGACCCCCCATATCTCGGGCCCTAATTGTCCGATCGACTTGAAATTTCAAACGTGGCCTAACAGGGTTTCGGCCTTCCTCCCCATGCTCGCCAATCGCGGCTCACCATGGGGGGTCCAGGCCTTTTCGCCGTAATTTTAAAACAAAAACTCGCGTATATCTCCGAAACGGTTCGATAGAATGTCGCAAATTTTGGTGTGAAAGGTCTCCCTATTTTTACCTACAAACCCTCCAAATTTGGTAGTCCTAGCTTCCATAGTTTTTTTATGACGAATTTTTGAATGTTTAAAAAATAGCCCAAAAATCGAACGGAAATTCCCTACAGAAACTCCATTCGCGAATTTTAAAAATCCGGGATAGCCAAAATGTTGCTCTCGAAGAGTACATCAATTTAAAAAAAAAGTTTCTCTCTAGGCCCAATAGGACCCGACTTTCATAGGGTCAAAATTCACGAATTTGACACATTTCGGCCGCGACAATTCCCTATAACCGTTGCACCGAATTTCAAACCGCTCCCTCAGTACTTCCCATTGAGACACATGAACAATCCCCAGCAAGCGTTTTCTCGTAGCTCAATTTTTGACCCCGGCGCAAGCGACCGAAATTTCGATGGGGGCCGCCCCAATGACAACGGAAATGGGCCAAACTTTGACCCCCCATATCTCGGGCCCTAATTGTCCGATCGACTTGAAATTTCAAACGTGGCCTAACAGGGTTTCGGCCTTCCTCCCCATGCTCGCCAATCGCGGCTCACCATGGGGGGTCCAGGCCTTTTCGCCGTAATTTTAAAACAAAAACTCGCGTATATCTCCGAAACGGTTCGATAGAATGTCGCAAATTTTGGTGTGAAAGGTCTCCCTATTTTTACCTACAAACCCTCCAAATTTGGTGCTAGTAGTTTCCATAGTTTTTTTATGGCGAATTTTTGAATGTTTAAAAAACAGCCCAAAAATCGAACGGAAATTTCCTACAGAAACTCCATTCGCGAATTTTAAAAATCCGAGGTTGCCAAAATGTTGCTCTCGAAGAGTACATCAATTTAAAAAAAAAGTTTCTCTCTAGGCCCAATAGGACCCGACTTTCATAGGGTCAAGTTTCACGAATTTGACACATTTCGGCCGCGACAATTCCCTATAACCGTTGCACCGAATTTCAAACCGCTCACACAGTAGTTCCCATTGAGACACATGAACAATCCCCCGCAAGCGTTTTCTCGTAGCTCAATTTTTGGACCCGGCGCAAGCGACCGAATTTTCGATGGGGGCCGCCCCAATGGTCACGGAAATGGGCCAAACTTTGACCCCCCATATCTCGGGCCCTAATTGTCCGATCGACTTGAAATTTCAAACGTGGCCTAACAGGGTTTCGGCCTTCCTCCCCATGCTCGCCAATCGCGGCTCACCATGGGGGCTACGGGCCTTTTCGCCGTAATGTTAAAACAAAAACTCGCGAATATCTCCGAAACGGTTCGATAGAATGTCGCAAATTTTGGTGTGAAAGGGCTCCCTATTTTTACCTACAAATCCTTCAAATTTGGTGGCCCTAGCTTCCATAGTTTTTTTATGGCGAATTTTTGAATGTTTAAAAAGTAGCCCAAAAATCGAACGGAAATTCCCTACAGAAACTCCATTCGCGAATTTTAAAACTCCGAGATAGCCAAAATGTTGCTCTCGAAGAGTACATCAATTTAAAAAAAAAGTTTCTCTCTAAGCCCAATAGGACCCGACTTTCATAGGGTCAAAGTTCACGAATTTGACACATTTCGGCCGCGACAATTCCCTATAACCGTTGCACCGAATTTCAAACCGCTCACACAGTACTTCCCATTGAGACACATGAACAATCCCCCGCAAGTGTTTTCTCGTAGCTCAATTTTTGACCCCGGCGCAAGCGACCGAATTTTCGATGGGGTCACGGAAATGGGCCAAACTTTGACCCCCCATATCTCGGGCCCTAATTGTCCGATCGACTTGAAATTTCAAACGTGGCCTAACAGGGTTTCGGCCTTACTCCCCATGCTCGCTAATCGCGGCTCACCATGGGGGGTCCAGGCCTTTTCGCCGTAATTTTAAAACAAAAACTCGCGTATATCTCCGAAACGGTTCGATAGAATGTCGCAAATTTTGGTGTGAAAGGTCTCCCTATTTTTACCTACAAACCCTCCAAATTTGGTAGTCCTAGCTTCCATAGTTTTTTTATGACGAATTTTTGAATGTTTAAAAAATAGCCCAAAAATCGAACGGAAATTCCCTACAGAAACTCCATTCGCGAATTTTAAAAATCCGGGATAGCCAAAATGTTGCTCTCGAAGAGTACATCAATTTAAAAAAAAAGTTTCTCTCTAGGCCCAATAGGACCCGACTTTCATAGGGTCAAAATTCACGAATTTGACACATTTCGGCCGCGACAATTCCCTATAACCGTTGCACCGAATTTCAAACCGCTCCCTCAGTACTTCCCATTGAGACACATGAACAATCCCCAGCAAGCGTTTTCTCGTAGCTCAATTTTTGACCCCGGCGCAAGCGACCGAAATTTCGATGGGGGCCGCCCCAGTGACCACGGAAATGGGCCAAACTTTGACCCCCCATATCTCGGGCCCTAATTGTCCGATCGACTTGAAATTTCAAACGTGGCCTAACAGAGTTTCGGCCTTCCTCCCCATGCTCGCCAATCGCGGCTCACCATGGGGGGTCCAGGCCTTTTCGCCGTAATTTTAAAACAAAAACTCGCGTATATCTCCGAAACGGTTCGATAGAATGTCGCAAATTTTGGTGTGAAAGGTCTCCCTATTTTTACCTACAAACCCTCCAAATTTGGTGCTAGTAGTTTCCATAGTTTTTTTATGGCGAATTTTTGAATGTTTAAAAAACAGCCCAAAATCGAACGGAAATTTCCTACAGAAACTCCATTCGCGAATTTTAAAAATCCGAGATTGCCAAAATGTTGCTCTCGAAGAGTACATCAATTTAAAAAAAAAGTTTCTCTCTAGGCCCAATAGGACCCGACTTTCATAGGGTCAAGTTTCACGAATTTGACACATTTCGGCCGCGACAATTCCCTATAACCGTTGCACCGAATTTCAAACCGCTCACACAGTAGTTCCCATTGAGACACATGAACAATCCCCCGCAAGCGTTTTCTCGTAGCTCAATTTTTGGACCCGGCGCAAGCGACCGAATTTTCGATGGGGGCCGCCCCAATGGTCACGGAAATGGGCCAAATTTTGACCCCCCATTTCTCGGGCCCTAATTGTCCGATCGACTTGAAATTTCAAACGTGGCCTAACAGGGTTTCGGCCTTCCTCCCCATGCTCGCCAATCGCGGCTCACCATGGGGGCTACGGGCCTTTTCGCCGTAATGTTAAAACAAAAACTCGCGAATATCTCCGAAACGGTTCGATAGAATGTCGCTAATTTTGGTGTGAAAGGGCTCCCTATTTTTACCTACAAACCCTTCAAATTTGGTGGTCCTAGCTTCCATAGTTTTTTTATGGCGAATTTTTGAATGTTTAAAAAGTAGCCCAAAAATCGAACGGAAATTCCCTACAGAAACTCCATTCGCGAATTTTAAAACTCCGAGATAGCCAAAATGTTGCTCTCGAAGAGTACATCAATTTAAAAAAAAAGTTTCTCTCTAAGCCCAATAGGACCCGACTTTCATAGGGTCAAAGTTCACGAATTTGACACATTTCGGCCGCGACAATTCCCTATAACCTTTGCACCGAATTTCAAACCGCTCACAGTACTTCCCTTTGAGACACATGAACAATCCCCAGCAAGCGTTTTCTCGTAGCTCAATTTTTGACCCCGGCGCAAGCGACCGAAATTTCGATGGGGGCCGCCCCAATGGTCACGGAAATGGGCCAAACTTTGACCCCCCATATCTCGGGCCCTAATTGTCCGATCGACTTGAAATTTGAAACGTGGCCTAACAGGGTTTGGGCCTTCCTCCCCATGCTCGCCAATCGCGGCGCACCATGGGGGCTCCGGGCCTTTTCGCCGTAATGTTAAAACAAAAACTCGCGAATATCTCCGAAACGGTTCGATGGAATGTCGCAAATTTTGGTGTGAAAGGGCTCCCTATTTTTACCTACAAACCCTCCAAATTTGGTGCTAGTAGTTTCCATAGTTTTTTTATGGCGAATTTTTGAATGTTTAAAAAACAGCCCAAAAATCGAACGGAAATTTCCTACAGAAACTCCATTCGCGAATTTTAAAAATCCGAGATTGCCAAGATGTTGCTCTCGAAGAGTACATCAATTTAAAAAAAAAAGTTTCTCTCTAGGCCCAATAGGACCCGACTTTCATAGGGTCAAAGTTCACGAATTTGACACATTTCGGCCGCGACAATTCCCTATAACCGTTGCACCGAATTCCAAACCGCTCACACAGTACTTCCCATTGAGACACATGAACAATCCCCCGCAAGCGTTTTCTCGTACCCCAATTGTTGACCCCGGCGCAAGCGTCCGAAATTTCGATGGGGTCACGGAAATGGGCCAAATTTTGACACCCCATATCTCGGGCCCTAATTGTCCGATCGACTTGAAATTTGAAACGTGGCCTAACAGGGTTTCGGCCTTCCTCCCCATGCTCGCCAATCGCGGCTCACCATGGGGGGTCCAGGCCTTTTCGCCGTAATGTTAAAACAAAAACTCGCGTATATCTCCGAAACGGTTCGATAGAATGTCGCAAATTTTGGTGTGAAAGGTCAACCTTTTTTTACCTACAAACCCTCCAAATTTGGTAGTCCTAGCTTCCATAGTTTTTTTATGACGAATTTTTGAATGTTTAAAAAATAGCCCAAAAATCGAACGGAAATTCCCTACAGAAACTCCATTCGCGAATTTTAAAAATCCGGGATAGCCAAAATGTTGCTCTCGAAGAGTCCATCAATTTAAAAAAAAAGTTTCTCTCTAAGCCCAATAGGACCCGACTTTCATAGGGTCAAAGTTCACGAATTTGACACATTTCGGCCGCGACAATTCCCTATAACCGTTGCACCGAATTTCAAACCGCTCACACAGTACTTCCATTGAGACACATGAACAATCCCCAGCAAGCGTTTTCTCGTAGCTCAATTTTTGGACCCGGCGCAAGCGACCGAATTTTCGATGGGGGCCGCCCCAATGGTCACGGAAATGGGCCAAACTTTGACCCTCCATATCTCGGGCCCTAATTGTCCGATCGACTTGAAATTTGAAACGTGGCCTAACAGGGTTTCGGCCTTCCTCCCCATGCTCGCCAATCGCGGCTCACCATGGGGGCTACGGGCCTTTTCGCCGTAATGTTAAAACAAAAACTCGCGAATATCTCCGAAACGGTTCGATGGAATGTCGCAAATTTTGGTGTGAAAGGGCTCCCTATTTTTACCTACAAACCCTCCAAATTTGGTGCTAGTAGTTTCCATAGTTTTTTTATGGCGAATTTTTGAATGTTTAAAAAACAGCCCAAAAATCGAACGGAAATTTCCTACAGAAACTCCATTCGCGAATTTTAAAAATCCGAGATTGCCAAGATGTTGCTCTCGAAGAGTACATCAATTTAAAAAAAAAAGTTTCTCTCTAGGCCCAATAGGACCCGACTTTCATAGGGTCAAAGTTCACGAATTTGACACATTTCGGCCGCGACAATTCCCTATAACCGTTGCACCGAATTCCAAACCGCTCACACAGTACTTCCCATTGAGACACATGAACAATCCCCCGCAAGCGTTTTCTCGTACCCCAATTGTTGACCCCGGCGCAAGCGTCCGAAATTTCGATGGGGTCACGGAAATGGGCCAAATTTTGACACCCCATATCTCGGGCCCTAATTGTCCGATCGACTTGAAATTTGAAACGTGGCCTAACAGGGTTTCGGCCTTCCTCCCCATGCTCGCCAATCGCGGCTCACCATGGGGGGTCCAGGCCTTTTCGCCGTAATGTTAAAACAAAAACTCGCGTATATCTCCGAAACGGTTCGATAGAATGTCGCAAATTTTGGTGTGAAAGGTCAACCTTTTTTTACCTACAAACCCTCCAAATTTGGTAGTCCTAGCTTCCATAGTTTTTTTATGACGAATTTTTGAATGTTTAAAAAATAGCCCAAAAATCGAACGGAAATTCCCTACAGAAACTCCATTCGCGAATTTTAAAAATCCGGGATAGCCAAAATGTTGCTCTCGAAGAGTCCATCAATTTAAAAAAAAAGTTTCTCTCTAAGCCCAATAGGACCCGACTTTCATAGGGTCAAAGTTCACGAATTTGACACATTTCGGCCGCGACAATTCCCTATAACCGTTGCACCGAATTTCAAACCGCTCACACAGTACTTCCATTGAGACACATGAACAATCCCCAGCAAGCGTTTTCTCGTAGCTCAATTTTTGGACCCGGCGCAAGCGACCGAATTTTCGATGGGGGCCGCCCCAATGGTCACGGAAATGGGCCAAACTTTGACCCTCCATATCTCGGGCCCTAATTGTCCGATCGACTTGAAATTTGAAACGTGGCCTAACAGGGTTTCGGCCTTCCTCCCCATGCTCGCCAATCGCGGCTCACCATGGGGGCTACGGGCCTTTTCGCCGTAATGTTAAAACAAAAACTCGCGAATATCTCCGAAACGGTTCGATGGAATGTCGCAAATTTTGGTGTGAAAGGGCTCCCTATTTTTACCTACAAACCCTCCAAATTTGGTGCTAGTAGTTTCCATAGTTTTTTTATGGCGAATTTTTGAATGTTTAAAAAACAGCCCAAAAATCGAACGGAAATTTCCTACAGAAACTCCATTCGCGAATTTTAAAAATCCGAGATTGCCAAGATGTTGCTCTCGAAGAGTACATCAATTTAAAAAAAAAAGTTTCTCTCTAGGCCCAATAGGACCCGACTTTCATAGGGTCAAAGTTCACGAATTTGACACATTTCGGCCGCGACAATTCCCTATAACCGTTGCACCGAATTCCAAACCGCTCACACAGTACTTCCCATTGAGACACATGAACAATCCCCCGCAAGCGTTTTCTCGTACCCCAATTGTTGACCCCGGCGCAAGCGTCCGAAATTTCGATGGGGTCACGGAAATGGTCACGGAAATGGGCCAAATTTTGACACCCCATATCTCGGGCCCTAATTGTCCGATCGACTTGAAATTTGAAACGTGGCCTAACAGGGTTTCGGCCTTCCTCCCCATGCTCGCCAATCGCGGCTCACCATGGGGGGTCCAGGCCTTTTCGCCGTAATGTTAAAACAAAAACTCGCGTATATCTCCGAAACGGTTCGATAGAATGTCGCAAATTTTGGTGTGAAAGGTCAACCTTTTTTTACCTACAAACCCTCCAAATTTGGTAGTCCTAGCTTCCATAGTTTTTTTATGACGAATTTTTGAATGTTTAAAAAATAGCCCAAAAATCGAACGGAAATTCCCTACAGAAACTCCATTCGCGAATTTTAAAAATCCGGGATAGCCAAAATGTTGCTCTCGAAGAGTCCATCAATTTAAAAAAAAAGTTTCTCTCTAAGCCCAATAGGACCCGACTTTCATAGGGTCAAAGTTCACGAATTTGACACATTTCGGCCGCGACAATTCCCTATAACCGTTGCACCGAATTTCAAACCGCTCACACAGTACTTCCCATTGAGACACATGAACAATCCCCAGCAAGCGTTTTCTCGTAGCTCAATTTTTGACCCCGGCGCAAGCGACCGAAATTTCGATGGGGGCCGCCCCAATGACCACGGAAATGGGCCAAACTTTGACCCCCCATATCTCGGGCCCTAATTGTCCGATCGACTTGAAATTTCAAACGTGGCCTAACAGAGTTTCGGCCTTCCTCCCCATGCTCGCCAATCGCGGCTCACCATGGGGGGTCCAGGCCTTTTCGCCGTAATTTTAAAACAAAAACTCGCGTATATCTCCGAAACGGTTCGATAGAATGTCGCAAATTTTGGTGTGAAAGGTCTCCCTATTTTTACCTACAAACCCTCCAAATTTGGTGCTAGTAGTTTCCATAGTTTTTTTATGGCGAATTTTTGAATGTTTAAAAAACAGCCCAAAATCGAACGGAAATTTCCTACAGAAACTCCATTCGCGAATTTTAAAAATCCGAGATTGCCAAAATGTTGCTCTCGAAGAGTACATCAATTTAAAAAAAAAGTTTCTCTCTAGGCCCAATAGGACCCGACTTTCATAGGGTCAAGTTTCACGAATTTGACACATTTCGGCCGCGACAATTCCCTATAACCGTTGCACCGAATTTCAAACCGCTCACACAGTAGTTCCCATTGAGACACATGAACAATCCCCCGCAAGCGTTTTCTCGTACCCCAATTGTTGACCCCGGCGCAAGCGTCCGAAATTTCGATGGGGTCACGGAAATGGGCCAAATTTTGACACCCCATATCTCGGGCCCTAATTGTCCGATCGACTTGAAATTTGAAACGTGGCCTAACAGGGTTTCGGCCTTCCTCCCCATGCTCGCCAATCGCGGCTCACCATGGGGGGTCCAGGCCTTTTCGCCGTAATGTTAAAACAAAAACTCGCGTATATCTCCGAAACGGTTCGATAGAATGTCGCAAATTTTGGTGTGAAAGGTCAACCTTTTTTTACCTACAAACCCTCCAAATTTGGTAGTCCTAGCTTCCATAGTTTTTTTATGACGAATTTTTGAATGTTTAAAAAATAGCCCAAAAATCGAACGGAAATTCCCTACAGAAACTCCATTCGCGAATTTTAAAAATCCGGGATAGCCAAAATGTTGCTCTCGAAGAGTCCATCAATTTAAAAAAAAAGTTTCTCTCTAAGCCCAATAGGACCCGACTTTCATAGGGTCAAAGTTCACGAATTTGACACATTTCGGCCGCGACAATTCCCTATAACCGTTGCACCGAATTTCAAACCGCTCACACAGTACTTCCCATTGAGACACATGAACAATCCCCAGCAAGCGTTTTCTCGTAGCTCAATTTTTGACCCCGGCGCAAGCGACCGAAATTTCGATGGGGGCCGCCCCAATGACCACGGAAATGGGCCAAACTTTGACCCCCCATATCTCGGGCCCTAATTGTCCGATCGACTTGAAATTTCAAACGTGGCCTAACAGAGTTTCGGCCTTCCTCCCCATGCTCGCCAATCGCGGCTCACCATGGGGGGTCCAGGCCTTTTCGCCGTAATTTTAAAACAAAAACTCGCGTATATCTCCGAAACGGTTCGATAGAATGTCGCAAATTTTGGTGTGAAAGGTCTCCCTATTTTTACCTACAAACCCTCCAAATTTGGTGCTAGTAGTTTCCATAGTTTTTTTATGGCGAATTTTTGAATGTTTAAAAAACAGCCCAAAATCGAACGGAAATTTCCTACAGAAACTCCATTCGCGAATTTTAAAAATCCGAGATTGCCAAAATGTTGCTCTCGAAGAGTACATCAATTTAAAAAAAAAGTTTCTCTCTAGGCCCAATAGGACCCGACTTTCATAGGGTCAAGTTTCACGAATTTGACACATTTCGGCCGCGACAATTCCCTATAACCGTTGCACCGAATTTCAAACCGCTCACACAGTAGTTCCCATTGAGACACATGAACAATCCCCCGCAAGCGTTTTCTCGTACCCCAATTGTTGACCCCGGCGCAAGCGTCCGAAATTTCGATGGGGTCACGGAAATGGGCCAAATTTTGACACCCCATATCTCGGGCCCTAATTGTCCGATCGACTTGAAATTTGAAACGTGGCCTAACAGGGTTTCGGCCTTCCTCCCCATGCTCGCCAATCGCGGCTCACCATGGGGGGTCCAGGCCTTTTCGCCGTAATGTTAAAACAAAAACTCGCGTATATCTCCGAAACGGTTCGATAGAATGTCGCAAATTTTGGTGTGAAAGGTCAACCTTTTTTTACCTACAAACCCTCCAAATTTGGTAGTCCTAGCTTCCATAGTTTTTTTATGACGAATTTTTGAATGTTTAAAAAATAGCCCAAAAATCGAACGGAAATTCCCTACAGAAACTCCATTCGCGAATTTTAAAAATCCGGGATAGCCAAAATGTTGCTCTCGAAGAGTCCATCAATTTAAAAAAAAAGTTTCTCTCTAAGCCCAATAGGACCCGACTTTCATAGGGTCAAAGTTCACGAATTTGACACATTTCGGCCGCGACAATTCCCTATAACCGTTGCACCGAATTTCAAACCGCTCACACAGTACTTCCCATTGAGACACATGAACAATCCCCAGCAAGCGTTTTCTCGTAGCTCAATTTTTGACCCCGGCGCAAGCGACCGAAATTTCGATGGGGGCCGCCCCAATGACCACGGAAATGGGCCAAACTTTGACCCCCCATATCTCGGGCCCTAATTGTCCGATCGACTTGAAATTTCAAACGTGGCCTAACAGAGTTTCGGTCTTCCTCCCCATGCTCGCCAATCGCGGCTCACCATGGGGGGTCCAGGCCTTTTCGCCGTAATTTTAAAACAAAAACTCGCGTATATCTCCGAAACGGTTCGATAGAATGTCGCAAATTTTGGTGTGAAAGGTCTCCCTATTTTTACCTACAAACCCTCCAAATTTGGTGCTAGTAGTTTCCATAGTTTTTTTATGGCGAATTTTTGAATGTTTAAAAAACAGCCCAAAATCGAACGGAAATTTCCTACAGAAACTCCATTCGCGAATTTTAAAAATCCGAGATTGCCAAAATGTTGCTCTCGAAGAGTACATCAATTTAAAAAAAAAGTTTCTCTCTAGGCCCAATAGGACCCGACTTTCATAGGGTCAAGTTTCACGAATTTGACACATTTCGGCCGCGACAATTCCCTATAACCGTTGCACCGAATTTCAAACCGCTCACACAGTAGTTCCCATTGAGACACATGAACAATCCCCCGCAAGCGTTTTCTCGTACCCCAATTGTTGACCCCGGCGCAAGCGTCCGAAATTTCGATGGGGTCACGGAAATGGGCCAAATTTTGACACCCCATATCTCGGGCCCTAATTGTCCGATCGACTTGAAATTTGAAACGTGGCCTAACAGGGTTTCGGCCTTCCTCCCCATGCTCGCCAATCGCGGCTCACCATGGGGGGTCCAGGCCTTTTCGCCGTAATGTTAAAACAAAAACTCGCGTATATCTCCGAAACGGTTCGATAGAATGTCGCAAATTTTGGTGTGAAAGGTCAACCTTTTTTTACCTACAAACCCTCCAAATTTGGTAGTCCTAGCTTCCATAGTTTTTTTATGACGAATTTTTGAATGTTTAAAAAATAGCCCAAAAATCGAACGGAAATTCCCTACAGAAACTCCATTCGCGAATTTTAAAAATCCGGGATAGCCAAAATGTTGCTCTCGAAGAGTCCATCAATTTAAAAAAAAAGTTTCTCTCTAAGCCCAATAGGACCCGACTTTCATAGGGTCAAAGTTCACGAATTTGACACATTTCGGCCGCGACAATTCCCTATAACCGTTGCACCGAATTTCAAACCGCTCACACAGTACTTCCCATTGAGACACATGAACAATCCCCAGCAAGCGTTTTCTCGTAGCTCAATTTTTGACCCCGGCGCAAGCGACCGAAATTTCGATGGGGGCCGCCCCAATGATCACGGAAATGGGCCAAACTTTGACCCCCCATATCTCGGGCCCTAATTGTCCGATCGACTTGAAATTTGAAACGTGGCCTAACAGGGTTTCGGCCTTCCTCCCCATGCTCGCCAATCGCGGCTCACCATGGGGGCTCCGGGCCTTTTCGCCGTAATGTTAAAACAAAAACTCGCGAATATATCCGAAACGGTTCGATAGAATGTCGCAAATTTTGGTGTGAAAGGGCTCCCTATTTTTACCTACAAACCCTCCAAATTTGGTGCTAGTAGTTTCCATAGTTTTTTTATGGCGAATTTTTGAAGGTTTAAAATCAGCCCAAAAATCGAACGGAAATTTCCTACAGAAACTCCATTCGCGAATTTTAAAAATCCGAGATTGCCAAAATGTTGCTCTCGAAGAGTACATCAATTTTAAAAAAAAAGTTTCTCTCTAGGCCCAATAGGACCCGACTTTCATAGGGTCAAGGTTCACGAATTTGACACATTTCGGCCGCGACAATTCCCTATAACCGTTGCTCCGAATTTTAAACCGCTCACACAGTACTTCCCATTGAGACGCATGAACAATCCCCCGCAAGCGTTTTCTCGTAGCTCAATTGTTGACCCCGGCGCAAGCGTCCGAAATTTCGATGGGGTCACGGAAATGGGCCAAATTTTGACACCCCATATCTCGGGCCCTAATTGTCCGATCGACTTGAAATTTGAAACGTGGCCTAACAGGGTTTCGGCCTTCCTCCCCATGCTCGCCAATCGCGGCTCACCATGGGGGGTCCGGGCCTTTTCGCCGTAAAATTAAACAAAAACTCGTGAATATCTCCGAAACGGTTCGATAGAATGTCGCAAATTTTGGTGTGAAAGGGCTCCCTATTTTTTCCTACAAACCCTTCAAATTTGGTGGTCCTAACTTCCATAGTTTTTTATGGCGAATTTTTGAAGGTTTAAAAAATAGCCCAAAAATCGAACGGAAATTCCCTACAGAAACTCCATTCGCGAATTTTAAAACTCCGAGATAGACAAAATGTTGCTCTCGAAGAGTACATCAATTTAAAAAAAAGTTTCTCTCTAAGCCCAATAGGGCCCGACTTTCATAGGGTCAAAGTTCACGAATTTGACACATTTCGGCCGCGACAATTCCCTATAACCGTTGCACCGAATTTTAAACCGCTCACACAGTACTTCCCATTGAGACACATGAACAATCCCCCGCAAGCGTTTTCTCGTAGCCCAATTGTTGACCCCGTTGCAAGCGTCCGAAATTTCGATGGGGTCACGGAAATGGTCACGGAAACGGGCCAAATTTTGACACCCCATATCTCGGGCCCTAATTGTCCGATCGACTTGAAATTTGAAACGTGGCCTAACAGGGTTTCGGCCTTCCTCCCCATGCTCGCCAATCGCGGCTCACCATGGGGTGTCCAGGCCTTTTCGCCGTAATGTTAAAACAAAAACTCGCGTATATCTCCGAAACGGTTCGATAGAATGTCGCAAATTTTGGTGTGAAAGGGCTCCCTATTTTTACCTACAAACCCTTCAAATTTGGTGGTCCTAGCTTCCATAGTTTTTTTATGGCGAATTTTTGAATGTTTAAAAAATAGCCCAAAAATCGAACGGAAATTCCCTACAGAAACTCCATTCGCGAATTTTAAAAATCCGAGATAGCCAAAATGTTGCTCTCGAAGAGTCCATCAATTTAAGAAAAAATTTCTCTCTAAGCCCAATAGGACCCGACTTTCATAGGGTCAAAGTTCACGAATTTGACACATTTCGGCCGCGACAATTCCCTATAACCGTAACACCGAATTTCAAACCGCTCACACAGTACTTCCCATTGAGACACATGAACAATCCCCAGCAAGCGTTTTCTCGTAGCTCAATTTTTGGACCCGGCGCAAGCGACCGAATTTTCGATGGGGGCCGCCCCAATGGTCACGGAAATGGGCCAAACTTTGACCCTCCATATCTCGGGCCCTAATTGTCCGATCGACTTGAAATTTGAAACGTGGCCTAACAGGGTTTCGGCCTTCCTCCCCATGCTCGCCAATCGCGGCTCACTATGGGGGTACGGGCCTTTTCGCCGTAATGTTAAAACAAAAACTCGCGAATATCTCCGAAACGGTTCGATAGAATGTCGCAAATTTTGGTGTGAAAGGGCTCCCTATTTTTACCTGCAAACCCTTCAAATTTGGTGGTCCTAGCTTCCATAGATTTTTTATGGCGAATTTTTGAATGTTTAAAAAATAGCCCAAAAATCGAACGGAAATTCCCTACAGAAACTCCATTCGCGAATTTTAAAACTCCGAGACAGCCAAAATTTTGCTCTCGAAGAGTACATCAATTTAAAATAAAAAGTTTCTCTCTAGGCCCAATAGGACCCGACTTTCATAGGGTCAAAATTCACGAATTTGACACATTTCGGCCGCGACAATTCCCTATAGCCGTTGCACCGAATTTCAAACCGCTCACACAGTACTTCCCATTGAGACACATGAACAATCCCCAGCAAACGTTTTCTCGTAGCTCAATTTTTGACCCCGGCGCAAGCGAACGAAATTTCGATGGGGGCCGCCCCAATGGTCACGGAAATGGGCCAAACTTTGACCCCCCATATCTCGGGCCCTAATTGTCCGATCGACTTGAAATTTGAAACGTGGCCTAACAGGGTTTCGGCCTTCCTCCCCATGCTCGCCAATCGCGGCTCACCATGGGGGGTCCGGGCCTTTTCGCCGTAAAATTAAACAAAAACTCGTGAATATCTCCGAAACGGTTCGATAGAATGTCGCAAATTTTGGTGTGAAAGGGCTCCCTATTTTTTCCTACAAACCCTTCAAATTTGGTGGTCCTAACTTCCATAGTTTTTTATGGCGAATTTTTGAAGGTTTAAAAAATAGCCCAAAAATCGAACGGAAATTCCCTACAGAAACTCCATTCGCGAATTTTAAAACTCCGAGATAGACAAAATGTTGCTCTCGAAGAGTACATCAATTTAAAAAAAAGTTTCTCTCTAAGCCCAATAGGGCCCGACTTTCATAGGGTCAAAGTTCACGAATTTGACACATTTCGGCCGCGACAATTCCCTATAACCGTTGCACCGAATTTTAAACCGCTCACACAGTACTTCCCATTGAGACACATGAACAATCCCCCGCAAGCGTTTTCTCGTAGCCCAATTGTTGACCCCGTTGCAAGCGTCCGAAATTTCGATGGGGTCACGGAAATGGTCACGGAAACGGGCCAAATTTTGACACCCCATATCTCGGGCCCTAATTGTCCGATCGACTTGAAATTTGAAACGTGGCCTAACAGGGTTTCGGCCTTCCTCCCCATGCTCGCCAATCGCGGCTCACTATGGGGGTACGGGCCTTTTCGCCGTAATGTTAAAACAAAAACTCGCGAATATCTCCGAAACGGTTCGATAGAATGTCGCAAATTTTGGTGTGAAAGGGCTCCCTATTTTTACCTGCAAACCCTTCAAATTTGGTGGTCCTAGCTTCCATAGTTTTTTTATGGCGAATTTTTGAATGTTTAAAAAATAGCCCAAAAATCGAACGGAAATTCCCTACAGAAACTCCATTCGCGAATTTTAAAACTCCGAGACAGCCAAAATTTTGCTCTCGAAGAGTACATCAATTTAAAATAAAAAGTTTCTCTCTAGGCCCAATAGGACCCGACTTTCATAGGGTCAAAATTCACGAATTTGACACATTTCGGCCGCGACAATTCCCTATAACCGTTGCACCGAATTTCAAACCGCTCACACAGTACTTCCCATTGAGACACATGAACAATCCCCAGCAAGCGTTTCCTCGTAGCTCAATTTTTGGACCCGGCGCAAGCGACCGAATTTTCGATGGGGGCCGCCCCAATGGTCACGGAAATGGGCCAAACTTTGACCCTCCATATCTCGGGCCCTAATTGTCCGATCGACTTGAAATTTGAAAGGTGGCCTAACAGGGTTTCGGCCTTCCTCCCCATGCTCGCCAATCGCGGCTCACCATGGGGGCTACGGGCCTTTTCGCCGTAATGTTAAAACAAAAACTCGCGAATATATCCGAAACGGTTCGATAGAATGTCGCAAATTTTGGTGTGAAAGGGCTCCCTATTTTTACCTACAAACCCTCCAAATTTGGTGCTAGTAGTTTCCATAGTTTTTTTATGGCGAATTTTTGAAGGTTTAAAATCAGCCCAAAAATCGAACGGAAATTTCCTACAGAAACTCCATTCGCGAATTTTAAAAATCCGAGATTGCCAAAATGTTGCTCTCGAAGAGTACATCAATTTTAAAAAAAAAGTTTCTCTCTAGGCCCAATAGGACCCGACTTTCATAGGGTCAAGGTTCACGAATTTGACACATTTCGGCCGCGACAATTCCCTATAACCGTTGCTCCGAATTTTAAACCGCTCACACAGTACTTCCCATTGAGACGCATGAACAATCCCCCGCAAGCGTTTTCTCGTAGCTCAATTGTTGACCCCGGCGCAAGCGTCCGAAATTTCGATGGGGTCACGGAAATGGGCCAAATTTTGACACCCCATATCTCGGGCCCTAATTGTCCGATCGACTTGAAATTTGAAACGTGGCCTAACAGGGTTTCGGCCTTCCTCCCCATGCTCGCCAATCGCGGCTCACCATGGGGGGTCCGGGCCTTTTCGCCGTAAAATTAAACAAAAATTAGTGAATATCTCCGAAACGGTTCGATAGAATGTCGCAAATTTTGGTGTGAAAGGGCTCCCTATTTTTTCCTACAAACCCTTCAAATTTGGTGGTCCTAACTTCCATAGTTTTTTATGGCGAATTTTTGAAGGTTTAAAAAATAGCCCAAAAATCGAACGGAAATTCCCTACAGAAACTCCATTCGCGAATTTTAAAACTCCGAGATAGACAAAATGTTGCTCTCGAAGAGTACATCAATTTAAAAAAAAGTTTCTCTCTAAGCCCAATAGGGCCCGACTTTCATAGGGTCAAAGTTCACGAATTTGACACATTTCGGCCGCGACAATTCCCTATAACCGTTGCACCGAATTTTAAACCGCTCACACAGTACTTCCCATTGAGACACATGAACAATCCCCCGCAAGCGTTTTCTCGTAGCCCAATTGTTGACCCCGTTGCAAGCGTCCGAAATTTCGATGGGGTCACGGAAATGGTCACGGAAACGGGCCAAATTTTGACACCCCATATCTCGGGCCCTAATTGTCCGATCGACTTGAAATTTGAAACGTGGCCTAACAGGGTTTCGGCCTTCCTCCCCATGCTCGCCAATCGCGGCTCACCATGGGGTGTCCAGGCCTTTTCGCCGTAATGTTAAAACAAAAACTCGCGTATATCTCCGAAACGGTTCGATAGAATGTCGCAAATTTTGGTGTGAAAGGGCTCCCTATTTTTACCTACAAACCCTTCAAATTTGGTGGTCCTAGCTTCCATAGTTTTTTTATGGCGAATTTTTGAATGTTTAAAAAATAGCCCAAAAATCGAACGGAAATTCCCTACAGAAACTCCATTCGCGAATTTTAAAAATCCGAGATAGCCAAAATGTTGCTCTCGAAGAGTCCATCAATTTAAGAAAAAATTTCTCTCTAAGCCCAATAGGACCCGACTTTCATAGGGTCAAAGTTCACGAATTTGACACATTTCGGCCGCGACAATTCCCTATAACCGTAACACCGAATTTCAAACCGCTCACACAGTACTTCCCATTGAGACACATGAACAATCCCCAGCAAGCGTTTTCTCGTAGCTCAATTTTTGGACCCGGCGCAAGCGACCGAATTTTCGATGGGGGCCGCCCCAATGGTCACGGAAATGGGCCAAACTTTGACCCTCCATATCTCGGGCCCTAATTGTCCGATCGACTTGAAATTTGAAACGTGGCCTAACAGGGTTTCGGCCTTCCTCCCCATGCTCGCCAATCGCGGCTCACTATGGGGATACGGGCCTTTTCGCCGTAATGTTAAAACAAAAACTCGCGAATATCTCCGAAACGGTTCGATAGAATGTCGCAAATTTTGGTGTGAAAGGGCTCCCTATTTTTACCTGCAAACCCTTCAAATTTGGTGGTCCTAGCTTCCATAGTTTTTTTATGGCGAATTTTTGAATGTTTAAAAAATAGCCCAAAAATCGAACGGAAATTCCCTACAGAAACTCCATTCGCGAATTTTAAAACTCCGAGACAGCCAAAATTTTGCTCTCGAAGAGTACATCAATTTAAAATAAAAAGTTTCTCTCTAGGCCCAATAGGACCCGACTTTCATAGGGTCAAAATTCACGAATTTGACACATTTCGGCCGCGACAATTCCCTATAGCCGTTGCACCGAATTTCAAACCGCTCACACAGTACTTCCCATTGAGACACATGAACAATCCCCAGCAAACGTTTTCTCGTAGCTCAATTTTTGACCCCGGCGCAAGCGAACGAAATTTCGATGGGGGCCGCCCCAATGGTCACGGAAATGGGCCAAACTTTGACCCCCCATATCTCGGGCCCTAATTGTCCGATCGACTTGAAATTTGAAACGTGGCCTAACAGGGTTTCGGCCTTCCTCCCCATGCTCGCCAATCGCGGCTCACCATGGGGGGTCCGGGCCTTTTCGCCGTAAAATTAAACAAAAACTCGTGAATATCTCCGAAACGGTTCGATAGAATGTCGCAAATTTTGGTGTGAAAGGGCTCCCTATTTTTTCCTACAAACCCTTCAAATTTGGTGGTCCTAACTTCCATAGTTTTTTATGGCGAATTTTTGAAGGTTTAAAAAATAGCCCAAAAATCGAACGGAAATTCCCTACAGAAACTCCATTCGCGAATTTTAAAACTCCGAGATAGACAAAATGTTGCTCTCGAAGAGTACATCAATTTAAAAAAAAGTTTCTCTCTAAGCCCAATAGGGCCCGACTTTCATAGGGTCAAAGTTCACGAATTTGACACATTTCGGCCGCGACAATTCCCTATAACCGTTGCACCGAATTTTAAACCGCTCACACAGTACTTCCCATTGAGACACATGAACAATCCCCCGCAAGCGTTTTCTCGTAGCCCAATTGTTGACCCCGTTGCAAGCGTCCGAAATTTCGATGGGGTCACGGAAATGGTCACGGAAACGGGCCAAATTTTGACACCCCATATCTCGGGCCCTAATTGTCCGATCGACTTGAAATTTGAAACGTGGCCTAACAGGGTTTCGGCCTTCCTCCCCATGCTCGCCAATCGCGGCTCACCATGGGGTGTCCAGGCCTTTTCGCCGTAATGTTAAAACAAAAACTCGCGTATATCTCCGAAACGGTTCGATAGAATGTCGCAAATTTTGGTGTGAAAGGGCTCCCTATTTTTACCTACAAACCCTTCAAATTTGGTGGTCCTAGCTTCCATAGTTTTTTTATGGCGAATTTTTGAATGTTTAAAAAATAGCCCAAAAATCGAACGGAAATTCCCTACAGAAACTCCATTCGCGAATTTTAAAAATCCGAGATAGCCAAAATGTTGCTCTCGAAGAGTCCATCAATTTAAGAAAAAATTTCTCTCTAAGCCCAATAGGACCCGACTTTCATAGGGTCAAAGTTCACGAATTTGACACATTTCGGCCGCGACAATTCCCTATAACCGTAACACCGAATTTCAAACCGCTCACACAGTACTTCCCATTGAGACACATGAACAATCCCCAGCAAGCGTTTTCTCGTAGCTCAATTTTTGGACCCGGCGCAAGCGACCGAATTTTCGATGGGGGCCGCCCCAATGGTCACGGAAATGGGCCAAACTTTGACCCTCCATATCTCGGGCCCTAATTGTCCGATCGACTTGAAATTTGAAACGTGGCCTAACAGGGTTTCGGCCTTCCTCCCCATGCTCGCCAATCGCGGCTCACTATGGGGGTACGGGCCTTTTCGCCGTAATGTTAAAACAAAAACTCGCGAATATCTCCGAAACGGTTCGATAGAATGTCGCAAATTTTGGTGTGAAAGGGCTCCCTATTTTTACCTGCAAACCCTTCAAATTTGGTGGTCCTAGCTTCCATAGTTTTTTTATGGCGAATTTTTGAATGTTTAAAAAATAGCCCAAAAATCGAACGGAAATTCCCTACAGAAACTCCATTCGCGAATTTTAAAACTCCGAGACAGCCAAAATTTTGCTCTCGAAGAGTACATCAATTTAAAATAAAAAGTTTCTCTCTAGGCCCAATAGGACCCGACTTTCATAGGGTCAAAATTCACGAATTTGACACATTTCGGCCGCGACAATTCCCTATAACCGTTGCACCGAATTTCAAACCGCTCACACAGTACTTCCCATTGAGACACATGAACAATCCCCAGCAAGCGTTTTCTCGTAGCTCAATTGTTGACCCCGGCGCAAGCGTCCGAAATTTCGATGGGGTCACGGAAATGGTCACGGAAATGGGCCAAATTTTGACACCCCATATCTCGGGCCCTAATTGTCCGATCGACTTGAAATTTGAAACGTGGCCTAACAGGGTTTCGGCCTTCCTCCCCATGCTCGCCAATCGCGGCTCACCATGGGGGGTCCAGGCCTTTTCGCCGTAATGTTAAAACAAAAACTCGCGTATATCTCCGAAACGGTTCGATAGAATGTCGCAAATTTTGGTGTGAAAGGTCTCCCTATTTTTACCTACAAACCCTCCAAATTTGGTAGTCCTAGCTTCCATAGTTTTTTTATGACGAATTTTTGAATGTTTATAAAATAGCCCAAAAATCGAACGGAAATTCCCTACAGAAACTCCATTCGCGAATTTTAAAAATCCGGGATAGCCAAAATGTTGCTCTCGAAGAGTCCATCAATTTAAAAAAAAAGTTTCTCTCTAAGCCCAATAGGACCCGACTTTCATAGGGTCAAAGTTCACGAATTTGACACATTTCGGCCGCGACAATTTCCTATAACCGTTGCACCGAATTTCAAACCGCTCACACAGTACTTCCCATTGAGACACATGAACAATCCCCAGCAAGCGTTTTCTTGTAGCTCAATTTTTGGACCCGGCGCAAGCGACCGAATTTTCGATGGGGGCCGCCCCAATGGTCACGGAAATGGGCCAAACTTTGACCCCCCATATCTCGGGCCCTAATAGTTCGATCGACTTGAAATTTGAAACGTGGCCTAAGAGGGTTTCGGCCTTCCTCCCCATGCTGGCCAATCGCGCCTCACCATGGGGGGTCCGGGCCTTTTCGCCGTAAAATTAAACAAAAACTCGCGAATATCTCCGAAACGGTTCGATAAAATGTCGCAAATTTTGGTGTGAAAGGGCTCCCTATTTTTTCCTACAAACCCTTCAAATTTGGTGGTCCTAGCTTCCATAGTTTTTTTATGGCGAATTTTTGAAGGTTTAAAAATTAGCCGAAAAATCGAACGGAAATTCCCTACAGAAACTCCATTCGCGAATTTTAAAACTCCGAGATAGACAAAATGTTGCTCTCAAAGAGTACATCAATTTAAAAAAAAAGTTTCTCTCTAAGCCCAATAGGGCCCGACTTTCATAGGGTCAAAGTTCACGAATTTGACACATTTCGGCCGCGACAATTCCCTATAACCGTTGCACCGAATTTCAAACCGCTCACACAGTACTTCCCATTGAGACACATGAACAATCCCCAGCAAGCGTTTTCTCGTAGCTCAATTTTTGGACCCGGCGCAAGCGACCGAATTTTCGATGGGGGCCGCCCCAATGGTCACGGAAATGGGCCAAACTTTGACCCTCCATATCTCGGGCCCTAATTGTCCGATCGACTTGAAATTTGAAAGGTGGCCTAACAGGGTTTCGGCCTTCCTCCCCATGCTCGCCAATCGCGGCTCACCATGGGGGCTACGGGCCTTTTCGCCGTAATGTTAAAACAAAAACTCGCGAATATCTCCGAAACGGTTCGATAGAATGTCGCAAATTTTGGTGTGAAAGGGCTCCCTATTTTTACCTACAAACCCTTCAAATTTGGTGGTTCTAGCTTCCATAGTTTTTTGATGGCGAATTTTTGAATGTTTAAAAAATAGCCCAAAAATCGAACGGAAATTCCCTACAGAAACTCCATTCGCGAATTTTAAAACTCCGAGACAGCCAAAATGTTGCTCTCGAAGAGTACATCAATTTTAAAAAAAAGTTTCTCTCTAGGCCCAATAGGACCCGACTTTCATAGGGTCAAGGTTCACGAATTTGACACATTTCGGCCGCGACAATTCCCTATAACCGTTGCACCGAATTTCAAACCGCTCACACAGTACTTCCCATTGAGACACATGAACAATCCCAGCAAGCGTTTTCTTGTAGCTCAATTTTTGGACCCGGCGCAAGCGACCGAATTTTCGATGGGGGCCGCCCCAATGGTCACGGAAATGGGCCAAACTTTGACCCCCTATATCTCGGGCCCTAATTGTCCGATCGACTTGAAATTTCAAACGTGGCCTAACAGGGTTTCGACCTTCCTCCCCATGCTCGCCAATCGCGGCTCACCATGGGGGCTACGGGCCTTTTCGCCGTAATTTTAAAACAAAATCTCGCGAATATCTCCGAAACGGTTCGATAGAATGTCGCAAATTTTGGTGTGAAAGGGCTCCCTATTTTTACCTACAAACCCTCCAAATTTGGTGCTAGTAGTTTCCATAGTTTTTTTATGGCGAATTTTTGAAGATTTAAAAAACAGCCCAAAAATCGAACGGAAATTTCCTACAGAAACTCCATTCGCGAATTTTAAAAATCCGAGATTGCCAAAATGTTGCTCTCGAAGAGTACATCAATTTAAAAAAAAAGTTTCTCTCTAGGCCCAATAGGACCCGACTTTCATAGGGTCAAGGTTCACGAATTTGACACATTTCGGCCGCGACAATTCCCTATAACCGTTGCACCGAATTTCAAACCGCTCACACAGTAGTTCCCATTGAGACACATGAACAATCCCCCGCAAGATTTTTCTCGTAGCTCAATTTTTGGACCCGGCGAAGCGACCGAATTTTCGATGGGGGCCGCCCCAATGGTCACGGAAATGGGCCAAACTTTGACCCCCCATATCTCGGACCCTAATTGTCCGATCGACTTGAAATTTGAAACGTGGCCTAACAGGGTTTCGGCCTTCCTCCCCATGCTCGCCAATCGCGGCTCACCATGGGGGCTACGGGCCTTTTCGCCGTAATGTTAAAACAAAAACTCGGAATATCTCCGAAACGGTTCGATAGAATGTCGCTAATTTTGGTGTGAAAGGGCTCCCTATTTTTACCTACAAACCCTCCAAATTTGGTGCTAGTAGTTTCCATAGTTTTTTTATGGCGAATTTTTGAAGGTTTAAAAAACAGCCCAAAAATCGAACGGAAATTTCCTACAGAAACTCCATTCGCGAATTTTAAAACTCCGAGACAGCCAAAATGTTGCTCTCGAAGAGTACATCAATTTTAAAAAAAAAGTTTCTCTCTAGGCCCAATAGGACCCGACTTTCATAGGGTCAAAATTCACGAATTTGACACATTTCGGCCGCGACAATTCCCTATAACCGTTGCACCGAATTTCAAACCGCTCCCACAGTACGTCCCATTGAGACACATGAACAATCCCCAGCAAGCGTTTTCTCGTAGCTCTATTTTTGACCCCGGCGCAAGCGACCGAAATTTCGATGGGGGCCGCCCCAATGATCACGGAAATGGGCCAAACTTTGACCCCCCATATCTCGGGCCCTAATTGTCCGATCGACTTGAAATTTGAAACGTGGCCTAACAGGGTTTCGGCCTTCCTCCCCATGCTCGCCAATCGCGGCTCACCATGGGGGCTCCGGGCCTTTTCGCCGTAATTTTAAAACAAAAACTCGCGAATATCTCCGAAACGGTTCGATAGAATGTCGCAAATTTTGGTGTGAAAGGGCTCCCTATTTTTACCTACAAACCCTCCAAATTTGGTGCTAGTAGTTTCCATAGTTTTTTTATGGCGAATTTTTGAAGGTTTAAAAAACAGCCCAAAAATCGAACGGAAATTTCCTACAGAAACTCCATTCGCGAATTTTAAAAATCCGAGATTGCCAAAATGTTGCTCTCGAAGAGTACATCAATTTAAAAAAAAAGTTTCTCTCTAAGCCCAATAGGACCCGACTTTCATAGGGTCAAGGTTCACGAATTTGACACATTTCGGCCGCAACAATTCCCTATAACCGTTGCACCGAATTTCAAACCGCTCACACAGTAGTTCCCATTGAGACACATGAACAATCCCCCGCAAGAGTTTTCTCGTAGCTCAATTTTTGGACCCGGCGAAGCGACCGAATTTTCGATGGGGGCCGCCCCAAAGGTCACGGAAATGGGCCAAACTTTGACCCCCCATATCTCGGGCCCTAATTGTCCGATCGACTTGAAATTTGAAACGTGGCCTAACAGGGTTTCGGCCTTCCTCCCCATGCTCGCCAATCGCGGCTCACCATGGGGGCTACGGGCCTTTTCGCCGTAATGTTAAAACAAAAACTCGAGAATATCTCCGAAACGGTTCGGTAGAATGTCGCTAATTTTGGTGTGAAAGGGCTCCCTATTTTTACCTACAAACCCTCCAAATTTGGTGCTAGTAGTTTCCATAGTTTTTTTATGGCGAATTTTTGAAGGTTTAAAAAACAGCCCAAAAATCGAACGGAAATTTCCTACAGAAACTCCATTCGCGAATTTTAAAAATCCGAGATTGCCAAAATGTTGCTCTCGAAGAGTACATCAATTTAAAAAAAAAGTTTCTCTCTAGGCCCAATAGGACCCGACTTTCATAGGGTCAAGGTTCACGAATTTGACACATTTCGGCCGCGACAATTCCCTATAACCGTTGCACCGAATTTCAAACCGCTCACACAGTAGTTCCCATTGAGACACATGAACAATCCCCCGCAAGCGTTTTCTCGTAGCTCAATTTTTGGACCCGGCGAAGCGACCGAATTTTCGATGGGGGCCGCCCCAATGGTCACGGAAATGGGCCAAACTTTGACCCCCCATATCTCGGGCCCTAATTGTCCGATCGACTTGAAATTTGAAACGTGGCCTAACAGGGTTTCGGCCTTCCTCCCCATGCTCGCCAATCGCGGCTCACCATGGGGGCTACGGGCCTTTTCGCCGTAATGTTAAAACAAAAACTCGCGAATATCTCCGAAACGGTTCGATAGAATGTCGCTAATTTTGGTGTGAAAGGGCTCCCTATTTTTACCTACAAACCCTTCAAATTTGGTGGTCCTAGCTTCCATAGTTTTTTTATGGCGAATTTTTGAATGTTTAAAAAGTAGCCCAAAAATCGAACGGAAATTCCCTACAGAAACTCCATTCGCGAATTTTAAAACTCCGAGATAGCCAAAATGTTGCTCTCGAAGAGTACATCAATTTAAAAAAAAAGTTTCTCTCTAGGCCCAATAGGACCCGACTTTCATAGGGTCAAAATTCACGAATTTGACACATTTCGGCCGCGACAATTCCCTATAACCGTTGCACCGAATTTCAAACCGCTCACACAGTACTTCCCATTGAGACACATGAACAATCCCCCGCAAGCGTTTTCTCGTAGCTCAATTTTTGACCCCGGCGCAAACGTCCGAAATTTCGATGGGGTCACGGAAATGGTCACGGAGATGGGCCAAACTTTGACCCTCCATATCTCGGGCCCTATTTGTCCGATCGACTTGAAATTTCAAACGTGGCCTAACAGGGTTTCGGCCTTCCTCCCCATGCTCGCCAATCGCGGCTCACCATGGGGGGTCCAGGCCTTTTCGCCGTAATGTTAAAACAAATACTCCCGTATATCTCCGAAACGGTTCGATAGAATGTCGCAACTTTTGGTGTGAAAGGTCTCCCTATTTTTACCTACAAACTCTCCAAATTTGGTAGTCCTAGCTTCCATAGTTTTTTATGACGAATTTTTGAATGTTTAAAAAATAGCCGAAAAATCGAACGGAAATTCCCTACAGAAACTCCATTCGCGAATTTTAAAAATCCGGGATAGCCAAAATGTTGCTCTCGAAAAGTACATCAATTTAAAAAAAAAAGTTTCTCTCTAGGCCCAATAGGACCCGACTTTCATAGGGTCAAAATTCACGAATTTGAAACATTTCGGCCGCGACAAATCCCTATAACCGTTGCACCGAATTTCAAACCGCTCCCACAGTACTTCCCATTGAGACACATGAACAATCCCCAGCAAGCGTTTTCTCGTAGCTCAATTTTTGACCCCGGCGCAAGCGACCGAAATTTCGATGGGGGCCGCCCCAATGATCACGGAAATGGGCCAAACTTTGACCCCCCATATCTCGGGCCCTAATTGTCCGATCGACTTGAAATTTGAAACGTGGCCTAACAGGGTTTCGGCCTTCCTCCCCATGCTCGCCATTCGCGGCTCACCATGGGAGCTCCGGGCCTTTTCGCCGTAATGTTAAAACAAAAACTCGCGAATATCTCCGAAACGGTTCGATAGAATGTCGGAAATTTTGGTGTGAAAGGGCTCCCTATTTTTACCTACAAACCCTCCAAATTTGGTGGTCCTAGCTTCCATAGTTTTTTTATGGCGAATTTTTGAAGGTTTAAAAAACAGCCCAAAAATCGAACGGAAATTTCCTACAGAAACTCCATTCGCGAATTTTAAAAATCCGAGATTGCCAAAATGTTGCTCTCGAAGAGTACATCAATTTAAAAAAAAAGTTTCTCTCTAGGCCCAATAGGACCCGACTTTCATAGGGTCAAGGTTCACGAATTTGACACATTTCGGCCGCGACAATTCCCTATAACCGTTGCACCGAATTTCAAACCGCTCACACAGTAGTTCCCATTGAGACACATGAACAATCCCCCGCAAGAGTTTTCTCGTAGCTCAATTTTTGGACCCGGCGAAGCGACCGAATTTTCGATGGGGGCCGCCCCAATGGTCACGGAAATGGGCCAAACTTTGACCCCCCATATCTCGGACCCTAATTGTCCGATCGACTTGAAATTTGAAACGTGGCCTAACAGGGTTTCGGCCTTCCTCCCCATGCTCGCCAATCGCGGCTCACCATGGGGGCTACGGGCCTTTTCGCCGTAATGTTAAAACAAAAACTCGCGAATATCTCCGAAACGGTTCGATAGAATGTCGCTAATTTTGGTGTGAAAGGGCTCCCTATTTTTACCTACAAACCCTCCAAATTTGGTGCTAGTAGTTTCCATAGTTTTTTTATGGCGAATTTTTGAAGGTTTAAAAAACAGCCCAAAAATCGAACGGAAATTTCCTACAGAAACTCCATTCGCGAATTTTAAAACTCCGAGACAGCCAAAATGTTGCTCTCGAAGAGTACATCAATTTTAAAAAAAAAGTTTCTCTCTAGGCCCAATAGGACCCGACTTTCATAGGGTCAAAATTCACGAATTTGACACATTTCGGCCGCGACAATTCCCTATAACCGTTGCACCGAATTTCAAACCGCTCCCACAGTACGTCCCATTGAGACACATGAACAATCCCCAGCAAGCGTTTTCTCGTAGCTCTATTTTTGACCCCGGCGCAAGCGACCGAAATTTCGATGGGGGCCGCCCCAATGATCACGGAAATGGGCCAAACTTTGACCCCCCATATCTCGGGCCCTAATTGTCCGATCGACTTGAAATTTGAAACGTGGCCTAACAGGGTTTCGGCCTTCCTCCCCATGCTCGCCAATCGCGGCTCACCATGGGGGCTCCGGGCCTTTTCGCCGTAATTTTAAAACAAAAACTCGCGAATATCTCCGAAACGGTTCGATAGAATGTCGCAAATTTTGGTGTGAAAGGGCTCCCTATTTTTACCTACAAACCCTCCAAATTTGGTGCTAGTAGTTTCCATAGTTTTTTTATGGCGAATTTTTGAAGGTTTAAAAAACAGCCCAAAAATCGAACGGAAATTTCCTACAGAAACTCCATTCGCGAATTTTAAAAATCCGAGATTGCCAAAATGTTGCTCTCGAAGAGTACATCAATTTAAAAAAAAAGTTTCTCTCTAAGCCCAATAGGACCCGACTTTCATAGGGTCAAGGTTCACGAATTTGACACATTTCGGCCGCAACAATTCCCTATAACCGTTGCACCGAATTTCAAACCGCTCACACAGTAGTTCCCATTGAGACACATGAACAATCCCCCGCAAGAGTTTTCTCGTAGCTCAATTTTTGGACCCGGCGAAGCGACCGAATTTTCGATGGGGGCCGCCCCAAAGGTCACGGAAATGGGCCAAACTTTGACCCCCCATATCTCGGGCCCTAATTGTCCGATCGACTTGAAATTTGAAACGTGGCCTAACAGGGTTTCGGCCTTCCTCCCCATGCTCGCCAATCGCGGCTCACCATGGGGGCTACGGGCCTTTTCGCCGTAATGTTAAAACAAAAACTCGAGAATATCTCCGAAACGGTTCGATAGAATGTCGCTAATTTTGGTGTGAAAGGGCTCCCTATTTTTACCTACAAACCCTCCAAATTTGGTGCTAGTAGTTTCCATAGTTTTTTTATGGCGAATTTTTGAAGGTTTAAAAAACAGCCCAAAAATCGAACGGAAATTTCCTACAGAAACTCCATTCGCGAATTTTAAAAATCCGAGATTGCCAAAATGTTGCTCTCGAAGAGTACATCAATTTAAAAAAAAAGTTTCTCTCTAGGCCCAATAGGACCCGACTTTCATAGGGTCAAGGTTCACGAATTTGACACATTTCGGCCGCGACAATTCCCTATAACCGTTGGACCGAATTTCAAACCGCTCACACAGTAGTTCCCATTGAGACACATGAACAATCCCCCGCAAGCGTTTTCTCGTAGCTCAATTTTTGGACCCGGCGAAGCGACCGAATTTTCGATGGGGGCCGCCCCAATGGTCACGGAAATGGGCCAAACTTTGACCCCCCATATCTCGGGCCCTAATTGTCCGATCGACTTGAAATTTGAAACGTGGCCTAACAGGGTTTCGGCCTTCCTCCCCATGCTCGCCAATCGCGGCTCACCATGGGGGCTACGGGCCTTTTCGCCGTAATGTTAAAACAAAAACTCGCGAATATCTCCGAAACGGTTCGATAGAATGTCGCTAATTTTGGTGTGAAAGGGCTCCCTATTTTTACCTACAAACCCTTCAAATTTGGTGGTCCTAGCTTCCATAGTTTTTTTATGGCGAATTTTTGAATGTTTAAAAAGTAGCCCAAAAATCGAACGGAAATTCCCTACAGAAACTCCATTCGCGAATTTTAAAACTCCGAGATAGCCAAAATGTTGCTCTCGAAGAGTACATCAATTTAAAAAAAAAGTTTCTCTCTAGGCCCAATAGGACCCGACTTTCATAGGGTCAAAATTCACGAATTTGACACATTTCGGCCGCGACAATTCCCTATAACCGTTGCACCGAATTTCAAACCGCTCACACAGTACTTCCCATTGAGACACATGAACAATCCCCCGCAAGCGTTTTCTCGTAGCTCAATTTTTGACCCCGGCGCAAACGTCCGAAATTTCGATGGGGTCACGGAAATGGTCACGGAGATGGGCCAAACTTTGACCCTCCATATCTCGGGCCCTATTTGTCCGATCGACTTGAAATTTCAAACGTGGCCTAACAGGGTTTCGGCCTTCCTCCCCATGCTCGCCAATCGCGGCTCACCATGGGGGGTCCAGGCCTTTTCGCCGTAATGTTAAAACAAATACTCCCGTATATCTCCGAAACGGTTCGATAGAATGTCGCAACTTTTGGTGTGAAAGGTCTCCCTATTTTTACCTACAAACTCTCCAAATTTGGTAGTCCTAGCTTCCATAGTTTTTTTATGACGAATTTTTGAATGTTTAAAAAATAGCCGAAAAATCGAACGGAAATTCCCTACAGAAACTCCATTCGCGAATTTTAAAAATCCGGGATAGCCAAAATGTTGCTCTCGAAAAGTACATCAATTTAAAAAAAAAAGTTTCTCTCTAGGCCCAATAGGACCCGACTTTCATAGGGTCAAAATTCACGAATTTGAAACATTTCGGCCGCGACAAATCCCTATAACCGTTGCACCGAATTTCAAACCGCTCCCACAGTACTTCCCATTGAGACACATGAACAATCCCCAGCAAGCGTTTTCTCGTAGCTCAATTTTTGACCCCGGCGCAAGCGACCGAAATTTCGATGGGGGCCGCCCCAATGATCACGGAAATGGGCCAAACTTTGACCCCCCATATCTCGGGCCCTAATTGTCCGATCGACTTGAAATTTGAAACGTGGCCTAACAGGGTTTCGGCCTTCCTCCCCATGCTCGCCAATCGCGGCTCACCATGGGAGCTCCGGGCCTTTTCGCCGCAATGTTAAAACAAAAACTCGCGAATATCTCCGAAACGGTTCGATAGAATGTCGGAAATTTTGGTGTGAAAGGGCTCCCTATTTTTACCTACAAACCCTCCAAATTTGGTGGTCCTAGCTTCCATAGTTTTTTTATGGCGAATTTTTGAAGGTTTAAAAAACAGCCCAAAAATCGAACGGAAATTTCCTACAGAAACTCCATTCGCGAATTTTAAAAATCCGAGATTGCCAAAATGTTGCTCTCGAAGAGTACATCAATTTAAAAAAAAGTTTCTCTCTAGGCCCAATAGGACCCGACTTTCATAGGGTCAAGGTTCACGAATTTGACACATTTCGGCCGCGACAATTCCCTATAACCGTTGCACCGAATTTCAAACCGCTCACACAGTAGTTCCCATTGAGACATATGAACAATCCCCCGCAAGCGTTTTCTCGTAGCTCAATTTTTGGACCCGGCGCAAGCGACCGAATTTTCGATGGGGGCCGTCCCAATGGTCACGGAAATGGGCCAAACTTTGACCCCCCATATCTCGGGCCCTATTTGTCCGATCGACTTGAAATTTCAAACGTGGCCTAACAGGGTTTCGGCCTTCCTCCCCATGCTCGCCAATCGCGGCTCACCATGGGGGCTACGGGCCTTTTCGCCGTAATTTTAAAACAAAAACTCGCGAATATCTCCGAAACGGTTCGATAGAATGTCGGAAATTTTGGTGTGAAAGGGCTCCCTATTTTTACCTACAAACCCTTCAAATTTGGTGGTCCTAGCTTCCATAGTTTTTTTATGGCGAATTTTTGAAGGTTTAAAAAGTAGCCCAAAAATCGAACGGAAATTCCCTACAGAAACTCCATTCGCGAATTTTAAAACTCCGAGATAGCCAAAATGTTGCTCTCGAAGAGTACATCAATTTAAAAAAAAAGTTTCTCTCTAAGCCCAATAGGACCCGACTTTCATAGGGTCAAAGTTCACGAATTTGACACATTTCGGCCGCGACAATTCCCTATAACCTTTGCACCGAATTTCAAACCGCTCACAGTACTTCCCTTTGAGACACATGAACAATCCCCAGCAAGCGTTTTCTCGTAGCTCAATTTTTGACCCCTTCGCAAGCGACCGAAATTTCGATGGGTGCCGCCCCAATGGTCACGGAAATAGGCCAAACTTTGACCCCCCATATCTCGGGCCCTAATTGTCCGATCGACTTGAAATTTGAAACGTGGCCTAACAGGGTTTCGGCCTTCCTCCCCATGCTCGCCAATCGCGGCGCACCATGGGGGCTCCGGGTTTTTTTTTTTGCCGTAATTTTAAAACAAAAACTCGCAAATATCTCCGAAACGGTTCGATAGAATGTCGCAAATTTTGGTGTGAAAGGTCACCCTATTTTTACCTACAAACCCTCCAAATTTGGTGCTAGTAGTTTCCATAGTTTTTTTATGACGAATTTTTGAATGTTTAAAAAATAGCCCAAAAATCGAACGGAAATTCCCTACAGAAACTCCATTCGCGAATTTTAAAAATCCGGGATAGCCAAAATGTTGCTCTCGAAGAGTCCATCAATTTAAAAAAAAAGTTTCTCTCTAAGCCCAATAGGACCCGACTTTCATAGGGTCAAAGTTCACGAATTTGACACATTTCGGCCGCGACATTTCCCTATAACCGTTGCACCGAATTTCAAACCGCTCACACAGTACTTCCCATTGAGACACATGAACAATCCCCCGCAAGCGTTTTCTCGTAGCTCAATTTTTGGACCCGGCGCAAGCGACCGAATTTTCGATGGGGGCCGCCCCAATGGTCACGGAAATGGGCCAAACTTTGACCCTCCATATCTCGGGCCCTAATTGTCCGATCGACTTGAAATTTGAAACGTGGCCTAACAGGGTTTCGGCCTTCCTTCCCATGCTCGCCAATCGCGGCTCACCATGGGGGCTACGGGCCTTTTCGCCGTAATGTTAAAACAAAAACTCGCGAATATCTCCGAAACGGTTCGATAGAATGTCGCAAATTTTGTTGTGAAAGGGCTCCCTATTTTTACCTACAAACCCTTCAAATTTGGTGGTCCTAGCTTCCATAGTTTTTTTATGGCGAATTTTTGAATGTTTAAAAAATAGCCCAAAAATCGAACGGAAATTCCCTACAGAAACTCCATTCGCGAATTTTAAAACTCCGAGACAGCCAAAATGTTGCTCTCGAAGAGTACATCAATTTAAAAAAAAAAGTTTCTCTCTAGGCCCAATAGGACCCGACTTTCATAGGGTCAAAGTTCACGAATTTGACACATTTCGGCCGCGACAATTCCATATAACCGTTGCACCGAATTTCAAACCGCTCACACAGTACTTCCCATTAAGACACATGAACAATCCCCAGCAAGCGTTTTCTCGTAGCTCAATTTTTGACCCCGGCGCAAGCGACCGAAATTTCGATGGGGGCCGCCCCAATGATCACGGAAATGGGCCAAACTTTGACCCCCCATATCTCGGGCCCTAATTGTCCGATCGACTTGAAATTTGAAACGTGGCCTAAGAGGGTTTCGGCCTTCCTCCCCATGCTCGCCAATCGCGGCTCACCATGGGGGCTCCGGGCCTTTTCGCCGTAATGTTAAAACAAAAACTCGCGAATATATCCGAAACGGTTCGATAGAATGTCGCAAATTTTGGTGTGAAAGGGCTCCCTATTTTTACCTACAAACACTCCAAATTTGGTGCTAGTAGTTTCCATAGTTTTTTTATGGCGAATTTTTGAAGGTTTAAAAAACAGCCCAAAAATCGAACGGAAATTTCCTACAGAAACTCCATTCGCGAATTTTAAAAATCCGAGATTGCCAAAATGTTGCTCTCGAAGAGTACATCAATTTAAAAAAAAAGTTTCTCTCTAGGCCCAATAGGACCCGACTTTCATAGGGTCAAGGTTCACGAATTTGACACATTTCGGCCGCGACAATTCCCTATAACCGTTGCACCGAATTTTAAACCGCTCACACAGTACTTCCCATTGAGACACATGAACAATCCCCCGCAAGCGTTTTCTCGTAGCTCAATTGTTGACCCCGGCGCAAGCGTCCGAAATTTCGATGGGGTCACGGAAATGGTCACGGAAATGGGCCAAATTTTGAAACCCCATATCTCGGGCCCTAATTGTCCGATCGACTTGAAATTTGAAACGTGGCCTAACAGGGTTTCGGCCTTCCTCCCCATGCTCGCCAATCGCGGCTCACCATGGGGGGTCCAGGCTGTTTCGCCGTAATGTTAAAACAAAAACTCGCGAATATCTCCGAAACGGTTCGATAGAATGTCGCAAATTTTGGTGTGAAAGGGCTCCCTATTTTTACCTACAAACCCTCCAAATTTGGTAGTCCTAGCTTCCATAGTTTTTTTATGACGAATTTTTGAATGTTTAAAAAATAGCCCAAAAATCGAACGGAAATTCCCTACAGAAACTCCATTCGCGAATTTTAAAAATCCGAGATAGCCAAAATGGTGCTCTCGAAGAGTCCATCAATTTAAGAAAAATTTCTCTCTACGCCCAATAGGACCCGACTTTCATAGGGTCAAAGTTCACGAATTTGACACATTTCGGCCGCGACAATTCCCTATAACCGTTGCACCGAATTTCAAACCGCTCACACAGTACTTCCCATTGAGACACATGAACAATCCCCAGCAAGCGTTTTCTCGTAGCTCAATTTTTGGACCCGGCGCAAGCGACCGAATTTTCGATGGGGGCCGCCCCAATGGTCACGGAAATGGGCCAAACTTAGACCCTCCATATCTCGGGCCCTAATTGTCCGATCGACTTGAAATTTGAAACGTCGCCTAACAGGGTTTCGGCCTTCCTCCCCATGCTCGCCAATTGCGGCTCACCATGGGGGCTCCGGGCCTTTTCGCCGTAAAATTAAACAAAAACTCGCGAATATCTCCGAAACGGTTCGATAGAATGTCGCAAATTTTGGTGTGAAAGGGCTCCCTATTTTTTCCTACAAACCCTTCAAATTTGGTGGTCCTAGCTTCCATAGTTTTTTTATGGCGAATTTTTGAAGGTTTAAAAAATAGCCCAAAAATTGAACGGAAATTCCCTACAGAAACTCCATTCGCGAATTTTAAAACTCCGAGATAGACAAAATGTTGCTCTCGAAGAGTACATCAATTTAAAAAAAAAGTTTCTCTCTAAGCCCAATAGGGCCCGACTTTCATAGGGTCAAGTTTCACGAATTTGACACATTTCGGCCGCGACAATTCCCTATAACCGTTGCACCGAATTTCAAACCGCTCACACAGTACTTCTCATTGAGACACATGAACAATCCCCCGCAAGCGTTTTCTCGTAACCCAATTGTTGACCCCGTTGCAAGCGTCCGAAATTTCGATGGGGTCACGGAAATGGTCACGGAAATGGGCCAAATTTTGACACCCCATATCTCGGGCCCTAATTGTCCGATCGACTTGAAATTTGAAACGTGGCCTAACAGGGTTTCGGCCTTCCTCCCCATGCTCGCCAATCGCGGCTCACCTTGGGGGGTCCAGGCCTTTTCGCCGTAATGTTAAAAAAAAACTCGCGTATATCTCCGAAACGGTTCGATAGAATGTCGCAAATTTTGGTGTGAAAGGTCTCCCTATTTTTACCTACAAACCCTCCAAATTTGGTAGTCCTAGCTTTCATAGTTTTTTTATGACGAATTTTTGAATGTTTAAAAAATAGCCCAAAAATCGAACGGAAATTCCCTACAGAAACTCCATTCGCGAATTTTAAAAATCCGGGATAGCCAAAATGTTGCTCTCGAAGAGTCCATCAATTTAAAAAAAAAGTTTCTCTCTAAGCCCAATAGGACCCGACTTTCATAGGGTCAAAGTTCACGAATTTGACACATTTCGGCCGCGACAATTCCCTATAACCTTTGCACCGAATTTCAAACCGCTCACAGTACTTCCCTTTGAGACACATGAACAATCCCCACCAAGCGTTTTCTCGTAGCTCAATTTTTGACCCCTTCGCAAGCGACCGAAATTTCGATGGGGGCCGCCCCAATGGTCACGGAAATGGGCCAAACTTTGACCCCCCATATCTCGGGCCCTATATGTCCGATCGACTTGAAATTTGAAACGTGGCCTAACAGGGTTTCGGCCTTCCTCCCCATGCTCGCCAATCGCGGCGCACCATGGGGGCTCCGGGTTTTTTCGCCGTAATTTTAAAACAAAAACTCGCGAATATCTCCGAAACGGTTCAATAGAATGTCGCAAATTTTGGTGTGAAAGGTCACCGTATTTTTACCTACAAACCCTCCAAATTTGGTAGTCCTAGCTTCCATAGTTTTTTTATGATGAATTTTTGAATGTTTAAAAAATAGCCCAAAAATCGAACGGAAATTCCCTACAGAAACTCCATTCGCGAATTTTAAAAATCCGGGATAGCCAAAATGTTGCTCTCGAAGAGTCCATCAATTTAAAAAAAAAGTTTCTCTCTAAGCCCAATAGGACCCGACTTTCATAGGGTCAAAGTTCACGAATTTGACACATTTCGGCCGCGACATTTCCCTATAACCGTTGCACCGAATTTCAAACCGCTCACACAGTACTTCCCATTGAGACACATGAACAATCCCCCGCAAGCGTTTTCTCGTAGCTCAATTTTTGGACCCGGCGCAAGCGACCGAATTTTCGATGGGGGCCGCCCCAATGGTCACGGAAATGGGCCAAACTTTGACCCTCCATATCTCGGGCCCTAATTGTCCGATCGACTTGAAATTTGAAACGTGGCCTAACAGGGTTTCGGCCTTCCTTCCCATGCTCGCCAATCGCGGCTCACCATGGGGGCTACGGGCCTTTTCGCCGTAATGTTAAAACAAAAACTCGCGAATATCTCCGAAACGGTTCGATAGAATGTCGCAAATTTTGTTGTGAAAGGGCTCCCTATTTTTACCTACAAACCCTTCAAATTTGGTGGTCCTAGCTTCCATAGTTTTTTTATGGCGAATTTTTGAATGTTTAAAAAATAGCCCAAAAATCGAACGGAAATTCCCTACAGAAACTCCATTCGCGAATTTTAAAACTCCGAGACAGCCAAAATGTTGCTCTCGAAGAGTACATCAATTTAAAAAAAAAAGTTTCTCTCTAGGCCCAATAGGACCCGACTTTCATAGGGTCAAAGTTCACGAATTTGACACATTTCGGCCGCGACAATTCCATATAACCGTTGCACCGAATTTCAAACCGCTCACACAGTACTTCCCATTGAGACACATGAACAATCCCCAGCAAGCGTTTTCTCGTAGCTCAATTTTTGACCCCGGCGCAAGCGACCGAAATTTCGATGGGGGCCGCCCCAATGATCACGGAAATGGGCCAAACTTTGACCCCCCATATCTCGGGCCCTAATTGTCCGATCGACTTGAAATTTGAAACGTGGCCTAAGAGGGTTTCGGCCTTCCTCCCCATGCTCGCCAATCGCGGCTCACCATGGGGGCTCCGGGCCTTTTCGCCGTAATGTTAAAACAAAAACTCGCGAATATATCCGAAACGGTTCGATAGAATGTCGCAAATTTTGGTGTGAAAGGGCTCCCTATTTTTACCTACAAACACTCCAAATTTGGTGCTAGTAGTTTCCATAGTTTTTTTATGGCGAATTTTTGAAGGTTTAAAAAACAGCCCAAAAATCGAACGGAAATTTCCTACAGAAACTCCATTCGCGAATTTTAAAAATCCGAGATTGCCAAAATGTTGCTCTCGAAGAGTACATCAATTTAAAAAAAAAGTTTCTCTCTAGGCCCAATAGGACCCGACTTTCATAGGGTCAAGGTTCACGAATTTGACACATTTCGGCCGCGACAATTCCCTATAACCGTTGCACCGAATTTTAAACCGCTCACACAGTACTTCCCATTGAGACACATGAACAATCCCCCGCAAGCGTTTTCTCGTAGCTCAATTGTTGACCCCGGCGCAAGCGTCCGAAATTTCGATGGGGTCACGGAAATGGTCACGGAAATGGGCCAAATTTTGAAACCCCATATCTCGGGCCCTAATTGTCCGATCGACTTGAAATTTGAAACGTGGCCTAACAGGGTTTCGGCCTTCCTCCCCATGCTCGCCAATCGCGGCTCACCATGGGGGGTCCAGGCTGTTTCGCCGTAATGTTAAAACAAAAACTCGCGAATATCTCCGAAACGGTTCGATAGAATGTCGCAAATTTTGGTGTGAAAGGGCTCCCTATTTTTACCTACAAACCCTCCAAATTTGGTAGTCCTAGCTTCCATAGTTTTTTTATGACGAATTTTTGAATGTTTAAAAAATAGCCCAAAAATCGAACGGAAATTCCCTACAGAAACTCCATTCGCGAATTTTAAAAATCCGAGATAGCCAAAATGGTGCTCTCGAAGAGTCCATCAATTTAAGAAAAATTTCTCTCTACGCCCAATAGGACCCGACTTTCATAGGGTCAAAGTTCACGAATTTGACACATTTCGGCCGCGACAATTCCCTATAACCGTTGCACCGAATTTCAAACCGCTCACACAGTACTTCCCATTGAGACACATGAACAATCACCAGCAAGCGTTTTCTCGTAGCTCAATTTTTGGACCCGGCGCAAGCGACCGAATTTTCGATGGGGGCCGCCCCAATGGTCACGGAAATGGGCCAAACTTAGACCCTCCATATCTCGGGCCCTAATTGTCCGATCGACTTGAAATTTGAAACGTCGCCTAACAGGGTTTCGGCCTTCCTCCCCATGCTCGCCAATCGCGGCTCACCATGGGGGCTCCGGGCCTTTTCGCCGTAAAATTAAACAAAAACTCGCGAATATCTCCGAAACGGTTCGATAGAATGTCGCAAATTTTGGTGTGAAAGGGCTCCCTATTTTTTCCTACAAACCCTTCAAATTTGGTGGTCCTAGCTTCCATAGTTTTTTTATGGCGAATTTTTGAAGGTTTAAAAAATAGCCCAAAAATCGAACGGAAATTCCCTACAGAAACTCCATTCGCGAATTTTAAAACTCCGAGATAGACAAAATGTTGCTCTCGAAGAGTACATCAATTTAAAAAAAAAGTTTCTCTCTAAGCCCAATAGGGCCCGACTTTCATAGGGTCAAGTTTCACGAATTTGACACATTTCGGCCGCGACAATTCCCTATAACCGTTGCACCGAATTTCAAACCGCTCACACAGTACTTCCCATTGAGACACATGAACAATCCCCCGCAAGCGTTTTCTCGTAACCCAATTGTTGACCCCGTTGCAAGCGTCCGAAATTTCGATGGGGTCACGGAAATGGTCACGGAAATGGGCCAAATTTTGACACCCCATATCTCGGGCCCTAATTGTCCGATCGACTTGAAATTTGAAACGTGGCCTAACAGGGTTTCGGCCTTCCTCCCCATGCTCGCCAATCGCGGCTCACCTTGGGGGGTCCAGGCCTTTTCGCCGTAATGTTAAAAAAAAACTCGCGTATATCTCCGAAACGGTTCGATAGAATGTCGCAAATTTTGGTGTGAAAGGTCTCCCTATTTTTACCTACAAACCCTCCAAATTTGGTAGTCCTAGCTTCCATAGTTTTTTATGACGAATTTTTGAATGTTTAAAAAATAGCCCAAAAATCGAACGGAAATTCCCTACAGAAACTCCATTCGCGAATTTTAAAAATCCGGGATAGCCAAAATGTTGCTATCGAAGAGTCCATCAATTTAAAAAAAAAGTTTCTCTCTAAGCCCAATAGGACCCGACTTTCATAGGGTCAAAGTTCACGAATTTGACACATTTCGGCCGCGACAATTCCCTATAACCTTTGCACCGAATTTCAAACCGCTCACAGTACTTCCCTTTGAGACACATGAACAATCCCCACCAAGCGTTTTCTCGTAGCTCAATTTTTGACCCCTTCGCAAGCGACCGAAATTTCGATGGGGGCCGCCCCAATGGTCACGGAAATGGGCCAAACTTTGACCCCCCATATCTCGGGCCCTATATGTCCGATCGACTTGAAATTTGAAACGTGGCCTAACAGGGTTTCGGCCTTCCTCCCCATGCTCGCCAATCGCGGCGCACCATGGGGGCTCCGGGTTTTTTCGCCGTAATTTTAAAACAAAAACTCGCGAATATCTCCGAAACGGTTCAATAGAATGTCGCAAATTTTGGTGTGAAATGTCACCGTATTTTTACCTACAAACCCTCCAAATTTGGTAGTCCTAGCTTCCATAGTTTTTTTATGATGAATTTTTGAATGTTTAAAAAATAGCCCAAAAATCGAACGGAAATTCCCTACAGAAACTCCATTCGCGAATTTTAAAAATCCGGGATAGCCAAAATGTTGCTCTCGAAGAGTCCATCAATTTAAAAAAAAAGTTTCTCTCTAAGCCCAATAGGACCCGACTTTCATAGGGTCAAAGTTCACGAATTTGACACATTTCGGCCGCGACATTTCCCTATAACCGTTGCACCGAATTTCAAACCGCTCACACAGTACTTCCCATTGAGACACATGAACAATCCCCAGCAAGCGTTTTCTCGTAGCTCAATTTTTGGACCCGGCGCAAGCGACCGAATTTTCGATGGGGGCCGCCCCAATGATCACGGAAATGGGCCAAACTTTGACCCCCCATATCTCGGGCCCTAATTGTCCGATCGACTTGAAATTTGAAACGTGGCCTAACAGGGTTTCGGCCTTCCTCCCCATGCTCGCCAATCGCGGCTCACCATGGGGGCTCCGGGCCTTTTCGCCGTAATGTTAAAACAAAAACTCGCGAATATCTCCGAAACGGTTCGATAGAATGTCGCAAATTTTGGTGTGAAAGGGCTCCCTATTTTTACCTACAAACCCTTCAAATTTGGTGGTCCTAGCTTCCATAGTTTTTTTATGGCGAATTTTTGAATGTTTAAAAAATAGCCCAAAAATCGAACGGAAATTCCCTACAGAAACTCCATTCGCGAATTTTAAAACTCCGAGACAGCCAAAATGTTGCTCTCGAAGAGTACATCAATTTAAAAAAAAAAGTTTCTCTCTAGGCCCAATAGGACCCGACTTTCATAGGGTCAAAGTTCACGAATTTGACACATTTCGGCCGCGACAATTCCCTATAACCGTTGCACCGAATTTCAAACCGCTCACACAGTACTTCCCATTGAGACACATGAACAATCCCCAGCAAGCGTTTTCTCGTAGCTCAATTTTTGACCCCGGCGCAAGCGACCGAAATTTCGATGGGGGCCGCCCCAATGATCACGGAAATGGGCCAAACTTTGACCCCCCATATCTCGGGCCCTAATTGTCCGATCGACTTGAAATTTGAAACGTGGCCTAACAGGGTTTCGGCCTTCCTCCCCATGCTCGCCAATCGCGGCTCACCATGGGGGCTCCGGGCCTTTTCGCCGTAATGTTAAAACAAAAACTCGCGAATATATCCGAAACGGTTCGATAGAATGTCGCAAATTTTGGTGTGAAAGGGCTCCCTATTTTTACCTACAAACCCTCCAAATTTGGTGCTAGTAGTTTCCATAGTTTTTTTATGGCGAATTTTTGAAGGTTTAAAAAACAGCCCAAAAATCGAACGGAAATTTCCTACAGAAACTCCATTCGCGAATTTTAAAAATCCGAGATTGCCAAAATGTTGCTCTCGAAGAGTACATCAATTTAAAAAAAAAGTTTCTCTCTAGGCCCAATAGGACCCGACTTTCATAGGGTCAAGGTTCACGAATTTGACACATTTCGGCCGCGACAATTCCCTATAACCGTTGCACCGAATTTTAAACCGCTCACACAGTACTTCCCATTGAGACACATGAACAATCCCCCGCAAGCGTTTTCTCGTAGCTCAATTGTTGACCCCGGCGCAAGCGTCCGAAATTTCGATGGGGTCACGGAAATGGTCACGGAAATGGGCCAAATTTTGAAACCCCATATCTCGGGCCCTAATTGTCCGATCGACTTGAAATTTGAAACGTGGCCTAACAGGGTTTCGGCCTTCCTCTCCATGCTCGCCAATCGCGGCTCACCATGGGGGGTCCACGCTGTTTCGCCGTAATGTTAAAAGAAAAACTCGCGAATATCTCCGAAACGGTTCGATAGAATGTCGCAAATTTTGGTGTGAAAGGGCTCCCTATTTTTACCTACAAACCCTCCAAATTTGGTAGTCCTAGCTTCCATAGTTTTTTTATGACGAATTTTTGAATGTTTAAAAAATAGCCGAAAAATCGAACGGAAATTCCCTACAGAAACTCCATTCGCGAATTTTAAAAATCCGAGATAGCCAAAATGGTGCTCTCGAAGAGTCCATCAATTTAAGAAAAATTTCTCTCTAAGCCCAATAGGACCCGACTTTCATAGGGTCAAAGTTCACGAATTTGACACATTTCGGCCGCGACAATTCCCTATAACCGTTGCACCGAATTTCAAACCGCTCACACAGTACTTCCCATTGAGACACATGAACAATCCCCAGCAAGCGTTTTCTCGTAGCTCAATTTTTGGACCCGGCGCAAGCGACCGAAGTTTCGATGGGGGCCGCCCCAATGGTCACGGAAATGGGCCAAAATTAGACCTCCCATATCTCGGGCCCTAATTGTCCGATCGACTTGAAATTTGAAACGTCGCCTAACAGGGTTTCGGCCTTCCTCCCCATGCTCGCCAATCGCGGCTCACCATGGGGGCTCCGGGCCTTTTCGCCGTAAAATTAAACAAAAACTCGCGTATATCTCCGAAACGGTTCGATAGAATGTCGCAAATTTTGGTGTGAAAGGGCTCCCTATTTTTTCCTACAAACCCTTCAAATTTGGTGGTCCTAGCTTCCATAGTTTTTTTATGGCGAATTTTTGAAGGTTTAAAAAATAGCCCAAAAATCGAACGGAAATTCCCTACAGAAACTCCATTCGCGAATTTTAAAACTCCGAGATAGACAAAATGTTGCTCTCGAAGAGTACATCAATTTAAAAAAAAAGTTTCTCTCTAAGCCCAATAGGGCCCGACTTTCATAGGGTCAAGGTTCACGAATTTGACACATTTCGGCCGCGACAATTCCCTATAACCGTTGCACCGAATTTCAAACCGCTCACACAGTACTTCCCATTGAGACACATGAACAATCCCCCGCAAGCGTTTTCTCGTAGCCCAATTGTTGACCCCGTTGCAAGCGTCCGAAATTTCGATGGGGTCACGGAAATGGTCACGGAAATGGGCCAAATTTTGACACCCCATATCTCGGGCCCTAATTGTCCGATCGACTTGAAATTTGAAACGTGGCCTAACAGGGTTTCGGCCTTCCTCCCCATGCTCGCCAATCGTGGCTCACCTTGGGGGGTCCAGGCCTTTTCGCCGTAATGTTAAAACAAAAACTCGCGTATATCTCCGAAACGGTTCGATAGAATGTCGCAAATTTTGGTGTGAAAGGTCTCCTTATTTTTACCTACAAACCCTCCAAATTTGGTAGTCCTAGCTTCCACAGTTTTTTTATGACGAATTTTTGAATGTTTAAAAAATAGACCAAAAATCGAACGGAAATTCCCTACAGAAACTCCATTCGCGAATTTTAAAAATCCGAGATAGCCAAAATGTTGCTCTCGAAGAGTACATCAATTTAAAAAAAAAGTTTCTCTCTAAGCCCAATAGGACCCGACTTTCATAGGGTCAAAGTTCACGAATTTGACACATTTCGGCCGCGACAATTCCCTATAACCTTTGCACCGAATTTCAAACCGCTCACAGTACTTCCCTTTGAGACACATGAACAATCCCCAGCAAGCGTTTTCTCGTAGCTCAATTTTTGACCCCTTCGCAAGCGACCGAAATTTCGATGGGGGCCGCCCCAATGGTCACGGAAATGGGCCAAACTTTGACCCCCCATATCTCGGGCCCTAATTGTCCGATCGACTTGAAATTTGAAACGTGGCCTAACAGGGTTTCGGCCTTCCTCCCCATGCTCGACAATCGCGGCGCACCATGGGGGCTCCGGGTTTTTTCGCCGTAATTTTAAAACAAAAACTCGCGAATATCACCGAAACGGTTCGATAGAATGTCGCAAATTTTGGTGTGAAAGGTCACCGTATTTTTACCTACAAACCTTTCAAATTTGGTGGTCCTAGCTTCCATAGTTTTTTTATGGCGAATTTTTGAATGTTTAAAAAATAGCCCAAAAATCGAACGGAAGTTCCCTACAGAAACTCCATTCGCGAATTTTAAAACTCCGAGACAGCCAAAATGTTGCTCTCGAAGATTACATCAATTTAAAAAAAAAAGTTTCTCTCTAGGCCCAATAGGACCCGACTTTCATAGGGTCAAAGTTCACGAATTTGACACATTTCGGCCGCGACAATTCCCTATAGCCGTTGCACCGAATTTCAAACCGCTCACACAGTACTTCCCATTGAGACACATGAACAATCCCCAGCAAACGTTTTCTCGTAGCTCAATTTTTGACCCCGGCGCAAGCGAACGAAATTTCGATGGGGGCCGCCCCAATGGTCACGGAAATGGGCCAAACTTTGACCCCCCATATCTCGGGCCCTAATTGTCCGATCGACTTGAAATTTGAAACGTGGCCTAACAGGGTTTCGGCCTTCCTCCCCATGCTCGCCAATCGCGGCTCACCATGGGGGGTCCGGACCTTTTCGCCGTAAAATTAAACAAAAACTCCCGAATATCTCCGAAACGGTTCGATAGAATGTCGCAAATTTGGTGTGAAAAGGCTCCCTATTTTTTCCTACAAACCCTTCAAATTTGGTAGTCCTAGCTTCCATAGTTTTTTTATGACGAATTTTTGAATGTTTAAAAAATAGCCCAAAAATCGAACGGAAATTCCCTACAGAAACTCCATTCGCGAATTTTAAAACTCCGAGACAGCCAAAATGTTGCTCTCGAAGAGTACATCAATTTAAAAAAAAAAGTTTCTCTCTAGGCCCAATAGGACCCGACTTTCATAGGGTCAAAGTTCACGAATTTGACACATTTCGGCCGCGACAATTCCCTATAGCCGTTGCACCGAATTTCAAACCGCTCACACAGTACTTCCCATTGAGACACATGAACAATCCCCAGCAAACGTTTTCTCGTAGCTCAATTTTTGACCCCGGCGCAAGCGAACGAAATTTCGATGGGGGCCGCCCCAATGGTCACGGAAATGGGTCAAATTTTGACCCCCCATATCTCGGGCCCTAATTGTCCGATCGACGTGAAATTTGAAACGTGGCCTAACAGGGTTTCGGCCTTCCTCCCCATGCTCGCCAATCGCGGCTCACCATGGGGGCTCCGGGCCTTTTCGCCGTAATGTTAAAACAAAAACTCGCGAATATATCCGAAACGGTTCGATAGAATGTCGCAAATTTTGGTGTGAAAGGGCTCCCTATTTTTACCTACAAACCCTCCAAATTTGGTGCTAGTAGTTTCCATAGTTTTTTTATGGCGAATTTTTGAAGGTTTAAAAAACAGCCCAAAAATCGAACGGAAATTTCCTACAGAAACTCCATTCGCGAATTTTAAAAATCCGAGATTGCCAAAATGTTGCTCTCGAAGAGTACATCAATTTAAAAAAAAAGTTTCTCTCTAGGCCCAATAGGACCCGACTTTCATAGGGTCAAGGTTCACGAATTTGACACATTTCGGCCGCGACAATTCCCTATAACCGTTGCACCGAATTTTAAACCGCTCACACAGTACTTCCCATTGAGACACATGAACAATCCCCCGCAAGCGTTTTCTCGTAGCTCAATTGTTGACCCCGGCGCAAGCGTCCGAAATTTCGATGGGGTCACGGTAATGGTCACGGAAATGGGCCAAATTTTGAAACCCCATATCTCGGGCCCTAATTGTCCGATCGACTTGAAATTTGAAACGTGGCCTAACAGGGTTTCGGCCTTCCTCCCCATGCTCGCCAATCGCGGCTCACCATGGGGGGTCCAGGCTGTTTCGCCGTAATGTTAAAACAAAAACTCGCGAATATCTCCGAAACGGTTCGATAGAATGTCGCAAATTTTGGTGTGAAAGGGCTCCCTATTTTTACCTACAAACCCTCCAAATTTGGTAGTCCTAGCTTCCATAGTTTTTTATGACGAATTTTTGAATGTTTAAAATATAGCCGTAAAATCGAACGGAAATTCCCTACAGAAACTCCATTCGCGAATTTTAAAAATCCGAGATAGCCAAAATGTTGCTCTCGAAGAGTACATCAATTTAAAAAAAAAGTTTCTCTCTAAGCCCAATAGGGCCCGACTTTCATAGGGTCAAGGTTCACGAATTTGACACATTTCGGCCGCGACAATTCCCTATAACCGTTGCACCGAATTTCAAACCGCTCACACAGTACTTCCCATTGAGACACATGAACAATCCCCAGCAAGCGTTTTCTCGTAGCTCAATTTTTGGACCCGGCGCAAGCGACCGAAGTTTCGATGGGGGCCGCCCCAATGGTCACGGAAATGGGCCAAACTTAGACCCCCCATATCTCGGGCCCTAATTGTCCGATCGACTTGAAATTTGAAACGTCGCCTAACAGGGTTTCGGCCTTCCTCCCCATGCTCGCCAATCGCGGCTCACCATGGGGGCTCCGGGCCTTTTCGCCGTAAAATTAAACAAAAACTCGCGTATATCTCCGAAACGGTTCGATAGAATGTCGCAAATTTTGGTGTGAAAGGGCTCCCTATTTTTTCCTACAAACCCTTCAAATTTGGTGGTCCTAGCTTCCATAGTTTTTTTATGGCGAATTTTTGAAGGTTTAAAAAATAGCCCAAAAATCGAACGGAAATTCCCTACAGAAACTCCATTCGCGAATTTTAAAACTCCGAGATAGACAAAATGTTGCTCTCGAAGAGTACATCAATTTAAAAAAAAAGTTTCTCTCTAAGCCCAATAGGGCCCGACTTTCATAGGGTCAAGGTTCACGAATTTGACACATTTCGGCCGCGACAATTCCCTATAACCGTTGCACCGAATTTCAAACCGCTCACACAGTACTTCCCATTGAGACACATGAACAATCCCCCGCAAGCGTTTTCTCGTAGCCCAATTGTTGACCCCGTTGCAAGCGTCCGAAATTTCGATGGGGTCACGGAAATGGTCACGGAAATGGGCCAAATTTTGACACCCCATATCTCGGGCCCTAATTGTCCGATCGACTTGAAATTTGAAACGTGGCCTAACAGGGTTGCGGCCTTCCTCCCCATGCTCGCCAATCGTGGCTCACCTTGGGGGGTCCAGGCCTTTTCGCCGTAATGTTAAAACAAAAACTCGCGTATATCTCCGAAACGGTTCGATAGAATGTCGCAAATTTTGGTGTGAAAGGTCTCCTTATTTTTACCTACAAACCCTCCAAATTTGGTAGTCCTAGCTTCCACAGTTTTTTTATGACGAATTTTTGAATGTTTAAAAAATAGACCAAAAATCGAACGGAAATTCCCTACAGAAACTCCATTCGCGAATTTTAAAAATCCGAGATAGCCAAAATGTTGCTCTCGAAGAGTACATCAATTTAAAAAAAAAGTTTCTCTCTAAGCCCAATAGGACCCGACTTTCATAGGGTCAAAGTTCACGAATTTGACACATTTCGGCCGCGACAATTCCCTATAACCTTTGCACCGAATTTCAAACCGCTCACAGTACTTCCCTTTGAGACACATGAACAATCCCCAGCAAGCGTTTTCTCGTAGCTCAATTTTTGACCCCTTCGCAAGCGACCGAAATTTCGATGGGGGCCGCCCCAATGGTCACGGAAATGGGCCAAACCTTGACCCCCCATATCTCGGGCCCTAATTGTCCGATCGACTTGAAATTTGAAACGTGGCCTAACAGGGTTTCGGCCTTCCTCCCCATGCTCGACAATCGCGGCGCACCATGGGGGCTCCGGGTTTTTTCGCCGTAATTTTAAAACAAAAACTCGCGAATATCACCGAAACGGTTCGATAGAATGTCGCAAATTTTGGTGTGAAAGGTCACCGTATTTTTACCTACAAACCCTTCAAATTTGGTGGTCCTAGCTTCCATAGTTTTTTTATGGCGAATTTTTGAATGTTTAAAAAATAGCCCAAAAATCGAACGGAAATTCCCTACAGAAACTCCATTCGCGAATTTTAAAACTCCGAGACAGCCAAAATGTTGCTCTCGAAGATTACATCAATTTAAAAAAAAAAGTTTCTCTCTAGGCCCAATAGGACCCGACTTTCATAGGGTCAAAGTTCACGAATTTGACACATTTCGGCCGCGACAATTCCCTATAGCCGTTGCACCGAATTTCAAACCGCTCACACAGTACTTCCCATTGAGACACATGAACAATCCCCAGCAAACGTTTTCTCGTAGCTCAATTTTTGACCCCGGCGCAAGCGAACGAAATTTCGATGGGGGCCGCCCCAATGGTCACGGAAATGGGCCAAACTTTGACCCCCCATATCTCGGGCCCTAATTGTCCGATCGACTTGAAATTTGAAACGTGGCCTAACAGGGTTTCGGCCTTCCTCCCCATGCTCGCCAATCGCGGCTCACCATGGGGGGTCCGGACCTTTTCGCCGTAAAATTAAACAAAAACTCCCGAATATCTCCGAAACTGTTCGATAGAATGTCGCAAATTTGGTGTGAAAAGGCTCCCTATTTTTTCCTACAAACCCTTCAAATTTGGTAGTCCTAGCTTCCATAGTTTTTTTATGACGAATTTTTGAATGTTTAAAAAATAGCCCAAAAATCGAACGGAAATTCCCTACAGAAACTCCATTCGCGAATTTTAAAACTCCGAGACAGCCAAAATGTTGCTCTCGAAGAGTACATCAATTTAAAAAAAAAAGTTTCTCTCTAGGCCCAATAGGACCCGACTTTCATAGGGTCAAAGTTCACGAATTTGACACATTTCGGCCGCGACAATTCCCTATAGCCGTTGCACCGAATTTCAAACCGCTCACACAGTACTTCCCATTGAGACACATGAACAATCCCCAGCAAACGTTTTCTCGTAGCTCAATTTTTGACCCCGGCGCAAGCGAACGAAATTTCGATGGGGGCCGCCCCAATGGTCACGGAAATGGGTCAAATTTTGACCCCCCATATCTCGGGCCCTAATTGTCCGATCGACTTGAAATTTGAAACGTGGCCTAACAGGGTTTCGGCCTTCCTCCCCATGCTCGCCAATCGCGGCTCACCATGGGGGCTCCGGGCGTTTTCGCCGTAATGTTAAAACAAAAACTCGCGAATATATCCGAAACGGTTCGATAGAATGTCGCAAATTTTGGTGTGAAAGGGCTCCCTATTTTTACCTACAAACCCTCCAAATTTGGTGCTAGTAGTTTCCATAGTTTTTTTATGGCGAATTTTTGAAGGTTTAAAAAACAGCCCAAAAATCGAACGGAAATTTCCTACAGAAACTCCATTCGCGAATTTTAAAAATCCGAGATTGCCAAAATGTTGCTCTCGAAGAGTACATCAATTTAAAAAAAAAGTTTCTCTCTAGGCCCAATAGGACCCGACTTTCATAGGGTCAAGGTTCACGAATTTGACACATTTCGGCCGCGACAATTCCCTATAACCGTTGCACCGAATTTTAAACCGCTCACACAGTACTTCCCATTGAGACACATGAACAATCCCCCGCAAGCGTTTTCTCGTAGCTCAATTGTTGACCCCGGCGCAAGCGTCCGAAATTTCGATGGGGTCACGGTAATGGTCACGGAAATGGGCCAAATTTTGAAACCCCATATCTCGGGCCCCAATTGTCCGATCGACTTGAAATTTGAAACGTGGCCTAACAGGGTTTCGGCCTTCCTCCCCATGCTCGCCAATCGCGGCTCTCCATGGGGGGTCCAGGCTGTTTCGCCGTAATGTTAAAACAAAAACTCGCGGATATCTCCGAAACGGTTCGATAGAATGTCGCAAATTTTGGTGTGAAAGGGCTCCCTATTTTTACCTACAAACCCTCCAAATTTGGTAGTCCTAGCTTCCATAGTTTTTTATGACGAATTTTTGAATGTTTAAAATATAGCCGTAAAATCGAACGGAAATTCCCTACAGAAACTCCATTCGCGAATTTTAAAAATCCGAGATAGCCAAAATGTTGCTCTCGAAGAGTCCATCAATTTAAGAAAAAATTTCTCTCTAAGCCCAATAGGACCCGACTTTCATAGGGTCAAAGTTCACGAATTTGACACATTTCGGCCGCGACAATTCCCTATAACCGTTGCACCGAATTTCAAACCGCTCACACAGTACTTCCCATTGAGACACATGAACAATCCCCAGCAAGCGTTTTCTCGTAGCTCAATTTTTGGACCCGGCGCAAGCGACCGAAGTTTCGATGGGGGCCGCCCCAATGGTCACGGAAATGGGCCAAACTTAGACCCCCCATATCTCGGGCCCTAATTGTCCGATCGACTTGAAATTTGAAACGTCGCCTAACAGGGTTTCGGCCTTCCTCCCCATGCTCGCCAATCGCGGCTCACCATGGGGGCTCCGGGCCTTTTCGCCGTAAAATTAAACAAAAACTCGCGTATATCTCCGAAACGGTTCGATAGAATGTCGCAAATTTTGGTGTGAAAGGGCTCCCTATTTTTTCCTACAAACCCTTCAAATTTGGTGGTCCTAGCTTCCATAGTTTTTTTATGGCGAATTTTTGAAGGTTTAAAAAATAGCCCAAAAATCGAACGGAAATTCCCTACAGAAACTCCATTCGCGAATTTTAAAACTCCGAGATAGACAAAATGTTGCTCTCGAAGAGTACATCAATTTAAAAAAAAAGTTTCTCTCTAAGCCCAATAGGGCCCGACTTTCATAGGGTCAAGGTTCACGAATTTGACACATTTCGGCCGCGACAATTCCCTATAACCGTTGCACCGAATTTCAAACCGCTCACACAGTACTTCCCATTGAGACACATGAACAATCCCCCGCAAGCGTTTTCTCGTAGCCCAATTGTTGACCCCGTTGCAAGCGTCCGAAATTTCGATGGGGTCACGGAAATGGTCACGGAAATGGGCCAAATTTTGACACCCCATATCTCGGGCCCTAATTGTCCGATCGACTTGAAATTTGAAACGTGGCCTAACAGGGTTTCGGCCTTCCTCCCCATGCTCGCCAATCGTGGCTCACCTTGGGGGGTCCAGGCCTTTTCGCCGTAATGTTAAAACAAAAACTCGCGTATATCTCCGAAACGGTTCGATAGAATGTCGCAAATTTTGGTGTGAAAGGTCTCCTTATTTTTACCTACAAACCCTCCAAATTTGGTAGTCCTAGCTTCCACAGTTTTTTTATGACGAATTTTTGAATGTTTAAAAAATAGACCAAAAATCGAACGGAAATTCCCTACAGAAACTCCATTCGCGAATTTTAAAAATCCGAGATAGCCAAAATGTTGCTCTCGAAGAGTACATCAATTTAAAAAAAAAGTTTCTCTCTAAGCCCAATAGGACCCGACTTTCATAGGGTCAAAGTTCACGAATTTGACACATTTCGGCCGCGACAATTCCCTATAACCTTTGCACCGAATTTCAAACCGCTCACAGTACTTCCCTTTGAGACACATGAACAATCCCCAGCAAGCGTTTTCTCGTAGCTCAATTTTTGACCCCTTCGCAAGCGACCGAAATTTCGATGGGGGCCGCCCCAATGGTCACGGAAATGGGCCAAACTTTGACCCCCCATATCTCGGGCCCTAATTGTCCGATCGACTTGAAATTTGAAACGTGGCCTAACAGGGTTTCGGCCTTCCTCCCCATGCTCGACAATCGCGGCGCACCATGGGGGCTCCGGGTTTTTTCGCCGTAATTTTAAAACAAAAACTCGCGAATATCACCGAAACGGTTCGATAGAATGTCGCAAATTTTGGTGTGAAAGGTCACCGTATTTTTACCTACAAACCCTTCAAATTTGGTGGTCCTAGCTTCCATAGTTTTTTTATGGCGAATTTTTGAATGTTTAAAAAATAGCCCAAAAATCGAACGGAAATTCCCTACAGAAACTCCATTCGCGAATTTTAAAACTCCGAGACAGCCAAAATGTTGCTCTCGAAGATTACATCAATTTAAAAAAAAAAGTTTCTCTCTAGGCCCAATAGGACCCGACTTTCATAGGGTCAAAGTTCACGAATTTGACACATTTCGGCCGCGACAATTCCCTATAGCCGTTGCACCGAATTTCAAACCGCTCACACAGTACTTCCCATTGAGACACATGAACAATCCCCAGCAAACGTTTTCTCGTAGCTCAATTTTTGACCCCGGCGCAAGCGAACGAAATTTCGATGGGGGCCGCCCCAATGGTCACGGAAATGGGCCAAACTTTGACCCCCCATATCTCGGGCCCTAATTGTCCGATCGACTTGAAATTTGAAACGTGGCCTAACAGGGTTTCGGCCTTCCTCCCCATGCTCGCCAATCGCGGCTCACCATGGGGGGTCCGGACCTTTTCGCCGTAAAATTAAACAAAAACTCCCGAATATCTCCGAAACTGTTCGATAGAATGTCGCAAATTTGGTGTGAAAAGGCTCCCTATTTTTTCCTACAAACCCTTCAAATTTGGTAGTCCTAGCTTCCATAGTTTTTTTATGACGAATTTTTGAATGTTTAAAAAATAGCCCAAAAATCGAACGGAAATTCCCTACAGAAACTCCATTCGCGAATTTTAAAACTCCGAGACAGCCAAAATGTTGCTCTCGAAGAGTACATCAATTTAAAAAAAAAAGTTTCTCTCTAGGCCCAATAGGACCCGACTTTCATAGGGTCAAAGTTCACGAATTTGACACATTTCGGCCGCGACAATTCCCTATAGCCGTTGCACCGAATTTCAAACCGCTCACACAGTACTTCCCATTGAGACACATGAACAATCCCCAGCAAACGTTTTCTCGTAGCTCAATTTTTGACCCCGGCGCAAGCGAACGAAATTTCGATGGGGGCCGCCCCAATGGTCACGGAAATGGGTCAAATTTTGACCCCCCATATCTCGGGCCCTAATTGTCCGATCGACTTGAAATTTGAAACGTGGCCTAACAGGGTTTCGGCCTTCCTCCCCATGCTCGCCAATCGCGGCTCACCATGGGGGCTCCGGGCCTTTTCGCCGTAATGTTAAAACAAAAACTCGCGAATATATCCGAAACGGTTCGATAGAATGTCGCAAATTTTGGTGTGAAAGGGCTCCCTATTTTTACCTACAAACCCTCCAAATTTGGTGCTAGTAGTTTCCATAGTTTTTTTATGGCGAATTTTTGAAGGTTTAAAAAACAGCCCAAAAATCGAACGGAAATTTCCTACAGAAACTCCATTCGCGAATTTTAAAAATCCGAGATTGCCAAAATGTTGCTCTCGAAGAGTACATCAATTTAAAAAAAAAGTTTCTCTCTAGGCCCAATAGGACCCGACTTTCATAGGGTCAAGGTTCACGAATTTGACACATTTCGGCCGCGACAATTCCCTATAACCGTTGCACCGAATTTTAAACCGCTCACACAGTACTTCCCATTGAGACACATGAACAATCCCCCGCAAGCGTTTTCTCGTAGCTCAATTGTTGACCCCGGCGCAAGCGTCCGAAATTTCGATGGGGTCACGGTAATGGTCACGGAAATGGGCCAAATTTTGAAACCCCATATCTCGGGCCCTAATTGTCCGATCGACTTGAAATTTGAAACGTGGCCTAACAGGGTTTCGGCCTTCCTCCCCATGCTCGCCAATCGCGGCTCACCATGGGGGGTCCAGGCTGTTTCGCCGTAATGTTAAAACAAAAACTCGCGAATATCTCCGAAACGGTTCGATAGAATGTCGCAAATTTTGGTGTGAAAGGGCTCCCTATTTTTACCTACAAACCCTCCAAATTTGGTAGTCCTAGCTTCCATAGTTTTTTATGACGAATTTTTGAATGTTTAAAATATAGCCGTAAAATCGAACGGAAATTCCCTACAGAAACTCCATTCGCGAATTTTAAAAATCCGAGATAGCCAAAATGTTGCTCTCGAAGAGTCCATCAATTTAAGAAAAAATTTCTCTCTAAGCCCAATAGGACCCGACTTTCATAGGGTCAAAGTTCACGAATTTGACACATTTCGGCCGCGACAATTCCCTATAACCGTTGCACCGAATTTCAAACCGCTCACACAGTACTTCCCATTGAGACACATGAACAATCCCCAGCAAGCGTTTTCTCGTAGCTCAATTTTTGGACCCGGCGCAAGCGACCGAAGTTTCGATGGGGGCCGCCCCAATGGTCACGGAAATGGGCCAAACTTAGACCCCCCATATCTCGGGCCCTAATTGTCCGATCGACTTGAAATTTGAAACGTCGCCTAACAGGGTTTCGGCCTTCCTCCCCATGCTCGCCAATCGCGGCTCACCATGGGGGCTCCGGGCCTTTTCGCCGTAAAATTAAACAAAAACTCGCGTATATCTCCGAAACGGTTCGATAGAATGTCGCAAATTTTGGTGTGAAAGGGCTCCCTATTTTTTCCTACAAACCCTTCAAATTTGGTGGTCCTAGCTTCCATAGTTTTTTTATGGCGAATTTTTGAAGGTTTAAAAAATAGCCCAAAAATCGAACGGAAATTCCCTACAGAAACTCCATTCGCGAATTTTAAAACTCCGAGATAGACAAAATGTTGCTCTCGAAGAGTACATCAATTTAAAAAAAAAGTTTCTCTCTAAGCCCAATAGGGCCCGACTTTCATAGGGTCAAGGTTCACGAATTTGACACATTTCGGCCGCGACAATTCCCTATAACCGTTGCACCGAATTTCAAACCGCTCACACAGTACTTCCCATTGAGACACATGAACAATCCCCCGCAAGCGTTTTCTCGTAGCCCAATTGTTGACCCCGTTGCAAGCGTCCGAAATTTCGATGGGGTCACGGAAATGGTCACGGAAATGGGCCAAATTTTGACACCCCATATCTCGGGCCCTAATTGTCCGATCGACTTGAAATTTGAAACGTGGCCTAACAGGGTTTCGGCCTTCCTCCCCATGCTCGCCAATCGTGGCTCACCTTGGGGTGTCCAGGCCTTTTCGCCGTAATGTTAAAACAAAAACTCGCGTATATCTCCGAAACGGTTCGATAGAATGTCGCAAATTTTGGTGTGAAAGGTCTCCTTATTTTTACCTACAAACCCTCCAAATTTGGTAGTCCTAGCTTCCACAGTTTTTTTATGACGAATTTTTGAATGTTTAAAAAATAGACCAAAAATCGAACGGAAATTCCCTACAGAAACTCCATTCGCGAATTTTAAAAATCCGAGATAGCCAAAATGTTGCTCTCGAAGAGTACATCAATTTATAAAAAAAGTTTCTCTCTAAGCCCAATAGGACCCGACTTTCATAGGGTCAAAGTTCACGAATTTGACACATTTCGGCCGCGACAATTCCCTATAACCTTTGCACCGAATTTCAAACCGCTCACAGTACTTCCCTTTGAGACACATGAACAATCCCCAGCAAGCGTTTTCTCGTAGCTCAATTTTTGACCCCTTCGCAAGCGACCGAAATTTCGATGGGGGCCGCCCCAATGGTCACGGAAATGGGCCAAACTTTGACCCCCCATATCTCGGGCCCTAATTGTCCGATCGACTTGAAATTTGAAACGTGGCCTAACAGGGTTTCGGCCTTCCTCCCCATGCTCGACAATCGCGGCGCCCCATGGGGGCTCCGGGTTTTTTCGCCGTAATTTTAAAACAAAAACTCGCGAATATCACCGAAACGGTTCGATAGAATGTCGCAAATTTTGGTGTGAAAGGTCACCGTATTTTTACCTACAAACCCTTCAAATTTGGTGGTCCTAGCTTCCATAGTTTTTTTATGGCGAATTTTTGAATGTTTAAAAAATAGCCCAAAAATCGAACGGAAATTCCCTACAGAAACTCCATTCGCGAATTTTAAAACTCCGAGACAGCCAAAATGTTGCTCTCGAAGATTACATCAATTTAAAAAAAAAAGTTTCTCTCTAGGCCCAATAGGACCCGACTTTCATAGGGTCAAAGTTCACGAATTTGACACATTTCGGCCGCGACAATTCCCTATAGCCGTTGCACCGAATTTCAAACCGCTCACACAGTACTTCCCATTGAGACACATGAACAATCCCCAGCAAACGTTTTCTCGTAGCTCAATTTTTGACCCCGGCGCAAGCGAACGAAATTTCGATGGGGGCCGCCCCAATGGTCACGGAAATGGGCCAAACTTTGACCCCCCATATCTCGGGCCCTAATTGTCCGATCGACTTGAAATTTGAAACGTGGCCTAACAGGGTTTCGGCCTTCCTCCCCATGCTCGCCAATCGCGGCTCACCATGGGGGGTCCGGACCTTTTCGCCGTAAAATTAAACAAAAACTCCCGAATATCTCCGAAACGGTTCGATAGAATGTCGCAAATTTTGGTGTGAAAGGGCTCCCTATTTTTACCTACAAACCCTCCAAATTTGGTGCTAGTAGTTTCCATAGTTTTTTTATGGCGAATTTTTGAAGGTTTAAAAAACAGCCCAAAAATCGAACGGAAATTTCCTACAGAAACTCCATTCGCGAATTTTAAAAATCCGAGATTGCCAAAATGTTGCTCTCGAAGAGTACATCAATTTAAAAAAAAAGTTTCTCTCTAGGCCCAATAGGACCCGACTTTCATAGGGTCAAGGTTCACGAATTTGACACATTTCGGCCGCGACAATTCCCTATAACCGTTGCACCGAATTTTAAACCGCTCACACAGTACTTCCCATTGAGACACATGAACAATCCCCCGCAAGCGTTTTCTCGTAGCTCAATTGTTGACCCCGGCGCAAGCGTCCGAAATTTCGATGGGGTCACGGTAATGGTCACGGAAATGGGCCAAATTTTGAAACCCCATATCTCGGGCCCTAATTGTCCGATCGACTTGAAATTTGAAACGTGGCCTAACAGGGTTTCGGCCTTCCTCCCCATGCTCGCCAATCGCGGCTCACCATGGGGGGGTCCAGGCTGTTTCGCCGTAATGTTAAAACAAAAACTCGCGAATATCTCCGAAACGGTTCGATAGAATGTCGCAAATTTTGGTGTGAAAGGGCTCCCTATTTTTACCTACAAACCCTCCAAATTTGGTAGTCCTAGCTTCCATAGTTTTTTATGACGAATTTTTGAATGTTTAAAATATAGCCGTAAAATCGAACGGAAATTCCCTACAGAAACTCCATTCGCGAATTTTAAAAATCCGAGATAGCCAAAATGTTGCTCTCGAAGAGTCCATCAATTTAAGAAAAAATTTCTCTCTAAGCCCAATAGGACCCGACTTTCATAGGGTCAAAGTTCACGAATTTGACACATTTCGGCCGCGACAATTCCCTATAACCGTTGCACCGAATTTCAAACCGCTCACACAGTACTTCCCATTGAGACACATGAACAATCCCCAGCAAGCGTTTTCTCGTAGCTCAATTTTTGGACCCGGCGCAAGCGACCGAATTTTCGATGGGGGCCGCCCCAATGGTCACGGAAATGGGCCAAACTTAGACCCCCCATATCTCGGGCCCTAATTGTCCGATCGACTTGAAATTTGAAACGTCGCCTAACAGGGTTTCGGCCTTCCTCCCCATGCTCGCCAATCGCGGCTCACCATGGGGGGTCCGGGCCTTTTCGCCGTAAAATTAAAATAAAACTCGCGAATATCTCCGAAACGGTTCGATAGAATGTCGCAAATTTTGGTGTGAAAGGGCTCCCTATTTTTTCCTACAAACCCTTCAAATTTGGTGGTCCTAGCTTCCATAGTTCTTTTATGGCGAATTTTTGAATGTTTAAAAAATAGCCCAAAAATCGAACGGAAATTCCCTACAGAAACTCCATTCGCGAATTTTAAAACTCCGAGATAGACAAAATGTTGCTCTCGAAGAGTACATCAATTTAAAAAAAAAGTTTCTCTCTAAGCCCAATAGGGCCCGACTTTCATAGGGTCAAGGTTCACGAATTTGACACATTTCGGCCGCGACAATTCCCTATAACCGTTGCACCGAATTTCAAACCGCTCACACAGTACTTCCCATTGAGACACATGAACAATCTCTCGCAAGCGTTTTCTCGTAGCCCAATTGTTGACCCCGTTGCAAGCGTCCGAAATTTCGATGGGGTCACGGAAATGGGCCAAATTTTGACACCCCATATCTCGGGCCCTAATTGTCCGATCGACTTGAAATTTGAAACGTGGCCTAACAGGGTTTCGGCCTTCCTCCCCATGCTCGCCAATCGCGGCTCACCTTGGGGGGTCCAGGCCTTTTCGCCGTAATGTTAAAACAAAAACTCGCGTATATCTCCGAAACGGTTCGATAGAATGTCGCAAATTTTGGTGTGAAAGGTCTCCCTATTTTTACCTACAAACCCTCCAAATTTGGTAGTCCTAGCTTCCATAGTTTTTTTATGACGAATTTTTGAATGTTTAAAAAATAGCCCAAAAATCGAACGGAAATTCCCTACAGAAACTCCATTCGCGAATTTTAAAAATCCGGGATAGCCAAAATGTTGCTCTCGAAGAGTCCATCAATTTAAAAAAAAAGTTTCTCTCTAAGCCCAATAGGACCCGACTTTCATAGGGTCAAAGTTCACGAATTTGACACATTTCGGCCGCGACAATTCCCTATAACCGTTGCACCGAATTTCAAACCGCTCACACAGTACTTCCCATTGAGACACATGAACAATCCCCAGCAAGCGTTTTCTCGTAGCTCAATTTTTGGACCCGGCGCAAGCGACCGAATTTTCGATGGGGGCCGCCCCAATGGTCACGGAAATGGGCCAAACTTTGACCCTCCATATCTAGGGCCCTATTTGTCCGATCGACTTGAAATTTGAAACGTGGCCTAACAGGGTTTCGGCCTTCCTCCCCATGCTCGCCAATCGCGACTCACCATGGGGGCTACGGGCCTTTTCGCCGTAATATTAAAACAAAAACTCGCGAATATCTCCGAAACGGTTCGATAGAATGTCGCAAACTTTGGTGTGAAAGGCTCCCTATTTTTACCTACAAACCCTTCAAATTTGGTGGTCCTAGCTTCCATAGTTTTTTTATGGCGAATTTTTGAATGTTTAAAAAATAGCCCAAAAATCGAACGGAAATTCCCTACAGAAACTCCATTCGCGAATTTTAAACCTCCGAGATAGACAAAATGTTGCTCTCGAAGAGTACATCAATTTAAAAAAAAAGTTTCTCTCTAAGCCCAATAGGGCCCGACTTTCATAGGGTCAAAGTTCACGAATTTGACACATTTCGGCCGCGACAATTCCCTATAACCGTTGCACCGAATTTCAAACCGCTCACACAGTACTTCCCATTGAGACACATGAACAATCCCCAGCAAACGTTTTCTCGTAGCTCAATTTTTGACCCCGGCGCAAGCGAACGAAATTTCGATGGGGGCCGCCCCAATGGTCACGCAAATGGGCCAAACTTTGACCCCCCATATCTCGGGCCCTAATTGTCCGATCGACTTGAAATTTGAAACGTGGCCTAACAGGGTTTCGGCCTTCCTCCCCATGCTCGCCAATCGCGGCTCACCATGGGGGGTCCGGGCCTTTTCGCCGTAAAATTAAACAAAAACTCGCGAATATCTCCGAAACTGTTCGATAGAATGTCGCAAATTTTGGTGTGAAAAGGCTCCCTATTTTTTCCTACAAACCCTTCAAATTTGGTGGTCCTAGCTTCCATAGTTTTTTTATGGCGAATTTTTGAATGTTTAAAAAATAGCCCAAAAATCGAACGGAAATTCCCTACAGAAACTCCATTCGCGAATTTTAAAACTCCGAGATTGACAAAATGTTGCTCTCGAAGAGTACATCAATTTAAAAAAAAAAGTTTCCCTCTAAGCCCAATAGGACCCGACTTTCATAGGGTCAAAGTTCACGAATTTGACACATTTCGGCCGCGACAATTCCCTATAACCGTTGCACCGAATTTCAAACCGCTCACACAGTACTTCCCATTGAGACACATGAACAATCCCCAGCAAACGTTTTCTCGTAGCTCAATTTTTGACCCCGGCGCAAGCGAACGAAATTTCGATGGGGGCCGCCCCAATGGTCACGAAATGGGCCAAACTTTGACCCCCCATATCTCGGGCCCTAATTGTCCGATCGACTTGAAATTTGAAACGTGGCCTAACAGGGTTTCGGCCTTCCTCCCCATGCTCGCCAATCGCGGCTCACCATGGGGGGTCCAGGCCTTTTCGCCGTAATGTTAAAACAAAAACTCGCGTATATCTCCGAAACAGTTCGATAGAATGTCGCAAATTTTGGTGTGAAAGGTCTCCCTATTTTTACCTACAAACCCTCCAAATTTGGTAGTCCTAGCTTCCATAGTTTTTTTATGACGAATTTTTGAATGTTTAAAAAATAGCCCAAAAATCGAACGGAAATTCCCTACAGAAACTCCATTCGCGAATTTTAAAAATCCGGGATAGCCAAAATGTTGCTCTCGAAGAGTCCATCAATTTAAAAAAAAAGTTTCTCTCTAAGCCCAATAGGACCCGACTTTCATAGGGTCAAAGTTCACGAATTTGACACATTTCGGCCGCGACAATTCCCTATAACCGTTGCACCGAATTTCAAACCGCTCACACAGTACTTCCCATTGAGACACATGAACAATCCCCAGCAAGCGTTTTCTCGTAGCTCAATTTTTGGACCCGGCGCAAGCGACCGAATTTTCGATGGGGGCCGCCCCAATGCTCACGGAAATGGGCCAAACTTTGACCCCCCATATCTCGGGCCCTAATTGTCCGATCGACTTGAAATTTGAAACGTGGCCTAACAGGGTTCCGGCCTTCCTCCCCATGCTCGCCAATCTCGGCTCACCATGGGGGGTCCGGGCATTTTTGCCGTAAAATTAAACAAAAACACGCGAATATCTCCGAAACGGTTCGATAGAATGTCGCAAATTTTGGTGTGAAAGGTCTCCCTATTTTTACCTACAAACCCTCCAAATTTGGTAGTCCTAGCTTCCATAGTTTTTTTATGACGAATTTTTGAATGTTTAAAAATTAGCCCAAAAATCGAACGGAAATTCCCTACAGAAACTCCATTCGCGAATTTTAAAAATCCGGGATAGCCAAAATGTTGCTCTCGAAGAGTCCATCAATTTAAAAAAAAAGTTTCTCTCTAAGCCCAATAGGACCCGACTTTCATAGGGTCAAAGTTCACGAATTTGACACATTTCGGCCGCGACAATTCCCTATAACCGTTGCACCGAATTTCAAACCGCTCACACAGTACTTCCCATTGAGACACATGAACAATCCCCAGCAAGCGTTTTCTCGTAGCTCAATTTTTGGACCCGGCGCAAGCGACCGAATTTTCGATGGGGGCCGCCCCAATGCTCACGGAAATGGGCCAAACTTTGACCCCCCATATCTCGGGCCCTAATTGTCCGATCGACTTGAAATTTGAAACGTGGCCTAACAGGGTTTCGGCCTTCCTCCCCATGCTCGCCAATCGCGGCTCACCATGGGGGGTCCGGGCATTTTTGCCGTAAAATTAAACAAAAACACGCGAATATCTCCGAAACGGTTCGATAGAATGTCGCAAATTTTGGTGTGAAAGGGCTCCCTATTTTTTCCTACAAACCCTTCAAATTTGGTGGTCCTAGCTTCCATAGTTTTTTTATGGCGAATTTTTGAAGGTTTAAAAAATAGCCCAAAAATCGAACGGAAATTCCGTACAGAAACTCCATTCGCGAATTTTAAACCTCCGAGATAGACAAAATGTTGCTCTCGAAGACTACATCAATTTAAAAAAAAAGTTTCTCTCTAAGCCCAATAGGGCCCGACTTTCATAGGGTCAAAGTTCACGAATTTGACACATTTCGGCCGCGACAATTCCCTATAACCGTTGCACCGAATTTCAAACCGCTCACACAGTACTTCCCATTGAGACACATGAACAATCCCCAGCAAACGTTTTCTCGTAGCTCAATTGTTGACCCCGTTGCAAGCGTCCGAAATTTCGATGGGGTCACGGAAATAGTCACGGAAATGGGCCAAATTTTGACACCCCATATCTCGGGCCCTAATTGTCGATCGACTTGAAATTTGAAACGTGGCCTAACAGGGTTTCGGCCTTCCTCCCCATGCTCGCCAATCGCGGCTCACCATGGGGGGTCCAGGCCTTTTCGCCGTAATGTTAAAACAAAAACTCGCGTATATCTCCGAAACGGTTCGATAGAATGTCGCAAATTTTGGTGTGAAAGGTCTCCCTATTTTTACCTACAAACCCTCCAAATTTGGTAGTCCTAGCTTCCATAGTTTTATTATGGCGAATTTTTGAAGGTTTAAAAAATAGCCCAAAAATCGAACGGAAATTCCCTACAGAAACTCCATTCGCGAATTTTAAACCTCCGAGATAGACAAAATGTTGCTCTCGAAGACTACATCAATTTAAAAAAAAAGTTTCTCTCTAAGCCCAATAGGGCCCGACTTTCATAGGGTCAAAGTTCACGAATTTGACACATTTCGGCCGCGACAATTCCCTATAACCGTTGCACCGAATTTCAAACCGCTCACACAGTACTTCCCATTGAGACACATGAAAAATCCCCAGCAAACGTTTTCTCGTAGCTCAATTGTTGACCCCGTTGCAAGCGTGCGAAATTTCGATGGGGTCACGGAAATAGTCACGGAAATGGGCCAAATTTTGACACCCCATATCTCGGGCCCTAATTGTCCGATCGACTTGAAATTTGAAACGTGGCCTAACAGGGTTTCGGCCTTCCTCCCCATGCTCGCCAATCGCAGCTCACCATGGGGGGTCCAGGCCTTTTCGCCGTAATGTTAAAACAAAAACTCGCGTATATCTCCGAAACGGTTCAATAGAATGTCGCAAATTTCGGTGTGAAAGGTCTCCCTATTTTTACCTACAAACCCTCCAAATTTGGTAGTCCTAGCTTCCATAGTTTTTTTATGACGAATTTTTGAATGTTTAAAAAATAGCCCAAAAATCGAACGGAAATTCCCTACAGAAACTCCATTCGCGAATTTTAAAAATCCGGGATAGCCAAAATGTTGCTCTCGAAGAGTCCATCAATTTAAAAAAAAAGTTTCTATCTAAGCCCAATAGGGCCCGACTTTCATAGGGTCAAAGTTCACGAATTTGACACATTTCGGCCGCGACAATTCCCTATAACCGTTGCACCGAATTTCAAACCGCTCACACAGTACTTCCCATTGAGACACATGAACAATCCCCAGCAAACGTTTTCTCGTAGCTCAATTTTTGACCCCGGCGCAAGCGAACGAAATTTCGATGGGGGCCGCCCCAATGGTCACGAAATGGGCCAAACTTTGACCCCCCATATCTCGGGCCCTAATTGTCCGATCGACTTGAAATTTGAAACGTGGCCTAACAGGGTTTCGGCCTTCCTCCCCATGCTCGCCAATCGCGGCTCACCATGGGGGCTCCGGGCCTTTTCGCCGTAATGTTAAAACAAAAACTCGCGAATATCTCCGAAACGGTTCGATAGAATGTCGCAAATTTTGGTGTGAAAGGGCTCTCTATTTTTACCTAGAAACCCTCCAAATTTGGTAGTCCTAGCTTCCATAGTTTTATTATGGCGAATTTTTGAAGGTTTAAAAAATAGCCCAAAAATCGAACGGAAATTCCCTACAGAAACTCCATTCGCGAATTTTAAAAATCCGAGATTGCCAAAATGTTGCTCTCGAAGAGTACATCAATTTAGAAAAAAACGTTTCTCTCTAGGCCCAATAGGATCCCACTTTCATACGGTCAAAGTTCACGAATTTGACACATTTCGGCCGCGACAATTCCCTATAACCGTTGCACCGAATTTTAAACCGCTCACACAGTACTTCCCATTGAGACACATGAACAATCCCCCGCAAGCGTTTTCTCGTAGCTCAATTGTTGACCCCGGCGCAAGCGTCCGAAATTTCGATGGGGTCACGGAAATGGGCCAAATTTTGACACCCCATATCTCGGGCCCTAATTGTCCGATCGACTTGAAATTTGAAACGTGGCCTAACAGGATTTCGGCCTTCCTCCCCATGCTCGCCAATCGCGGCTCACCATGGGGGCTCCGGGCCTTTTCGCCGTAATGTTAAAACAAAGACTCGCGAATATATCCGAAACGGTTCGATAGAATGTCGCAAATTTTGGTTTGAAAGGGCTCCCTATTTTTACCTACAAACCCTCCAAATTTGGTGCTAGTAGTTTCCATAGTTTTTTTATGGCGAATTTTTGAAGGTTTAAAAAACAGCCCAAAAATCGAACGGAAATTTCCTACAGAAACTCCATTCGCGAATTTTAAAAATCCGAGATTGCCAAAATGTTGCTCTCGAAGAATACATCAATTTAAAAAAAAAGTTTCTCTCTAGGCCCAATAGGACCCGACTTTCATAGGGTCAAGGTTCACGAATTTGACACATTTCGGCCGCAACAATTCCCTATAACCGTTGCACCGAATTTTAAACCGCTCACACAGTACTTCCCATTGAGACACATGAACAATCCCCCGCAAGCGTTTTCTCGTAGCTCAATTGTTGACCCCGGCGCAAGCGTCCGAAATTTCGATGGGGTCACGGAAATGGTCACGGAAATGGACCAAATTTTGACACCCCATATCTCGGGCCCTAATTGTCCGATCGACTTGAAATTTGAAACGTGGCCTAACAGGGTTTCGGCCTTCCTCCCCATGCTCGCCAATCGCGGCTCACCATGGGGGGTCCAGGCTGTTTCGCCGTAATGTTAAAACAAAAACTCGCGAATATCTCCGAAACGGTTCGATAGAATGTCGCAAATTTTGGTTTGAAAGGGCTACCTATTTTTACCTACAAACCCTCCAAATTTGGTGCTAGTAGTTTCCATAGTTTTTTTATGGCGAATTTTTGAAGGTTTAAAAAACAGCCCAAAAATCGAACGGAAATTTCCTACAGAAACTCCATTCGCGAATTTTAAAAATCCGAGATTGCCAAAATGTTGCTCTCGAAGAATACATCAATTTAAAAAAAAAGTTTCTCTCTAGGCCCAATAGGACCCGACTTTCATAGGGTCAAGGTTCACGAATTTGACACATTTCGGCCGCAACAATTCCCTATAACCGTTGCACCGAATTTTAAACCGCTCACACAGTACTTCCCATTGAGACACATGAACAATCCCCCGCAAGCGTTTTCTCGTAGCTCAATTGTTGACCCCGGCGCAAGCGTCCGAAATTTCGATGGGGTCACGGAAATGGTCACGGAAATGGACCAAATTTTGACACCCCATATCTCGGGCCCTAATTGTCCGATCGACTTGAAATTTGAAACGTGGCCTAACAGGGTTTCGGCCTTCCTCCCCATGCTCGCCAATCGCGGCTCACCATGGGGGGTCCAGGCTGTTTCGCCGTAATGTTAAAACAAAAACTCGCGAATATCTCCGAAACGGTTCGATAGAATGTCGCAAATTTTGGTTTGAAAGGGCTACCTATTTTTACCTACAAACCCTCCAAATTTGGTGCTAGTAGTTTCCATAGTTTTTTTATGGCGAATTTTTGAAGGTTTAAAAAACAGCCCAAAAATCGAACGGAAATTTCCTACAGAAACTCCATTCGCGAATTTTAAAAATCCGAGATTGCCAAAATGTTGCTCTCGAAGAATACATCAATTTAAAAAAAAAGTTTCTCTCTAGGCCCAATAGGACCCGACTTTCATAGGGTCAAGGTTCACGAATTTGACACATTTCGGCCGCAACAATTCCCTATAACCGTTGCACCGAATTTTAAACCGCTCACACAGTACTTCCCATTGAGACACATGAACAATCCCCCGCAAGCGTTTTCTCGTAGCTCAATTGTTGACCCCGGCGCAAGCGTCCGAAATTTCGATGGGGTCACGGAAATGGTCACGGAAATGGACCAAATTTTGACACCCCATATCTCGGGCCCTAATTGTCCGATCGACTTGAAATTTGAAACGTGGCCTAACAGGGTTTCGGCCTTCCTCCCCATGCTCGCCAATCGCGGCTCACCATGGGGGGTCCAGGCTGTTTCGCCGTAATGTTAAAACAAAAACTCGCGAATATCTCCGAAACGGTTCGATAGAATGTCGCAAATTTTGGTGTGAAAGGGCTCCCTATTTTTACCTACAAACCCTCCAAATTTGGTAGTCCTAGCTTCCATAGTTTTTTTATAACGAATTTTTGAATGTTTAAAAAATAGCCCAAAAATCGAACGGAAATTCCGTACAGAAACTCCATTCGCGAATTTTAAAAATCCGAGATAGCCAAAATGTTGCTCTCGAAGAGTCCATCAATTTAAGAAAAAAGTTTCTCTCTAAGCCCAATAGGACCCGACTTTCATAGGGTCAAAGTTCACGAATGTGACACATTTCGGCCGCGACAAATCCCTATAACCGTTGCACCGAATTTCAAACCGCTCACACAGTACTTCCCATTGAGACACATGAACAATCCCCAGCAAACGTTTTCTCGTAGCTCAATTTTTGACCCCGGCGCAAGCGAACGAAATTTCGATGGGGGCCGCCCCAATGGTCACGGAAATGGGCCAAACTTTGACACCCCATATCTCGGGCCCTAATTGTCCGATCGACTTGAAATTTGAAACGTGGCCTAACAGGGTTTCGGCCTTCCTCCACATGCTCGCCAATCGCAGCTCACCATGGGGGCTCCGGGCCTTTTCGCCGTAAAATTAAACAAAAACTCGCGAATATCTCCGAAACGGTTCGATAGAATGTCGCAAATTTTGGTGTGAAAGGGCTCCCTATTTTTTCGTACAAACCCTTCAAATTTGGTGGTCCTAGCTTCCATAGTTTTTTTATGGCGAATGTTTGAAGGTTTAAAAAATAGCCCAAAAATCGAACGGAAATTCCCTACAGAAACTCCATTCGCGAATTTTAAAAATCCGAGATAACCAAAATGTTGTTCTCGAAGAGTCCATCATTTTAAGAAAAAATTTCTCTCTAAGCCCAATAGGACCCGACTTTCATAGGGTCAAAGTACACGAATTTGACACATTTCGGCCGCGACAATTCCCTATAAACGTTGCACCGAATTTCAAACCGCTCACACAGTACTTCCCATTGAGACACATGAACAATCCCCAGCAAGCGTTTTCTCGTAGCTCAATTTTTGGACCCGGCGCAAGCGACCGAATTTTCGATGGGGGCCGCCCCAATAGTCACGGAAATGGGCCAAACTTTGACCCCCCATATCTCGGGCCCTAAATGTCCGATCGACTTGAAATTTGAAACGTGGCCTAACAGGGTTTCGGCCTTCCTCCCCATGCTCGCCAATCGCGGCTCACCCTGGGGGGGTCCGGGCCTTTTCGCCGTAAAATTAAACAAAAACTCGCGAATATCTCCGAAACGGTTCGATAGAATGTCGCAAATTTTGGTGTGAAAGGGCTCCCTATTTTTTCCTACAAACCCTTCAAATTTGGTGGTCCTAGCTTCCATAGTTTTTTTATGGCGAATTTTTGAAGGTTTAAGAAATAGCCCAAAAATCGAACGGAAATTCCCTACAGAAACTCCATTCGCGAATTTTAAAACTCCGAGATAGACAAAATGTTGCTCTCGAAGAGTACATCAATTTAAGAAAAAATTTCTCTCTAAGCCCAATAGGACCCGACTTTCATAGGGTCAAAGTTCACGAATTTGACACATTTCGGCCGCGACAATTCCCTATAACCGTTGCACCGAATTTCAAACCGCTCACACAGTACTTCCCATTGAGACACATGAACAATCCCCAGCAAGCGTTTTCTCGTAGCTCAATTTTTGGACCCGGCGCAAGCGACCGAATTTTCGATGGGGGCCGCCCCAATGGTCACGGAAATGGGCCAAACTTTGACCCCCCATATCTCGGGGCCTAATTGTCCGATCGACTTGAAATTTGAAACGTGGCCTAACAGGGTTTCGGCCTTCCTCCCCATGCTCGCCAATCGCGGCTCACCATGGGGGGTCCGGGCCTTTTCGCCGTAAAATTAAACAAAAACTCGCGAATATCTCCGAAACGGTTCGATAGAATGTCGCAAATTTTGGTGTGAAAGGGCTCCCTATTTTTACCTACAAACCCTCCAAATTTGGTAGTCCTAGCTTCCATAGTTTTTTTATAACGAATTTTTGAATGTTTAAAAAATAGCCCAAAAATCGAACGGAAATTCCGTACAGAAACTCCATTCGCGAATTTTAAAAATCCGAGATAGCCAAAATGTTGCTCTCGAAGAGTCCATCAATTTAAGAAAAAAGTTTCTCTCTAAGCCCAATAGGACCCGACTTTCATAGGGTCAAAGTTCACGAATGTGACACATTTCGGCCGCGACAATTCCCTATAACCGTTGCACCGAATTTCAAACCGCTCACACAGTACTTCCCATTGAGACACATGAACAATCCCCAGCAAGCGTTTTCTCGTAGCTCAATTTTTGGACCCGGCGCAAGCGACCGAATTTTCGATGGGGGCCTCCCCAATGGTCACGAAAATGGGCCAAACTTTGACTCCCCATATCTCGGGCCCTAATTGTCCGATCGACTTGAAATTTGAAACGTGGCCTAACAGGGTTTCGGCCTTCCTCCCCATGCTCGCCAATCGCGGCTCACCATGGGGGCTCCGGGCCTTTTCGCCGTAATGTTAAAAAAAAAACTCGCGAATATCTCTGAAACGGTTCGATAGAATGTCGCAAATTTTGGTGTGAAAGGGCTCCCTATTTTTACATACAAACCCTCCAAATTTGCTGGTCCTACCTTCCATATTTTTTTTATGGCGAATTTTTGAAGGTTTAAAAAATAGCCCAAATTTCGAACGGAAATTCCCTACAGAAACTCCATTCGCGAATTTTAAAACTCCGAGATCGCCAAAATGTTGCTCTCGAAGAGTACATCAATTTAAAAAAAAAGTTTCTCTCTAAGCCCAATAGGACCCGACTTTCATAGGGTCAAAGTTCACGAATTTGACACATTTCGGCCGCGACAATTCCCTATAACCGTTGCACCGAATTTCAAACCGCTCACACAGTACTTCCCATTGAGACACATGAACAATCCCCAGCAAACGTTTTCTCGTAGCTCAATTTTTGACCCCGGCGCAAGCGAACGAAATTTCGATGGGGGCCGCCCCAATGGTCACGGAAATGGGCCAAACTTTGACACCCCATATCTCGGGCCCTAATTGTCCGATCGACTTGAAATTTGAAACGTGGCCTAACAGGGTTTCGGCCTTCCTCCACATGCTCGCCAATCGCAGCTCACCATGGGGGCTCCGGGCCTTTTCGCCGTAAAATTAAACAAAAACTCGCGAATATCTCCGAAACGGTTCGATAGAATGTCGCAAATTTTGGTGTGAAAGGGCTCCCTATTTTTTCCTACAAACCCTTCAAATTTGGTGGTCCTAGCTTCCATAGTTTTTTTATGGCGAATTTTTGAAGGTTTAAAAAATAGCCCAAAAATCGAACGGAAATTCCCTACAGAAACTCCATTCGCGAATTTTAAAAATCCGAGATAACCAAAATGTTCCTCTCGAAGAGTCCATCATTTTAAGAAAAAATTTCTCTCTAAGCCCAATAGGACCCGACTTTCATAGGGTCAAAGTTCACGAATTTGACACATTTCGGCCGCGACAATTCCCTATAACCGTTGCACCGAATTTCAAACCGCTCACACAGTACTTCCCATTGAGACACATGAACAATCCCCAGCAAGCGTTTTCTCGTAGCTCAATTTTTGGACCCGGCGCAAGCGACCGAATTTTCGATGGGGGCCGCCCCAATAGTCACGGAAATGGGCCAAACTTTGACCCCCCATATCTCGGGCCCTAATTGTCCGATCGACTTGAAATTTGAAACGTGGCCTAACAGGGTTTCGGCCTTCCTCCCCATGCTCGCCAATCGCGGCTCACCCTGGGGGGGTTCGGGCCTTTTCGCCGTAAAATTAAACAAAAACTCGCGAATATCTCCGAAACGGTTCGATAGAATGTCGCAAATTTTGGTGTGAAAGGGCTCCCTATTTTTTCCTACAAACCCTTCAAATTTGGTGGTCCTAGCTTCCATAGTTTTTTTATGGCGAATTTTTGAAGGTTTAAGAAATAGCCCAAAAATCGAACGGAAATTCCCTACAGAAACTCCATTCGCGAATTTTAAAACTCCGAGATAGACAAAATGTTGCTCTCGAAGAGTACATCAATTTAAGAAAAAATTTCTCTCTAAGCCCAATAGGACCCGACTTTCATAGGGTCAAAGTTCACGAATTTGACACATTTCGGCCGCGACAATTCCCTATAACCGTTGCACCGAATTTCAAACCGCTCACACAGTACTTCCCATTGAGACACATGAACAATCCCCAGCAAGCGTTTTCTCGTAGCTCAATTTTTGGACCCGGCGCAAGCGACCGAATTTTCGATGGGGGCCGCCCCAATGGTCACGGAAATGGGCCAAACTTTGACCCCCCATATCTCGGGCCCTAATTGTCCGATCGACTTGAAATTTGAAACGTGGCCTAACAGGGTTTCGGCCTTCCTCCCCATGCTCGCCAATCGCGGCTCACCATGGGGGGGTCCGGGCCTTTTCGCCGTAAAATTAAACAAAAACTCGCGAATATCTCCGAAACGGTTCGATAGAATGTCGCAAATTTTGGTGTGAAAGGGCTCCCTATTTTTTCCTACAAACCCTTCAAATTTGGTGGTCCTAGCTTCCATAGTTTTTTTATGGCGAATTTTTGAAGGTTTAAGAAATAGCCCAAAAATCGAACGGAAATTCCCTACAGAAACTCCATTCGCGAATTTTAAAACTCCGAGATAGACAAAATGTTGCTCTCGAAGAGTACATCAATTTAAAAAAAAAAGTTTCTCTCTAAGCCCAATAGGGTCCGACTTTTATAGGGTCAAAGTTCACGAATTTGACACATTTCGGCCGCGACAATTCCCTATAGCCGTTGCACCGAATTTCAAACCGCTCACACAGTACTTCCCATTGAGACACATGAACAATCCCCAGCAAACGTTTTCTCGTAGCTCAATTTTTGACCCCGGCGCAAGCGAACGAAATTTCGATGGGGGCCGCCCCAATGGTCACGGAAATGGGCCAAACTTTGACCCCCCATATCTCGGGCCCTAATTGTCCGATCGACTTGAAATTTGAAACGTGGCCTAACAGGGTTTCGGCCTTCCTCCCCATGCTCGCCAATCGCGGCTCACCATGGGGGTCCGGACCTTTTCGCCGTAAAATTAAACAAAAACTCCCGAATATCTCCGAAACGGTTCGATAGAATGTCGCAAATTTTGGTGTGAAAAGGCTCCCTATTTTTTCCTACAAACCCTTCAAATTTGGTAGTCCTAGCTTCCATAGTTTTTTTATGACGAATTTTTGAATGTTTAAAAAATAGCCCAAAAATCGAACGGAAATTCCCTACAGAAACTCCATTCGCGAATTTTAAAAATCCGAGATAGCCAAAATGTTGCTCTCGAAGATTCCATCAATTTAAAAAAAAAGTTTCTCTCTAAGCCCAATAGGACCCGACTTTCATAGGGTCAAAGTTCACGAATTTGACACATTTCGGCCGCGACAATTCGCTATAACCGTTGCACCGAATTTCAAACCGCTCACACAGTACTTCCCATTGAGACACATGAACAATCCCCCGCAAGCGTTTTCTCGTAGCTCAATTGTTGAACCCGGCGCAACCGTCCGAAATTTCGATGGGGTCACGGAAATGGGCCAAATTTTGACACCCCATATCTCGGGGCCTAATTGTCCGATCGACTTGAAATTTGAAACGTTGCCTAACAGGATTTCGGCCTTCCTCCCCATGCTCGCCAATCGCGGCTCACCATGGGGCCTCCGGGCCTTTTCGCCGTAATGTTAAAACAAAGACTCGCGAATATATCCGAAACGGTTCGATAGAATGTCGCAAATCTTGGTGTGAAAGGGCTCCCTATTTTTACCTACAAACCCTCCAAATTTGGTGCTAGTAGTTTCCATAGTTTTTTTATGGCGAATTTTTGAAGGTTTAAAAAACAGCCCAAAAATCGAACGGAAATTTCCTACAGAAACTCCATTCGCGAATTTTAAAAATCCGAGATTGCCAAAATGTTGCTCTCGAAGAGTACATCAATTTAAAAAAAAAAGTTTCTCTCTAGGCCCAATAGGACCCGACTTTCATAGGGTCAAGGTTCACGAATTTGACACATTTCGGCCGCAACAATTCCCTATAACCGTTGCACCGAATTTTAAACCGCTCACACAGTACTTCCCATTGAGACACATGAACAATCCCCCGCAAGCGTTTTCTCGTAGCTCAATTGTTGACCCCGGCGCAAGCGTCCGAAATTTCGATGGGGTCACGGAAATGGTCACGGAAATGGACCAAATTTTGACACCCCATATCTCGGGCCCTAATTGTCCGATCGACTTGAAATTTGAAACGTGGCCTAACAGGGTTTCGGCCTTCCTCCCCATGCTCGCCAATCGCGGCTCACCATGGGGGGTCCAGGCGGTTTCGCCGTAATGTTAAAACAAAAACTCGCGAATATCTCCGAAACGGTTCGATAGAATGTCGCAAATTTTGGTGTGAAAGGGCTCCCTATTTTTACCTACAAAGCCTCCAAATTTGGTAGTCCTAGCTTCCATAGATTTTTATAACGAATTTTTGAATGTTTAAAAAATAGCCCAAAAATCGAACGGAAATTCCCTACAGAAACTCCATTCGCGAATTTTAAAAATCCGAGATAGCCAAAATGTTGCTCTCGAAGAGTCCATCAATTTAAGAAAAAAGTTTCTCTCTAAGCCCAATAGGACCCGACTTTCATAGGGTCAAATTTCACGAATTTGACACATTTCGGCCGCGACAATTCCCTATAACCGTTGCACCGAATTTCAAACCGCTCACACAGTACTTCCCATTGAGACACATGAACAATCCCCAGCAAGCGTTTTCTCGTAGCTCAATTTTTGGACCCGGCGCAAGCGACCGAATTTTCGATGGGGGCCTCCCCAATGGTCACGAAAATGGGCCAAACTTTGACCCCCCATATCTCGGGCCCTAATTGTCCGATCGACTTGAAATTTGAAACGTGGCCTAACAGGGTTTCGGCCTTCCTCCCCATGTTCGCCAATCGCGGCTCACCATGGGGGGTCCGGGCCTTTTCGCCGCAAAATTAAACAAAAACTCGCGAATATCTCCGAAACGGTTCGATAGAATGTCGCAAATTTTGGTGTGAAAGGGCTCCCTATTTTTTCCTACAAACCCTTCAAATTTGGTGGTCCTAGCTTCCGTAGTTTTTTTATGGCGAATTTTTGAAGGTTTAAAAAATAGCCCAAAAATCGAACGGGAATTCCCTACAGAAACTCCATTCGCGAATTTTAAAAATCCGAGATAGTTAAAATGTTGCTCTCGAAGAGTCCATCAATTTAAGAAAAAATTTCTCTCTAAGCCCAATAGGACCCGACTTTCATAGGGTCAAAGTTCACGAATTTGACACATTTCGGCCGCGACAATTCCCTATAACCGTTGCACCGAATTTCAAACCGCTCACACAGTACTTCCCATTGAGACACATGAACAATCCCCAGCAAGCGTTTTCTCGTAGCTCAATTTTTGACCCCGGCGCAAGCGAACGAAATTTCGATGGGGGCCGCCCCAATGGTCACGGAAATGGGCCAAACTTTGACCCCCATATCTCGGGCCCTAATTGTCCGATCGACTTGAATTTTGAAACGTGGCCTAACAGGGTTTCGGCCTTCCTCCCCATGCTCGCCAATCGCGGCTCACCATGGGGGGTCCGGGCCTTTTTGCCGTAAAATTAAACAAAAACTCCCGAATATCTCCGAAACGGTTCGATAGAATGTCGCAAATTTTGGTGTGAAAAGGCTCCCTATTTTTTCCTACAAACCCTTCAAATTTGGTAGTCCTAGCTTCCATAGTTTTTTATAACGAATTTTTGAATGTTTAAAAAATAGCCCAAAAATCGAACGGAAATTCCCTACAGAAACTCCATTCGCGAATTTTAAAAATCCGAGATAGTTAAAATGTTGCTCTCGAAGAGTCCATCAATTTAAGAAAAAATTTCTCTCTAAGCCCAATAGGACCCGACTTTCATAGGGTCAAAGTTCACGAATTTGACACATTTCGGCCGCGACAATTCCCTATAACCGTTGCACCGAATTTCAAACCGCTCACACAGTACTTCCCATTGAGACACATGAACAATCCCCAGCAAGCGTTTTCTCGTAGCTCAATTTTTGACCCCGGCGCAAGCGAACGAAATTTCGATGGGGGCCGCCCCAATGGTCACGGAAATGGGCCAAACTTTGACCCCCATATCTCGGGCCCTAATTGTCCGATCGACTTGAATTTTGAAACGTGGCCTAACAGGGTTTCGGCCTTCCTCCCCATGCTCGCCAATCGCGGCTCACCATGGGGGCTACGGGCCTTTTCGCCGTAATGTTAAAACAAAAACTCGCGAATATCTCCGAAACGGTTCGATAGAATGTCGCAAATTTTGGTGTGAAAGGGCTCCCTATTTTTTCCTACAAACCCTTCAAATTTGGTGGTCCTAGCTTCCGTAGTTTTTTTATGGCGAATTTTTGAAGGTTTAAAAAATAGCCCAAAAATCGAACGGGAATTCCCTACAGAAACTCCATTCGCGAATTTTAAAAATCCGAGATAGTTAAAATGTTGCTCTCGAAGAGTCCATCAATTTAAGAAAAAATTTCTCTCTAAGCCCAATAGGACCCGACTTTCATAGGGTCAAAGTTCACGAATTTGACACATTTCGGCCGCGACAATTCCCTATAACCGTTGCACCGAATTTCAAACCGCTCACACAGTACTTCCCATTGAGACACATGAACAATCCCCAGCAAGCGTTTTCTCGTAGCTCAATTTTTGACCCCGGCGCAAGCGAACGAAATTTCGATGGGGGCCGCCCCAATGGTCACGGAAATGGGCCAAACTTTGACCCCCATATCTCGGGCCCTAATTGTCCGATCGACTTGAATTTTGAAACGTGGCCTAACAGGGTTTCGGCCTTCCTCCCCATGCTCGCCAATCGCGGCTCACCATGGGGGGTCCGGGCCTTTTTGCCGTAAAATTAAACAAAAACTCCCGAATATCTCCGAAACGGTTCGATAGAATGTCGCAAATTTTGGTGTGAAAAGGCTCCCTATTTTTTCCTACAAACCCTTCAAATTTGGTAGTCCTAGCTTCCATAGTTTTTTTATGACGAATTTTTGAATGTTTAAAAAATAGCCCAAAAATCGAACGGAAATTCCCTACAGAAACTCCATTCGCGAATTTTAAAAATCCGAGATAGCCAAAATGTTGCTCTCGAAGATTCCATCAATTTAAAAAAAAAGTTTCTCTCTAAGCCCAATAGGACCCGACTTTCATAGGGTCAAAGTTCACGAATTTGACACTTTTCGGCCGCGACAATTCCCTATAACCGTTGCACCGAATTTCAAACCGCTCACACAGTACTTCCCATTGAGACACATGAACAATCCCCAGCAAGCGTTTTCTCGTAGCTCAATTTTTGGACCCGGCGCAAGCGACCGAATTTTCGATGGGGGCCGCCCCAATGGTCACGGAAATGGGCCAAACTTTGACCCCCCGTATCTCGGGCCCTAATTGTCCGATGGACTTGAAATTTCAAACGTGGCCTAACAGGGTTTTGGCCTTCCTCCCCATGCTCGCCAATCGCGGCTCACCATGGGGGCTACGGGCCTTTTCGCCGTAATGTTAAAACAAAAACTCGCGAATATCTCCGAAACGGTTCGATAGAATGTCGCAAATTTTGGTGTGAAAGGGCTCCCTATTTTTACCTACAAACCCTTCAAATTTGGTGGTCCTAGCTTCCATAGTTTTTTTATGGCGAATTTTTGAATGTTTAAAAAATAGCCCAAAAATCGAACGGAAATTCCCTACAGAAACTCCATTCGCGAATTTTAAAACTCCGAGATAGCCAAAGTGTTGCTCTCGAAGAGTACATCAATTTAAAAAAAAAGTTTCTCTCTAAGCCCAATAGGACCCGACTTTCATAGGGTCAAAGTTCACGAATTTGACACATTTCGGCCGCGACAATTCCCTATAACCGTTGCACCGAATTTCAAACCGCTCACACAGTACTTCCCATTGAGACACATGAACAATCCCCCGCAAGCGTTTTCTCGTAGCTCAATTGTTGACCCCGGCGCAAGCGTCCGAAATTTCGATGGGGTCACGGAAATGGGCCAAATTTTGACCCCCCATATCTCGGGCCCTAATTGTCCGATCGACTTGAAATTTGAAACGTGGCCTAACAGGGTTTCGGCCTTCCTTCCCATGCTCGCCAATCGCGGCTCACCATGGGGGGTCCAGGCCTTTTCGCCGTAATGTTAAAACAAAAACTCGCGTATATCTCCGAAACGGTTCGAAAGAATGTCGCAAATTTTGGTGTGAAAGGGCTCCCTATTTTTACCTACAAACCCTCCAAATTTGGTAGTCCTAGCTTCCATAGTTTTTTTATGACGAATTTTTGAATGTTTAAAAAATAGCCCAAAAATCGAACGGAAATTCCCTACAGAAACTCCATTCGCGAATTTTAAAACTCCGAGACAGCCAAAATGTTGCTCTCGAAGAGTACATCAATTTTAAAAAAAAAAGTTTCTCTCTAAGCCCAATAGGACCCGACTTTCATAGGGTCAAATTTCACGAATTTGACACATTTCGGCCGCGACAATTCCCTATAACCGTCGTACCGAATTTCAAACCGCTCACACAGTACTTCCCATTGAGACACATGAACAATCCCCAGCAAGCGTTTTCTCGTAGCTCAATTTTTGACCCCGGCGCAAGCGACCGAAATTTCGATGGGGGCCGCCCCAATGGTCACGGAAATGGGCCAAACTTTGACCCCCCCATATCTCGGGCCCTAATTGTCCGATCGACTTGAAATTTGAAACGTGGCCTAACAGGGTTTCGGCCTTCCTCCCCATGCTCGCCAATCGCGGCTCACCATGGGGGCTCCGGGCCTTTTCGCCGTAATGTTAAAACAAAAACTCGCGAATATCTCCGATACGGTTCGATAGAATGTCGCAAATTTTGGTGTGAAAGGGCTCCCTATTTTTACCTACAAACCCTCCAAATTTGGTGCTAGTAGTTTCCATGGTTTTTTTATGGCGAATTTTTGAAGGTTTAAAAAATAGCCCAAAAATCGAACGGGAATTCCCTACAGAAACTCCATTCGCGAATTTTAAAAATCCGAGATAGTTAAAATGTTGCTCTCGAAGAGTCCATCAATTTAAGAAAAAATTTCTCTCTAAGCCCAATAGGACCCGACTTTCATAGGGTCAAAGTTCACGAATTTGACACATTTCGGCCGCGACAATTCCCTATAACCGTTGCACCGAATTTCAAACCGCTCACACAGTACTTCCCATTGAGACACATGAACAATCCCCAGCAAGCGTTTTCTCGTAGCTCAATTTTTGACCCCGGCGCAAGCGAACGAAATTTCGATGGGGGCCGCCCCAATGGTCACGGAAATGGGCCAAACTTTGACCCCCATATCTCGGGCCCTAATTGTCCGATCGACTTGAATTTTGAAACGTGGCCTAACAGGGTTTCGGCCTTCCTCCCCATGCTCGCCAATCGCGGCTCACCATGGGGGGTCCGGGCCTTTTTGCCGTAAAATTAAACAAAAACTCCCGAATATCTCCGAAACGGTTCGATAGAATGTCGCAAATTTTGGTGTGAAAAGGCTCCCTATTTTTTCCTACAAACCCTTCAAATTTGGTAGTCCTAGCTTCCATAGTTTTTTTATGACGAATTTTTGAATGTTTAAAAAATAGCCCAAAAATCGAACGGAAATTCCCTACAGAAACTCCATTCGCGAATTTTAAAAATCCGAGATAGCCAAAATGTTGCTCTCGAAGATTCCATCAATTTAAAAAAAAAGTTTCTCTCTAAGCCCAATAGGACCCGACTTTCATACGGTCAAAGTTCACGAATTTGACACATTTCGGCCGCGACAATTCCCTATAACCGTTGCACCGAATTTCAAACCGCTCACACAGTACTTCCCATTGAGACACATGAACAATCCCCAGCAAGCGTTTTCTCGTAGCTCAATTTTTGGACCCGGCGCAAGCGACCGAATTTTCGATGGGGGCCGCCCCAATGGTCACGGAAATGGGCCAAACTTTGACCCCCCATATCTCGGGCCCTAATTGTCCGATGGACTTGAAATTTGAAACGTGGCCTAACAGGGTTTTGGCCTTCCTCCCCGTGCTCGCCAATCGCGGCTCACCATGGGGGCTACGGGCCTTTTCGCCGTAATGTTAAAACAAAAACTCGCGAATATCTCCGAAACGGTTCGATAGAATGTCGCAAATTTTGGTGTGAAAGGGCTCCCTATTTTTACCTACAAACCCTTCAAATTTGGTGGTCCTAGCTTCCATAGTTTTTTTATGGCGAGTTTTTGAAGGTTTAAAAAATAGCCCAAAAATCGAACGGAAATTCCCTACAGAAACTCCATTCGCGAATTTTAAAACTCCGAGATAGCCAAAGTGTTGCTCTCGAAGAGTACATCAATTTAAAAAAAAAGTTTCTCTCTAAGCCCAATAGGACCCGACTTTCATAGGGTCAAAGTTCACGAATTTGACACATTTCGGCCGCGACAATTCCCTATAACCGTTGCACCGAATTTCAAACCGCTCACACAGTACTTCCCATTGAGACACATGAACAATCCCAGCAAGCGTTTTCTCGTAGCTCAATTTTTGACCCCGGCGCAAGCGACCGAAATTTCGATGGGGGCCGCCCCAATGATCACGGAAATGGGCCAAAATTTGACCACCCATATCGCGGGCCCTAATTGTCCGATCGACTTGAAATTTGAAACGTGGCCTAACAGGGTTTCGGCCTTCCTCCCCATGCTCGCCAATCGCGGCTCACCATGGGGGCTCCGGGAATTTTCGCCGTAATGTTAAAACAAAAACTCGCGAATATCTCCGAAACGGTTCGATAGAATGTCGCAAATTTTGGTGTGAAAGGGCTCCCTATTTTTACCTACAAACCCTTCAAATTTGGTGGTCCTAGCTTCCATAGTTTTTTTATGGCGAATTTTTGAATGTTTAAAAAATAGCCCAAAAATCGAACGGAAATTCCCTACAGAAACTCCATTCGCGAATTTTAAAACTCCGAGATAGACAAAATGTTGCTCTCGAAGAGTACATCAATTTAAAAAAAAAAGTTTCTCTCTAAGCCCAAAAGGACCCGACTTTCATAGGGTCAAAGTTCACGAATTTGAACCATTTCGGCCGCGACAATTCCCTATAACCGTTGCACCGAATTTCAAACCGCAATCACAGTACTTCCCGTTGAGACACATGAACAATCCCCAGCAAGCGTTTTCTCGTAGCTCAATTTTTGACCCCGGCGCAAGCGACCGAAATTTCGATGGGGGCCTCCCCAATGATCACGGAAATGGGCCAAAATTTAACCCCCCATATCTCGGGCCCTAATTGTCCGATCGACTTGAAATTTGAAACGTGGCCTAACAGGGTTTCGGCCTTCCTCCCCATGCTCGCCAATCGCGGCTCACCATGGGGGCTACGGGCCTTTTCGCCGTAATGTTAAAACAAAAACTCGCGAATATCTCCGAAACGGTTCGATAGAATGTCGCAAATTTTGGTGTGAAAGGGCTCCCTATTTTTACCTACAAACCCTTCAAATTTGGTGGTCCTAGCTTCCATAGTTTTTTTATGGCGAATTTTTGAATGTTTAAAAAATAGCCCAAAAATCGAACGGAAATTCCCTACAGAAACTCCATTCGCGAATTTTAAAAATCCGAGATAGACAAAATGTTGCTCTCGAAGAGTACATCAATTTAAAAAAAAAACGTTTCTCTCTAGGCCAAATAGGACCCGACTTTCATAGGGTCAAGATTCATGAATTTGACACATTTCGGCCGCGACAATTCCCTATAACCGTTGCACCGAATTTCAAACCGCTCACACAGTACTTCCCATTGAGACACATGAACAATCCCCCGCAAGCGTTTTCTCGTAGCTCAATTGTTGACCCCGGCGCAAGCGTCCGAAATTTCGATGGGGTCACGGAAATGGTCACGGAAATGGACCAAATTTTGACACCCCATATCTCGGGCCCTAATTGTCCGATCGACTTGAAATTTGAAACGTGGCCTAACAGGGTTTCGGCCTTCCTCCCCATGCTCGCCAATCGCGGCTCACCATGGGGGGTCCAGGCGGTTTCGCCGTAATGTTAAAACAAAAACTCGCGAATATCTCCGAAACGGTTCGATAGAATGTCGCAAATTTTGGTGTGAAAGGGCTCCCTATTTTTACCTACAAAGCCTCCAAATTTGGTAGTCCTAGCTTCCATAGATTTTTATAACGAATTTTTGAATGTTTAAAAAATAGCCCAAAAATCGAACGGAAATTCCCTACAGAAACTCCATTCGCGAATTTTAAAAATCCGAGATAGCCAAAATGTTGCTCTCGAAGAGTCCATCAATTTAAGAAAAAAGTTTCTCTCTAAGCCCAATAGGACCCGACTTTCATAGGGTCAAATTTCACGAATTTGACACATTTCGGCCGCGACAATTCCCTATAACCGTTGCACCGAATTTCAAACCGCTCACACAGTACTTCCCATTGAGACACATGAACAATCCCCAGCAAGCGTTTTCTCGTAGCTCAATTTTTGGACCCGGCGCAAGCGACCGAATTTTCGATGGGGGCCTCCCCAATGGTCACGAAAATGGGCCAAACTTTGACCCCCCATATCTCGGGCCCTAATTGTCCGATCGACTTGAAATTTGAAACGTGGCCTAACAGGGTTTCGGCCTTCCTCCCCATGTTCGCCAATCGCGGCTCACCATGGGGGGTCCGGGCCTTTTCGCCGCAAAATTAAACAAAAACTCGCGAATATCTCCGAAACGGTTCGATAGAATGTCGCAAATTTTGGTGTGAAAGGGCTCCCTATTTTTTCCTACAAACCCTTCAAATTTGGTGGTCCTAGCTTCCGTAGTTTTTTTATGGCGAATTTTTGAAGGTTTAAAAAATAGCCCAAAAATCGAACGGGAATTCCCTACAGAAACTCCATTCGCGAATTTTAAAAATCCGAGATAGTTAAAATGTTGCTCTCGAAGAGTCCATCAATTTAAGAAAAAATTTCTCTCTAAGCCCAATAGGACCCGACTTTCATAGGGTCAAAGTTCACGAATTTGACACATTTCGGCCGCGACAATTCCCTATAACCGTTGCACCGAATTTCAAACCGCTCACACAGTACTTCCCATTGAGACACATGAACAATCCCCAGCAAGCGTTTTCTCGTAGCTCAATTTTTGACCCCGGCGCAAGCGAACGAAATTTCGATGGGGGCCGCCCCAATGGTCACGGAAATGGGCCAAACTTTGACCCCCATATCTCGGGCCCTAATTGTCCGATCGACTTGAATTTTGAAACGTGGCCTAACAGGGTTTCGGCCTTCCTCCCCATGCTCGCCAATCGCGGCTCACCATGGGGGGTCCGGGCCTTTTTGCCGTAAAATTAAACAAAAACTCCCGAATATCTCCGAAACGGTTCGATAGAATGTCGCAAATTTTGGTGTGAAAAGGCTCCCTATTTTTTCCTACAAACCCTTCAAATTTGGTAGTCCTAGCTTCCATAGTTTTTTTATGACGAATTTTTGAATGTTTAAAAAATAGCCCAAAAATCGAACGGAAATTCCCTACAGAAACTCCATTCGCGAATTTTAAAAATCCGAGATAGCCAAAATGTTGCTCTCGAAGATTCCATCAATTTAAAAAAAAAGTTTCTCTCTAAGCCCAATAGGACCCGACTTTCATAGGGTCAAAGTTCACGAATTTGACACTTTTCGGCCGCGACAATTCCCTATAACCGTTGCACCGAATTTCAAACCGCTCACACAGTACTTCCCATTGAGACACATGAACAATCCCCAGCAAGCGTTTTCTCGTAGCTCAATTTTTGGACCCGGCGCAAGCGACCGAATTTTCGATGGGGGCCGCCCCAATGGTCACGGAAATGGGCCAAACTTTGACCCCCGTATCTCGGGCCCTAATTGTCCGATGGACTTGAAATTTCAAACGTGGCCTAACAGGGTTTTGGCCTTCCTCCCCATGCTCGCCAATCGCGGCTCACCATGGGGGCTACGGGCCTTTTCGCCGTAATGTTAAAACAAAAACTCGCGAATATCTCCGAAACGGTTCGATAGAATGTCGCAAATTTTGGTGTGAAAGGGCTCCCTATTTTTACCTACAAACCCTTCAAATTTGGTGGTCCTAGCTTCCATAGTTTTTTTATGGCGAATTTTTGAATGTTTAAAAAATAGCCCAAAAATCGAACGGAAATTCCCTACAGAAACTCCATTCGCGAATTTTAAAACTCCGAGATAGCCAAAGTGTTGCTCTCGAAGAGTACATCAATTTAAAAAAAAAGTTTCTCTCTAAGCCCAATAGGACCCGACTTTCATAGGGTCAAAGTTCACGAATTTGACACATTTCGGCCGCGACAATTCCCTATAACCGTTGCACCGAATTTCAAACCGCTCACACAGTACTTCCCATTGAGACACATGAACAATCCCCCGCAAGCGTTTTCTCGTAGCTCAATTGTTGACCCCGGCGCAAGCGTCCGAAATTTCGATGGGGTCACGGAAATGGGCCAAATTTTGACCCCCCATATCTCGGGCCCTAATTGTCCGATCGACTTGAAATTTGAAACGTGGCCTAACAGGGTTTCGGCCTTCCTTCCCATGCTCGCCAATCGCGGCTCACCATGGGGGGTCCAGGCCTTTTCGCCGTAATGTTAAAACAAAAACTCGCGTATATCTCCGAAACGGTTCGAAAGAATGTCGCAAATTTTGGTGTGAAAGGGCTCCCTATTTTTACCTACAAACCCTCCAAATTTGGTAGTCCTAGCTTCCATAGTTTTTTTATGACGAATTTTTGAATGTTTAAAAAATAGCCCAAAAATCGAACGGAAATTCCCTACAGAAACTCCATTCGCGAATTTTAAAACTCCGAGACAGCCAAAATGTTGCTCTCGAAGAGTACATCAATTTTAAAAAAAAAAGTTTCTCTCTAAGCCCAATAGGACCCGACTTTCATAGGGTCAAATTTCACGAATTTGACACATTTCGGCCGCGACAATTCCCTATAACCGTCGTACCGAATTTCAAACCGCTCACACAGTACTTCCCATTGAGACACATGAACAATCCCCAGCAAGCGTTTTCTCGTAGCTCAATTTTTGACCCCGGCGCAAGCGACCGAAATTTCGATGGGGGCCGCCCCAATGGTCACGGAAATGGGCCAAACTTTGACCCCCCCATATCTCGGGCCCTAATTGTCCGATCGACTTGAAATTTGAAACGTGGCCTAACAGGGTTTCGGCCTTCCTCCCCATGCTCGCCAATCGCGGCTCACCATGGGGGCTCCGGGCCTTTTCGCCGTAATGTTAAAACAAAAACTCGCGAATATCTCCGATACGGTTCGATAGAATGTCGCAAATTTTGGTGTGAAAGGGCTCCCTATTTTTACCTACAAACCCTCCAAATTTGGTGCTAGTAGTTTCCATGGTTTTTTTATGGCGAATTTTTGAAGGTTTAAAAAATAGCCCAAAAATCGAACGGGAATTCCCTACAGAAACTCCATTCGCGAATTTTAAAAATCCGAGATAGTTAAAATGTTGCTCTCGAAGAGTCCATCAATTTAAGAAAAAATTTCTCTCTAAGCCCAATAGGACCCGACTTTCATAGGGTCAAAGTTCACGAATTTGACACATTTCGGCCGCGACAATTCCCTATAACCGTTGCACCGAATTTCAAACCGCTCACACAGTACTTCCCATTGAGACACATGAACAATCCCCAGCAAGCGTTTTCTCGTAGCTCAATTTTTGACCCCGGCGCAAGCGAACGAAATTTCGATGGGGGCCGCCCCAATGGTCACGGAAATGGGCCAAACTTTGACCCCCATATCTCGGGCCCTAATTGTCCGATCGACTTGAATTTTGAAACGTGGCCTAACAGGGTTTCGGCCTTCCTCCCCATGCTCGCCAATCGCGGCTCACCATGGGGGGTCCGGGCCTTTTTGCCGTAAAATTAAACAAAAACTCCCGAATATCTCCGAAACGGTTCGATAGAATGTCGCAAATTTTGGTGTGAAAAGGCTCCCTATTTTTTCCTACAAACCCTTCAAATTTGGTAGTCCTAGCTTCCATAGTTTTTTTATGACGAATTTTTGAATGTTTAAAAAATAGCCCAAAAATCGAACGGAAATTCCCTACAGAAACTCCATTCGCGAATTTTAAAAATCCGAGATAGCCAAAATGTTGCTCTCGAAGATTCCATCAATTTAAAAAAAAAGTTTCTCTCTAAGCCCAATAGGACCCGACTTTCATACGGTCAAAGTTCACGAATTTGACACATTTCGGCCGCGACAATTCCCTATAACCGTTGCACCGAATTTCAAACCGCTCACACAGTACTTCCCATTGAGACACATGAACAATCCCCAGCAAGCGTTTTCTCGTAGCTCAATTTTTGGACCCGGCGCAAGCGACCGAATTTTCGATGGGGGCCGCCCCAATGGTCACGGAAATGGGCCAAACTTTGACCACCCATATCGCGGGCCCTAATTGTCCGATCGACTTGAAATTTGAAACGTGGCCTAACAGGGTTTCGGCCTTCCTCCCCATGCTCGCCAATCGCGGCTCACCATGGGGGCTCCGGGAATTTTCGCCGTAATGTTAAAACAAAAACTCGCGAATATCTCCGAAACGGTTCGATAGAATGTCGCAAATTTTGGTGTGAAAGGGCTCCCTATTTTTACCTACAAACCCTTCAAATTTGGTGGTCCTAGCTTCCATAGTTTTTTTATGGCGAATTTTTGAATGTTTAAAAAATAGCCCAAAAATCGAACGGAAATTCCCTACAGAAACTCCATTCGCGAATTTTAAAACTCCGAGATAGACAAAATGTTGCTCTCGAAGAGTACATCAATTTAAAAAAAAAAGTTTCTCTCTAAGCCCAAAAGGACCCGACTTTCATAGGGTCAAAGTTCACGAATTTGAACCATTTCGGCCGCGACAATTCCCTATAACCGTTGCACCGAATTTCAAACCGCAATCACAGTACTTCCCGTTGAGACACATGAACAATCCCCAGCAAGCGTTTTCTCGTAGCTCAATTTTTGACCCCGGCGCAAGCGACCGAAATTTCGATGGGGGCCTCCCCAATGATCACGGAAATGGGCCAAAATTTAACCCCCCATATCTCGGGCCCTAATTGTCCGATCGACTTGAAATTTGAAACGTGGCCTAACAGGGTTTCGGCCTTCCTCCCCATGCTCGCCAATCGCGGCTCACCATGGGGGCTACGGGCCTTTTCGCCGTAATGTTAAAACAAAAACTCGCGAATATCTCCGAAACGGTTCGATAGAATGTCGCAAATTTTGGTGTGAAAGGGCTCCCTATTTTTACCTACAAACCCTTCAAATTTGGTGGTCCTAGCTTCCATAGTTTTTTTATGGCGAATTTTTGAATGTTTAAAAAATAGCCCAAAAATCGAACGGAAATTCCCTACAGAAACTCCATTCGCGAATTTTAAAAATCCGAGATAGACAAAATGTTGCTCTCGAAGAGTACATCAATTTAAAAAAAAAACGTTTCTCTCTAGGCCAAATAGGACCCGACTTTCATAGGGTCAAGATTCATGAATTTGACACATTTCGGCCGCGACAATTCCCTATAACCGTTGCACCGAATTTCAAACCGCTCACACAGTACTTCCCATTGAGACACATGAACAATCCCCACCAAGCGTTTTCTCGTAGCTCAATTTTTGGACCCGGCGCAAGCGACCGAATTTTTGATGGGGGCCGCCCCAATGTTCACGGAAATGGGCCAAACTTTGACCCTCCATATCTCGGGCCCTAATTGTCCGATCGACTTGAAATTTGAAACGTGGCCTAACAGGGTTTCGGCCTTCCTCCGCATGCTCGCCAATCGCGGCTCACCATGGGGGCTACGGGCCTTTTCACCGTAATGTTAAAACAAAAACTCGCGAATATCTCCGAAACGGTTCGATAGAATGTCGCAAATTTTGGTGTGAAAGGGCTCCCTATTTTTACCTACAAACCCTTCAAATTTGGTTGTCCTAGCTTCCATAGTTTTTTTATGGCGAATTTTTGAATGTTTAAAAAATAGCCCAAAAATCGAACGGAAATTCCTACAGAAACTCCATTCACGAATTTTAAAACTCCGAGATAGACAAAATGTTGCTCTCGAAGAGTACATCAATTTAAAAAAAAAGTTTCTCTCTAAGCCCAATAGGACCCGACTTTCATAGGGTCAAAGTTCACGAATTTGACACATTTCGGCCGCGACAATTCCCTATAACCGTTGCACCGAATTTCAAACCGCTCACACAGTACTTCCCGTTGAGACACATGAACAATCCCCAGCAAGCGTTTTCTCGTAGCTCAATTTTTGACCCCGGCGCAAGCGACCGAAATTTCGATGGAGGCCGCCCCAATGATCACGGAAATGGGCCAAACTTTCACCCCCATATCTCGGGCCCTAATTGTCCGATCGACTTGAAATTTGAAACGTGGCCTAACAGGGTTTCGGCCTTCCTCCCCATGCTCGCCAATCGCGGCTCACCATGGGGGCTCCGGGCCTTTTCGCCGTAATGTTAAAACAAAAACTCGCGAATATCTCCGAAACGGTTCGATAGAATGTCGCAAATTTTGGTGTGAAAGGGCTCCCTATTTTTACCTACAAACCCTCCAAATTTGGTTGTCCTAGCTTCCATAGTTTTTTTATGGCGAATTTTTGAAGGTTTAAAAAATAGCCCAAAAATCGAACGGAAATTCCCTACAGAAACTCCATTCGCGAATTTTAAAAATCCGAGATTGCCAAAATGTTGCTCTCGAAGAGTACATCAATTTAGAAAAAAAAGTTTCTCTCTAGGCCCAATAGGACCCAACTTTCATAGGGTCAAAGTTCACGAATTTGACACATTTCGGCCGCGACAATTCCCTATAACCGTTGCACCGAATTTCAAACCGCTCACACAGTACTTCCCATTGCGACACATGAACAATCCCCCGCAAGCGTTTTCTCGTAGCTCAATTGTTGACCCCGGCGCAAGCGTCCGAAATTTCGATGGGGTCACGGAAATGGTCACGGAAATGGGCCAAATTTTGACACCCCATATCTCGGGCCCTAATTGTCCGATCGACTTAAAATTTGAAACGTGGCCTAACAGGATTTCGGCCTTCCTCCCCATGCTCGCCAATCGCGGCTCACGATGGGGGCTACGGGCCTTTTCGCCGTAATGTTAAAACAAAAACTCGCGAATATCTCCGAAACGGTTCGATAGAATGTCGCAAATTTTGGTGTGAAAGGGCTCCCTATTTTTTCCTACAAACCCTTCAAATTTGGTGGTCCTAGCTTCCATAGTTTTTTTATGCCGAATTTTTGAATGTTTAAAAAAAAGCCCAAAAATCGAACTGAAATTCCCTACAGAAACTCCATTCGCGAATTTTAAAAATCCGAGATTGCCAAAATGTTGCTCTCGAAGAGTACATCAATTTAAAAAAAAAGTTTCTCTCTAGGCCCAATAGGACCCGACTTTCATAGGGTCAAGGTTCACGAATTTGACACATTTCGGCCGCGACAATTCCCTATAACCGTTGCACCGAATTTCAAACCGCTCACACAGTACTTCCCATTGAGACACATGAACAATCCCCAGCAAGCGTTTTCTCGTAGCTCAATTTTTGACCCCGGCGCAAGCGAACGAAATTTCGATGGGGGCCGCCCCAATGGTCACGGAAATGGGCCAAACTTTGACCCCCCATATCTCGGGCCCTAATTGTCCGAACGACTTGAAATTTGAAACGTGGCCTAACAGGGTTTCGGCCTTCCTTCCCATGCTCGCCAATCGCGGCCTCACCATGGGGGGTCCAGGCCTTTTCGCCGTAATTTTAAAACAAAAACTCGCGAATATCTCCGAAACGGTTCGATAGAATGTCGCAAATTTTGGTGTGAAAGGGCTCCCTATTTTTACCTACAAACCCTCCAAATTTGGTAGTCCTAGCTTCCATAGTTTTTTTATGACGAATTTTTGAATGTTTAAAAAATAGCGCAAAAATCGAACGGAAATTCCCTACAGAAACTCCATTCGCGAATTTTAAATCTCCGAGACCGCCAAAATGTTGCCCTCGAAGAGTACATCAATTTAAAAAAAAAGTTTCTCTCTAAGCCCAATAGGACCCGACTTTCATAGGGTCAAAGTTCACGAATTTGACACATTTCGGCCGCGACAATTCCCTATAACCGTTGCACCGAATTTCAAACCGCTCACACAGTACTTCCCGTTGAGACACATGAACAATCCCCAGCAAGCGTTTTCTCGTAGCTCAATTTTTGACCCCGGCGCAAGCGACCGAAATTTCGATGGGGGCCGCCCCAATGGTCACGGAAATGGGCCAAACTTTGACCCCCCATATCTCGGGCCCTAATTGTCTGATCGACTTGAAATTTGAAACGTGGCCTAACAGGGTTTCGGCCTTCCTCCCCATGCTCGCCAATCGCGGCTCACCATGGGGGCTCCGGGCCTTTTCGCCATAATGTTAAAACAAAAACTCGCGAATATCTCCGAAACGGTTCGATAGAATGTCGCAAATTTTGGTGTGAAAGGGCTCCCTATTTTTACCTACAAACCCTCCAAATTTGGTAGTCCTAGCTTCCATAGTTTTTTTATGGGGAATTTTTGAAGGTTTAAAAAACAGCCCAAAAATCGAACGGAAATTTCCTACAGAAACTCCATTCGCGAAATTTAAAAATCCGAGATTGCCAAAATGTTGCTCTCGAAGAGTACATCAATTTAAAAAAAAAAGTTTCTCTCTAGGCCCAATAGGACCCGACTTTCATAGGGTCAAGTTTCACGAATTTGACACATTTCGGCCGCGACAATTCCCTATAATCGTTGCACCGAATTTTAAACCGCTCACACAGTACTTCCCATTGAGACACATGAACAATCCCCCGCAAGCGTTTTCTCGTAGCACAATTGTTGACCCCGGCGCAAGCGTCCGAAATTTCGATGGGGTCACGGAAATGGTCACGGAAATGGACCAAATTTTGACACCCCATATCTCGGGCCGTAATTGTCCGATCGACTTGAAATTTGAAACGTGGCCTAACAGGGTTTCGGCCTTCCTCCCCATGCTCGCCAATCGCGGCTCACCATGGGGGGTCCAGTCTGTTTCGCCGTAATGTTAAAACAAAAACTCGCGAATATCTCCGAAACGGTTCGATAGAATGTCGCAAATTTTGGTGTGAAAGGGCTCCCTATTTTTACCTACAAACCTTCCAAATTTGGTAGTCCTAGCTTCCATAGTTTTTTTATGACGAATTTTTGAATGTTTAAAAAATAGCCCAAAAATCGAACGGAAATTCCCTACAGAAACTCCATTCGCGAATGTTAAAAATCCGAGATAGCCAAAATGTTGCTCTCGAAGAGTCCATCAATTTAAGAAAGAAGATTCTCTCTAAGCCCAATAGGACCCGACTTTCATAGGGTCAAAGTTCACGAATTTGACACATTTCGGCCGCGACAATTCCCTATAACCGTTGCACCGAATTTCAAACCGCTCACACAGTACTTCCCATTGAGACACATGAACAATCCCCAGCAAGCGTTTTCTCGTAGCTCAATTTTTGGACCCGGCGCAAGCGACCGAATTTTCGATGGGGGCCGCCCCAATGGTCACGGAAATGGGCCAAACTTTGACCCCCCATATCTCGGGCCCTAATTGTCCGATCGACTTGAAATTTGAAACGTGGCCTAACAGGGTTTCGGCCTTCCTCCCCATGCTCGCCAATCGCGGCTCACCACGGGGGCTCCGGGCCTTTTCGCCGTAATGTTAAAACAAAAACTCGCGAATATCTCCGAAACGGTTCGATAGAATGTCGCAAATTTTGGTGTGAAAGGGCTCCCTATTTTTACCTACAAACCCTCCAAATTTGGTAGTCCTAGCTTCCATAGTTTTTTTATGGGGAATTTTTGAAGGTTTAAAAAACAGCCCAAAAATCGAACGGAAATTTCCTACAGAAACTCCATTCGCGAAATTTAAAAATCCGAGATTGCCAAAATGTTGCTCTCGAAGAGTACATCAATTTAAAAAAAAAAGTTTCTCTCTAGGCCCAATAGGACCCGACTTTCATAGGGTCAAGTTTCACGAATTTGACACATTTCGGCCGCGACAATTCCCTATAATCGTTGCACCGAATTTTAAACCGCTCACACAGTACTTCCCATTGAGACACATGAACAATCCCCCGCAAGCGTTTTCTCGTAGCACAATTGTTGACCCCGGCGCAAGCGTCCGAAATTTCCATGGGGTCACGGAAATGGTCACGGAAATGGACCAAATTTTGACACCCCATATCTCGGGCCGTAATTGTCCGATCGACTTGAAATTTGAAACGTGGCCTAACAGGGTTTCGGCCTTCCTCCCCATGCTCGCCAATCGCGGCTCACCATGGGGGGTCCAGTCTGTTTCGCCGTAATGTTAAAACAAAAACTCGCGAATATCTCCGAAACGGTTCGATAGAATGTCGCAAATTTTGGTGTGAAAGGGCTCCCTATTTTTACCTACAAACCTTCCAAATTTGGTAGTCCTAGCTTCCATAGTTTTTTTATGACGAATTTTTGAATGTTTAAAAAATAGCCCAAAAATCGAACGGAAATTCCCTACAGAAACTCCATTCGCGAATGTTAAAAATCCGAGATAGCCAAAATGTTGCTCTCGAAGAGTCCATCAATTTAAGAAAGAAGATTCTCTCTAAGCCCAATAGGACCCGACTTTCATAGGGTCAAAGTTCACGAATTTGACACATTTCGGCCGCGACAATTCCCTATAACCGTTGCACCGAATTTCAAACCGCTCACACAGTACTTCCCATTGAGACACATGAACAATCCCCAGCAAGCGTTTTCTCGTAGCTCAATTTTTGGACCCGGCGCAAGCGACCGAATTTTCGATGGGGGCCGCCCCAATGGTCACGGAAATGGGCCAAACTTTGACCCCCCATATCTCGGGCCCTAATTGTCCGATCGACTTGAAATTTGAAACGTGGCCTAACAGGGTTTCGGCCTTCCTCCCCATGCTCGCCAATCGCGGCTCACCACGGGGGCTCCGGGCCTTTTCGCCGTAAAATTAAACAAAAACTCGCGAATATCTCCGAAACGGTTCGATAGAATGTCGCAAATTTTGGTGTGAAAGGGCTCCCTATTTTTACATACAAACCCTCCAAATTTGGTAGTCCTACCTTCCATAGTTTTTTTATGGCGAATTTTTGAAGGTTTAAAAAATAGCCCAAATTTCGAACGGAAATTCCCTACAGAAACTCCATTCGCGAATTTTAAAACTCCGAGATCGCCAAAATGTTGCTCTCGAAGAGTACATCAATTTAAAAAAAAAGTTTCTCTCTAAGCCCAATGGGACCCGACTTTCATAGGGTCAAAGTTCAAGAATTTGACACATTTCGGCCGCGACAATTCCCTATAACCGTTGCACCGAATTTCAAACCGCTCACACAGTACTTCCCATTGAGACACATGAACAATCCCCAGCAAACGTTTTCTCGTAGCTCAATTTTTGGACCCGGCGCAAGCGACCGAATTTTCGATGGGGGCCGCCCCAATGGTCACGGAAATGGGCCAAACTTTGACCCCCCATATCTCGGGCCCTAATTGTCCGATCGACTTGAAATTTGAAACGTGGCCTAACAGGGTTTCGGCCTTCCTCCCCATGCTCGCCAATCGCGGCTCACCACGGGGGCTCCGGGCCTTTTCGCCGTAATGTTAAAACAAAAACTCGCGATTATCTCCGAAACGGTTCGATAGAATGTCGCAAATTTTGGTGTGAAAGGGCTCCCTATTTTTTCCTACAAACCCTTCAAATTTGGTGGTCCTAGCTTCCATAGTTTTTTTATGCCGAATTTTTGAAGGTTTAAAAAAAAGCCCAAAAATCAAACTGAAATTCCCTACAGAAACTCCATTCGCGAATTTTAAAACTCCGAGATAGACAAAATGTTGCTCTCGAAGAGTACATCAATTTAAAAAAAAAAGTTTCTCTCTAAGCCCAATAGGGCCCGACTTTCATAGGGTCAAAGTTCACGAATTTGTCACATTTCGGCCGCGACAATTCCCTATAACCGTTGCACCGAATTTCAAACCGCTCACACAGTACTTCCCATTGAGACACATGAACAATCCCCAGCAAACGTTTTCTCGTAGCTCAATTTTTGACACCGGCGCAAGCGAACGAAATTTCGATGGGGGCCGCCCCAATGGTCACGGAAATGGGCCAAACTTTGACCCCCCATATCTCGGGCCCTAATTGTCCGATCGACTTGAAATTTGAAACGTGGCCTAACAGGGTTTCGGCCTTCCTCCCCATGCTCGCCAATCGCGGCTCACCATGGGGGCTCCGGGACTTTTCGCCGTAATGTTAAAACAAAAACTCGCGAATATATCCGAAACGGTGCGATAGAATGTCGCAAATTTTGGTGTGAAAGGGCTCCCTATTTTTACCTACAAACCCTCCAAATTTGGTGCTAGTAGTTTCCATAATTTTTTTATGGCGAATTTTTGAAGGTTTAAAAAACAGCCCAAAAATCGAACGGAAATTTCCTACAGAAACTCCATTCGCGAATTTTAAAAATCCGAGATTGCCAAAATGTTGCTCTCGAAGAGTACATCAATTTAAAAAAAAACGTTTCTCTCTAGGCCCAATAGGACCCGACTTTCATAGGGTCAAAGTTCACGAATTTGACACATTTCGGCCGCGACAATTCCCTATAACCGTTGCACCGAATTTCAAACCGCTCACACAGTACTTCCCATTGAGACACATGAACAATCCCCACCAAGCGTTTTCTCGTAGCTCAATTTTTGGACCCGGCGCAAGCGACCGAATTTTCGATGGGGGCCGCCCCAATGAACACGGAAATGGGCCAAACTTTGACCCTCCATATCTCGGGCCCTAATTGTCCGATCGTCTTGAAATTTGAAACGTGGCCTAACAGGGTTTCGGCCTTCCTCCCCATGCTCGCCAATCGCGGCTCACCATGGGGGCTACGGGCCTTTTCGCCGTAATGTTAAAACAAAAACTCGCGAATATCTCCGAAACGGTTCGATAGAATGTCGCAAATTTTGGTGTGAAAGGGCTCCCTATTTTTACCTACAAACCCTTCAAATTTGGTGGTCCTAGCTTCCAGAGTTTTTTATGGCGAATTTTTGAATGTTTAAAAAATAGCCCAAAAATCGAACGGAAATTCCCTACAGAAACTCCATTCGCGAATTTTAAAAATCCGAGATAGACAAAATGTTGCTCTCGAAGAGTACATCAATTTAAAAAAAAAACGTTTCTCTCTAGGCCCAATAGGACCCGACTTTCATAGGGTCAAGATTCACGAATTTGACACATTTCGGCCGCGACAATTCCCTATAACCGTTGCACCGAATTTCAAACCGCTCACACAGTACTTCCCATTGAGACACATGAACAATCCCCACCAAGCGTTTTCTCGTAGCTCAATTTTTGGACCCGGCGCAAGCGACCGAATTTTTGATGGGGGCCGCCCCAATGTTCACGGAAATGGGCCAAACTTTGACGCTCCATATCTCGGGCCCTAATTGTCCGATCGACTTGAAATTTGAAACGTGGCCTAACAGGGTTTCGGCCTTCCTCCGCATGCTCGCCAATCGCGGCTCACCATGGGGGCTACGGGCCTTTTCACCGTAATGTTAAAACAAAAACTCGCGAATATCTCCGAAACGGTTCGATAGAATGTCGCAAATTTTGGTGTGAAAGGGCTCCCTATTTTTACCTACAAACCCTTCAAATTTGGTGGTCCTAGCTTCCATAGTTTTTTTATGGCGAATTTTTGAATGTTTAAAAAATAGCCCAAAAATCGAACGGAAATTCCTACAGAAACTCCATTCGCGAATTTTAAAACTCCGAGATAGACAAAATGTTGCTCTCGAAGAGTACATCAATTTAAAAAAACAGTTTCTCTCTAAGCCCAATAGGACCCGACTTTCATAGAGTCAAAGTTCACGAATTTGACACATTTCGGCCGCGACAATTCCCTGTAACCGTTGCACCGAATTTCAAACCGCTCACACAGTACTTCCCGTTGAGACACATGAACAATCCCCAGCAAGCGTTTTCTCGTAGCTCAATTGTTGACCCCGGCGCAAGCGTCCGAAATTTCGATGGGGTCACGGAAATGGGCCAAATTTTGACACCCCATATCTCGGGCCCTAATTGTCCGATCGACTTGAAATTTGAAACGTGGCCTAACAGGATTTCGGCCTTCCTCCCCATGCTCGCCAATCGCGGCTCACCATGGGGGGTCCAGGCCTTTCGCCGTAATGTTGAAACAAAAACTCGCGAATAACTCCGAAACGGTTCGATAGAATGTCGCAAATTTTGGTGTGAAAGGGCTCCCTATTTTTACTAACAAACCCTCCAAATTTGGTAGTCCTAGCTTCCATAGTTTTTTTATGACGAATTTTTGAATGTTTAAAAAATAGCCCAAAAATCGAACGGAAATTCCCTACAGAAACTCCATTCGCGAATTTTAAAAATCCGAGATAGCCAAAATGTTGCTCTCGAAGATTCCATCAATTTAAAAAAAAAGTTTCTCTCTAAGCCCAATAGGACCCGACTTTCATAGGGTCAAAGTTCACGAATTTGACACATTTCGGCCGCGACAATTCCCTATAACCGTTGCACCGAATTTCAAACCGCTCACACAGTACTTCCCATTGAGACACATGAACAATCCCCAGCAAGCGTTTTCTTGTAGCTCAATTTTTGGACCCGGAGCAAGCGACCGAATTTTCGATGGGGGCCGACCCAATGGTCACGGAAATGGGCCAAACTTTGACCCCCCATATCTCGGGCCCTAATTGTCCGATGGACTTGAAATTTCAAACGTGGCCTAACAGGGTTTTGGCCTTCCTCCCCATGCTCGCCAATCGCGGCTCACGATGGGGGCTACGGGCCTTTTCGCCGTAATGTTAAAACAAAAACTCGCGAATATCTCCGAAACGGTTCGATAGAATGTCGCAAATTTTGGTGTGAAAGGGCTCCCTATTTTTTCCTACAAACCCTTCAAATTTGGTGGTCCTAGCTTCCATAGTTTTTTTATGCCGAATTTTTGAATGTTTAAAAAAAAGCCCAAAAATCGAACTGAAATTCCCTACAGAAACTCCATTCGCGAATTTTAAAAATCCGAGATTGCCAAAATGTTGCTCTCGAAGAGTACATCAATTTAAAAAAAAAGTTTCTCTCTAGGCCCAATAGGACCCGACTTTCATAGGGTCAAGGTTCACGAATTTGACACATTTCGGCCGCGACAATTCCCTATAACCGTTGCACCGAATTTCAAACCGCTCACACAGTACTTCCCATTGAGACACATGAACAATCCCCAGCAAGCGTTTTCTCGTAGCTCAATTTTTGACCCCGGCGCAAGCGAACGAAATTTCGATGGGGGCCGTTCCAATGGTCACGGAAATGGGCCAAACTTTGACCCCCCATATCTCGGGCCCTAATTGTCCGAACGACTTGAAATTTGAAACGTGGCCTAACAGGGTTTCGGCCTTCCTTCCCATGCTCGCCAATCGCGGCTCACCATGGGGGGTCCAGGCCTTTTCGCCGTAAAATTAAACAAAAACTCGCGAATATCTCCGAAACGGTTCGATAGAATGTCGCAAATTTTGGTGTGAAAGGGCTCCCTATTTTTACCTACAAACCCTCCAAATTTGGTAGTCCTAGCTTCCATAGTTTTTTTATGACGAATTTTTGAATGTTTAAAAAATAGCCCAAAAATCGAACGGAAATTCCCTACAGAAACTCCATTCGCGAATTTTAAATCTCCGAGACAGCCAAAATGTTGCCCTCGAAGAGTACATCAATTTAAAAAAAAAAGTTTCTCTCTAAGCCCAATAGGACCCGACTTTCATAGGGTCAAAGTTCACGAATTTGACACATTTCGGCCGCGACAATTCCCTATAACCGTTGCACCGAATTTCAAACCGCTCACACAGTACTTCCCGTTGAGACACATGAACAATCCCCCGCAAGCGTTTTCTCGTAGCTCAATTTTTGACCCCGGCGCAAGCGACCGAAATTTCGATGGGGGCCGCCCCAATGGTCACGGAAATGGGCCAAATTTTGACCCCCCATATCTCGGGCCCTAATTGTCTGATCGACTTGAAATTTGAAACGTGGCCTAACAGGGTTTCGGCCTTCCTCCCCATGCTCGCCAATCGCGGCTCACCATGGGGGCTCCGGGCCTTTTCGCCGTAATGTTAAAACAAAAACTCGCGAATATCTCCGAAACGGTTCGATAGAATGTCGCAAATTTTGGTGTGAAAGGGCTCCCTATTTTTACCTACAAACCCTCCAAATTTGGTAGTCCTAGCTTCCATAGTTTTTTTATGGGGAATTTTTGAAGGTTTAAAAAACAGCCCAAAAATCGAACGGAAATTTCCTACAGAAACTCCATTCGCGAAATTTAAAAATCCGAGATTGCCAAAATGTTGCTCTCGAAGAGTACATCAATTTAAAAAAAAAAAGTTTCTCTCTAGGCCCAATAGGACCCGACTTTCATAGGGTCAAGTTTCACGAATTTGACACATTTCGGCCGCGACAATTCCCTATAACCGTTGCACCGAATTTTAAACCGCTCACACAGTACTTCCCATTGAGACACATGAACAATCCCCCGCAAGCGTTTTCTCGTAGCACAATTGTTGACCCCGGCGCAAGCGTCCGAAATTTCGATGGGGTCACGGAAATGGTCACGGAAATGGACCAAATTTTGACACCCCATATCTCGGGCCGTAATTGTCCGATCGACTTGAAATTTGAAACGTGGCCTAACAGGGTTTCGGCCTTCCTCCCCATGCTCGCCAATCGCGGCTCACCATGGGGGGTCCAGGCTGTTTCGCCGTAATGTTAAAACAAAAACTCGCGAATATCTCCGAAACGGTTCGATAGAATGTCGCAAATTTTGGTGTGAAAGGGCTCCCTATTTTTACCTACAAACCTTCCAAATTTGGTAGTCCTAGCTTCCATAGTTTTTTTATGACGAATTTTTGAATGTTTAAAAAATAGCCCAAAAATCGAACGGAAATTCCCTACAGAAACTCCATTCGCGAATGTTAAAAATCCGAGATAGCCAAAATGTTGCTCTCGAAGAGTCCATCAATTTAAGAAAGAAGTTTCTCTCTAAGCCCAATAGGACCCGACTTTCATAGGGTCAAAGTTCACGAATTTGACACATTTCGGCCGCGACAATTCCCTATAACCGTTGCACCGAATTTCAAACCGCTCACACAGTACTTCCCATTGAGACACATGAACAATCCCCAGCAAGCGTTTTCTCGTAGCTCAATTTTTGGACCCGGCGCAAGCGACCGAATTTTCGATGGGGGCCGCCCCAATGGTCACGGAAATGGGCCAAACTTTGACCCCCCATATCTCGGGCCCTAATTGTCCGATCGACTTGAAATTTGAAACGTGGCCTAACAGGGTTTCGGCCTTCCTCCACATGCTCGCCAATCGCGGCTCACCATGGGGGCTCCGGGACTTTTCGCCGTAATGTTAAAACAAAAACTCGCGAATATATCCGAAAGGGTGCGATAGAATGTCGCAAATTTTGGTGTGAAAGGGCTCCCTATTTTTACCTACAAACCCTCCAAATTTGGTGCTAGTAGTTTCCATAATTTTTTTATGGCGAATTTTTGAAGGTTTAAAAAACAGCCCAAAAATCGAACGGAAATTTCCTACAGAAACTCCATTCGCGAATTTTAAAAATCCGAGATTGCCAAAATGTTGCTCTCGAAGAGTACATCAATTTAAAAAAAAAAACGTTTCTCTCTAGGCCCAATAGGACCCGACTTTCATAGGGTCAAAGTTTACGAATTTGACACATTTCGGCCGCGACAATTCCCTATAACCGTTGCACCGAATTTCAAACCGCTCACACAGTACTTCCCATTGAGACACATGAACAATCCCCACCAAGCGTTTTCTCGTAGCTCAATTTTTGGACCCGGCGCAAGCGACCGAATTTTCGATGGGGGCCGCCCCAATGAACACGGAAATGGGCCAAACTTTGACCCTCCATATCTCGGGCCCTAATTGTCCGATCGTCTTGAAATTTGAAACGTGGCCTAACAGGGTTTCGGCCTTCCTCCCCATGCTCGCCAATCGCGGCTCACCATGGGGGCTACGGGCCTTTTCGCCGTAATGTTAAAACAAAAACTCGCGAATATCTCCGAAACGGTTCGATAGAATGTCGCAAATTTTGGTTTGAAAGGGCTCCCTATTTTTACCTACAAACCCTTCAAATTTGGTGGTCCTAGCTTCCATAGTTTTTTTATGGCGAATTTTTGAATGTTTAAAAAATAGCCCAAAAATCGAACGGAAATTCCCTACAGAAACTCCATTCGCGAATTTTAAAACTCCGAGATAGACAAAATGTTGCTCTCGAAGAGTACATCAATTTAAAAAAAAAGTTTCTCTCTAAGCCCAATAGGACCCGACTTTCATAGGGTCAAAGTTCACGAATTTGACACATTTCGGCCGCGACAATTCCCTATAACCGTTGCACCGAATTTCAAACCGCTCACACAGTACTTCCCGTTGAGACACATGAACAATCCCCAGCAAGCGTTTTCTCATAGCTCAATTTTTGACCCCGGCGCAAGCGACCGAAATTTCGATGGGGGCCGCCCCAATGATCACGGAAATGGGCCAAACTTTGACCCCCCATATCTCGGGCCCTAACTGTCCGATCGACTTGAAATTTGAAACGTGGCCTAACAGGGTTTCGGCCTTCCTCCCCATGCTCGCCAATCGCGGCTCACCATGGGGGCTCCGGGCCTTTTCGCCGTAAAATTAAACAAAAACTCGCGAATATCTCCGAAACGGTTCGATAGAATGTCGCAAATTTTGGTGTGAAAGCGCTCCCTATTTTTTCCTACAAACCCTTCAAATTTGGTGGTCCTAGCTTCCATAGTTTTTTTATGGCGAATTTTTGAAGGTTTAAAAAATAGCCCAAAAATCGAATGGAAATTCCCTACAGAAACTCCATTCGCGAATTTTAAAAATCCGAGATAGCCAAAATGTTGCTCTCAAAGAGTCCATCAATTTAAGAAAAAATTTCTCTCTAGGCCCAATAGGACCCGACTTTCATAGGGTCAAAGTTCACGAATTTGACACATTTCGGCCGCGACAATTCCCTATAACCGTTGCACCGAATTTCAAACCGCTCACACAGTACTTCCCATTGAGACACATGAACAATCCCCAGCAAGCGTTTTCTCGTAGCTCAATTTTTGGACCCGGCGCAAGCGACCGAATTTTCGATGGGGGCCGCCCCAATGGTCACGGAAATGGGCCAAAATTTGACCCCCCATATCTCGGGCCCAAATTGTCCGATCGACTTGAAATTTGAAACGTGGCCTAACAGGGTTTCGGCCTTCCTCCACATGCTCGCCAATCGCGGCTCAGCATGGGGGGTCCGGGCCTTTTCGCCGTAAAATTAAACAAAAACTCGCGAATATCTCCGAAACGGTTCGATAGAATGTCGCAAATTTTGGTGTGAAAGGGCTCCCTATTTTTTCCTACAAACCCTTCAAATTTGGTGGTCCTAGCTTCCATAGTTTTTTTATGCCGAATTTTTGAAGGTTTAAAAAAAAGCCCAAAAATGGAACTGAAATTCCCTACAGAAACTCCATTCGCGAATTTTAAAACTCCGAGATAGACAAAATGTTGCTTTCGAAGAGTACATCAATTTAAAAAAAAAAGTTTCTCTCTAAGCCCAATAGGGCCCGACTTTCATAAAGTCAAAGTTCACGAATTTGACACATTTCGGCCGCGACAATTCCCTATAACCGTTGCACCGAATTTCAAACCGCTCACACAGTACTTCCCATTGAGACACATGAACAATCCCCAGCAAACGTTTTCTCGTAGCTCAATTTTTGACCCCGGCGCAAGCGAACGAAATTTCGATGGGGCCCGCCCCAATGGTCACGGAAATGGGCCAAACTTTGACCCCCCATATCTGGGGCCCTAATTGTCCGATCGACTTGAAATTTGAAACGTGGCCTAACAGGGTTTCGGCCTTCCTCCCCATGCTCGCCAATCGCGGCTCACCATGGGGGGTCCGGGCCTTTTCGCCGTAAAATTAAACAAAAACTCGCGAATATCTCCGAAACGGTTCGATAGAATGTCGCAAATTTTGGTGTGAAAAGGCTCCCTATTTTTTCCTACAAACCCTTGAAATTTGGTGGTCCTAGCTTCCATAGTTTTTTTTATGGCGAATTTTTGAATGTTTAAAAAATAGCCCAAAAATCGAACGGAAATTCCCTACAGAAACTCCATTCGCGAATTTTAAAACTCCGAGATAGACAAAATGTTGCTCTCGAAGAGTACATCAATTTAAAAAAAAAGTTTCCCTCTAAGCCCAATAGGACCCGACTTTCATAGGGTCAAATTTCACGAATTTGACACATTTCGGCCGCGACAATTCTCTATAACCGTTGCACCGAATTTCAAACCGCTCACACAGTACTTCCCGTTGAGACACATGAACAATCCCCAGCAAGCGTTTTCTCGTAGCTCAATTTTTGACCCCGGCGCAAGCGACCGAAATTTCGATGGGGGCCGCCCCAATGGTCACGGAAATGGGCCAAACTTTGACCCCCCATATCTCGGGCCCTAATTGTCCGATCGACTTGAAATTTGAAACGTGGCCTAACAGGATTTCGGCCTTCCTTCCCATGCTCGCCAATCGCGGCTCACCATGGGGGCTCCGGGACTTTTCGCCGTAATGTTAAAACAAAAACTCGCGAATATATCCGAAACGGTGCGATAGAATGTCGCAAATTTTGGTGTGAAAGGGCTCCCTATTTTTACCTACAAACCCTCCAAATTTGGTGCTACTAGTTTCCATAGTTTTTTTATGGCGAATTTTTGAAGGTTTAAAAAACAGCCCAAAAATCGAACGGAAATTTCCTACAGAAACTCCATTCGCGAATTTTAAAAATCCGAGATTGCCAAAATGTTGCTCTCGAAGAGTACATCAATTTAAAAAAAAAGTTTCTCTCTAGGCCCAATAGGACCCGACTTTCATAGGGTCAAGGTTCACGAATTCGACACATTTCGGCCGCGACAATTCCCTATAACCGTTGCACCGAATTTTAAACCGCTCACACAGTACTTCCTATTGAGACACATGAACAATCCCCAGCAAGCGTTTTCTCGTAGCTCAATTTTTGGACCCGGCGCAAGCGACCGAATTTTCGATGGGGGCCGCCCCAATGGTCACGGAAATGGGCCAAATTTTGACCCCCCATATCTCGGGCCCTAATTGTCCGATGGACTTGAAATTTCAAACGTGGCCTAACAGGGTTTTGGCCTTCCTCCCCATGCTCGCCAATCGCGGCTCACCATGGGGGCTACGGGCCTTTTTGCCGTAATGTTAAAACAAAAACTCGCGAATATCTCCGAAACGGTTCGATAGAATGTCGCAAATTTTGGTGTGAAAGGGCTCCCTATTTTTACCTACAAACCCTTCAAATTTGGTGGTCCTAGCTTCCATAGTTTTTTTATGGCGAATTTTTGAATGTTTAAAAAATAGCCCAAAAATCGAACGGAAATTCCCTACAGAAACTCCATTCGCGAATTTTAAAACTCCGAGATAGACAAAATGTTGCTCTCGAAGAGTACATCAATTTAAAAAAAAAGTTTCTCTCTAAGCCCAATAGGACCCGACTTTCATAGGGTCAAAGTTCACGAATTTGACACATTTCGGCCGCGACAATTCCCTATAACCGTTGCACCGAATTTCAAACCGCTCACACAGTACTTCCCATTGAGACACATGAACAATCCCCAGCAAGCGTTTTCTCGTAGCTCAATTTTTGGACCCGGCGCAAGCGACCGAATTTTCGATGGGGGCCGCCCCAATGATCACGGAAATGGGCCAAACTTTGACCCCCCATATCTCGGGCCCTAATTGTCCGATCGACTTGAAATTTGAAACGTGGCCTAACAGGGTTTCGGCCTTCCTCCACATGCTCGCCAATCGCGGCTCACCATGGGGGGTCCGGGCCTTTTCGCCGTAAAATTAAACAAAAACTCGCGAATATCTCCGAAACGGTTCGATAGAATGTCGCAAATTTTGGTGTGAAAAGGCTCCCTATTTTTTCCTACAAACCCTTGAAATTTGGTGGTCCTAGCTTCCATAGTTTTTTTATGGCGAATTTTTGAAGGTTTAAAAAATAGCCCAAAAATCGAACGGAAATTCCCTACAGAAACTCCATTCGCGAATTTTAAAACTCCGAGATAGACAAAATGTTGCTCTCGAAGAGAACATCAATTTAAAAAAAAAAGTTTCCCTCTAAGCCCAATAGGACCCGACTTTCATAGGGTCAAATTTCACGAATTTGACACATTTCGGCCGCGACAATTCTCTATAACCGTTGCACCGAATTTCAAACCGCTCACACAGTACTTCCCGTTGAGACACATGAACAATCCCCAGCAAGCGTTTTCTCGTAGCTCAATTTTTGACCCCGGCGCAAGCGACCGAAATTTCGATGGGGGCCGTCCCAATGGTCACGGAAATGGGCCAAAATTTGACCCCCCATATCTCGGGCCCTTATTGTCCGATCGACTTGAAATTTGAAACGTTGCCCAACAGGGTTTCGGCCTTCCTCTCCATGCTCGCCAATCGCGGCTCACCATGGGGGCTCCGGGCCTTTTCGCCGTAATGTTAAAACAAATACTCGCGAATATCTCCGAAACGGTTCGATAGAATGTCGCAAATTTTGGTGTGAAAGGGCTCCCTATTTTTACCTACAAACCCTCCAAATTTGGTAGTCCTAGCTTCCATAGTTTTTTTATGGCGAATTTTTGAAGGTTTAAAAAATAGCCCAAAAATCGAACGGAAATTCCCTACAGAAACTCCATTCGCGAATTTTAAAAATCCGAGATTGCCAAAATGTTGCTATCGAAGAGTACATCAATTTAGAAAAAAAAGTTTCTCTCTAGGCCCAATAGGACCCGACTTTCATAGGGTCAAAATTCACGAATTTGACACATTTCGGCCGCGACAATTCCCTATAACCGTTGCACCGAATTTCAAACCGCTCACACAGTACTTCCCATTGAGACACATGAACAATCCCCCGCAAGCGTTTTCTCGTAGCTCAATTGTTGACCCCGGCGCAAGCGTCCGAAATTTCGATGGTGTACGGAAATGGGCCAAATTTTGACACCCCATATCTCGGGCCCTAATTGTCCGATCGACATGAAATTTGAAACGTGGCCTAACAGGATTTCGGCCTTCCTCCCCATGCTCGCCAATCGCGGCTCACCATGGGGGCTCCGGGACTTTTCGCCGTAATGTTAAAACAAAAACTCGCGAATATATCCGAAACGGTGCGATAGAATGTCGCAAATTTTGGTGTGAAAGGGCTCCCTATTTTTACCTACAAACCCTCCAAATTTGGTGCTAGTAGTTTCCATAGTTTTTTTATGGCGAATTTTTGAAGGTTTAAAAAACAGCCCAAAAATCGAACGGAAATTTCCTACAGAAACTCCATTCGCGAATTTTAAAAATCCGATATTGCCAAAATGTTGCTCTCGAAGAGTACATCAATTTAGAAAAAAAAGTTTCTCTCTAGGCCCAATAGGACCCGACTTTCATAGGGTCAAAATTCACGAATTTGACACATTTCGGCCGCGACAATTCCCTATAACCGTTGCACCGAATTTCAAACCGCTCACACAGTACTTCCCATTGAGACACATGAACAATCCCCAGCAAGCGTTTTCTCGTAGCTCAATTTTTGGACCCGGCGCAAGCGACCGAATTTTCGATGGGGGCCGCCCCAATGGTCACGGAAATGGGCCAAACTTTGACCCCCCATATCTCGGGCCCTAATTGTCCGATCGACTTGAAATTTGAAACGTGGCCTAACAGGGTTTCGGCCTTCCTCCACATGCTCGCCAATCGCGGCTCACCATGGGGGGTCCGGGCCTTTTCGCCGTAAAATTAAACAAAAACTCGCGAATATCTCCGAAACGGTTCGATAGAATGTCGCAAATTTTGGTGTGAAAAGGCTCCCTATTTTTTCCTACAAACCCTTGAAATTTGGTGGTCCTAGCTTCCATAGTTTTTTTATGGCGAATTTTTGAAGGTTTAAAAAATAGCCCAAAAATCGAACGGAAATTCCCTACAGAAACTCCATTCGCGAATTTTAAAACTCCGAGATAGACAAAATGTTGCTCTCGAAGAGTACATCAATTTAAAAAAAAAAGTTTCCCTCTAAGCAAAATAGGACCCGACTTTCATAGGGTCAAATTTCACGAATTTGACACATTTCGGCCGCGACAATTCCCTATAACCGTTGCACCGAATTTCAAACCGCTCACACAGTACTTCCCTTTGAGACACATGAACAATCCCCCGCAAGCGTTTTCTCGCAGCTCAATTTTTGGACCCGGCGCAAGCGACCGAATTTTCGATGGGGGCCGCCCCAATGGTCACGGAAATGGGCCAAACTTTGACCCCCCATATCTCGGGCCCTAATTGTCCGATGGACTTGAAATTTCAAACGTGGCCTAACAGAGTTTTGGTCTTCCTCCCCATGCTCGCCAATCGCGGCTCACCATGGGGGCTACGGGCCTTTTTGCCGTAATGTTAAAACAAAAACTCGCGAATATCTCCGAAACGGTTCGATAGAATGTCGCAAATTTTGGTGTGAAAGGGCTCCCTATTTTTACCTACAAACCCTTCAAATTTGGTGGTCCTAGCTTCCATAGTTTTTCTATGGCGAATTTTTGAAGGTTTAAAAAATAGCCCAAAAATCGAACGGAAATTCCCTACAGAAACTCCATTCGCGAATTTTAAAACTCCGAGATAGCCAAAGTGTTGCTCTCGAAGAGTACATCAATTTAAAAAAAAAATTTCTCTGTAAGCCCAATAGGACCCGACTTTCATAGGGTCAAAGTTCACGAATTTGACACATTTCGGCCGCGACAATTCCCTATAACCGTTGCACCGAATTTCAAACCGCTCACACAGTACTTCCCATTGAGACACATGAACAATCCCCCGCAAGCGTTTTCTCGTAGCTCAATTGTTGACCCCGGCGCAAGCGTCCGAAATTTCGATGGGGTCACGGAAATGGGCCAAATTTGGCCCCCCATATCTCGGGCCCTAATTGTCCGATCGACTTGAAATTTGAAACGTGGCCTAACAGGGTTTCGGCCTTCCTCCCCATGCTCGCCAATCGCGGCTCACCATGGGGGCTCCGGGCCTTTTCGCCGTAATGTTAAAACAAAAACTCGCGAATATCTCCGATACGGTTCGATAGAATGTCGCAAATTTTGGTGTGAAAGGGCTCCCTATTTTTACCTACAAACCCTTCAAATTTGGTGCTAGTAGTTTCCATAGTTTTTTTATGGCGAATTTTTGAAAGTTTAAACAATAGCCCAAAAATCGAACGGAAATTCCCTACAGAAACTCCATTCGCGAATTTTAAAACTCCGAGATAGACAAAATGTTGCTCTCGAAGAGTACATCAATTTAAAAAAAAAGTTTCTCTCTAAGCCCAATAGGACCCGACTTTCATAGGGTCAAGGTTCACGAATTTGACACATTTCGGCCGCGACAATTCCCTATAACCGTTGCACCGAATTTCAAACCGCTCACACAGTACTTCCCATTGAGACACATGAACAATCCCCACCAAGCGTTTTCTCGTAGCTCAATTTTTGGACCCGGCGCAAGCGACCGAATTTTCGATGGGGGCCGCCCCAATGGTCACGGAAATGGGCCAAACTTTGACCCTCCATATCTCGGGCCCTAATTGTCCGATCGACTTGAAATTTGAAACGTGGCCTAACAGGGTTTCGGCCTTCCTCCCCATGCTCGCCAATCGCGGCTCACCATGGGGGCTACGGGCCTTTTCGCCGTAATGTTAAAACAAAAACTCGCGAATATCTCCGAAACGGTTCGATAGAATGTCGCAAATTTTGGTTTGAAAGGGCTCCCTATTTTTACCTACAAACCCTTCAAATTTGGTGGTCCTAGCTTCCATAGTTTTTTTATGGCGAATTTTTGAATGTTTAAAAAATAGCCCAAAAATCGAACGGAAATTCCCTACAGAAACTCCATTCGCGAATTTTAAAAATCCGAGATAGCCAAAATGTTGCTCTCGAAGAGTCCATCAATTTAAGAAAAAATTTCTCTCTAAGCCCAATAGGACCCGACTTTCATAGGGTCAAAGTTCACGAATTTGACACATTTCGGCCGCGACAATTCCCTATAACCGTTGCACCGAATTTCAAACCGCTCACACAGTACTTCCCATTGAGACACATGAACAATCCCCAGCAAGCGTTTTCTCGTAGCTCAATTTTTGGACCCGGCGCAAGCGACCGAATTTTCGATGGGGGCCGCCCCAATGGTCACGGAAATGGGCCAAACTTTGACCCCCCATATCTCGGGCCCTAATTGTCCGATCGACTTGAAATTTGAAACGTGGCCTAACAGGGTTTCGGCCTTCCTCCACATGCTCGCCAATCGCGGCTCACCATGGGGGGTCCGGGCCTTTTCGCCGTAAAATTAAACAAAAACTCGCGAATATCTCCGAAACGGTTCGATAGAATGTCGCAAATTTTGGTGTGAAAAGGCTCCCTATTTTTTCCTACAAACCCTTGAAATTTGGTGGTCCTAGCTTCCATAGTTTTTTTATGGCGAATTTTTGAATGTTTAAAAAATAGCCCAAAAATCGAACGGAAATTCCCTACAGAAACTCCATTCGCGAATTTTAAAACTCCGAGATAGACAAAATGTTGCTCTCGAAGAGTATATCAATTTAAAAAAAAAAAGTTTCCCTCTAAGCCCAATAGGACCCGACTTTCATAGGGTCAAATTTCACGAATTTGACACATTTCGGCCGCGACAATTCTCTATAACCGTTGCACCGAATTTCAAACCGCTCACACAGTACTTCCCGTTGAGACACATGAACAATCCCCAGCAAGCGTTTTCTCGTAGCTCAATTTTTGACCCCGGCGCAAGCGACCGAAATTTCGATGGGGGCCGCCCCAATGGTCACGGAAATGGGCCAAACTTTGACCCCCCATATCTCGGGCCCTTATTGTCCGATCGACTTGAAATTTGAAACGTGGCCTAACAGGGTTTCGGCCTTCCTCCCCATGCTCGCCAATCGCGGCTCACCATGGGGGCTCCGGGCCTTTTCGCCGTAATGTTAAAACAAATACTCGCGAATATCTCCGAAACGGTTCGATAGAATGTCGCAAATTTTGGTGTGAAAGGGCTCCCTATTTTTACCTACAAACCCTCCAAATTTGGTAGTCCTAGCTTCCATAGTTTTTTTATGGCGAATTTTTGAAGGTTTAAAAAATAGCCCAAAAATCGAACGGAAATTCCCTACAGAAACTCCATTCGCGAATTTTAAAAATCCGAGATTGCCAAAATGTTGCTATCGAAGAGTACATCAATTTAGAAAAAAAAGTTTCTCTCTAGGCCCAATAGGACCCGACTTTCATAGGGTCAAAATTCACGAATTTGACACATTTCGGCCGCGACAATTCCCTATAACCGTTGCACCGAATTTCAAACCGCTCACACAGTACTTCCCATTGAGACACATGAACAATCCCCCGCAAGCGTTTTCTCGTAGCTCAATTGTTGACCCCGGCGCAAGCGTCCGAAATTTCGATGGTGTACGGAAATGGGCCAAATTTTGACACCCCATATCTCGGGCCCTAATTGTCCGATCGACTTGAAATTTGAAACGTGGCCTAACAGGATTTCGGCCTTCCTCCCCATGCTCGCCAATCGCGGCTCACCATGGGGGCTCCGGGACTTTTCGCCGTAATGTTAAAACAAAAACTCGCGAATATATCCGAAACGGTGCGATAGAATGTCGCAAATTTTGGTGTGAAAGGGCTCCCTATTTTTACCTACAAACCCTCCAAATTTGGTGCTAGTAGTTTCCATAGTTTTTTTATGGCGAATTTTTGAAGGTTTAAAAAACAGCCCAAAAATCGAACGGAAATTTCCTACAGAAACTCCATTCGCGAATTTTAAAAATCCGAGATTGCCAAAATGTTGCTCTCGAAGAGTACATCAATTTAGAAAAAAAAGTTTCTCTCTAGGCCCAATAGGACCCGACTTTCATAGGGTCAAAATTCACGAATTTGACACATTTCGGCCGCGACAATTCCCTATAACCGTTGCACCGAATTTCAAACCGCTCACACAGTACTTCCCTTTGAGACACATGAACAATCCCCCGCAAGCGTTTTCTCGTAGCTCAATTGTTGACCCCGGCGCAAGCGTCCGAAATTTCGATGGGGTCACGGAAATGGGCCAAATTTTGACCCCCCATATCTCGGGACCTAATTGTCCGATCGACTTGAAATTTGAAACGTGGCCTAACAGGGTTTCGGCCTTCCTCCCCATGCTCGCCAATCGCGGCTCACCATGGGGGCTCCGGGCCTTTTCGCCGTAATGTTAAAACAAAAACTCGCGAATATCTCCGATACGGTTCGATAGAATGTCGCAAATTTTGGTGTGAAAGGGCTCCCTATTTTTACCTACAAACCCTCCAAATTTGGTAGTCCTAGCTTCCATAGTTTTTTTATGGCGAATTTTTGAATGTTTAAAAAATAGCCCAAAAATCGAACGGAAATTCCCTACAGAAACTCCATTCGCGAATTTTAAAAATCCGAGATTGCCAAAATGTTGCTCTCGAAGAGTACATCAATTTAAAAAAAAAACGTTTCTCTCTAGGCCCAATAGGACCCGACTTTCATAGGGTCAAGGTTCACGAATTTGACACATTTCGGCCGCGACAATTCCCTATAACCGTTGCACCGAATTTCAAACCGCTTACACAGTACTTCCCATTGAGACACATGAACAATCCCCACCAAGCGTTTTCTCGTAGCTCAATTTTTGGACCCGGCGCAAGCGACCGAATTTTCGATGGGGGCCGCCCCAATGGTCACGGAAATGGGCCAAACTTTGACCCTCCATATCTCGGGCCCTAATTGTCCGATCGACTTGAAATTTGAAACGTGGCCTAACAGGGTTTCGGCCTTCCTCCCCATGCTCGCCAATCGCGGCTCACCATGGGGGCTACGGGCCTTTTCGCCGTAATGTTAAAACAAAAACTCGCGAATATCTCCGAAACGGTTCGATAGAATGTCGCAAATTTTGGTTTGAAAGGGCTCCCTATTTTTACCTACAAACCCTTCAAATTTGGTGGTCCTAGCTTCCATAGTTTTTTTATGGCGAATTTTTGAATGTTTAAAAAATAGCCCAAAAATCGAACGGAAATTCCCTACAGAAACTCCATTCGCGAATTTTAAAACTCCGAGATAGACAAAATGTTGCTCTCGAAGAGTACATCAATTTAAAAAAAAAGTTTCTCTCTAAGCCCAATAGGACCCGACTTTCATAGGGTCAAAGTTCACGAATTTGACACATTTCGGCCGCGACAATTCCCTATAACCGTTGCACCGAATTTCAAACCGCTTACACAGTACTTCCCATTGAGACACATGAACAATCCCCACCAAGCGTTTTCTCGTAGCCTCAATTTTTGACCCCGGCGCAAGCGACCGAAATTTCGATGGGGGCCGCCCCAATGATCACGGAAATGGGCTAAACTTTGACCCTACATATCTCGGGCCCTAACTGTCCGATCGACTTGAAATTTGAAAAGTGGCCTAACAGGGTTTCGGCCTTCCTCCCCATGCTCGCCAATCGCGGCTCACCATGGGGGCTCCGGGCCTTTTCGCCGTAATGTTAAAACAAAAACTCGCGAATATCTCCGAAACGGTTCGATAGAATGTCGCAAATTTTGGTGTGAAAGGGCTCCCTATTTTTACCTACAAACCCTCCAAATTTGGTAGTCCTAGCTTCCATAGTTTTTTTATGGGGAATTTTTGAAGGTTTAAAAAACAGCCCAAAAATCGAACGGAAATTTCCTACAGAAACTCCATTCGCGAATTTTAAAAATCCGAGATTGCCAAAATGTTGCTCTCGAAGAGTACATCAATTTAAAAAAAAACGTTTCTCTCTAGGCCAAATAGGACCCGACTTTCATAGGGTCAAGGTTCACGAATTTGACACATTTCGGCCGCGACAATTCCCTATAACCGTTGCACCGAATTTTAAACCGCTCACACAGTACTTCCCATTGAGACACATGAACAATCCCCCGCAAGCGTTTTCTCGTAGCACAATTGTTGACCCCGGCGCAAGCGTCCGAAATTTCGATGGGGTCACGGAAATGGTCACGGAAATGGACCAAATTTTGACACCCCATATCTCGGGCCCTAATTGTCCGATCGACTTGAAATTTGAAACGTGGCCTAACAGGGTTTCGGCCTTCCTCCCCATGCTCGCCAATCGCGGCTCACCATGGGGGGTCCAGGCTGTTTCCCCGTAATGTTAAAACAAAAACTCGCGAATATCTCCGAAACGGTTCGATAGAATGTCGCAAATTTTGGTGTGAAAGGTCTCCCTATTTTTACCTACAAACCTTCCAAATTTGGTAGTCCTAGCTTCCATAGTTTTTTTATGACGAATTTTTGAATGTTTAAAAAATAGCCCAAAAATCGAACGGAAATTCCCTACAGAAACTCCATTCGCGAATTTTAAAAATCCGAGATAGCCAAAATGTTGCCCTCGAAGAGTCCATCAATTTAAGAAAGAAGTTTCTCTCTAAGCCCAATAGGACCCGACTTTCATAGGGTCAAAGTTCACGAATTTGACACATTTCGGCCGCGACAATTCCCTATAACCGTTGCACCGAATTTCAAACCGCTCACACAGTACTTCCCATTGAGACACATGAACAATCCCCAGCAAGCGTTTTCTCGTAGCTCAATTTTTGGACCCGGCGCAAGCGACCGAATTTTCGATGGTGTACGGAAATGGGCCAAATTTTGACACCCCATATCTCGGGCCCTAATTGTCCGATCGACTTGAAATTTGAAACGTGGCCTAACAGGATTTCGGACTTCCTCCCCATGCTCGCCAATCGCGGCTCACCATGGGGGCTCCGGGACTTTTCGCCGTAATGTTAAAACAAAAACTCGCGAATATATCCGAAACGGTGCGATAGAATGTCGCAAATTTTGGTGTGAAAGGGCTCCCTATTTTTACCTACAAACCCTCCAAATTTGGTGCTAGTAGTTTCCATAGTTTTTTTATGGCGAATTTTTGAAGGTTTAAAAAACAGCCCAAAAATCGAACGGAAATTTCCTACAGAAACTCCATTCGCGAATTTTAAAAATCCGAGATTGTCAAAATGTTGCTCTCGAAGAGTACATCAATTTAAAAAAAAAACGTTTCTCTCTAGGCCCAATAGGACCCGACTTTCATAGGGTCAAGGTTCACGAATTTGACACATTTCGGCCGCGACAATTCCCTATAACCGTTGCACCGAATTTCAAACCGCTTACACAGTACTTCCCATTGAGACACATGAACAATCCCCACCAAGCGTTTTCTCGTAGCTCAATTTTTGGACCCGGCGCAAGCGACCGAATTTTCGATGGGGGCCGCCCCAATGGTCACGGAAATGGGCCAAACTTTGACCCTCCATATCTCGGGCCCTAATTGTCCGATCGACTTGAAATTTGAAACGTGGCCTAACAGGGTTTCGGCCTTCCTCCCCATGCTCGCCAATCGCGGCTCACCATGGGGGCTACGGGCCTTTTCGCCGTAATGTTAAAACAAAAACTCGCGAATATCTCCGAAACGGTTCGATAGAATGTCGCAAATTTTGGTTTGAAAGGGCTCCCTATTTTTACCTACAAACCCTTCAAATTTGGTGGTCCTAGCTTCCATAGTTTTTTTATGGCGAATTTTTGAATGTTTAAAAAATAGCCCAAAAATCGAACGGAAATTCCCTACAGAAACTCCATTCGCGAATTTTAAAACTCCGAGATAGACAAAATGTTGCTCTCGAAGAGTACATCAATTTAAAAAAAAAAGTTTCTCTCTAAGCCCAATAGGACCCGACTTTCATAGGGTCAAAGTTCACGAATTTGACACATTTCGGCCGCGACAATTCCCTATAACCGTTGCACCGAATTTCAAACCGCTCACACAGTACTTCCCGTTGAGACATATGAACAATCCCCAGCAAGCGTTTTCTCGTAGCTCAATTTTTGACCCCGGCGCAAGCGACCGAAATTTCGATGGGGGCCGCCCCAATGATCACGGAAATGGGCTAAACTTTGACCCTACATATCTCGGGCCCTAACTGTCCGATCGACTTGAAATTTGAAAAGTGGCCTAACAGGGTTTCGACCTTCCTCCCCATGCTCGCCAATCGCGGCTCACCATGGGGGCTCCGGGCCTTTTCGCCGTAATGTTAAAACAAAAACTCGCGAATATCTCCGAAACGGTTCGATAGAATGTCGCAAATTTTGGTGTGAAAGGGCTCCCTATTTTTACCTACAAACCCTCCAAATTTGGTAGTCCTAGCTTCCATAGTTTTTTTATGGGGAATTTTTGAAGGTTTAAAAAACAGCCCAAAAATCGAACGGAAATTTCCTACAGAAACTCCATTCGCGAATTTTAAAAATCCGAGATTGCCAAAATGTTGCTCTCGAAGAGTACATCAATTTAGAAAAAAAAAGTTTCTCTCTAGGCCCAATAGGACCCGACTTTCATAGGGTCAAAATTCACGAATTTGACACATTTCGGCCGCGACAATTCCCTATAACCGTTGCACCGAATTTCAAACCGCTCACACAGTACTTCCCTTTGAGACACATGAACAATCCCCCGCAAGCGTTTTCTCGTAGCTCAATTGTTGACCCCGGCGCAAGCGTCCGAAATTTCGATGGGGTCACGGAAATGGGCCAAATTTTGACCCCCCATATCTCGGGACCTAATTGTCCGATCGACTTGAAATTTGAAACGTGGCCTAACAGGATTTCGGCCTTCCTCCCCATGCTCGCCAATCGCGGCTCACCATGGGGGCTCCGGGCCTTTTCGCCGTAATGTTAAAACAAAAACTCGCGAATATCTCCGATACGGTTCGATAGAATGTCGCAAATTTTGGTGTGAAAGGGCTCCCTATTTTTACCTACAAACCCTCCAAATTTGGTAGTCCTAGCTTCCATAGTTTTTTTATGGCGAATTTTTGAATGTTTAAAAAATAGCCCAAAAATCGAACGGAAATTCCCTACAGAAACTCCATTCGCGAATTTTAAAAATCCGAGATTGCCAAAATGTTGCTCTCGAAGAGTACATCAATTTAAAAAAAAAACGTTTCTCTCTAGGCCCAATAGGACCCGACTTTCATAGGGTCAAGGTTCACGAATTTGACACATTTCGGCCGCGACAATTCCCTATAACCGTTGCACCGAATTTCAAACCGCTTACACAGTACTTCCCATTGAGACACATGAACAATCCCCACCAAGCGTTTTCTCGTAGCTCAATTTTTGGACCCGGCGCAAGCGACCGAATTTTCGATGGGGGCCGCCCCAATGGTCACGGAAATGGGCCAAACTTTGACCCTCCATATCTCGGGCCCTAATTGTCCGATCGACTTGAAATTTGAAACGTGGCCTAACAGGGTTTCGGCCTTCCTCCCCATGCTCGCCAATCGCGGCTCACCATGGGGGCTACGGGCCTTTTCGCCGTAATGTTAAAACAAAAACTCGCGAATATCTCCGAAACGGTTCGATAGAATGTCGCAAATTTTGGTTTGAAAGGGCTCCCTATTTTTACCTACAAACCCTTCAAATTTGGTGGTCCTAGCTTCCATAGTTTTTTTATGGCGAATTTTTGAATGTTTAAAAAATAGCCCAAAAATCGAACGGAAATTCCCTACAGAAACTCCATTCGCGAATTTTAAAACTCCGAGATAGACAAAATGTTGCTCTCGAAGAGTACATCAATTTAAAAAAAAAAGTTTCTCTCTAAGCCCAATAGGACCCGACTTTCATAGGGTCAAAGTTCACGAATTTGACACATTTCGGCCGCGACAATTCCCTATAACCGTTGCACCGAATTTCAAACCGCTCACACAGTACTTCCCGTTGAGACATATGAACAATCCCCAGCAAGCGTTTTCTCGTAGCTCAATTTTTGACCCCGGCGCAAGCGACCGAAATTTCGATGGGGGCCGCCCCAATGATCACGGAAATGGGCTAAACTTTGACCCTACATATCTCGGGCCCTAACTGTCCGATCGACTTGAAATTTGAAAAGTGGCCTAACAGGGTTTCGGCCTTCCTCCCCATGCTCGCCAATCGCGGCTCACCATGGGGGCTCCGGGCCTTTTCGCCGTAATGTTAAAACAAAAACTCGCGAATATCTCCAAAACGGTTCGATAGAATGTCGCAAATTTTGGTGTGAAAGGGCTCCCTATTTTTACCTACAAACCCTCCAAATTTGGTAGTCCTAGCTTCCATAGTTTTTTTATGGGGAATTTTTGAAGGTTTAAAAAACAGCCCAAAAATCGAACGGAAATTTCCTACAGAAACTCCATTCGCGAATTTTAAAAATCCGAGATTGCCAAAATGTTGCTCTCGAAGAGTACATCAATTTAAAAAAAAACGTTTCTCTCTAGGCCAAATAGGACCCGACTTTCATAGGGTCAAGGTTCACGAATTTGACACATTTCGGCCGCGACAATTCCCTATAACCGTTGCACCGAATTTTAAACCGCTCACACAGTACTTCCCATTGAGACACATGAACAATCCCCCGCAAGCGTTTTCTCGTAGCACAATTGTTGACCCCGGCGCAAGCGTCCGAAATTTCGATGGGGTCACGGAAATGGTCACGGAAATGGACCAAATTTTGACACCCCATATCTCGGGCCCTAATTGTCCGATCGACTTGAAATTTGAAACGTGGCCTAACAGGGTTTCGGCCTTCCACCCCATGCTCGCCAATCGCGGCTCACCATGGGGGGTCCAGGCTGTTTCCCCGTAATGTTAAAACAAAAACTCGCGAATATCTCCGAAACGGTTCGATAGAATGTCGCAAATTTTGGTGTGAAAGGTCTCCCTATTTTTACCTACAAACCTTCCAAATTTGGTAGTCCTAGCTTCCATAGTTTTTTTATGACGAATTTTTGAATGTTTAAAAAATAGCCCAAAAATCGAACGGAAATTCCCTACAGAAACTCCATTCGCGAATTTTAAAAATCCGAGATAGCCAAAATGTTGCCCTCGAAGAGTCCATCAATTTAAGAAAGAAGTTTCTCTCTAAGCCCAATAGGACCCGACTTTCATAGGGTCAAAGTTCACGAATTTGACACATTTCGGCCGCGACAATTCCCTATAACCGTTGCACCGAATTTCAAACCGCTCACACAGTACTTCCCATTGAGACACATGAACAATCCCCAGCAAGCGTTTTCTCGTAGCTCAATTTTTGGACCCGGCGCAAGCGACCGAATTTTCGATGGGGGCCGCCCCAATGGTCACGGAAATGGGCCAAACTTTGACCCCCCATATCTCGGGCCCTAATTGTCCGATCGACTTGAAATTTGAAACGTGGCCTAACAGGGTTTCGGCCTTCCTCCACATGCTCGCCAATCGCGGCTCACCACGGGGGCTCCGGGCCTTTTCGCCGTAATGTTAAAACAAAAACTCGCGAATATCTTCGAAACGGTTCGATAGAATGTCGCAAATTTTGGTGTGAAAGGGCTCCCTATTTTTACATACAAACCCTCCAAATTTGGTAGTCCTACCTTCCATAGTTTTTTTATGGCGAATTTTTGAAGGTTTAAAAAATAGCCCAAATTTCGAACGGAAATTCCCTACAGAAACTCCATTCGCGAATTTTAAAACTCCGAGATCGCCAAAATGTTGCTCTCGAAGAGTACATCAATTTAAAAAAAAGGTTTCTCTCTAAGCCCAATGGGACCCGACTTTCATAGGGTCAAAGTTCACGAATTTGACACATTTCGGCCGCGACAATTCCCTATAACCGTTGCACCGAATTTCACACCGCTCACACAGTACTTCCCATTGAGACACATGAACAATCCCCAGCAAACGTTTTCTCGTAGCTCAATTTTTGACCCCGGCGCAAGCGAACGAAATTTCGATGGGGGCCGCCCCAATGGTCACGGAAATGGGCCAAACTTTGACCCCCCATATCTCGGGCCCTAATTGTCCGATCGACTTGAAATTTGAAACGTGGCCTAACGGGGTTCGGCCTTCCTCCACATGCTCGCCAATCGCAGCTCACCATGGGGGCTCCGGGTCTTTTCGCCGTAAAATTAAACAAAAACTCGCGAATATCTCCGAAACGGTTCGATAGAATGTCGCAAATTTTGGTGTGAAAGGGCTCCCTATTTTTACCTACAAACCCTCCAAATTTGGTAGTCCTAGCTTCCATAGTTTTTTTATGGGGAATTTTTGAAGGTTTAAAAAACAGCCCAAAAATCGAACGGAAATTTCCTACAGAAACTCCATTCGCGAATTTTAAAAATCCGAGATTGCCAAAATGTTGCTCTCGAAGAGTACATCAATTTAGAAAAAAAAAGTTTCTCTCTAGGCCCAATAGGACCCGACTTTCATAGGGTCAAAATTCACGAATTTGACACATTTCGGCCGCGACAATTCCCTATAACCGTTGCACCGAATTTCAAACCGCTCACACAGTACTTCCCTTTGAGACACATGAACAATCCCCCGCAAGCGTTTTCTCGTAGCTCAATTGTTGACCCCGGCGCAAGCGTCCGAAATTTCGATGGGGTCACGGAAATGGGCCAAATTTTGACCCCCCATATCTCGGGACCTAATTGTCCGATCGACTTGAAATTTGAAACGTGGCCTAACAGGATTTCGGCCTTCCTCCCCATGCTCGCCAATCGCGGCTCACCATGGGGGCTCCGGGCCTTTTCGCCGTAATGTTAAAACAAAAACTCGCGAATATCTCCGATACGGTTCGATAGAATGTCGCAAATTTTGGTGTGAAAGGGCTCCCTATTTTTACCTACAAACCCTCCAAATTTGGTAGTCCTAGCTTCCATAGTTTTTTTATGGCGAATTTTTGAATGTTTAAAAAATAGCCCAAAAATCGAACGGAAATTCCCTACAGAAACTCCATTCGCGAATTTTAAAAATCCGAGATTGCCAAAATGTTGCTCTCGAAGAGTACATCAATTTAAAAAAAAACGTTTCTCTCTAGGCCCAATAGGACCCGACTTTCATAGGGTCAAGGTTCACGAATTTGACACATTTCGGCCGCGACAATTCCCTATAACCGTTGCACCGAATTTCAAACCGCTTACACAGTACTTCCCATTGAGACACATGAACAATCCCCACCAAGCGTTTTCTCGTAGCTCAATTTTTGGACCCGGCGCAAGCGACCGAATTTTCGATGGGGGCCGCCCCAATGGTCACGGAAATGGGCCAAACTTTGACCCTCCATATCTCGGGCCCTAATTGTCCGATCGACTTGAAATTTGAAACGTGGCCTAACAGGGTTTTGGCCTTCCTCCCCATGCTCGCCAATCGCGGCTCACCATGGGGGCTACGGGCCTTTTCGCCGTAATGTTAAAACAAAAACTCGCGAATATCTCCGAAACGGTTCGATAGAATGTCGCAAATTTTGGTTTGAAAGGGCTCCCTATTTTTACCTACAAACCCTTCAAATTTGGTGGTCCTAGCTTCCATAGTTTTTTTATGGCGAATTTTTGAATGTTTAAAAAATAGCCCAAAAATCGAACGGAAATTCCCTACAGAAACTCCATTCGCGAATTTTAAAACTCCGAGATAGACAAAATGTTGCTCTCGAAGAGTACATCAATTTAAAAAAAAAAGTTTCTCTCTAAGCCCAATAGGACCCGACTTTCATAGGGTCAAAGTTCACGAATTTGACACATTTCGGCCGCGACAATTCCCTATAACCGTTGCACCGAATTTCAAACCGCTCACACAGTACTTCCCGTTGAGACATATGAACAATCCCCAGCAAGCGTTTTCTCGTAGCTCAATTTTTGACCCCGGCGCAAGCGACCGAAATTTCGATGGGGGCCGCCCCAATGATCACGGAAATGGGCTAAACTTTGACCCTACATATCTCGGGCCCTAACTGTCCGATCGACTTGAAATTTGAAAAGTGGCCTAACAGGGTTTCGGCCTTCCTCCCCATGCTCGCCAATCGCGGCTCACCATGGGGGCTCCGGGCCTTTTCGCCGTAATGTTAAAACAAAAACTCGCGAATATCTCCAAAACGGTTCGATAGAATGTCGCAAATTTTGGTGTGAAAGGGCTCCCTATTTTTACCTACAAACCCTCCAAATTTGGTAGTCCTAGCTTCCATAGTTTTTTTATGGGGAATTTTTGAAGGTTTAAAAAACAGCCCAAAAATCGAACGGAAATTTCCTACAGAAACTCCATTCGCGAATTTTAAAAATCCGAGATTGCCAAAATGTTGCTCTCGAAGAGTACATCAATTTAAAAAAAAACGTTTCTCTCTAGGCCAAATAGGACCCGACTTTCATAGGGTCAAGGTTCACGAATTTGACACATTTCGGCCGCGACAATTCCCTATAACCGTTGCACCGAATTTTAAACCGCTCACACAGTACTTCCCATTGAGACACATGAACAATCCCCCGCAAGCGTTTTCTCGTAGCACAATTGTTGACCCCGGCGCAAGCGTCCGAAATTTCGATGGGGTCACGGAAATGGTCACGGAAATGGACCAAATTTTGACACCCCATATCTCGGGCCCTAATTGTCCGATCGACTTGAAATTTGAAACGTGGCCTAACAGGGTTTCGGCCTTCCTCCCCATGCTCGCCAATCGCGGCTCACCATGGGGGGTCCAGGCTGTTTCCCCGTAATGTTAAAACAAAAACTCGCGAATATCTCCGAAACGGTTCGATAGAATGTCGCAAATTTTGGTGTGAAAGGTCTCCCTATTTTTACCTACAAACCTTCCAAATTTGGTAGTCCTAGCTTCCATAGTTTTTTTATGACGAATTTTTGAATGTTTAAAAAATAGCCCAAAAATCGAACGGAAATTCCCTACAGAAACTCCATTCGCGAATTTTAAAAATCCGAGATAGCCAAAATGTTGCCCTCGAAGAGTCCATCAATTTAAGAAAGAAGTTTCTCTCTAAGCCCAATAGGACCCGACTTTCATAGGGTCAAAGTTCACGAATTTGACACATTTCGGCCGCGACAATTCCCTATAACCGTTGCACCGAATTTCAAACCGCTCACACAGTACTTCCCATTGAGACACATGAACAATCCCCAGCAAGCGTTTTCTCGTAGCTCAATTTTTGGACCCGGCGCAAGCGACCGAATTTTCGATGGGGGCCGCCCCAATGGTCACGGAAATGGGCCAAACTTTGACCCCCCATATCTCGGGCCCTAATTGTCCGATCGACTTGAAATTTGAAACGTGGCCTAACAGGGTTTCGGCCTTCCTCCACATGCTCGCCAATCGCGGCTCACCACGGGGGCTCCGGGCCTTTTCGCCGTAATGTTAAAACAAAAACTCGCGAATATCTTCGAAACGGTTCGATAGAATGTCGCAAATTTTGGTGTGAAAGGGCTCCCTATTTTTACATACAAACCCTCCAAATTTGGTAGTCCTACCTTCCATAGTTTTTTTATGGCGAATTTTTGAAGGTTTAAAAAATAGCCCAAATTTCGAACGGAAATTCCCTACAGAAACTCCATTCGCGAATTTTAAAACTCCGAGATCGCCAAAATGTTGCTCTCGAAGAGTACATCAATTTAAAAAAAAGGTTTCTCTCTAAGCCCAATGGGACCCGACTTTCATAGGGTCAAAGTTCACGAATTTGACACATTTCGGCCGCGACAATTCCCTATAACCGTTGCACCGAATTTCACACCGCTCACACAGTACTTCCCATTGAGACACATGAACAATCCCCAGCAAACGTTTTCTCGTAGCTCAATTTTTGACCCCGGCGCAAGCGAACGAAATTTCGATGGGGGCCGCCCCAATGGTCACGGAAATGGGCCAAACTTTGACCCCCCATATCTCGGGCCCTAATTGTCCGATCGACTTGAAATTTGAAACGTGGCCTAACGGGGTTCGGCCTTCCTCCACATGCTCGCCAATCGCAGCTCACCATGGGGGCTCCGGGTCTTTTCGCCGTAAAATTAAACAAAAACTCGCGAATATCTCCGAAACGGTTCGATAGAATGTCGCAAATTTTGGTGTGAAAGCGCTCCCTATTTTTTCCTACAAACCCTTCAAATTTGGTGGTCCTAGCTTCCATAGTTTTTTTATGGCGAATTTTTGAAGGTTTAAAAAATAGCCCAAAAATCGAACGGAAATTCCCTACAGAAACTCCATTCGCGAATTTTAAAAATCCGAGATAGCCAAAATGTTGCTCTCGAAGAGTCCATCAATTTAAGAAAAAATTTCTCTCTAAGCCCAATAGGACCCGACTTTCATAGGGTCAAAGTTCACGAATTTGACACATTTCGGCCGCGACAATTCCCTATAACCGTTGCACCGAATTTCAAACCGCTCACACAGTACTTCCCATTGAGACACATGAACAATCCCCAGCAAGCGTTTTCTCGTAGCTCAATTTTTGGACCCGGCGCAAGCGACCGAATTTTCGATGGAGGCCGCCCCAATGGTCACGGAAATGGGCCAAACTTTGACCCCCCATATCTCGGGCCCTAATTGTCCGATCGACTTGAAATTTGAAACGTGGCCTAACAGGGTTTCGGCCTTCCTCCCCATGCTCGCCAATCGCGGCTCACCATGGGGGGTCCGGGCCTTTTCGCCGTAAAATTAAACAAAAACTCGCGAATATCTCCGAAACGGTTCGATAGAATGTCGCAAATTTTGGTGTGAAAGGGCTCCCTATTTTTTCCTACAAACCCTTCAAATTTGGTGGTCCTAGCTTCCATAGTTTTTTTGTGGCGAATTTTTGAAGGTTTAAAAAAAAGCCCAAAAATCGAACTGAAATTCCCTACAGAAACTCCATTCGCGAATTTTAAAACTCCGAGATAGCCAAAGTGTTGCTCTCGAAGAGTACATCAATTTAAAAAAAAAGTTTCTCTCTAAGCCCAATAGGACCCGACTTTTATAGGGTCAAAGTTCACGAATTTGACACATTTCGGCCGCGACAATTCCCTATAACCGTTGCACCGAATTTCACACCGCTCACACAGTACTTCCCATTGAGACACATGAACAATCCCCAGCAAACGTTTTCTCGTAGCTCAATTTTTGACCCCGGCGCAAGCGAACGAAATTTCGATGGGGGCCGCCCCAATGGTCACGGAAATGGGCCAAACTTTGACCCCCCATATCTCGGGCCCTAATTGTCCGATCGACTTGAAATTTGAAACGTGGCCTAACGGGGTTCGGCCTTCCACCACATGCTCGCCAATCGCAGCTCACCATGGGGGCTCCGGGTCTTTTCGCCGTAAAATTAAACAAAAACTCGCGAATATCTCCGAAACGGTTCGATGGAATGTCGCAAATTTTGGTGTGAAAGCGCTCCCTATTTTTTCCTACAAACCCTTCAAATTTGGTGGTCCTAGCTTCCATAGTTTTTTTATGGCGAATTTTTGAAGGTTTAAAAAATAGCCCAAAAATCGAACGGAAATTCCCTACACAAACTCCATTCGCGAATTTTAAAAATCCGAGATAGCCAAAATGTTGCTCTCGAAGAGTCCATCAATTTAAGAAAAAATTTCTCTCTAAGCCCAATAGGACCCGACTTTCATAGGGTCAAAGTTCACGAATTTGACACATTTCGGCCGCGACAATTCCCTATAACCGTTGCACCGAATTTCAAACCGCTCACACAGTACTTCCCATTGAGACACATGAACAATCCCCAGCAAGCGTTTTCTCGTAGCTCAATTTTTGGACCCGGCGCAAGCGACCGAATTTTCGATGGGGGCCGCCCCAATGGTCACGGAAATGGGCCAAACTTTGACCCCCCATATCTCGGGCCCTAATTGTCCGATCGACTTGAAATTTGAAACGTGGCCTAACAGGGTTTCGGCCTTCCTCCCCATGCTCGCCAATCGCGGCTCACCATGGGGGGTCCGGGCCTTTTCGCCGTAAAATTAAACAAAAACTCGCGAATATCTCCGAAACGGTTCGATGGAATGTCGCAAATTTTGGTGTGAAAGGGCTCCCTATTTTTTCCTACAAACCCTTCAAATTTGGTGGTCCTAGCTTCCATAGTTTTTTTGTGGCGAATTTTTGAAGGTTTAAAAAAAAGCCCAAAAATCGAACTGAAATTCCCTACAGAAACTCCATTCGCGAATTTTAAAACTCCGAGATAGCCAAAGTGTTGCTCTCGAAGAGTACATCAATTTAAAAAAAAAGTTTCTCTCTTAGCCCAATAGGACCCGACTTTTATAGGGTCAAAGTTCACGAATTTTACACATTTCGGCCGCGACAATTCCCTATAACCGTTGCACCGAATTTCAAACCGCTCACACAGTACTTCCCATTGAGACACATGAACAATCCCCCGCAAGCGTTTTCTCGTAGCTCAATTGTTGACCCCGGCGCAAGCGTCCGAAATTTCGATGGGGTCACGGAAATGGGCCAAATTTTGACCCCCCATATCTCGGGCCCTAATTGTCCGATCGACTTGAAATTTGAAACGTGGCCTAACAGGGTTTCGGCCTTCCTCCCCATGCTCGCCAATCGCGGCTCACCATGGGGGCTCCGGGCCTTTTCGCCGTAATGTTAAAACAAAAACTCGCGAATATCTCCGATACGGTTCGATAGAATGTCGCAAATTTTGGTGTGAAAGGGCTCCCTATTTTTACCTACAAACCCTCCAAATTTGGTGCTAGTAGTTTCCATAGTTTTTTTATGGCGAATTTTTGAATTTTTAAAAAATAGCCCAAAAATCGAACGGAAATTCCCTACAGAAACTCCATTCGCGAATTTTAAAAATCCGAGATTGCCAAATGTTGCTCTCGAAGAGTACATCAATTTAAAAAAAAAACGTTTCTCTCTAGGCCCAATAGGACCCGACTTTCATAGGGTCAAGGTTCACGAATTTGACACATTTCGGCCGCGACAATTCCCTATAACCGTTACACCGAATTTCAAACCGCTCACACAGTACTTCCCATTGAGACACATGAACAATCCCCACCAAGCGTTTTCTCGTAGCTCAATTTTTGGACCCGGCGCAAGCGACCGAATTTTCGATGGGGGCCGCCCCAATGGTCACGGAAATGGGCCAAACTTTGACCCCCCATATCTCGGGCCCTAACTGTCCGATCGACTTGAAATTTGAAACGTGGCCTAACAGGGTTTCGGCCTTCCTCCCCATGCTCGCCAATCGCGGCTCACCATGGGGGCTCCGGGCCTTTTCGCCGTAATGTTAAAACAAAAACTCGCGAATATCTCCGAAACGGTTCGATAGAATGTCGCAAATTTTGGTGTGAAAGGGCTCCCTATTTTTACCTACAAACCCTCCAAATTTGGTAGTCCTAGCTTCCATAGTTTTTTTATGGGGAATTTTTGAAGGTTTAAAAAACAGCCCAAAAATCGAACGGAAATTTCCTACAGAAACTCCATTCGCGAATTTTAAAAATCCGAGATTGCCAAAATGTTGCTCTCGAAGAGTACATCAATTTAAAAAAAAACGTTTCTCTCTAGGCCAAATAGGACCCGACTTTCATAGGGTCAAGGTTCACGAATTTGACACATTTCGGCCGCGACAATTCCCTATAACCGTTGCACCGAATTTTAAACCGCTCACACAGTACTTCCCATTGAGACACATGAACAATCCCCCGCAAGCGTTTTCTCGTAGCACAATTGTTGACCCCGGGGCAAGCGTCCGAAATTTCGATGGGGTCACGGAAATGGTCACGGAAATGGACCAAATTTTGACACCCCATATCTCGGGCCCTAATTGTCCGATCGACTTGAAATTTGAAACGTGGCCTAACAGGGTTTCGGCCTTCCTCCCCATGCTCGCCAATCGCGGCTCACCATGGGGGGTCCAGGCTGTTTCGCCGTAATGTTAAAACAAAAACTCGCGAATATCTCCGAAACGGTTCGATAGAATGTCGCAAATTTTGGTGTGAAAGGTCTCCCTATTTTTACCTACAAACCTTCCAAATTTGGTAGACCTAGCATCCATAGTTTTTTTATGACGAATTTTTGAATGTTTAAAGAATAGCCCAAAAATCGAACGGAAATTCCATACAGAAACTCCATTCGCGAATTTTAAAAATCCGAGATAGCCAAAATGTTGCCCTCGAAGAGTCCATCAATTTAAGAAAGAAGTTTCTCTCTAAGCCCAATAGGACCCGACTTTCATAGGGTCAAAGTTCACGAATTTGACACATTTCGGCCGCGACAATTCCCTATAACCGTTGCACCGAATTTCAAACCGCTCACACAGTACTTCCCATTGAGACACATGAACAATCCCCAGCAAGCGTTTTCTCGTAGCTCAATTTTTGGACCCGGCGCAAGCGACCGAATTTTCGATGGGGGCCGCCCCAATGGTCACGGAAATGGGCCAAACTTTGACCCCCCATATCTCGGGCCCTAATTGTCCGATCGACTTGAAATTTGAAACGTGGCCTAACAGGGTTTCGGCCTTCCTCCCCATGCTCGCCAATCGCGGCTCGCCACGGGGGCTCCGGGCCTTTTCGCCGTAATGTTAAAACAAAAACTCGCGAATATCTCCGAAACGGTTCGATAGAATGTCGCAAATTTTGGTGTGAAAGGGCTCCCTATTTTTACATACAAACCCTCCAAGTTTGGTAGTCCTACCTTCCATAGTTTTTTTATGGCAAATTTTTGAAGGTTTAAAAAATAGCCCAAATTTCGAACGGAAATTCCCTACAGAAACTCCATTCGCGAATTTTAAAACTCCGAGATCGCCAAAATGTTGCTCTCGAAGAGTACATCAATTTAAAAAAAAGGTTTCTCTCTAAGCCCAATGGGACCCGACTTTCATAGGGTCAAAGTTCACGAATTTGACACATTTCGGCCGCGACAATTCCCTATAACCGTTGCACCGAATTTCACACCGCTCACACAGTACTTCCCATTGAGACACATGAACAATCCCCAGCAAACGTTTTCTCGTAGCTCAATTTTTGACCCCGGCGCAAGCGAACGAAATTTCGATGGGGGCCGCCCCAATGGTCACGGAAATGGGCCAAACTTTGACCCCCCATATCTCGGGCCCTAATTGTCCGATCGACTTGAAATTTGAAACGTGGCCTAACGGGGTTTCGGCCTTCCTCCACATGCTCGCCAATCGCAGCTCACCATGGGGGCTCCGGGTCTTTTCGCCGTAAAATTAAACAAAAACTCGCGAATATCTCCGAAACGGTTCGATAGAATGTCGCAAATTTTGGTGTGAAAGCGCTCCCTATTTTTTCCTACAAACCCTTCAAATTTGGTGGTCCTAGCTTCCATAGTTTTTTTATGGCGAATTTTTGAAGGTTTAAAAAATAGCCCAAAAATCGAACGGAAATTCCCTACAGAAACTCCATTCGCGAATTTTAAAAATCCGAGATAGCCAAAATGTTGCTCTCGAAGAGTCCATCAATTTAAGAAAAAATTTCTCTCTAAGCCCAATAGGACCCGACTTTCATAGGGTCAAAGTTCACGAATTTGACACATTTCGGCCGCGACAATTCCCTATAAACGTTGCACCGAATTTCAAACCGCTCACACAGTACTTCCCATTGAGACACATGAACAATCCCCAGCAAGCGTTTTCTCGTAGCTCAATTTTTGGACCCGGCGCAAGCGACCGAATTTTCGATGGGGGCCGCCCCAATGGTCACGGAAATGGGCCAAACTTTGACCCCCCATATCTCGGGCCCTAATTGTCCGATCGACTTGAAATTTGAAACGTGGCCTAACAGGGTTTCGGCCTTCCTCCCCATGCTCGCCAATCGCGGCTCACCATGGGGGGTCCGGGACTTTTCGCCGTAAAATTAAACAAAAACTCGCGAATATCTCCGAAACGGTTCGATAGAATGTCGCAAATTTTGGTGTGAAAGGGCTCCCTATTTTTTCCTACAAACACTTCAAATTTGGTAGTCCTACCTTCCATAGTTTTTTTATGGCGAATTTTTGAAGGTTTAAAAAATAGCCCAAATTTCGAACGGAAATTCCCTACAGAAACTCCATTCGCGAATTTTAAAACTCCGAGATCGCCAAAATGTTGCTCTCGAAGAGTACATCAATTTAAAAAAAAGGTTTCTCTCTAAGCCCAATGGGACCCGACTTTCATAGGGTCAAAGTTCACGAATTTGACACATTTCGGCCGCGACAATTCCCTATAACCGTTGCACCGAATTTCACACCGCTCACACAGTACTTCCCATTGAGACACATGAACAATCCCCAGCAAACCTTTTTTTGTAGCTCAATTTTTGACCCCGGCGCAAGCGAACGAAATTTCGATAGGGGCCGCCCCAATGGTCACGGAAATGGGCCAAACTTTGACCCCCCCCATATGTCGGGCCCTAATTGTCCGATCGACTTGAAATTTGAAACGTGGCCTAACGGGGTTTCGGCCTTCCTCCACATGCTCGCCAATCGCAGCTCACCATGGGGGCTCCGGGTCTTTTCGCCATAAAATTAAACAAAAACTCGCGAATATCTCCGAAACGGTTCGATAGAATGTCGCAAATTTTGGTGTGAAAGCGCTCCCTATTTTTTCCTACAAACCCTTCAAATTTGGTGGTCCTAGCTTCCATAGATTTTTTATGGCGAATTTTTGAAGGTTTAAAAAATAGCCCAAAAATCGAACGGAAATTCCCTACAGAAACGCCATTCGCGAATTTTAAAAATCCGAGATAGCCAAAATGTTGCTCTCGAAGAGTCCATCAATTTAAGAAAAAATTTCTCTCTAAGCCCAATAGGACCCGACTTTCATAGGGTCAAAGTTCACGAATTTGACACATTTCGGCCGCGACAATTCCCTATAACCGTTGCACCGAATTTCAAACCGCTCACACAGTACTTCCCATTGAGACACATGAACAATCCCCAGCAAGCGTTTTCTCGTAGCTCAATTTTTGGACCCGGCGCAAGCGACCGAATTTTCGATGGGGGCCGCCCCAATGGTCACGGAAATGGGCCAAACTTTGACCCCCCATATCTCGGGCCCTAATTGTCCGATCGACTTGAAATTTGAAACGTGGCCTAACAGGGTTTCGGCCTTCCTCCCCATGCTCGCCAATCGCGGCTCACCATGGGGGGTCCGGGCCTTTTCGCCGTAAAATTAAACAAAAACTCGCGAATATCTCCGAAACGGTTCGATAGAATGTCGCAAATTTTGGTGTGAAAGGGCTCCCTATTTTTTCCTACAAACCCTTCAAATTTGGTGGTCCTAGCTTCCATAGTTTTTTTATGCCGAATTTTTGAAGGTTTAAAAAAAAGCCCAAAAATCGAACTGAAATTCCCTACAGAAACTCCATTCGCGAATTTTAAAACTCCGAGATAGACAAAATGTTGCTCTCGAAGAGTACATCAATTTAAAAAAAAAGTTTCTCTAAGCCCAATAGGGCCCGACTTTCATAGGGTCAAAGTTCACGAATTTGACACATTTCGGCCGCGACAATTCCCTATAACCGTTGCACCGAATTTCAAACCGCTCACACAGTACTTCCCATTGAGACACATGAACAATCCCCAGCAAACGTTTTCTCGTAGCTCAATTTTTGACCCCGGCGCAAGCGAACGAAATTTCGATGGGGGCCGCCCCAATGGTCACGGAAATGGGCCAAACTTTGACCCCCCATATCTCGGGCCCTAATTGTCCGATCGACTTGAAATTTGAAACGTGGCCTAACAGGGTTTCGGCCTTCCTCCCCATGCTCGCCAATCGCGGCTCACCATGGGGGGTCCGGGCCTTTTCGCCGTAAAATTAAACAAAAACTCGCGAATATCTCCGAAACGGTTCGATAGAATGTCGCAAATTTTGGTGTGAAAAGGCTCCCTATTTTTTCCTACAAACCCTTGAAATTTGGTGGTCCTAGCTTCCATAGTTTTTTTATGGCGAATTTTTGAATGTTTAAAAAATAGCCCAAAAATCGAACGGAAATTCCCTACAGAAACTCCATTCGCGAATTTTAAAAATCCGAGATTGCCAAAATGTTGCTCTCGAAGAGTACATCAATTTAGAAAAAAAAGTTTCTCTCTAGGCCCAATAGGACCCGACTTTCATAGGGTCAAAATTCACGAATTTGACACATTTCGGCCGCGACAATTCCCTATAACCGTTGCACCGAATTTCAAACCGCTCACACAGTACTTCCCATTGAGACACATGAACAATCCCCCGCAAGCGTTTTCTCGTAGCTCAATTGTTGACCCCGGCGCAAGCGTCCGAAATTTCGATGGTGTACGGAAATGGGCCAAATTTTGACACCCCATATCTCGGGCCCTAATTGTCCGATCGACTTGAAATTTGAAACGTGGCCTAACAGGATTTCGGCCTTCCTCCCCATGCTCGCCAATCGCGGCTCACCATGGGGGCTCCGGGACTTTTCGCCGTAATGTTAAAACAAAAACTCGCGAATATATCCGAAACGGTGCGATAGAATGTCGCAAATTTTGGTGTGAAAGGGCTCCCTATTTTTACCTACAAACCCTCCAAATTTGGTGCTAGTAGTTTCCATAGTTTTTTTATGGCGAATTTTTGAAGGTTTAAAAAACAGCCCAAAAATCGAACGGAAATTTCCTACAGAAACTCCATTCGCGAATTTTAAAAATCCGAGATTGCCAAAATGTTGCTCTCGAAGAGTACATCAATTTAGAAAAAAAAGTTTCTCTCTAGGCCCAATAGGACCCGACTTTCATAGGGTCAAAATTCACGAATTTGACACATTTCGGCCGCGACAATTCCCTATAACCGTTGCACCGAATTTCAAACCGCTCACACAGTACTTCCCATTGAGACACATGAACAATCCCCCGCAAGCGTTTTCTCGTAGCTCAATTGTTGACCCCGGCGCAAGCGTCCGAAATTTCGATGGGGTCACGGAAATGGGCCAAATTTTGACACCCCATATCTCGGGCCCTAATTGTCCGATCGACTTGAAATTTGAAACGTGGCCTAACAGGATTTCGGCCTTCCTCCCCCTGCTCGCCAATCGCGGCTCACCATGGGGGCTCCGGGACTTTTCGCCGTAATGTTAAAACAAAAACTCGCGAATATCTCCGAAACGGTTCGATAGAATGTCGCAAATTTTGGTGTGAAAGGGCTCCCTATTTTTACCTACAAACCCTTCAAATTTGGTGGTCCTAGCTTCCATAGTTTTTTTATGGCGAATTTTTGAAGGTTTAAAAAATAGCCCAAAAATCGAACGGAAATTCCCTACAGAAACTCCATTCGCGAATTTTAAAACTCCGAGATAGACAAAATGTTGCTCTCGAAGAGTACATCAATTTAAAAAAAAAGTTTCTCTCTAAGCCCAATAGGACCCGACTTTCATAGGGTCAAAGTTCACGAATTTGACACATTTCGGCCGCGACAATTCCCTATAACCGTTGCACCGAATTTCAAACCGCTCACACAGTACTTCCCGTTGAGACACATGAACAATCCCCAGCAAGCGTTTTCTCGTAGCTCAATTTTTGACCCCGGCGCAAGCGACCGAAATTTCGATGGGGGCCGCCCCAATGATCACGGAAATGGGCCAAACTTTCACCCCCCATATCTCGGGCCCTAACTGTCCGATCGACTTGAAATTTGAAACGTGGCCTAACAGGGTTTCGGCCTTCCTCCCCATGCTCGCCAATCGCGGCTCACCATGGGGGCTCCGGGCGTTCCGCCGTAATGTTGAAACAAAAACTCGCGAATATCTCCGAAACGGTTCGATAGAATGTCGCAAATTTTGGTGTGAAAGGGCGCCCTATTTTTACCTACAAACCATCCAAATTTGGTAGTCCTAGCTTCCATAGTTTTTTTATGACGAATTTTTGAAGGTTTAAAAAATAGCCCAAAAATCGAACGGAAATTCCCTACAGAAACTCCATTCGCGAATTTTAAAAATCCGAGATTGCCAAAATGTTGCTCTCGAAGAGTACATCAATTTAGAAAAAAAAGTTTCTCTCTAGGCCCAATAGGACCCGACTTTCATAGGGTCAAAGTTCACGAATTTGACACATTTCGGCCGCGACAATTCCCTATAACCGTTGCACCGAATTTCAAACCGCTCACACAGTACTTCCCATTGAGACACATGAACAATCCCCCGCAAGCGTTTTCTCGTAGCTCAATTGTTGACCCCGGCGCAAGCGTCCGAAATTTCGATGGGGTCACGGAAATGGTCACGGAAATGGGCCAAATTTTGACACCCCATATCTCGGGCCCTAATTGTCCGATCGACTTGAAATTTGAAACGTGGCCTAACAGGATTTCGGCCTTCCTCCCCATGCTCGCCAATCGCGGCTCACCATGGGGGGCCCAGGCCTTTCGCCGTAATGTTGAAACAAAAACTCGCGAATATCTCCGAATTGGTTCAATAGAATGTCGCAAATTTTGGTGTGAAAGGGCGCCCTATTTTTACCTACAAACCCTCCAAATTTGGTAGTCCTAGCTTCCATAGTTTTTTTATGACGAATTTTTGAATGTTTAAAAAATAGCCCAAAAATCGAACGGAAATTCCCTACAGAAACTCCATTCGCGAATTTTAAAAATCCGAGATAGCTAAATTGTTGCTCTCGAAGATTCCATCAATTTAAAAAAAAAGTTTCTCTCTAAGCCGAATAGGACCCGACTTTCATAGGGTCAAAGTTCACGAATTTGACACATTTCGGCCGCGACAATTCCCTATAACCGTTGCACCGAATTTCAAACCGCTCACACAGTACTTCCCATTGAGACACATGAACAATCCCCAGCAAGCGTTTTCTCGTAGCTCAATTTTTGGACCCGGCGCAGGCGACCGAATTTTCGATGGGGGCCGCCCCAATGGTCACGGAAATGGGCCAAACTTTGACCCCCCATATCTCGGGCCCTAATTGTCCGATCGACTTGAAATTTGAAACGTGGCCTAACAGGGTTTCGGCCTTCCTCCCCATGCTCGCCAATCGCGGCTCACCATGGGGGGTCCGGGCCTTTTTGCCGTAAAATTAAACAAAAACTCGCGAATATCTCCGAAACGGTTCGATAGAATGTCGCAAATTTTGGTGTGAAAGGGCTCCCTATTTTTTCCTACAAACCCTTCAAATTTGGTAGTCCTACCTTCCATAGTTTTTTTATGGCGAATTTTTGAAGGTTTAAAAAATAGCCCAAATTTCGAACGGAAATTCCCTACAGAAACTCCATTCGCGAATTTTAAAACTTCGAGATCGCCAAAATGTTGCTCTCGAAGAGTACATCAATTTAAAAAAAAGGTTTCTCTCTAAGCCCAATGGGACCCGACTTTCATAGGGTCAAAGTTCACGAATTTGACACATTTCGGCCGCGACAATTCCCTATAACCGTTGCACCGAATTTCACACCGCTCACACAGTACTTCCCATTGAGACACATGAACAATCCCCAGCAAACGTTTTCTCGTAGCTCAATTTTTGACCCCGGCGCAAGCGAACGAAATTTCGATGGGGGCCGCCCCAATGGTCACGGAAATGGGCCAAACTTTGACCCCCCATATCTCGGGCCCTAATTGTCCGATCGACTTGAAATTTGAAACGTGGCCTAACGGGGTTTCGGCCTTCCTCCACATGCTCGCCAATCGCAGCTCACCATGGGGGCTCCGGGTCTTTTCGCCGTAAAATTAAACAAAAACTCGCGAATATCTCCGAAACGGTTCGATAGAATGTCGCAAATTTTGGTGTGAAAGCGCTCCCTATTTTTTCCTACAAACCCTTCAAATTTGGTGGTCCTAGCTTCCATAGTTTTTTTATGGCGAATTTTTGAAGGTTTAAAAAATAGCCCAAAAATCGAACGGAAATTCCCTACAGAAACTCCTTTCGCGAATTTTAAAAATCCGAGATAGCCAAAATGTTGCTCTCGAAGAGTCCATCAATTTAAGAAAAAATTTCTCTCTAAGCCCAATAGGACCCGACTTTCATAGGGTCAAAGTTCACGAATTTGACACATTTCGGCCGCGACAATTCCCTATAACCGTTGCACCGAATTTCAAACCGCTCACACAGTACTTCCCATTGAGACACATGAACAATCCCCAGCAAGCGTTTTCTCGTAGCTCAATTTTTGGACCCGGCGCAAGCGACCGAATTTTCGATGGGGGCCGCCCCAATGGTCACGGAAATGGGCCAAACTTTGACCCCCCATATCTCGGGCCCTAATTGTCCGATCGACTTGAAATTTGAAACGTGGCCTAACAGGGTTTCGGCCTTCCTCCCCATGCTCGCCAATCGCGGCTCACCATGGGGGGTCCGAGCATTTTCGCCGTAAAATTAAACAAAAACTCGCGAATATCTCCGAAACGGTTCGATAGAATGTCGCAAATTTTGGTGTGAAAGGGCTCCCTATTTTTTCCTACAAACCCTTCAAATTTGGTGGTCCTAGCTTCCATAGTTTTTTTATGCCGAATTTTTGAAGGTTTAAAAAATAGCCCAAAAATCGAACTGAAATTCCCTACAGAAACTCCATTCGCGAATTTTAAAACTCCGAGATAGACAAAATGTTGCTCTCGAAGAGTACATCAATTTAAAAAAAAAGTTTCTCTAAGCCCAATAGGGCCCGACTTTCATAGGGTCAATGTTCACGAATTTGACACATTTCGGCCGCGACAATTCCCTATAACCGTTGCACCGAATTTCAAACCGCTCACACAGTACTTCCCATTGAGACACATGAACAATCCCCAGCAAACGTTTTCTCGTAGCTCAATTTTTGACCCCGGCGCAAGCGAACGAAATTTCGATGGGGGCCGCCCCAATGGTCACGGAAATGGGCCAAACTTTGACCCCCCATATCTCGGGCCCTAATTGTCCGATCGACTTGAAATTTGAAACGTGGCCTAACAGGGTTTCGGCCTTCCTCCCCATGCTCGCCAATCGCGGCTCACCATGGGGGGTCCGGGCCTTTTCGCCGTAAAATTAAACAAAAACTCGCGAATATCTCCGAAACGGTTCGATAGAATGTCGCAAATTTTGGTGTGAAAAGGCTCCCTATTTTTTCCTACAAACCCTTGAAATTTGGTGGTCCTAGCTTCCATAGTTTTTTTATGGCGAATTTTTGAAGGTTTAAAAAATAGCCCAAAAATCGAACGGAAATTCCCTACAGAAACTCCATTCGCGAATTTTAAAACTCCGAGATAGACAAAATGTTGCTCTCGAAGAGTACATCAATTTAAAAAAAAAAGTTTCCCTCTAAGCCCAATAGGACCCGACTTTCATAGGGTCAAATTTCACGAATTTGACACATTTCGGCCGCGACAATTCTCTATAACCGTTGCACCGAATTTCAAACCGCTCACACAGTACTTCCCGTTGAGACACATGAACAATCCCCAGCAAGCGTTTTCTCGTAGCTCAATTTTTGACCCCGGCGCAAGCGACCGAAATTTCGATGGGGGCCGCCCCAATGGTCACGGAAATGGGCCAAACTTTGACCCCCCATATCTCGGGCTCTAATTGTCCGATCGACTTGAAATTTGAAACGTGGCCTAACAGGTTTTCGGCCTTCCTCCCCATGCTCGCCAATCGCGGCTCACCATGGGGGCTCCGGGCCTTTTCGCCGTAATGTTAAAACAAATACTCGCGAATATCTCCGAAACGGTTCGATAGAATGTCGCAAATTTTGGTGTGAAAGGGCTCCCTATTTTTACCTACAAACCCTCCAAATTTGGTAGTCCTAGCTTCCATAGTTTTTTTATGGCGAATTTTTGAATGTTTAAAAAATAGCCCAAAAATCGAACGGAAATTCCCTACAGAAACTCCATTCGCGAATTTTAAAAATCCGAGATTGCCAAAATGTTGCTCTCGAAGAGTACATCAATTTAGAAAAAAAAGTTTCTCTCTAGGCCCAATAGGACCCGACTTTCATAGGGTCAAAATTCACGAATTTGACACATTTCGGCCGCGACAATTCCCTATAACCGTTGCACCGAATTTCAAACCGCTCACACAGTACTTCCCATTGAGACACATGAACAATCCCCCGCAAGCGTTTTCTCGTAGCTCAATTGTTGACCCCGGCGCAAGCGTTCGAAATTTCGATGGTGTACGGAAATGGGCCAAATTTTGACACCCCATATCTCGGGCCCTAATTGTCCGATCGACTTGAAATTTGAAACGTGGCCTAACAGGATTTCGGCAATCCTCCCCATGCTCGCCAATCGCGGCTCACCATGGGGGCTCCGGGACTTTTCGCCGTAATGTTAAAACAAAAACTCGCGAATATATCCGAAACGGTGCGATAGAATGTCGCAAATTTTGGTGTGAAAGGGCTCCCTATTTTTACCTACAAACCCTCCAAATTTGGTGCTAGTAGTTTCCATAGTTTTTTTATGGCGAATTTTTGAAGGTTTAAAAAACAGCCCAAAAATCGAACGGAAATTTCCTACAGAAACTCCATTCGCGAATTTTAAAAATCCGAGATTGCCAAAATGTTGCTCTCGAAGAGTACATCAATTTAGAAAAAAAAGTTTCTCTCTAGGCCCAATAGGACCCGACTTTCATAGGGTCAAAATTCACGAATTTGATACATTTCGGCCGCGACAATTCCCTATAACCGTTGCACCGAATTTCAAACCGCTCACTCAGTACTTCCCATTGAGACACATGAACAATCCCCCGCAAGCGTTTTCTCGTAGCTCAATTGTTGACCCCGGCGCAAGCGTCCGAAATTTCGATGGGGTCACGGAAATGGGCCAAATTTTGACACCCCATATCTCGGGCCCTAATTGTCCGATCGACTTGAAATTTGAAACGTGGCCTAACAGGATTTCGGCCTTCCTCCCCCTGCTCGCCAATCGCGGCTCACCATGGGGGCTCCGGGACTTTTCGCCGTAATGTTAAATCAAAAACTCGCGAATATATCCGAAACGGTGCGATAGAATGTCGCAAATTTTGGTGTGAAAGGGCTCCCTATTTTTACCTACAAACCCTCCGAATTTCGTGGTCCTAGCTTCCATAGTTTTTTTATGGCGAATTTTTGAATGTTTAAAGAATAGGCCAAAATCGAACGGAAATTCCCTGCAGAAACTCCATTCGCGAATTTTAAAAATCCGAGATTGCCAAAATGTTGCTCTCGAAGAGTACATCAATTTAAAAAAAAAAGTTTCTCTCTAAGCCCAATAGGACCCGACTTTCATAGGGTCAAAGTTCACGAATTTGACACATTTCGGCCGCGACAATTCCCTATAACCGTTGCACCGAATTTCAAACCGCTCACACAGTACTTCCCATTGAGACACATGAACAATCCCCAGCAAACGTTTTCTCGTAGCTCAATTTTTGACCCCGGCGCAAGCGAACGAAATTTCGATGTGGGCCGCCCCAATGGTCACGGAAATGGGCCAAACTTTGACCCCCCATATCTCGGGCCCTAATTGTCCGATCGACTTGAAATTTGAAACGTGGCCTAACAGGGTTTCGGCCTTCCTCCCCATGCTCGCCAATCGCGGCTCACCATGGGGGGTCCGGGCCTTTTCGCCGTAAAATTAAACAAAAACTCGCGAATATCTCCGAAACGGTTCGATAGAATGTCGCGAATTTTGGTGTGAAAAGGCTCCCTATTTTTTCCTACAAACCCTTGAAATTTGGTGGTCCTAGCTTCCATAGTTTTTTTATGGCGAATTTTTGAAGGTTTAAAAAATAGCCCAAAAATCGAACGGAAATTCCCTACAGAAACTCCATTCGCGAATTTTAAAACTCCGAGATAGACAAAATGTTGCTCTCGAAGAGTACATCAATTTAAAAAAAAAAAGTTTCCCTCTAAGCGCAATAGGACCCGACTTTCATAGGGTCAAATTTCACGAATTTGACACATTTCGGCCGCGACAATTCTCTATAACCGTTGCACCGAATTTCAAACCGCTCACACAGTACTTCCCGTTGAGACACATGAACAATCCCCAGCAAGCGTTTTCTCGTAGCTCAATTTTTGACCCCGGCGCAAGCGACCGAAATTTCGATGGGGGCCGCCCCAATGGTCACGGAAATGGGCCAAACTTTGACCCCCCATATCTCGGGCCCTAATTGTCCGATCGACTTGAAATTTGAAACGTGGCCTAACAGGTTTTCGGCCTTCCTCCCCATGCTCGCCAATCGCGGCTCACCATGGGGGCTCCGGGCCTTTTCGCCGTAATGTTAAAACAAATACTCGCGAATATCTCCGAAACGGTTCGATAGAATGTCGCAAATTTTGGTGTGAAAGGGCTCCCTATTTTTACCTACAAACCCTCCAAATTTGGTAGTCCTAGCTTCCATAGTTTTTTTATGGCGAATTTTTGAATGTTTAAAAAATAGCCCAAAAATCGAACGGAAATTCCCTACAGAAACTCCATTCGCGAATTTTAAAAATCCGAGATAGCCAAAGTGTTGCTCTCGAAGAGTACATCAATTTAGAAAAAAAAGTTTCTCTCTAGGCCCAATAGGACCCGACTTTCATAGGGTCAAAATTCACGAATTTGACACATTTCGGCCGCGACAATTCCCTATAACCGTTGCACCGAATTTCAAACCGCTCACACAGTACTTCCCATTGAGACACATGAACAATCCCCCGCAAGCGTTTTCTCGTAGCTCAATTGTTGACCCCGGCGCAAACGTTCGAAATTTCGATGGTGTACGGAAATGGGCCAAATTTTGACACCCCATATCTCGGGCCCTAATTGTCCGATCGACTTGAAATTTGAAACGTGGCCTAACAGGATTTCGGCCTTCCTCCCCATGCTCGCCAATCGCGGCTCACCATGGGGGCTCCGGGACTTTTCGCCGTAATGTTAAAACAAAAACTCGCGAATATCTCCGAAACGGTTCGATAGAATGTCGCAAATTTTGGTGTGAAAGCGCTCCCTATTTTTTCCTACAAACCCTTCAAATTTGGTGGTCCTAGCTTCCATAGTTTTTTTATGGCGAATTTTTGAAGGTTTAAAAAATAGCCCAAAAATCGAACGGAAATTCCCTACAGAAACTCCATTCGCGAATTTTAAAAATCCGAGATAGCCAAAATGTTGCTCTCGAAGAGTCCATCAATTTAAGAAAAAATTTCTCTCTAAGCCCAATAGGACCCGACTTTCATAGGGTCAAAGTTCACGAATTTGACACATTTCGGCCGCGACAATTCCCTATAACCGTTGCACCGAATTTCAAACCGCTCACACAGTACTTCCCATTGAGACACATGAACAATCCCCAGCAAGCGTTTTCTCGTAGCTCAATTTTTGGACCCGGCGCAAGCGACCGAATTTTCGATGGGGGCCGCCCCAATGGTCACGGAAATGGGCCAAACTTTGACCCCCCATATCTCGGGCCCTAATTGTCCGATCGACTTGAAATTTGAAACGTGGCCTAACAGGGTTTCGGCCTTCCTCCCCATGCTCGCCAATCGCGGCTCACCATGGGGGGTCCGGGCCTTTTCGCCGTAAAATTAAACAAAAACTCGCGAATATCTCCGAAACGGTTCGATAGAATGTCGCAAATTTTGGTGTGAAAGGGCTCCCTATTTTTTCCTACAAACCCTTCAAATTTGGTGGTCCTAGCTTCCATAGTTTTTTTATGCCGAATTTTTGAAGGTTTAAAAAATAGCCCAAAAATCGAACTGAAATTCCCTACAGAAACTCCATTCGCGAATTTTAAAACTCCGAGATAGACAAAATGTTGCTCTCGAAGAGTACATCAATTTAAAAAAAAAGTTTCTCTAAGCCCAATAGGGCCCGACTTTCATAGGGTCAAAGTTCACGAATTTGACACATTTCGGCCGCGACAATTCCCTATAACCGTTGCACCGAATTTCAAACCGCTCACACAGTACTTCCCATTGAGACACATGAACAATCCCCAGCAAACGTTTTCTCGTAGCTCAATTTTTGACCCCGGCGCAAGCGAACGAAATTTCGATGGGGGCCGCCCCAATGGTCACGGAAATGGGCCAAATTTTGACCCCCCATATCTCGGGCCCTAATTGTCCGATCGACTTGAAATTTGAAACGTGGCCTAACAGGGTTTCGGCCTTCCTCCCCATGCTCGCCAATCGCGGCTCACCATGGGGGCTCCGGGCCTTTTCGCCGTAATGTTAAAACAAATACTCGCGAATATCTCCGAAACGGTTCGATAGAATGTCGCAAATTTTGGTGTGAAAGGGCTCCCTATTTTTACCTACAAACCCTCCAAATTTGGTAGTCCTAGCTTCCATAGTTTTTTTATGGCGAATTTTTGAATGTTTAAAAAATAGCCCAAAAATCGAACGGAAATTCCCTACAGAAACTCCATTCGCGAATTTTAAAAATCCGAGATTGCCAAAATGTTGCTCTCGAAGAGTACATCAATTTAGAAAAAAAAGTTTCTCTCTAGGCCCAATAGGACCCGACTTTCATAGGGTCAAAATTCACGAATTTGACACATTTCGGCCGCGACAATTCCCTATAACCGTTGCACCGAATTTCAAACCGCTCACACAGTACTTCCCATTGAGACACATGAACAATCCCCCGCAAGCGTTTTCTCGTAGCTCAATTGTTGACCCCGGCGCAAGCGTTCGAAATTTCGATGGTGTACGGAAATGGGCCAAATTTTGACACCCCATATCTCGGGCCCTAATTGTCCGATCGACTTGAAATTTGAAACGTGGCCTAACAGGATTTCGGCCTTCCTCCCCATGCTCGCCAATCGCGGCTCACCATGGGGGCTCCGGGACTTTTCGCCGTAATGTTAAAACAAAAACTCGCGAATATATCCGAAACGGTGCGATAGAATGTCGCAAATTTTGGTGTGAAAGGGCTCCCTATTTTTACCTACAAACCCTCCAAATTTGGTGCTAGTAGTTTCCATAGTTTTTTTATGGCGAATTTTTGAAGGTTTAAAAAACAGCCCAAAAATCGAACGGAAATTTCCTACAGAAACTCCATTCGCGAATTTTAAAAATCCGAGATTGCCAAAATGTTGCTCTCGAAGAGTACATCAATTTAGAAAAAAAAGTTTCTCTCTAGGCCCAATAGGACCCGACTTTCATAGGGTCAAAATTCACGAATTTGACACATTTCGGCCGCGACAATTCCCTATAACCGTTGCACCGAATTTCAAACCGCTCACACAGTACTTCCCATTGAGACACATGAACAATCCCCCGCAAGCGTTTTCTCGTAGCTCAATTGTTGACCCCGGCGCAAGCGTCCGAAATTTCGATGGGGTCACGGAAATGGGCCAAATTTTGACACCCCATATCTCGGGCCCTAATTGTCCGATCGACTTGAAATTTGAAACGTGGCCTAACAGGATTTCGGCCTTCCTCCCCCTGCTCGCCAATCGCGGCTCACCATGGGGGCTCCGGGACTTTTCGCCGTAATGTTAAATCAAAAACTCGCGAATATATCCGAAACGGTGCGATAGAATGTCGCAAATTTTGGTGTGAAAGGGCTCCCTATTTTTACCTACAAACCCTCCGAATTTCGTGGTCCTAGCTTCCATAGTTTTTTTATGGCGAATTTTTGAATGTTTAAAGAATAGGCCAAAATCGAACGGAAATTCCCTGCAGAAACTCCATTCGCGAATTTTAAAAATCCGAGATTGCCAAAATGTTGCTCTCGAAGAGTACATCAATTTAAAAAAAAAAGTTTCTCTCTAAGCCCAATAGGACCCGACTTTCATAGGGTCAAAGTTCACGAATTTGACACATTTCGGCCGCGACAATTCCCTATAACCGTTGCACCGAATTTCAAACCGCTCACACAGTACTTCCCATTGAGACACATGAACAATCCCCAGCAAACGTTTTCTCGTAGCTCAATTTTTGACCCCGGCGCAAGCGAACGAAATTTCGATGTGGGCCGCCCCAATGGTCACGGAAATGGGCCAAACTTTGACCCCCCATATCTCGGGCCCTAATTGTCCGATCGACTTGAAATTTGAAACGTGGCCTAACAGGGTTTCGGCCTTCCTCCCCATGCTCGCCAATCGCGGCTCACCATGGGGGGTCCGGGCCTTTTCGCCGTAAAATTAAACAAAAACTCGCGAATATCTCCGAAACGGTTCGATAGAATGTCGCGAATTTTGGTGTGAAAAGGCTCCCTATTTTTTCCTACAAACCCTTGAAATTTGGTGGTCCTAGCTTCCATAGTTTTTTTATGGCGAATTTTTGAAGGTTTAAAAAATAGCCCAAAAATCGAACGGAAATTCCCTACAGAAACTCCATTCGCGAATTTTAAAACTCCGAGATAGACAAAATGTTGCTCTCGAAGAGTACATCAATTTAAAAAAAAAAAGTTTCCCTCTAAGCGCAATAGGACCCGACTTTCATAGGGTCAAATTTCACGAATTTGACACATTTCGGCCGCGACAATTCTCTATAACCGTTGCACCGAATTTCAAACCGCTCACACAGTACTTCCCGTTGAGACACATGAACAATCCCCAGCAAGCGTTTTCTCGTAGCTCAATTTTTGACCCCGGCGCAAGCGACCGAAATTTCGATGGGGGCCGCCCCAATGGTCACGGAAATGGGCCAAACTTTGACCCCCCATATCTCGGGCCCTAATTGTCCGATCGACTTGAAATTTGAAACGTGGCCTAACAGGTTTTCGGCCTTCCTCCCCATGCTCGCCAATCGCGGCTCACCATGGGGGCTCCGGGCCTTTTCGCCGTAATGTTAAAACAAATACTCGCGAATATCTCCGAAACGGTTCGATAGAATGTCGCAAATTTTGGTGTGAAAGGGCTCCCTATTTTTACCTACAAACCCTCCAAATTTGGTAGTCCTAGCTTCCATAGTTTTTTTATGGCGAATTTTTGAATGTTTAAAAAATAGCCCAAAAATCGAACGGAAATTCCCTACAGAAACTCCATTCGCGAATTTTAAAAATCCGAGATAGCCAAAGTGTTGCTCTCGAAGAGTACATCAATTTAGAAAAAAAAGTTTCTCTCTAGGCCCAATAGGACCCGACTTTCATAGGGTCAAAATTCACGAATTTGACACATTTCGGCCGCGACAATTCCCTATAACCGTTGCACCGAATTTCAAACCGCTCACACAGTACTTCCCATTGAGACACATGAACAATCCCCCGCAAGCGTTTTCTCGTAGCTCAATTGTTGACCCCGGCGCAAACGTTCGAAATTTCGATGGTGTACGGAAATGGGCCAAATTTTGACACCCCATATCTCGGGCCCTAATTGTCCGATCGACTTGAAATTTGAAACGTGGCCTAACAGGATTTCGGCCTTCCTCCCCATGCTCGCCAATCGCGGCTCACCATGGGGGCTCCGGGACTTTTCGCCGTAATGTTAAAACAAAAACTCGCGAATATCTCCGAAACGGTTCGATAGAATGTCGCAAATTTTGGTGTGAAAGCGCTCCCTATTTTTTCCTACAAACCCTTCAAATTTGGTGGTCCTAGCTTCCATAGTTTTTTTATGGCGAATTTTTGAAGGTTTAAAAAATAGCCCAAAAATCGAACGGAAATTCCCTACAGAAACTCCATTCGCGAATTTTAAAAATCCGAGATAGCCAAAATGTTGCTCTCGAAGAGTCCATCAATTTAAGAAAAAATTTCTCTCTAAGCCCAATAGGACCCGACTTTCATAGGGTCAAAGTTCACGAATTTGACACATTTCGGCCGCGACAATTCCCTATAACCGTTGCACCGAATTTCAAACCGCTCACACAGTACTTCCCATTGAGACACATGAACAATCCCCAGCAAGCGTTTTCTCGTAGCTCAATTTTTGGACCCGGCGCAAGCGACCGAATTTTCGATGGGGGCCGCCCCAATGGTCACGGAAATGGGCCAAACTTTGACCCCCCATATCTCGGGCCCTAATTGTCCGATCGACTTGAAATTTGAAACGTGGCCTAACAGGGTTTCGGCCTTCCTCCCCATGCTCGCCAATCGCGGCTCACCATGGGGGGTCCGGGCCTTTTCGCCGTAAAATTAAACAAAAACTCGCGAATATCTCCGAAACGGTTCGATAGAATGTCGCAAATTTTGGTGTGAAAGGGCTCCCTATTTTTTCCTACAAACCCTTCAAATTTGGTGGTCCTAGCTTCCATAGTTTTTTTATGCCGAATTTTTGAAGGTTTAAAAAATAGCCCAAAAATCGAACTGAAATTCCCTACAGAAACTCCATTCGCGAATTTTAAAACTCCGAGATAGACAAAATGTTGCTCTCGAAGAGTACATCAATTTAAAAAAAAAGTTTCTCTAAGCCCAATAGGGCCCGACTTTCATAGGGTCAAAGTTCACGAATTTGACACATTTCGGCCGCGACAATTCCCTATAACCGTTGCACCGAATTTCAAACCGCTCACACAGTACTTCCCATTGAGACACATGAACAATCCCCAGCAAACGTTTTCTCGTAGCTCAATTTTTGACCCCGGCGCAAGCGAACGAAATTTCGATGGGGGCCGCCCCAATGGTCACGGAAATGGGCCAAATTTTGACCCCCCATATCTCGGGCCCTAATTGTCCGATCGACTTGAAATTTGAAACGTGGCCTAACAGGGTTTCGGCCTTCCTCCCCATGCTCGCCAATCGCGGCTCACCATGGGGGCTCCGGGCCTTTTCGCCGTAATGTTAAAACAAATACTCGCGAATATCTCCGAAACGGTTCGATAGAATGTCGCAAATTTTGGTGTGAAAGGGCTCCCTATTTTTACCTACAAACCCTCCAAATTTGGTAGTCCTAGCTTCCATAGTTTTTTTATGGCGAATTTTTGAATGTTTAAAAAATAGCCCAAAAATCGAACGGAAATTCCCTACAGAAACTCCATTCGCGAATTTTAAAAATCCGAGATTGCCAAAATGTTGCTCTCGAAGAGTACATCAATTTAGAAAAAAAAGTTTCTCTCTAGGCCCAATAGGACCCGACTTTCATAGGGTCAAAATTCACGAATTTGACACATTTCGGCCGCGACAATTCCCTATAACCGTTGCACCGAATTTCAAACCGCTCACACAGTACTTCCCATTGAGACACATGAACAATCCCCCGCAAGCGTTTTCTCGTAGCTCAATTGTTGACCCCGGCGCAAGCGTTCGAAATTTCGATGGTGTACGGAAATGGGCCAAATTTTGACACCCCATATCTCGGGCCCTAATTGTCCGATCGACTTGAAATTTGAAACGTGGCCTAACAGGATTTCGGCCTTCCTCCCCATGCTCGCCAATCGCGGCTCACCATGGGGGCTCCGGGACTTTTCGCCGTAATGTTAAAACAAAAACTCGCGAATATATCCGAAACGGTGCGATAGAATGTCGCAAATTTTGGTGTGAAAGGGCTCCCTATTTTTACCTACAAACCCTCCAAATTTGGTGCTAGTAGTTTCCATAGTTTTTTTATGGCGAATTTTTGAAGGTTTAAAAAACAGCCCAAAAATCGAACGGAAATTTCCTACAGAAACTCCATTCGCGAATTTTAAAAATCCGAGATTGCCAAAATGTTGCTCTCGAAGAGTACATCAATTTAGAAAAAAAAGTTTCTCTCTAGGCCCAATAGGACCCGACTTTCATAGGGTCAAAATTCACGAATTTGACACATTTCGGCCGCGACAATTCCCTATAACCGTTGCACCGAATTTCAAACCGCTCACACAGTACTTCCCATTGAGACACATGAACAATCCCCCGCAAGCGTTTTCTCGTAGCTCAATTGTTGACCCCGGCGCAAGCGTCCGAAATTTCGATGGGGTCACGGAAATGGGCCAAATTTTGACACCCCATATCTCGGGCCCTAATTGTCCGATCGACTTGAAATTTGAAACGTGGCCTAACAGGATTTCGGCCTTCCTCCCCCTGCTCGCCAATCGCGGCTCACCATGGGGGCTCCGGGACTTTTCGCCGTAATGTTAAATCAAAAACTCGCGAATATATCCGAAACGGTGCGATAGAATGTCGCAAATTTTGGTGTGAAAGGGCTCCCTATTTTTACCTACAAACCCTCCGAATTTCGTGGTCCTAGCTTCCATAGTTTTTTTATGGCGAATTTTTGAATGTTTAAAGAATAGGCCAAAATCGAACGGAAATTCCCTGCAGAAACTCCATTCGCGAATTTTAAAAATCCGAGATTGCCAAAATGTTGCTCTCGAAGAGTACATCAATTTAAAAAAAAAGGTTCTCTCTAGGCCCAATAGGACCCGAATTTCATAGGGTCAAGGTTCACGAATTCGACACATTTCGGCCGCGACAATTCCCTATAACCGTTGCACCGAATTTCAAACCGCTCACACAGTACTTCCTATTGAGACACATGAACAATCCCCAGCAAGCGTTTTCTCGTAGCTCAATTTTTGGACCCGGCGCAAGCGACCGAATTTTCGATGGGGGCCGCCCCAATGGTCACGGAAATGGGCCAAACTTTGACCCCCCATATCTCGGGCCCTAATTGTCCGATGCACTTGAAATTTCAAACGTGGCCTAACAGGCTTTTGGCCTTCCTCCCCATGCTCGCCAATGGCGGCTCACCATGGGGGCTACGGGCCTTTTTGCCGTAATGTTAAAACAAAAACTCGCGAATATCTCCGAAACGGTTCGATAGAATGTCGCAAATTTTGGTGTGAAAGGGCTCCCTATTTTTACCTACAAACCCTTCAAATTTGGTGGTCCTAGCTTCCATAGTTTTTTTATGGCGAATTTTTGAATGTTTAAAAAATAGCCCAAAAATCGAACGGAAATTCCCTACAGAAACTCCATTCGCGAATTTTAAATCTCCGAGATAGACAAAATGTTGCTCTCGAAGAGTACATCAATTTAAAAAAAAAGTTTCTCTCTAAGCCCAATAGGACCCGACTTTCATAGGGTCAAAGTTCACGAATTTGACACATTTCGGCCGCGACAATTCCCTATAACCGTTGCACCGAATTTCAAACCGCTCACACAGTACTTCCCGTTGAGACACATGAACAATCCCCAGCAAGCGTTTTCTCGTAGCTCAATTTTTGACCCCGGCGCAAACGACCGAAATTTCGATGGGGGCCGCCCCAATGATCACGGAAATGGGCCAAACTTTGACCCCCCATATCTCGGGCCCTAACTGTCCGATCGACTTGAAATTTGAAACGTGGCCTAACAGGGTTTCGGCCTTCCTCCCCATGCTCGCCAATCGCGGCTCACCATGGGGTCTCCGGGCCTTTTCGCCGTAACAAAAACTCGCGAATATCTCCGAAACGGTTCGATAGAATGTCGCAAATTTTGGTGTGAAAGGGCTCCCTATTTTTACCTACAAACCCTCCAAATTTGGTAGTCCTAGCTTCCATGGTTTTTTTATGGCGAATTTTTGAAAGTTTAAAAAATAGCCCAAAAATCGAACGGAAATTCCCTACAGAAACTCCATTCGCGAATTTTAAAAATCCGAGATTGCCAAAATGTTGCTCTCGAAGAGTACATCAATTTAGAAAAAAAAGTTTCTCTCTAGGCCCAATAGGACCCGACTTTCATAGGGTCAAAGTTCACGAATTTGACACATTTCGGCCGCGACAATTCCCTATAACCGTTGCACCGAATTTCAAACCGCTCACACAGTACTTCCCATTGAGACACATGAACAATCCCCCGCAAGCGTTTTCTCGTAGCTCAATTGTTGACCCCGGCGCAAGCGTCCGAAATTTCGATGGGGTCACGGAAATTGTCACGGAAATGGGCCAAATTTTGACACCCCATATCTCGGGCCCTAATTGTCCGATCGACTTGAAATTTGAAACGTGGCCTAACAGGATTTCGGCCTTCCTCCCCATGCTCGGCAATCGCGGCTCACCATGGGGGGTCCAGGCCTTTCGCCGTAATGTTGAAACAAAAACTCGCGAATATCTCCGAAACGGTTCGATAGAATGTCGCAAATTTTGGTGTGAAAGGGCGCCCTATTTTTACCTACAAACCCTCCAAATTTGGTAGTCCTAGCTTCCATAGTTTTTTTATGACGAATTTTTGAATGTTTAAAAAATAGCCCAAAAATCGAACGGAAATTCCCTACAGAAACTCCATTCGCGAATTTTAAAAATCCGAGATAGCTAAAATGTTGCTCTCGAAGATTCCATCAATTTAAAAAAAAAGTTTCTCTCTAAGCCGAATAGGACCCGACTTTCATAGGGTCAAAGTTCACGAATTTCACACATTTCGGCCGCGACAATTCCCTATAACCGTTGCACCGAATTTCAAACCGCTCACACAGTACTTCCCATTGAGACACATGAACAATCCCCAGCAAGCGTTTTCTTGTAACTCAATTTTTGGACCCGGCGCAAGCGACCGAATTTTCGATGGGCGCCGCCCCAATGGTCACGGAAATGGGCCAAACTTTGACCCCCCATATCTCGGGCCCTAATTGTCCGATGGACTTGAAATTTCAAACGTGGCCTAACAGTTTTTTGGCCTTCCTCCCCATGCTCGCCAATCGCGGCTCACCATGGGGGCTACGGGCCTTTTCGCCGTAATGTTAAACAAAAACTCGCGAATATCTCCGAAACGGTTCGATAGAATGTCGCAAATTTTGGTGTGAAAGGTCTCTCTATTTTTACCTACAAACCCTTCAAATTTGGTGGTCCTAGCTTCCATAGTTTTTTTATGGCGAGTTTTTGAAGGTTTAAAAAATAGCCCAAAAATCGAACAGAAATTCCCTACAGAAACTCCATTCGCGAATTTTAAAACTCCGAGATAGCCAAAGTGTTGCTCTCGAAGAGTACATCAATTTAAAAAAAAAAGTTTCTCTCTAAACCCAATAGGACCCGACTTTCATAGGGTCAAAGTTCACGAATTTGATACATTTCGGCCGCGACAATTCCCTATAACCGTTGCACCGAATTTCAAACCGCTCACACAGTACTTCCCATTGAGACACATGAACAATCCCCCGCAAGCGTTTTCTCGTAGCTCAATTGTTGACCCCGGCGCAAGCGTCCGAAATTTCGATGGTGTACGGAAATGGGCCAAATTTTGACACCCCATATCTCGGGCCCTAATTGTCCGATCGACTTGAAATTTGAAACGTGGCCTAACAGGATTTCGGCCTTCCTCCCCGTGCTCGCCAATCGCGGCTCACCATGGGGGCTCCGGGACTTTTCGCCGTAATGTTAAAACAAAAACTCGCGAATATATCCGAAACGGTGCGATAGAATGTCGCAAATTTTGGTGTGAAAGGGCTCCCTATTTTTACCTACAAACCCTCTAAATTTGGTGCTAGTAGTTTCCATAGTTTTTTTATGGCGAATTTTTGAAGGTTTAAAAAACAGCCCAAAAATCGAACGGAAATTTCCTACACAAACTCCATTCGCGAATTTTAAAAATCCGAGATTGCCAAAATGTTGCTCTCGAAGAGTACATCAATTTAGAAAAAAAAGTTTCTCTCTAGGCCCAATAGGACCCGACTTTCATAGGGTCAAAATTCACGAATTTGACACATTTCGGCCGCGACAATTCCCTATAACCGTTGCACCGAATTTCAAACCGCTCACACAGTACTTCCCATTGAGACACATGAACAATCCCCCGCAAGCGTTTTCTCGTAGCTCAATTGTTGACCCCGGCGCAAGCGTCCGAAATTTCGATGGGGTCACGGAAATGGGCCAAATTTTGACACCCCATATCTCGGGCCCTAATTGTCCGATCGACTTGAAATTTGAAACGTGGCCTAACAGGATTTCGGCCTTCCTCCCCATGCTCGCCAATCGCGGCTCACCATGGGGGCTCCGGGACTTTTCGCCGTAATGTTAAAACAAAAACTCGCGAATATATCCGAAACGGTGCGATAGAATGTCGCAAATTTTGGTGTGAAAGGGCTCCCTATTTTTACCTACAAACCCTCCAAATTTGGTGCTAGTAGTTTCCATAGTTTTTTTATGGCGAATTTTTGAAGGTTTAAAAAACAGCCCAAAAATCGAACGGAAATTTCCTACAGAAACTCCATTCGCGAATTTTAAAAATCCGAGATTGCCAAAATGTTGCTCTCGAAGAGTACATCAATTTAAAAAAAAAGTTTCTCTCTAGGCCCAATAGGACCCGACTTTCATAGGGTCAAGTTTCACGAATTCGACACATTTCGGCCGCGACAATTCCCTATAACCGTTGCACCGAATTTTAAACCGCTCACACAGTACTTCCTATTGAGACACATGAACAATCCCCAGCAAGCGTTTTCTCGTAGCTCAATTTTTGACCCCGGCGCAAGCGAACGAAATTTCGATGGGGGCCGCCCCAATGGTCACGGAAATGGGCCAAACTTTGACCCCCCATATCTCGGGCCCTAATTGTCCGATCGACTTGAAATTTGAAACGTGGCCTAACAGGGTTTTGGCCTTCCTCCCCATGCTCGCCAATCGCGGCTCACCATGGGGGCTACGGGCCTTTTTGCCGTAATGTTAAAACAAAAACTCGCGAATATCTCCGAAACGGTTCGATAGAATGTCGCAAATTTTGGTGGGAAAGGGCTCCCTATTTTTACCTACAAACCCTTCAAATTTGGTGGTCCTAGCTTCCATAGTTTTTTTATGGCGAATTTTTGAAGGTTTAAAAAATAGCCCAAAAATCGAACGGAAATTCCCTACAGAAACTCCATTCGCGAATTTTAAAACTCCGAGATAGCCAAAGTGTTGCTCTCGAAGAGTACATCAATTTAAAAAAAAAAGTTTCTCTCTAAGCCCAATAGGACCCGACTTTCATAGGGTCAAAGTTCACGAATTTGACACATTTCGGCCGCGACAATTCCCTATAACCGTTGCACCGAATTTCAAACCGCTCACACAGTACTTCCCATTGAGACACATGAACAATCCCCCGCAAGCGTTTTCTCGTAGCTCAATTGTTGACCCCGGCGCAAGCGTCCGAAATTTCGATGGGGTCACGGAAATGGGCCAAATTTTGACACCCCATATCTCGGGCCCTAATTGTCCGATCGACTTGAAATTTGAAACGTGGCCTAACAGGATTTCGGCCTTCCTCCCCATGCTCGCCAATCGCGGCTCACCATGGGGGCTCCGGGCCTTTTCGCCGTAATGTTAAAACAAAAACTCGCGAATATCTCCGATACGGTTCGATAGAATGTCGCAAATTTTGGTGTGAAAGGGCTCCCTATTTTTACCTACAAACCCTCCAAATTTGGTGCTAGTAGTTTCCATAGTTTTTTTATGGCGAATTTTTGAAGGTTTAAAAAACAGCCCAAAAATCGAACGGAAATTTCCTACACAAACTCCATTCGCGAATTTTAAAAATCCGAGATTGCCAAAATGTTGCTCTCGAAGAGTACATCAATTTAGAAAAAAAAGTTTCTCTCTAGGCCCAATAGGACCCGACTTTCATAGGGTCAAAATTCACGAATTTGACACATTTCGGCCGCGACAATTCCCTATAACCGTTGCACCGAATTTCAAACCGCTCACACAGTACTTCCCATTGAGACACATGAACAATCCCCCGCAAGCGTTTTCTCGTAGCTCAATTGTTGACCCCGGCGCAAGCGTCCGAAATTTCGATGGGGTCACGGAAATGGGCCAAATTTTGACACCCCATATCTCGGGCCCTAATTGTCCGATCGACTTGAAATTTGAAACGTGGCCTAACAGGATTTCGGCCTTCCTCCCCATGCTCGCCAATCGCGGCTCACCATGGGGGCTCCGGGACTTTTCGCCGTAATGTTAAAACAAAAACTCGCGAATATATCCGAAACGGTGCGATAGAATGTCGCAAATTTTGGTGTGAAAGGGCTCCCTATTTTTACCTACAAACCCTCCAAATTTGGTGCTAGTAGTTTCCATAGTTTTTTTATGGCGAATTTTTGAAGGTTTAAAAAACAGCCCAAAAATCGAACGGAAATTTCCTACAGAAACTCCATTCGCGAATTTTAAAAATCCGAGATTGCCAAAATGTTGCTCTCGAAGAGTACATCAATTTAAAAAAAAAGTTTCTCTCTAGGCCCAATAGGACCCGACTTTCATAGGGTCAAGTTTCACGAATTCGACACATTTCGGCCGCGACAATTCCCTATAACCGTTGCACCGAATTTTAAACCGCTCACACAGTACTTCCTATTGAGACACATGAACAATCCCCAGCAAGCGTTTTCTCGTAGCTCAATTTTTGACCCCGGCGCAAGCGAACGAAATTTCGATGGGGGCCGCCCCAATGGTCACGGAAATGGGCCAAACTTTGACCCCCCATATCTCGGGCCCTAATTGTCCGATCGACTTGAAATTTGAAACGTGGCCTAACAGGGTTTTGGCCTTCCTCCCCATGCTCGCCAATCGCGGCTCACCATGGGGGCTACGGGCCTTTTTGCCGTAATGTTAAAACAAAAACTCGCGAATATCTCCGAAACGGTTCGATAGAATGTCGCAAATTTTGGTGGGAAAGGGCTCCCTATTTTTACCTACAAACCCTTCAAATTTGGTGGTCCTAGCTTCCATAGTTTTTTTATGGCGAATTTTTGAAGGTTTAAAAAATAGCCCAAAAATCGAACGGAAATTCCCTACAGAAACTCCATTCGCGAATTTTAAAACTCCGAGATAGCCAAAGTGTTGCTCTCGAAGAGTACATCAATTTAAAAAAAAAAGTTTCTCTCTAAGCCCAATAGGACCCGACTTTCATAGGGTCAAAGTTCACGAATTTGACACATTTCGGCCGCGACAATTCCCTATAACCGTTGCACCGAATTTCAAACCGCTCACACAGTACTTCCCATTGAGACACATGAACAATCCCCCGCAAGCGTTTTCTCGTAGCTCAATTGTTGACCCCGGCGCAAGCGTCCGAAATTTCGATGGGGTCACGGAAATGGGCCAAATTTTGACACCCCATATCTCGGGCCCTAATTGTCCGATCGACTTGAAATTTGAAACGTGGCCTAACAGGATTTCGGCCTTCCTCCCCATGCTCGCCAATCGCGGCTCACCATGGGGGGTCCAGGCCTTTCGCCGTAATGTTGAAACAAAAACTCGCGAATATCTCCGAAACGGTTCGATAGAATGTCGCAAATTTTGGTGTGAAAGGGCGCCCTATTTTTACCTACAAACCCTCCAAATTTGGTAGTCCTAGCTTCCATAGTTTTTTTATGACGAATTTTTGAATGTTTAAAAAATAGCCCAAAAATCGAACGGAAATTCCCTACAGAAACTCCATTCGCGAATTTTAAAAATCCGAGATAGCTAAAATGTTGCTCTCGAAGATTCCATCAATTTAAAAAAAAAGTTTCTCTCTAAGCCGAATAGGACCCGACTTTCATAGGGTCAAAGTTCACGAATTTCACACATTTCGGCCGCGACAATTCCCTATAACCGTTGCACCGAATTTCAAACCGCTCACACAGTACTTCCCATTGAGACACATGAACAATCCCCAGCAAGCGTTTTCTTGTAACTCAATTTTTGGACCCGGCGCAAGCGACCGAATTTTCGATGGGCGCCGCCCCAATGGTCACGGAAATGGGCCAAACTTTGACCCCCCATATCTCGGGCCCTAATTGTCCGATGGACTTGAAATTTCAAACGTGGCCTAACAGTTTTTTGGCCTTCCTCCCCATGCTCGCCAATCGCGGCTCACCATGGGGGCTACGGGCCTTTTCGCCGTAATGTTAAACAAAAACTCGCGAATATCTCCGAAACGGTTCGATAGAATGTCGCAAATTTTGGTGTGAAAGGTCTCTCTATTTTTACCTACAAACCCTTCAAATTTGGTGGTCCTAGCTTCCATAGTTTTTTTATGGCGAGTTTTTGAAGGTTTAAAAAATAGCCCAAAAATCGAACAGAAATTCCCTACAGAAACTCCATTCGCGAATTTTAAAACTCCGAGATAGCCAAAGTGTTGCTCTCGAAGAGTACATCAATTTAAAAAAAAAAGTTTCTCTCTAAACCCAATAGGACCCGACTTTCATAGGGTCAAAGTTCACGAATTTGATACATTTCGGCCGCGACAATTCCCTATAACCGTTGCACCGAATTTCAAACCGCTCACACAGTACTTCCCATTGAGACACATGAACAATCCCCCGCAAGCGTTTTCTCGTAGCTCAATTGTTGACCCCGGCGCAAGCGTCCGAAATTTCGATGGTGTACGGAAATGGGCCAAATTTTGACACCCCATATCTCGGGCCCTAATTGTCCGATCGACTTGAAATTTGAAACGTGGCCTAACAGGATTTCGGCCTTCCTCCCCGTGCTCGCCAATCGCGGCTCACCATGGGGGCTCCGGGACTTTTCGCCGTAATGTTAAAACAAAAACTCGCGAATATATCCGAAACGGTGCGATAGAATGTCGCAAATTTTGGTGTGAAAGGGCTCCCTATTTTTACCTACAAACCCTCCAAATTTGGTGCTAGTAGTTTCCATAGTTTTTTTATGGCGAATTTTTGAAGGTTTAAAAAACAGCCCAAAAATCGAACGGAAATTTCCTACACAAACTCCATTCGCGAATTTTAAAAATCCGAGATTGCCAAAATGTTGCTCTCGAAGAGTACATCAATTTAGAAAAAAAAGTTTCTCTCTAGGCCCAATAGGACCCGACTTTCATAGGGTCAAAATTCACGAATTTGACACATTTCGGCCGCGACAATTCCCTATAACCGTTGCACCGAATTTCAAACCGCTCACACAGTACTTCCCATTGAGACACATGAACAATCCCCCGCAAGCGTTTTCTCGTAGCTCAATTGTTGACCCCGGCGCAAGCGTCCGAAATTTCGATGGGGTCACGGAAATGGGCCAAATTTTGACACCCCATATCTCGGGCCCTAATTGTCCGATCGACTTGAAATTTGAAACGTGGCCTAACAGGGTTTTGGCCTTCCTCCCCATGCTCGCCAATCGCGGCTCACCATGGGGGCTACGGGCCTTTTTGCCGTAATGTTAAAACAAAAACTCGCGAATATCTCCGAAACGGTTCGATAGAATGTCGCAAATTTTGGTGGGAAAGGGCTCCCTATTTTTACCTACAAACCCTTCAAATTTGGTGGTCCTAGCTTCCATAGTTTTTTTATGGCGAATTTTTGAAGGTTTAAAAAATAGCCCAAAAATCGAACGGAAATTCCCTACAGAAACTCCATTCGCGAATTTTAAAACTCCGAGATAGCCAAAGTGTTGCTCTCGAAGAGTACATCAATTTAAAAAAAAAGTTTCTCTCTAAGCCCAATAGGACCCGACTTTCATAGGGTCAAAGTTCACGAATTTGACACATTTCGGCCGCGACAATTCCCTATAACCGTTGCACCGAATTTCAAACCGCTCACACAGTACTTCCCATTGAGACACATGAACAATCCCCCGCAAGCGTTTTCTCGTAGCTCAATTGTTGACCCCGGCGCAAGCGTCCGAAATTTCGATGGGGTCACGGAAATGGGCCAAATTTTGACACCCCATATCTCGGGCCCTAATTGTCCGATCGACTTGAAATTTGAAACGTGGCCTAACAGGATTTCGGCCTTCCTCCCCATCCTCGCCAATCGCGGCTCACCATGGGGGCTCCGGGCCTTTTCGCCGTAATGTTAAAACAAAAACTCGCGAATATCTCCGATACGGTTCGATAGAATGTCGCAAATTTTGGTGTGAAAGGGCTCCCTATTTTTACCTACAAACCCTCCAAATTTGGTGCTAGTAGTTTCCATAGTTTTTTTATGGCGAATTTTTGAAGGTTTAAAAAACAGCCCAAAAATCGAACGGAAATTTCCTACACAAACTCCATTCGCGAATTTTAAAAATCCGAGATTGCCAAAATGTTGCTCTCGAAGAGTACATCAATTTAGAAAAAAAAGTTTCTCTCTAGGCCCAATAGGACCCGACTTTCATAGGGTCAAAGTTCACGAATTTGACACATTTCGGCCGCGACAATTCCCTATAACCGTTGCACCGAATTTCAAACCGCTCACACAGTACTTCCCATTGAGACACATGAACAATCCCCCGCAAGCGTTTTCTCGTAGCTCAGTTGTTGACCCCGGCGCAAGCGTCCGAAATTTCGATGGGGTCACGGAAATGGTCACGGAAATGGGCCAAATTTTGACACCCCATATCTCGGGCCCTAATTGTCCGATCGACTTGAAATTTGAAACGTGGCCTAACAGGATTTCGGCCTTCCTCCCCATGCTCGCAAATCGCGGCTCACCATGGGGGGTCCAGGCCTTTCGCCGTAATGTTGAAACAAAAACTCGCGAATATCTCCGAAACGGTTCGATAGAATGTCGCAAATTTTGGTTTGAAAGGGCTCCCTATTTTTACCTACAAACCCTTCAAATTTGGTGGTCCTAGCTTCCATAGTTTTTTTATGGCGAATTTGTGAATGTTTAAAAAATAGTCCAAAAATCGAACGGAAATTCCCTACAGAAACTCCATTCGCGAATTTTAAAAATCCGAGATAGCTAAAATGTTGCTCTCGAAGATTCCATCAATTTAAAAAAAAAGTTTCTCTCTAAGCCGAATAGGACCCGACTTTCATAGGGTCAAAGTTCACGAATTTCACACATTTCGGCCGCGACAATTCCCTATAACCGTTGCACCGAATTTCAAACCGCTCACACAGTACTTCCCATTGAGACACATGAACAATCCCCAGCAAGCGTTTTCTTGTAACTCAATTTTTGGACCCGGCGCAAGCGACCTAATTTTCGATGGGGGCCGCCCCAATGGTCACGGAAATGGGCCAAACTTTGACCCCACATATCGCGGGCCCTAATTGTCCGATGGACTTCAAATTTCAAACGTGGCCTAACAGGGTTTTGGCCTTCCTCCCCATGCTCGCCAATCGCGGCTCACCATGGGGGCTACGGGCCTTTTCGCCGTAATGTTAAATAAAAACTCGCGAATATCTCCGAAACGGTTCGATAGAATGTCGCAAATTTTGGTGTGAAAGGTCTCCCTATTTTTACCTACAAACCCTTCAAATTTGGTGGTCCTAGCTTCCATAGTTTTTTTATGGCGAGTTTTTGAAGGTTTAAAAAATAGCCCAAAAATCGAACAGAAATTCCCTACAGAAACTCCATTCGCGAATTTTAAAACTCCGAGATAGCCAAAGTGTTGCTCTCGAAGAGTACATCAATTTAAAAAAAAAGTTTCTCTCTAAGCCCAATAGGACCCGACTTTCATAGGGTCAAAGTTCACGAATTTGATACATTTCGGCCGCGACAATTCCCAATAACCGTTGCACCGAATTTCAAACCGCTCACACAGTACTTCCCATTGAGACACATGAACAATCCCCCGCAAGCGTTTTCTCGTAGCTCAATTGTTGACCCCGGCGCAAGCGTCCGAAATTTCGATGGGGTAACGGAAATGGGCCAAATTTTGACCCCCCATATCTCGGGCCATAATTGTCCGATCGACTTGAAATTTGAAACGTGGCCTAACAGGGTTTCGGCCTTCCTACCCATGCTCGCCAATCGCGGCTCACCATGGGGGCTCCGGGCCTTTTCGCCGTAATGTTAAAACAAAAACTCGCGAATATCTCCGATACGGTTCGATAGAATGTCGCAAATTTTGGTGTGAAAGGGCTCCCTATTTTTACCTACAAACCCTCCAAATTTGGTGCTAGTAGTTTCCATAGTTTTTTATGGCGAATTTTTGAAAGTTTAAAAAATAGCCCAAAAATCGAACGGAAATTCCCTACAGAAACTCCATTCGCGAATTTTAAAAATCCGAGATTGCCAAAATGTTGCTCTCGAAGAGTACATCAATTTAAAAAAAAACGTTTCTCTCTAGGCCCAATAGGACCCGACTTTCATAGGGTCAAGGTTCACGAATTTGACACATTTCGGCCGCGACAATTCCCTATAACCGTTGCACCGAATTTCAAACCGCTCACACAGTACTTCCCATTGAGACACATGAACAATCCCCACCAAGCGTTTTCTCGTAGCTCAATTTTTGACCCCGGCGCAAGCGACCGAAATTTCGATGGGGGCCGCCCCAATGATCAAGGAAATGGGCTAAACTTTGACCCCCCATATCTCGGGCCCTAACTGTCCGATCGACTTGAAATTTGAAACGTGGCCTAACAGGGTTTCGGCCTTCCTCCCCATGCTCGCCAATCGCGGCTCACCATGGGGGCTCCGGGCCTTTTCGCCGTAATGTTAAAACAAAAACTCGCGAATATCTCCGAAACGGTTCGATAGAATGTCGCAAATTTTGGTGTGAAAGGGCTCCCTATTTTTACCTACAAACCCTCCAAATTTGGTAGTCCTAGCTTCCATGGTTTTTTTATGGCGAATTTTTGAAAGTTTAAAAAATAGCCCAAAAATCGAACGGAAATTCCCTACAGAAACTCCATTCGCGAATTTTAAAAATCCGAGATTGCCAAAATGTTGCTCTCGAAGATTCCATCAATTTAAAAAAAAAGTTTCTCTCTAAGCCGAATAGGACCCGACTTTCATAGGGTCAAAGTTCACGAATTTGACACATTTCGGCCGCGACAATTCCCTATAACCGTTGCACCGAATTTCAAACCGCTCACACAGTACTTCCCATTGAGACACATGAACAATCCCCCGCAAGCGTTTTCTCGTAGCTCAATTGTTGACCCCGGCGCAAGCGTCCGAAATTTCGATGGGGTCACGGAAATGGTCACGGAAATGGGCCAAATTTTGACACCCCATATCTCGGGCCCTAATTGTCCGATCGACTTGAAATTTGAAACGTGGCCTAACAGGATTTCGGCCTTCCTCCCCATGCTCGCCAATCGCGGCTCACCATGGGGGGTCCAGGCCTTTCGCCGTAATGTTGAAACAAAAACTCGCGAATATCTCCGAAACGGTTCGATAGAATGTCGCAAATTTTGGTGTGAAAGGGCTCCCTATTTTTACCTACAAACCCTCCAAATTTGGTAGTCCTAGCTTCCATGGTTTTTTTATGACGAATTTTTGAATGTTTAAAAAATAGCCCAAAAATCGAACGGAAATTCCCTACAGAAACTCCATTCGCGAATTTTAAAAATCCGAGATAGCTAAAATGTTGCTCTCGAAGATTCCATCAATTTAAAAAAAAAGTTTCTCTCTAAGCCGAATAGGACCCGACTTTCATAGGGTCAAAGTTCACGAATTTCACACATTTCGGCCGCGACAATTCCCTATAACCGTTGCACAGAATTTCAAACCGCTCACACAGTACTTCCCATTGAGACACATGAACAATCCCCAGCAAGCGTTTTCTTGTAACTCAATTTTTGGACCCGGCGCAAGCGACCGAATTTTCGATGGGGGCCGCCCCAATGGTCACGGAAATGGGCCAAACTTTGACCCCCCATATCTCGGGCCCTAATTGTCCGATGGACTTGAAATTTCAAACGTGGCCTAACAGGATTTCGGCCTTCCTCCCCATGCTCGCCAATCGCGGCTCACCATGGGGGCTCCGGGACTTTTCGCCGTAATGTTAAAACAAAAACTCGCAAATATCTCCGATACGGTTCGATAGAATGTCGCAAATTTTGGTGTGAAAGGGCTCCCTATTTTTACCTACAAACCCTCCAAATTTGGTGCTAGTAGTTTCCATAGTTTTTTTATGGCGAATTTTTGAAAGTTTAAAAAATAGCCCAAAAATCGAACGGAAATTCCCTACAGAAACTCCATTCGCGAATTTTAAAAATCCGAGATTGCCAAAATGTTGCTCTCGAAGAGTACATCAATTTAAAAAAAAAACGTTTCTCTCTAGGCCCAATAGGACCCGACTTTCATAGGGTCAAGGTTCACGAATTTGACACATTTCGGCCGCGACAATTCCCTATAACCGTTGCACCGAATTTCAAACCGCTCACACAGTACTTCCCATTGAGACACATGAACAATCCCCACCAAGCGTTTTCTCGTAGCTCAATTTTTGGACCCGGCGCAAGCGACCGAATTTTCGATGGGGGCCGCCCCAATGGTCACGGAAATGGGCCAAACTTTGACCCTCCATATCTCGGGCCCTAATTGTCCGATCGACTTGAAATTTGAAACGTGGCCTAACAGGGTTTCGGCCTTCCTCCCCATGCTCGCCAATCGCGGCTCACCATGGGGGCTACGGGCCTTTTCGCCGTAATGTTAAAACAAAAACTCGCGAATATCTCCGAAACGGTTCAGAATGTCGCAAATTTTGGTTTGAAAGGGCTCCCTATTTTTACATACAAACCCTTCAAATTTGGTGGTCCTAGCTTCCATAGTTTTTTTATGGCGAATGTTTGAAGGTTTAAAAAATAGCCCAAAAATCGAACGGAAATTCCCTACAGAAACTCCATTCGCGAATTTTAAAACTCCGAGATAGCCAAAGTGTTGCTCTCGAAGAGTACATCAATTTAAAAAAAAAAGTTTCTCTCTAAGCCCAATAGGACCCGACTTTCATAGGGTCAAGGTTCACGAATTTGACACATTTCGGCCGCGACAATTCCCTATAACCGTTGCACCGAATTTCAAACCGCTCACACAGTACTTCCCATTGAGACACATGAACAATCCCCCGCAAGCGTTTTCTCGTAGCTCAATTGTTGACCTCGGCGCAAGCGTCCGAAATTTCGATGGGGTCACGGAAATGGGCCAAATTTTGACCCCCCATATCTCGGGCCCTAATTGTCCGATCGACTTGAAATTTGAAACGTGGCCTAACAGGGTTTCGGCCTTCCTCCCCATGCTCGCCAATCGCGGCTCACCATGGGGGCTCCGGGCCTTTTCGCCGTAATGTTAAAACAAAAACTCGCGAATATCTCCGATACGGTTCGATAGAATGTCGCAAATTTTGGTGTGAAAGGGCTCCCTATTTTTACCTACAAACCCTCCAAATTTGGTGCTAGTAGTTTCCATAGTTTTTTTATGGCGAATTTTTGAATGTTTAAAAAATAGCCCAAAAATCGAACGGAAATTCCGTACAGAAACTCCATTCGCGAATTTTAAAAATCCGAGATTGCCAAAATGTTGCTCTCGAAGAGTACATCAATTTAAAAAAAAAACGTTTCTCTCTAGGCCCAATAGGACCCGACTTTCATAGGGTCAAGGTTCACGAATTTGACACATTTCGGCCGCGACAATTCCCTATAACCGTTGCACCGAATTTCAAACCGCTCACACAGTACTTCCCATTGAGACACATGAACAATCCCCACCAAGCGTTTTCTCGTAGCTCAATTTTTGGACCCGGCGCAAGCGACCGAATTTTCGATGGGGGCCGCCCCAATGGTCACGGAAATGGGCCAAACTTTGACCCTCCATATCTCGGGCCCTAATTGTCCGATCGACTTGAAATTTGAAACGTGGCCTAACAGGGTTTCGGCCTTCCTCCCCATGCTCGCCAATCGCGGCTCACCATGGGGGCTACGGGCCTTTTCGCCGTAATGTTAAAACAAAAACTCGCGAATATCTCCGAAACGGTTCAGAATGTCGCAAATTTTGGTTTGAAAGGGCTCCCTATTTTTACATACAAACCCTTCAAATTTGGTGGTCCTAGCTTCCATAGTTTTTTTATGGCGAATGTTTGAAGGTTTAAAAAATAGCCCAAAAATCGAACGGAAATTCCCTACAGAAACTCCATTCGCGAATTTTAAAACTCCGAGATAGCCAAAGTGTTGCTCTCGAAGAGTACATCAATTTAAAAAAAAAAGTTTCTCTCTAAGCCCAATAGGACCCGACTTTCATAGGGTCAAGGTTCACGAATTTGACACATTTCGGCCGCGACAATTCCCTATAACCGTTGCACCGAATTTCAAACCGCTCACACAGTACTTCCCATTGAGACACATGAACAATCCCCCGCAAGCGTTTTCTCGTAGCTCAATTGTTGACCTCGGCGCAAGCGTCCGAAATTTCGATGGGGTCACGGAAATGGGCCAAATTTTGACCCCCCATATCTCGGGCCCTAATTGTCCGATCGACTTGAAATTTGAAACGTGGCCTAACAGGGTTTCGGCCTTCCTCCCCATGCTCGCCAATCGCGGCTCACCATGGGGGCTCCGGGCCTTTTCGCCGTAATGTTAAAACAAAAACTCGCGAATATCTCCGATACGGTTCGATAGAATGTCGCAAATTTTGGTGTGAAAGGGCTCCCTATTTTTACCTACAAACCCTCCAAATTTGGTGCTAGTAGTTTCCATAGTTTTTTTATGGCGAATTTTTGAATGTTTAAAAAATAGCCCAAAAATCGAACGGAAATTCCGTACAGAAACTCCATTCGCGAATTTTAAAAATCCGAGATTGCCAAAATGTTGCTCTCGAAGAGTACATCAATTTAAAAAAAAAACGTTTCTCTCTAGGCCCAATAGGACCCGACTTTCATAGGGTCAAGGTTCACGAATTTGACACATTTCGGCCGCGACAATTCCCTATAACCGTTGCACCGAATTTCAAACCGCTCACACAGTACTTCCCATTGAGACACATGAACAATCCTCACCAAGCGTTTTCTCGTAGCTCAATTTTTGGACCCGGCGCAAGCGACCGAATTTTCGATGGGGGCCGCCCCAATGGTCACGGAAATGGTCCAAATTTTGACCCTCCATATCTCGGGCCCTAATTGTCCGATCGACTTGAAATTTGAAACGTGGCCTAACAGGGTTTCGGCCTTCCTCCCCATGCTCGCCAATCGCGGCTCACCATGGGGGCTACGGGCCTTTTCGCCGTAATGTTAAAACAAAAACTCGCGAATATCTCCGAAACGGTTCAGAATGTCGCAAATTTTGGTTTGAAAGGGCTCCCTATTTTTACCTACAAACCCTTCAAATTTCGTGGTCCTAGCTTCCATAGTTTTTTTATGGCGAATTTTTGAATGTTTAAAAAATAGCCCAAAAATCGAACGGAAATTCCCTACAGAAACTCCATTCGCGAATTTTAAAACTCCGAGATAGACAAAATGTTGCTCTCGAAGAGTACATCAATTTAAAAAAAAAGTTTCTCTCTAAGCCCAATAGGACCCGACTTTCATAGGGTCAAAGTTCACGAATTTGACACATTTCGGCCGCGACAATTCCCTATAACCGTTGCACCGAATTTCAAACCGCTCACACAGTACTTCCCGTTGAGACACATGAACAATCCCCAGCAAGCGTTTTCTCGTAGCTCAATTTTTGACCCCGGCGCAAGCGACCGAAATTTCGATGGGGGCCGCCCCAATGATCACGGAAATGGGCCAAACTTTGACCCCCCATATCTCGGGCCCTAACTGTCCGATCGACTTGAAATTTGAAACGTGGCCTAACAGGGTTTCGGCCTTCCTCCCCATGCTCGCCAATCGCGGCTCACCATGGGGGCTACGGGCCTTTTTGCCGTAATGTTAAAACAAAAACTCGCGAATATCTCCGAAACGGTTCGATAGAATGTCGCAAATTTTGGTGTGAAAGGGCTCCCTATTTTTACCTACAAACCCTTCAAATTTGGTGGTCCTAGCTTCCATAGTTTTTTTATGGCGAATTTTTGAAGGTTTAAAAAATAGCCCAAAAATCGAACGGAAATTCCCTACAGAAACTCCATTCGCGAATTTTAAAACTCCGAGATAGCCAAAGTGTTGCTCTCGAAGAGTACATCAATTTAAAAAAAAAGTTTCTCTCTAAGCCCAATAGGACCCGACTTTCATAGGGTCAAGGTTCACGAATTTGACACATTTCGGCCGCGACAATTCCCTATAACCGTTGCACCGAATTTCAAACCGCTCACACAGTACTTCCCATTGAGACACATGAACAATCCCCCGCAAGCGTTTTCTCGTAGCTCAATTGTTGACCTCGGCGCAAGCGTCCGAAATTTCGATGGGGTCACGGAAATGGGCCAAATTTTGACCCCCCATATCTCGGGCCCTAATTGTCCGATCGACTTGAAATTTGAAACGTGGCCTAACAGGGTTTCGGCCTTCCTCCCCATGCTCGCCAATCGCGGCTCACCATGGGGGCTCCGGGCCTTTTCGCCGTAATGTTAAAACAAAAACTCGCGAATATCTCCGATACGGTTCGATAGAATGTCGCAAATTTTGGTGTGAAAGGGCTCCCTATTTTTACCTACAAACCCTCCAAATTTGGTGCTAGTAGTTTCCATAGTTTTTTTATGGCGAATTTTTGAAAGTTTAAAAAATAGCCCAAAAATCGAACGGAAATTCCGTACAGAAACTCCATTCGCGAATTTTAAAAATCCGAGATTGCCAAAATGTTGCTCTCGAAGAGTACATCAATTTAAAAAAAAAACGTTTCTCTCTAGGCCCAATAGGACCCGACTTTCATAGGGTCAAGGTTCACGAATTTGACACATTTCGGCCGCGACAATTCCCTATAACCGTTGCACCGAATTTCAAACCGCTCACACAGTACTTCCCATTGAGACACATGAACAATCCCCACCAAGCGTTTTCTCGTAGCTCAATTTTTGGACCCGGCGCAAGCGACCGAATTTTCGATGGGGGCCGCCCCAATGGTCACGGAAATGGGCCAAACTTTGACCCTCCATATCTCGGGCCCTAATTGTCCGATCGACTTGAAATTTGAAACGTGGCCTAACAGGGTTTCGGCCTTCCTCCCCATGCTCGCCAATCGCGGCTCACCATGGGGGCTACGGGCCTTTTCGCCGTAATGTTAAAACAAAAACTCGCGAATATCTCCGAAACGGTTCAGAATGTCGCAAATTTTGGTTTGAAAGGGCTCCCTATTTTTACCTACAAACCCTTCAAATTTGGTGGTCCTAGCTTCCATAGTTTTTTTATGGCGAATTTTTGAATCTTTAAAAAATAGCCCAAAAATCGAACGGAAATTCCCTACAGAAACTCCATTCGCGAATTTTAAAACTCCGAGATAGACAAAATGTTGCTCTCGAAGAGTACATCAATTTAAAAAAAAAGTTTCTCTCTAAGCCCAATAGGACCCGACTTTCATAGGGTCAAAGTTCACGAATTTGACACATTTCGGCCGCGACAATTCCCTATAACCGTTGCACCGAATTTCAAACCGCTCACACAGTACTTCCCGTTGAGACACATGAACAATCCCCAGCAAGCGTTTTCTCGTAGCTCAATTTTTGACCCCGGCGCAAGCGACCGAAATTTCGATAGGGGCCGCCCCAATGATCACGGAAATGGGCCAAACTTTGACCCCCCATATCTCGGGCCCTAACTGTCCGATCGACTTGAAATTTGAAACGTGGCCTAACAGGGTTTCGGCCTTCCTCCCCATGCTCGCCAATCGCGGCTCACCATGGGGGCTCCGGGCCTTTTCGCCGTAATGTTAAAACAAAAACTCGCGAATATCTCCGAAACGGTTCGATAGAATGTCGCAAATTTTGGTGTGAAAGGGCTCCCTATTTTTACCTACAAACCCTCCAAATTTGGTAGTCCTAGCTTCCATGGTTTTTTTATGGCGAATTTTTGAAAGTTTAAAAAATAGCCCAAAAATCGAACGGAAATTCCCTACAGAAACTCCATTCGCGAATTTTAAAAATCCGAGATTGCCAAAATGTTGCTCTCGAAGAGTACATCAATTTAGAAAAAAAAGTTTCTCTCTAGGCCCAATAGGACCCGACTTTCATAGGGTCAAAGTTCACGAATTTGACACATTTCGGCCGCGACAATTCCCTATAACCGTTGCACCGAATTTCAAACCGCTCACACAGTACTTCCCATTGAGACACATGAACAATCCCCCGCAAGCGTTTTCTCGTAGCTCAATTGTTGACCCCGGCGCAAGCGTCCGAAATTTCGATGGGGTCACGGAAATGGTCACGGAAATGGGCCAAATTTTGACACCCCATATCTCGGGCCCTAATTGTCCGATCGACTTGAAATTTGAAACGTGGCCTAACAGGATTTCGGCCTTCCTCCCCATGCTCGCCAATCGCGGCTCACCATGGGGGGGTCCAGGCCTTTCGCCGTAATGTTGAAACAAAAACTCGCGAATATCTCCGAAACGGTTCGATAGAATGTCGCAAATTTTGGTGTGAAAGGGCTCCCTATTTTTACCTACAAACCCTCCAAATTTGGTAGTCCTAGCTTCCATAGTTTTTTTATGAAGAATTTTTGAATGTTTAAAAAATAGCCCAAAAATCGAACGGAAATTCCCTACAGAAACTCCATTCGCGAATTTTAAAAATCCAAGATAGCTAAAATGATGCTCTCGAAGATTCCATCAATTTAAAAAAAAAGTTTCTCTCTAAGCCGAATAGGACCCGACTTTCATAGGGTCAAAGTTCACGAATTTCACACATTTCGGCCGCGACAATTCCCTATAACCGTTGCACCGAATTTCAAACCGCTCACACAGTACTTCCCATTGAGACACATGAACAATCCCCCGCAAGCGTTTTCTCGTAGCTCAATTGTTGACCTCGGCGCAAGCGTCCGAAATTTCGATGGGGTCACGGAAATGGGCCAAATTTTGACCCCCCATATCTCGGGCCCTAATTGTCCGATCGACTTGAAATTTGAAACGTGGCCTAACAGGGTTTCGGCCTTCCTCCCCATGCTCGCCAATCGCGGCTCACCATGGGGGCTCCGGGACTTTTCACCGTAATGTTAAAACAAAAACTCGCGAATATCTCCGATACGGTTCGATAGAATGTCGCAAATTTTGGTGTGAAAGGGCTCCCTATTTTTACCTACAAACCCTCCAAATTTGGTGCTAGTAGTTTCCATAGTTTTTTTATGGCGAATTTTTGAAAGTTTAAAAAATAGCCCAAAAATCGAACGGAAATTCCGTACAGAAACTCCATTCGCGAATTTTAAAAATCCGAGATTGCCAAAATGTTGCTCTCGAAGAGTACATCAATTTAAAAAAAAACGTTTCTCTCTAGGCCCAATAGGACCCGACTTTCATAGGGTCAAGGTTCACGAATTTGACACATTTCGGCCGCGACAATTCCCTATAACCGTTGCACCGAATTTCAAACCGCTCACACAGTACTTCCCATTGAGACACATGAACAATCCCCACCAAGCGTTTTCTCGTAGCTCAATTTTTGGACCCGGCGCAAGCGACCGAATTTTCGATGGGGGCCGCCCCAATGGTCACGGAAATGGGCCAAACTTTGACCCTCCATATCTCGGGCCCTAATTGTCCGATCGACTTGAAATTTGAAACGTGGCCTAACAGGGTTTCGGCCTTCCTCCCCATGCTCGCCAATCGCGGCTCACCATGGGGGCTACGGGCCTTTTCGCCGTAATGTTAAAACAAAAACTCGCGAATATCTCCGAAACGGTTCAGAATGTCGCAAATTTTGGTTTGAAAGGGCTCCCTATTTTTACCTACAAACCCTTCAAATTTGGTGGTCCTAGCTTCCATAGTTTTTTTATGGCGAATTTTTGAATGTTTAAAAAATAGCCCAAAAATCGAACGGAAATTCCCTACAGAAACTCCATTCGCGAATTTTAAAACTCCGAGATAGACAAAATGTTGCTCTCGAAGAGTACATCAATTTAAAAAAAAAGTTTCTCTCTAAGCCCAATAGGACCCGACTTTCATAGGGTCAAAGTTCACGAATTTGACACATTTCGGCCGCGACAATTCCCTATAACCGTTGCACCGAATTTCAAACCGCTCACACAGTACTTCCCATTGAGACACATGAACAATCCCCCGCAAGCGTTTTCTCGTAGCTCAATTGTTGACCCCGGCGCAAGCGTCCGAAATTTCGATGGGGTCACGGAAATGGTCACGGAAATGGGCCAAATTTTGACACCCCATATCTCGGGCCCTAATTGTCCGATCGACTTGAAATTTGAAACGTGGCCTAACAGGATTTCGGCCTTCCTCCCCATGCTCGCCAATCGCGGCTCACCATGGGGGGTCCAGGCCTTTCGCCGTAATGTTGAAACAAAAACTCGCGAAAATCTCCGAAACGGTTCGATAGAATGTCGCAAATTTTGGTGTGAAAGGGCTCCCTATTTTTACCTACAAACCCTCCAAATTTGGTAGTCCTAGCTTCCATAGTTATTTTATGACGAATTTTTGAATGTTTAAAAAATAGCCCAAAAATCGAACGGAAATTCCCTACAGAAACTCCATTCGCGAATTTTAAAAATCCGAGATAGCTAAAATGTTGCTCTCGAAGATTCCATCAATTTAAAAAAAAAGTTTCTCTCTAAGCCGAATAGGACCCGACTTTCATAGGGTCAAAGTTCACGAATTTGACACATTTCGGCCGCGACAATTCCCTATAACCGTTGCACCGAATTTTAAACCGCTCACACAGTACTTCCTATTGAGACACATGAACAATCCCCAGCAAGCGTTTTCTCGTAGCTCAATTTTTGGACCCGGCGCAAGCGACCGAATTTTCGATGGGGGCCGCCCCAATGGTCACGGAAATGGGCCAAACTTTGACCCCCCATATCTCGGGCCCTAATTGTCCGATGGACTTGAAATTTGAAACGTGGCCTAACAGGGTTTTGGCCTTCCTCCCCATGCTCGCCAATCGCGGCTCACCATGGGGGCTACGGGCCTTTTTGCCGTAATGTTAAAACAAAAACTCGCGAATATCTCCGAAACGGTTCGATAGAATGTCGCAAATTTTGGTGTGAAAGGGCTCCCTATTTTTACCTACAATCCCTTCAAATTTGGTGGTCCTAGCTTCCATAGTTTTTTTATGGCGAATTTTTGAATGTTTAAAAAATAGCCCAAAAATCGAACGGAAATTCCCTACAGAAACTCCATTCGCGAATTTTAAAACTCCGAGATAGCCAAAGTGTTGCTCTCGAAGAGTACATCAATTTAAAAAAAAAGTTTCTCTCTAAGCCCAATAGGACCCGACTTTCATAGGGTCAAAGTTCACGAATTTGACACATTTCGGCCGCGACAATTCCCTATAACCGTTGCACCGAATTTCAAACCGCTCACACAGTACTTCCCATTGAGACACATGAACAATCCCCCGCAAGCGTTTTCTCGTAGCTCAATTGTTGACCCCGGCGCAAGCGTCCGAAATTTCGATGGGGTCACGGAAATGGGCCAAATTTTGACCCCCCTTATCTCGGGCCCTAATTGTCCGATCGACTTGAAATTTGAAACGTGGCCTAACAGGGTTTCGGCCTTCCTCCCCATGCTCGCCAATCGCGGCTCACCATGGGGGCTCCGGGCCTTTTCGCCGTAATGTTAAAACAAAAACTCGCGAATATCTCCGATACGGTTCGATAGAATGTCGCAAATTTTGGTGTGAAAGGGCTCCCTATTTTTACCTACAAACCTTCCAAATTTGGTGCTAGTAGTTTCCATAGTTTTTTTATGGCGAATTTTTGAATGTTTAAAAAATAGCCCAAAAATCGAACGGAAATTCCCTACAGAAACTCCATTCGCGAATTTTAAAAATACGAGATTGCCAAAATGTTGCTCTCGAAGAGTACATCAATTTAGAAAAAAAAGTTTCTCTCTAGGCCCAATAGGACCCGACTTTCATAGGGTCAAAGTTCACGAATTTGACACATTTCGGCCGCGACAATTCCCTATAACCGTTGCACCGAATTTCAAACCGCTCACACAGTACTTCCCATTGAGACACATGAACAATCCCCCGCAAGCGTTTTCTCGTAGCTCAATTGTTGACCCCGGCGCAAGCGTCCGAAATTTCGATGGGGTCACGGAAATGGTCACGGAAATGGGCCAAATTTTGACACCCCATATCTCGGGCCCTAATTGTCCGATCGACTTGAAATTTGAAACGTGGCCTAACAGGATTTCGGCCTTCCTCCCCATGCTCGCCAATCGCGGCTCACCATGGGGGGGGTCCAGGCCTTTCGCCGTAATGTTGAAACAAAAACTCGCGAATATCTCCGAAACGGTTCGATAGAATGTCGCAAATTTTGGTGTGAAAGGGCTCCCTATTTTTACCTACAAACCCTCCAAATTTGGTAGTCCTAGCTTCCATAGTTTTTTTATGAAGAATTTTTGAATGTTTAAAAAATAGCCCAAAAATCGAACGGAAATTCCCTACAGAAACTCCATTCGCGAATTTTAAAAATCCAAGATAGCTAAAATGTTGCTCTCGAAGATTCCATCAATTTAAAAAAAAAGTTTCTCTCTAAGCCGAATAGGACCCGACTTTCATAGGGTCAAAGTTCACGAATTTCACACATTTCGGCCGCGACAATTCCCTATAACCGTTGCACCGAATTTCAAACCGCTCACACAGTACTTCCCATTGAGACACATGAACAATCCCCCGCAAGCGTTTTCTCGTAGCTCAATTGTTGACCTCGGCGCAAGCGTCCGAAATTTCGATGGGGTCACGGAAATGGGCCAAATTTTGACCCCCCATATCTCGGGCCCTAATTGTCCGATCGACTTGAAATTTGAAACGTGGCCTAACAGGGTTTCGGCCTTCCTCCCCATGCTCGCCAATCGCGGCTCACCATGGGGGCTCCGGGCCTTTTCGCCGTAATGTTAAAACAAAAACTCGCGAATATCTCCGATACGGTTCGATAGAATGTCGCAAATTTTGGTGTGAAAGGGCTCCCTATTTTTACCTACAAACCCTCCTAATTTGGTGCTAGTAGTTTCCATAGTTTTTTTATGGCGAATTTTTGAAAGTTTAAAAAATAGCCCAAAAATCGAACGGAAATTCCGTAGAGAAACTCCATTCGCGAATTTTAAAAATCCGAGATTGCCAAAATGTTGCTCTCGAAGAGTACATCAATTTAAAAAAAAACGTTTCTCTCTAGGCCCAATAGGACCCGACTTTCATAGGGTCAAGGTTCACGAATTTGACACATTTCGGCCGCGACAATTCCCTATAACCGTTGCACCGAATTTCAAACCGCTCACACAGTACTTCCCATTGAGACACATGAACAATCCCCACCAAGCGTTTTCTCGTAGCTCAATTTTTGGACCCGGCGCAAGCGACCGAATTTTCGATGGGGGCCGCCCCAATGGTCACGGAAATGGGCCAAACTTTGACCCTCCATATCTCGGGCCCTAATTGTCCGATCGACTTGAAATTTGAAACGTGGCCTAACAGGGTTTCGGCCTTCCTCCCCATGCTCGCCAATCGCGGCTCACCATGGGGGCTACGGGCCTTTTCGCCGTAATGTTAAAACAAAAACTCGCGAATATCTCCGAAACGGTTCAGAATGTCGCAAATTTTGGTTTGAAAGGGCTCCCTATTTTTACCTACAAACCCTTCAAATTTGGTGGTCCTAGCTTCCATAGTTTTTTTATGGCGAATTTTTGAATGTTTAAAAAATAGCCCAAAAATCGAACGGAAATTCCCTACAGAAACTCCATTCGCGAATTTTAAAACTCCGAGATAGACAAAATGTTGCTCTCGAAGAGTACATCAATTTAAAAAAAAAGTTTCTCTCTAAGCCCAATAGGACCCGACTTTCATAGGGTCAAAGTTCACGAATTTGACACATTTCGGCCGCGACAATTCCCTATAACCGTTGCACCGAATTTCAAACCGCTCACACAGTACTTCCCATTGAGACACATGAACAATCCCCCGCAAGCGTTTTCTCGTAGCTCAATTGTTGACCCCGGCGCAAGCGTCCGAAATTTCGATGGGGTCACGGAAATGGGCCAAATTTTGACCCCCCTTATCTCGGGCCCTAATTGTCCGATCGACTTGAAATTTGAAACGTGGCCTAACAGGGTTTCGGCCTTCCTCCCCATGCTCGCCAATCGCGGCTCACCATGGGGGCTCCGGGCCTTTTCGCCGTAATGTTAAAACAAAAACTCGCGAATATCTCCGAAACGGTTCGATAGAATGTCGCAAATTTTGGTGTGAAAGGGCTCCCTATTTTTACCTACAAACCCTCCAAATTTGGTAGTCCTAGCTTCCATGGTTTTTTTATGGCGAATTTTTGAAAGTTTAAAAAATAGCCCAAAAATCGAACGGAAATTCCCTACAGAAACTCCATTCGCGAATTTTAAAAATACGAGATAGCCAAAATGTTGCTCTCGAAGAGTACATCAATTTAGAAAAAAAAGTTTCTCTCTAGGCCCAATAGGACCCGACTTTCATAGGGTCAAAATTCACGAATTTGACACATTTCGGCCGCGACAATTCCCTATAACCGTTGCACCGAATTTCAAACCGCTCACACAGTACTTCCCATTGAGACACATGAACAATCCCCCGCAAGCGTTTTCTCGTAGCTCAATTGTTGACCCCGGCGCAAGCGTCCGAAATTTCGATGGGGTCACGGAAATGGTCACGGAAATGGGCCAAATTTTGACACCCCATATCTCGGGCCCTAATTGTCCGATCGACTTGAAATTTGAAACGTGGCCTAACAGGATTTCGGCCTTCCTCCCCATGCTCGCCAATCGCGGCTCACCATGGGGTGTCCAGGCCTTTCGCCGTAAAGTTTAAACAAAAACTCGCGAATATCTCCGAAACGGTTCGATAGAATGTCGCAAATTTTGGTGTGAAAGGGCTCCCTATTTTTGCCTACAAACCCTCCAAATTTGGTAGTCCTAGCTTCCATAGTTTTTTTATGACGAATTTTTGAATGTTTAAAAAATAGCCCAAAAACCGAACGGAAATTCCCTACAGAAACTCCATTCGCGAATTTTAAAAATCCGAGATAGCTAAAATGTTGCTCTCGAAGATTCCATCAATTTAAAAAAAACGTTTCTCTCTAAGCCGAATAGGACCCGACTTTCATAGGGTCAAAGTTCACGAATTTCACACATTTCGGCCGCGACAATTCCCTATAACCGTTGCACCGAATTTCAAACCGCTCACACAGTACTTCCCATTGAGACACATGAACAATCCCCAGCAAGCGTTTTCTCATAACTCAATTTTTGGACCCGGCGCAAGCGACCGAATTTTCGATGGGGGCCGCACCAATGGTCACGGAAATGGGCCAAACTTTCACCCCCATATCTCGGGCCCTAATTGTCCGATGGACTTGAAATTTCAAACGTGGCCTAACAGGGTTTTGGCCTCCCTCCCCATGCTCGCCAATCGCGGCTCACCATGGGGGCTACGGGCCTTTTCGCCGTAATGTTAAACAAAAACTCGCGAATATCTCCGAAACGGTTCGATAGAATGCGCAAATTTTGGTGTGAAAGGGCTCCCTATTTTTACCTACAAACCCTCCAAATTTGGTGCTAGTAGTTTCCATAGTTTTTTATGGCGAATTTTTGAAGGTTTAAAAATTAGCCCAAAAATCGAACGGAAATTCCCTACAGAAACTCCATTCGCGAATTTTAAAAATCCGAGATTGCCAAAATGTTGCTCTCAAAGAGTACGTCAATTTAGAAAAAAAGTTTCTCTCTAGGCCCAATAGGACCCGACTTAAATAGGGTCAAAGTTCACGAATTTGACACATTTCGGCCGCGACAATTCCCTATAACCGTTGCACCGAATTTCAAACCGCTCACACAGTACTTCCCATTGAGACACATGAACAATCCCCAGCAAGCGTTTTCTCGTAGCTCAATTTTTGGACCCGGCGCAAGCGACCGAATTTTCGATGGGGGCCGCCCCAATGGTCACGGAAATGGGCCAAACTTTGACCCCCCATATCTCGGGCCCTAATTGTCCGATCGACTTGAAATTTGAAACGTGGCCTAACAGGGTTTCGGCCTTCCTCCCCATGCTCGCCAATCGCGGCTCACCATGGGGGGTCCGGGCCTTTTCGCCGTAATGTTAAAACAAAAACTCGCGAATATCTCCGAAACGGTTCGATAGAATGTCGCAAATTTTGGTGTGAAAGGGCTCCCTATTTTTACCTACAAACCCTCCAAATTTGGTAGTCCTAGCTTCCATAGTTTTTTTATGACGAATTTTTGAATGTTTAAAAAATAGCCCAAAAATCGAACGGAAATTCCCTACAGAAACTCCATTCGCGAATTTTAAAACACCGAGACAGCCAAAATGTTGCTCTCGAAGAGTAAATCAATTTAAAAAAAAAGTTTCTCTCTAAGCCCAATAGGACCCGACTTTCATAGGGTCAAAGTTCACGAATTTGACACATTTCGGCCGCGACAATTCCCTATAACCGTTGCACCGAATTTCAAACCGCTCACACACTACTTCCCATTGAGACACATGAACAATCCCCAGCAAGCGTTTTCTCGTAGCTCAATTTTTGGACCCGGCGCAAGCGACCGAATTTTCGATGGGGGCCGCCCCAATGGTCACGGAAATGGGCCAAACTTTGACCCCCCATATCTCGGGCCCTAATTGTCCGATCGACTTGAAATTTGAAACGTCGCCTAACAGGGTTTCGGCCTTCCTCCCCATGCTCGCCAATCGCGGCTCACCATGGGGGCTCCGGGCCTTTTCGCCGTAATGTTAAAACAAAAACTCGCGAATATCTCCGAAACGGTTCGATAGAATGTCGCAAATTTTGGTGTGAAAGGGCTCCCTATTTTTACCTACAAACCCTCCAAATTTGGTAGTCCTAGCTTTCATAGTTTTTTATGGCGAATTTTTGAAGGTTTAAAAAATAGCCCAAAAATCGAACGGAAATTCCCTACAGAAACTCCATTCGCGAATTTTAAAAATCCGAGATAGCCAAAATGTTGCTCTCGAAGATTCCATCAATTTAAAAAAAAAGTTTCTCTCTAAGCCCAATAGGACCCGACTTTCATAGGGTCAAAATTCACGAATTTGACACATTTCGGCCGCGACAATTCCCTATAACCGTTGCACAGAATTTCAAACCGCTCGCACAGTACTTCCCATTGAGACACATGAACAATCCCCCGCAAGCGTTTTCTCGTAGCTCAATTGTTGACCCCGGCGCAAGCGTCCGAAATTTCGATGGGGTCACGGAAATGGGCCAAATTTTGACCCCCGATATCTCGGGCCCTAATTGTCCGATCGACTTGAAATTTGAAACGTGGCCTAACAGGGTTTCGGCCTTCCTTCCCATGCTCGCCAATCGCGGCTCACCATGGGGGGTCCAGGCCTTTTCGCCGTAATGTTAAAACAAAAACTCGCGTATATCTCCGAAACGGTTCGATAGAATGTCGCAAATTTTGGTGTGATAGGGCTCCCTATTTTTACCTACAAACCCTCCAAATTTGGTAGTCCTAGCTTCCATAGTTTTTTTATGACGAATTTTTGAATGTTTAAAAAATAGGCCAAAAATCGAACGGAAATTCCCTACAGAAACTCCATTCGCGAATTTTAAAACACCGAGACAGCCAAAATGTTTCTCTCGAAGACTAAATCAATTTAAAAAAAAAGTTTCTCTCTAAGCCCAATAGGACCCGACTTTCATAGGGTCAAAGTTCACGAATTTGACACATTTCGGCCGCGACAATTCACTATAACCGTTGCACCGAATTTCAAACCGCTCACACAGTACTTCCCATTGAGACACATGAACAATCCCCAGCAAGCGTTTTCTCGTAGCTCAATTTTTGGACCCGGCGCAAGCGACCGAATTTTCGATGGGGGCCGCCCCAATGGTCACGGAAATGGGCCAAATTTTGACCCCCCATATCTCGGGCCCTAATTGTCCGATCGACTTGAAATTTGAAACGTGGCCTAACAGGGTTTCGGCCTTCCTCCCCATGCTCGCCAATCGCGGCTCACCATGGGGGGTCCGGGCCTTTTCGCCGTAATGTTAAAACAAAAACTCGCGAATATCTCCGAAACGGTTCGATAGAATGTCGCAAATTTTGGTGTGAAATGGCTCCCTATTTTTACCTACAAACCCTCCAAATTTGGTAGTCCTAGCTTCCATAGTTTTTTTATGACGAATTTTTGAATGTTTAAAAAATAGCCCAAAAATCGAACGGAAATTCCCTACAGAAACTCCATTCGCGAATTTTAAAACACCGAGACAGCCAAAATGTTGCTCTCGAAGAGTAAATCAATTTAAAAAAAAAGTTTCTCTCTAAGCCCAATAGGACCCGACTTTCATAGGGTCAAAGTTCACGAATTTGACACATTTCGGCCGCGACAATTCCCTATAACCGTTGCACCGAATTTCAAACCGCTCACACAGTACTTCCCATTGAGACACATGAACAATCCCCAGCAAGCGTTTTCTCGTAGCTCAATTTTTGGACCCGGCGCAAGCGACCGAATTTTCGATGGGGGCCGCCCCAATGGTCACGGAAATGGGCCAAACTTTGACCCCCCATATCTCGGGCCCTAATTGTCCGATGGACTTGAAATTTCAAACGTGGCCTAACAGGGTTTTGGCCTTCCTCCCCATGCTCGCCAATCGCGGCTCACCATGGGGGCTACGGGCCTTTTCGCCGTAATGTTAAAACAAAAACTCGCGAATATCTCCGAAACGGTTCGATAGAATGTCGCAAATTTTGGTGTGAAAGGGCTCCCTATTCTTACCTACAAACCCTTCAAATTTGGTGGTCCTAGCTTCCATAGTTTTTTTATGGCGAGTTTTTTAATGTTTAAAAATAGCCCAAAAATCGAACGGAAATTCCCCACAGAAACTCCATTCGCGAATTTTAAAAATCCGAGATAGGCAAAATGTTGCTCTCGAAGAGTACATCAATTTAAAAAAAAGTTTCTCTCTAGGCCCAATAGGACCCGACTTTCATAGGGTCAAAGTTCACGAATTTGACACATTTCGGCCGCGACAATTCCCTATAACCGTTGCACCGAATTTCAAACCGCTCACACAGTACTTCCTATTGAGACACAGGAACAATCCCCCGCAAGCGTTTTCTCGTAGCTCAATTTTTGACCCCGGCGCAAGCGACCGAAATTTCGATGGAGGCCGCCCCAATGGTCACGGAAATGGTCCAAATTCAACCCCCCATATCTCGGGCCCTAATTGTCCGATCGACTTGAAATTTGAAACGTGGCCTAACAGGGTTTCGGGCTTCCTCCCCATGCTCGCCAATCGCGGTTCACCATGGGGGTCCGGGCCTTTTCGCCGTAATGTTAAAACAAAAACTCGCGAATATCTCCGAAACAGTTCGATACAATGTCGCAAATTTTGGTGTGAAAGGGCTCCCTATTTTTACCTACAAACCCTCCAAATTTGGTGATCCTAGATTCCATAGTTTTTTATGGCGAATTTTTGAAGTTTTAAAAATTAGCCCAAAAATCGAACGGAAATTCCCCACAGAAACTCCATTCGCGAATTTTAAAAATCCGAGATAGCTAAAATGTTGCTCTCGAAGATTCCATCAATTTAAAAAAAACGTTTCTCTCTAAGCCGAATAGGACCCGACTTTCATAGGGTCAAAGTTCACGAATTTCACACATTTCGGCCGCGACAATTCCCTATAACCGTTGCACCGAATTTCAAACCGCTCACACAGTACTTCCCATTGAGACACATGAACAATCCCCAGCAAGCGTTTTCTTGTAACTCAATTTTTGGACCCGGCGCAAGCGACCGAATTTTCGATGGGGGCCGCACCAATGGTCACGGAAATGGGCCAAACTTTGACCCCCCATATCTCGGGCCCTAATTGTCCGATGGACTTGAAATTTGAAACGTGGCCTAACAGGGTTTTGGCCTTCCTCCCCATGCTCGCCAATCGCGGCTCACCATGGGGGCTACGGGCCTTTTCGCCGTAATGTTAAACAAAAACTCGCGAATATCTCCGAAACGGTTCGATAGAATGTCGAAAATTTTGGTGTGAAAGGTCTCCCTATTTTTACCTACAAACCCTTCAAATTTGGTGGTCCTAGCTTCCATAGTTTTTTTATGGCGAGTTTTTGAAGGTTTAAAAAATAGCCCAAAAATCGAACAGAAATTCCCTACAGAAACTCCATTCGCGAATTTTAAAACTCCGAGATAGCCAAAGTGTTGCTCTCGAAGAGTACATCAATTTAGAAAAAAAGTTTCTCTCTAGGCCCAATAGGACCCGACTTTCATAGGGTCAAAATTCACGAATTTGACACATTTCGGCCGCGACAATTCCCTATAACCGTTGCACCGAATTTCAAACCGCTCACACAGTACTTCCCATTGAGACACATGAACAATCCCCCGCAAGCGTTTTCTCGTAGCTCAATTGTTGACCCCGGCGCAAGCGTCCGAAATTTCGATGGGGTCACGGAAATGGGCCAAATTTTGACCCCCGATATCTCGGGCCCTAATTGTCCGATCGACTTGAAATTTGAAACGTGGCCTAACAGGGTTTCGGCCTTCCTTCCCATGCTCGCCAATCGCGGCTCGCCATGGGGGGTCCAGGCCTTTTCGCCGTAATGTTAAAACAAAAACTCGCGTATATCTCCGAAACGGTTCGATAGAATGTCGCAAATCTTGGTGTGATAGGGCTCCCTATTTTTACCTACAAACCCTCCAAATTTGGTAGTCCTAGCTTCCATAGTTTTTTTATGACGAATTTTTGAATGTTTAAAAAATAGCCCAAAAATCGAACGGAAATTCCCTACAGAAACTCCATTCGCGAATTTTAAAACACCGAGACAGCCAAAATGTTGCTCTCGAAGAGTAAATCAATTTAAAAAAAAAAGTTTCTCTCTAAGCCCAATAGGACCCGACTTTCATAGGGTCAAAGTTCACGAATTTGACACATTTCGGCCGCGACAATTCCCTATAACCGTTGCACCGAATTTCAAACCACTCACACAGTACTTCCCATTGAGACACATGAACAATCCCCAGCAAGCGTTTTCTCGTAGCTCAATTTTTGGACCCGGCGCAAGCGACCTAATTTTCGATGGGGGCCGCCCCAATGGTCACGGAAATGGGCCAAACTTTGACCCCCCATATCTCGGGCCCTAATTGTCCGATGGACTTGAAATTTCAAACGTGGCCTAACAGGGTTTTGGCCTTCCTCCCCATGCTCGCCAATCGCGGCTCACCATGGGAGCTACGGGCCTTTTCGCCGTAATGTTAAAACAAAAACTCGCGAATATCTCCGAAACGGTTCGATAGAATGTCGCAAATTTTAGTGTGAAAGGGCTCCCTATTTTTACCTACAAACCCTTCAAATTTGGTGGTCCTAGCTTCCATAGTTTTTTTATGGCGAGTTTTTTAAGGTTTAAAAAATAGCCCAAAAATCGAACGGAAATTCCCCACAGAAACTCCATTCGCGAATTTTAAAAATCCGAGATAGCCAAAATGTTGCTCTCGAAGAGTACATCAATTTAGAAAAAAAGTTTCTCTCTAGGCCCAATAGGACCCGACTTTCATAGGGTCAAAGTTCACGAATTTGACACATTTCGGCCGCGACAATTCCCTATAACCGTTGCACAGAATTTCAAACCGCTCACACAGTACTTCCCATTGAGACACATGAACAATCCCCCGCAAGCGTTTTCTCGTATCTCAATTGTTGACCCCGGCGCAAGCGTCCGAAATTTCGATGGGGTCACGGAAATGGGCCAAATTTTGACCCCCGATATCTCGGGCCCTAATTGTCCGATCGACTTGAAATTTGAAACGTGGCCTAACAGGATTTCGGCCTTCCTCCCCATGCTCGCCAATCGCGGCTCACAATGGGGGGGTCCAGGCCTTTCGCCGTAATGTTGAAACAAAAACTCGCGAATATCTCCGAAACGGTTCGATAGAATGTCGCAAATTTTGGTGTGAAAGGGCTCCCTATTTTTACCTACAAACCCTCCAAATTTGGTAGTCCTAGCTTCCATAGTTTTTTATGACGAATTTTTGAATGTTTAAAAAATAGCCCAAAAATCGAACGGAAATTCCCTACAGAAACTCCATTCGCGAATTTTAAAAATCCGAGATAGCCAAAATGTTGCTCTCGAAGATTCCATCAATTTAAAAAAAAAGTTTCTCTCTAAGCCCAATAGGACCCGACTTTCATAGGGTCAAAGTTCACGAATTTGACACATTTCGGCCGCGACAATTCCCTATAACCGTTGCACCGAATTTCAAACCGCTCACACAGTACTTCCCATTGAGACACATGAACAATCCCAGCAAGCGTTTTCTTGTAGCTCAATTTTTGGACCCGGCGCAAGCGACCGAATTTTCGATGGGGGCCGCCCCAATGGTCACGGAAATGGGCCAAACTTTGACCCCCCATATCTCGGGCCCTAATTGTCCGATGGACTTGAAATTTCAAACGTGGCCTAACAGGGTTTTGGCCTTCCTCCCCATGCTCGCCAATCGCGGCTCACCATGGGGGCTACGGGCCTTTTCGCCGTAATGTTAAAACAAAAACTCGCGAATATCTCCGAAACGGTTCGATAGAATGTCGCAAATTTTGGTGTGAAAGGGCTCCCTATTTTTACCTACAAACCCTCCAAATTTGGTAGTCCTAGCTTCCATAGTTTTTTTATGACGAATTTTTGAATGTTTAAAAAATAGCCCAAAAATCGAACGGAAATTCCCTACAGAAACTCCATTCGCGAATTTTAAAACACCGAGACAGCCAAAATGTTGCTCTCGAAGAGTAAATCAATTTAAAAAAAAAGTTTCTCTCTAAGCCCAATAGGACCCGACTTTCATAGGGTCAAAGTTCACGAATTTGACACATTTCGGCCGCGACAATTCCCTATAACCGTTGCACCGAATTTCAAACCGCTCACACAGTACTTCCCATTGAGACACATGAACAATCCCCAGCAAGCGTTTTCTCGTAGCTCAATTTTTGGACCCGGCGCAAGCGACCGAATTTTCGATGGGGGCCGCCCCAATGGTCACGGAAATGGGCCAAACTTTGACCCCCCATATCTCGGGCCCTAATTGTCCGATCGACTTGAAATTTGAAACGTGGCCTAACAGGGTTTCGGCCTTCCTCCCTATGCTCGCCAATCGCGGCTCACGATGGGGGCTACGGGCCTTTTCGCCGTAATGTTAAAACAAAAACTCGCGAATATCTCCGAAACGGTTCGATAGAATGTCGCAAATTTTGGTGTGAAAGGGCTCCCTATTTTTACCTACAAACCCTCCAAATTTGGTAGTCCTAGCTTTCATAGTTTTTTTATGGCGAATTTTTGGAGGTTTAAAAAATAGCCCAAAAATCGAACGGAAATTCCCAACAGAAACTCCATTCGCGAATTTTAAAAATCCGAGATAGCCAAAATGTTGCTCTCGAAGATTCCATCAATTTAAAAAAAAAGTTTCTCTCTAAGCCCAATAGGACCCGACTTTCATAGGGTCGAATTTCACGAATTTGACACATTTCAACCGCGACAATTCCCTATAACCGTTGCACCGAATTTCAAACCGCTCACACAGTACTTCCCATTGAGACACATGAACAATCCCCCGCAAGCGTTTTCTCGTAGCTCAATTGTTGACCCCGGCGCAAGCGTCCGAAATTTCGATGGGGTCACGGAAATGGTCACGGAAATGGGCCAAATTTTGACACCCCATATCTCGGGCCCTAATTGTCCGATCGACTTGAAATTTGAAACGTGGCCTAACAGGATTTCGGCCTTCCTCCCCATGCTCGCCAATCGCGGCTCACAATGGGGGGGTCCAGGCCTTTCGCCGTAATGTTGAAACAAAAACTCGCGAATATCTCCGAAACGGTTCGATAGAATGTCGCAAATTTTGGTGTGAAAGGGCTCCCTATTTTTACCTACAAACCCTCCAAATTTGGTAGTCCTAGCTTCCATAGTTTTTTATGACGAATTTTTGAATGTTTAAAAAATAGCCCAAAAATCGAACGGAAATTCCCTACAGAAACTCCATTCGCGAATTTTAAAAATCCGAGATAGCCAAAATGTTGCTCTCGAAGATTCCATCAATTTAAAAAAAAAGTTTCTCTCTAAGCCCAATAGGACCCGACTTTCATAGGGTCAAAGTTCACGAATTTGACACATTTCGGCCGCGACAATTCCCTATAACCGTTGCACCGAATTTCAAACCGCTCACACAGTACTTCCCATTGAGACACATGAACAATCCCAGCAAGCGTTTTCTTGTAGCTCAATTTTTGGACCCGGCGCAAGCGACCGAATTTTCGATGGGGGCCGCCCCAATGGTCACGGAAATGGGCCAAACTTTGACCCCCCATATCTCGGGCCCTAATTGTCCGATGGACTTGAAATTTCAAACGTGGCCTAACAGGGTTTTGGCCTTCCTCCCCATGCTCGCCAATCGCGGCTCACCATGGGGGCTACGGGCCTTTTCGCCGTAATGTTAAAACAAAAACTCGCGAATATCTCCGAAACGGTTCGATAGAATGTCGCAAATTTTGGTGTGAAAGGGCTCCCTATTTTTACCTACAAACCCTTCAAATTTGGTGGTCCTAGCTTCCATAGTTTTTTTATGGCGAGTTTTTTAATGTTTAAAAATAGCCCAAAAATCGAACGGAAATTCCCCACAGAAACTCCATTCGCGAATTTTAAAAATCCGAGATAGGCAAAATGTTGCTCTCGAAGAGTACATCAATTTAAAAAAAAGTTTCTCTCTAGGCCCAATAGGACCCGACTTTCATAGGGTCAAAGTTCACGAATTTGACACATTTAGGCCGCGACAATTCCCTATAACCGTTGCACCGAATTTCAAACCGCTCACACAGTACTTCCTATTGAGACACAGGAACAATCCCCCGCAAGCGTTTTCTCGTAGCTCAATTTTTGACCCCGGCGCAAGCGACCGAAATTTCGATGGAGGCCGCCCCAATGGTCACGGAAATGGTCCAAATTCAACCCCCCATATCTCGGGCCCTAATTGTCCGATCGACTTGAAATTTGAAACGTGGCCTAACAGGGTTTCGGGCTTCCTCCCCATGCTCGCCAATCGCGGTTCACCATGGGGGTCCGGGCCTTTTCGCCGTAATGTTAAAACAAAAACTCGCGAATATCTCCGAAACAGTTCGATACAATGTCGCAAATTTTGGTGTGAAAGGGCTCCCTATTTTTACCTACAAACCCTCCAAATTTGGTGATCCTAGATTCCATAGTTTTTTATGGCGAATTTTTGAAGTTTTAAAAATTAGCCCAAAAATCGAACGGAAATTCCCCACAGAAACTCCATTCGCGAATTTTAAAAATCCGAGATAGCTAAAATGTTGCTCTCGAAGATTCCATCAATTTAAAAAAAACGTTTCTCTCTAAGCCGAATAGGACCCGACTTTCATAGGGTCAAAGTTCACGAATTTCACACATTTCGGCCGCGACAATTCCCTATAACCGTTGCACCGAATTTCAAACCGCTCACACAGTACTTCCCATTGAGACACATGAACAATCCCCAGCAAGCGTTTTCTTGTAACTCAATTTTTGGACCCGGCGCAAGCGACCGAATTTTCGATGGGGGCCGCACCAATGGTCACGGAAATGGGCCAAACTTTGACCCCCCATATCTCGGGCCCTAATTGTCCGATGGACTTGAAATTTCAAACGTGGCCTAACAGGGTTTTGGCCTTCCTCCCCATGCTCGCCAATCGCGGCTCACCATGGGGGCTACGGGCCTTTTCGCCGTAATGTTAAACAAAAACTCGCGAATATCTCCGAAACGGTTCGATAGAATGTCGAAAATTTTGGTGTGAAAGGTCTCCCTATTTTTACCTACAAACCCTTCAAATTTGGTGGTCCTAGCTTCCATAGTTTTTTTATGGCGAGTTTTTGAAGGTTTAAAAAATAGCCCAAAAATCGAACAGAAATTCCCTACAGAAACTCCATTCGCGAATTTTAAAACTCCGAGATAGCCAAAGTGTTGCTCTCGAAGAGTACATCAATTTAAAAAAAAAAGTTTCTCTCTAAGCCCAATAGGACCCGACTTTCATAGGGTCAAAATTCACGAATTTGATACATTTCGGCCGCGACAATTCCCTATAACCGTTGCACCGAATTTCAAACCGCTCACACAGTACTTCCCATTGAGACACATGAACAATCCCCAGCAAGCGTTTTCTCGTAGCTCAATTTTTGACCCCGGCGCAAGCGACCGAAATTTCGATGGGGGCCGCCCCAATGGTCACGGAAATGGGCCAAACTTTGACCCCCATATCGCGGGCCCTAATTGTCCGATCGACTTGAAATTTGAAACGTGGCCTAACAGGGTTCGGCCTTCCTCCCCATGCTCGCCAATCGCGGCGCACCATGGGGGGTCCGGGCCTTTTCGCCGTAATGTTAAAACAAAAACTCGCGAATATCTCCGAAACGGTTCGATAGAATGTCGCAAATTTTGGTGTGAAAGGGCTCCCTATTTTTACCTACAAACCCTCCAAATTTGGTGCTAGTAGTTTCCATAGTTTTTTATGGCGAATTTTTGAAGTTTTAAAAAATAGCCCAAAAATCGAACAGAAATTCCCTACAGAAACTCCATTCGCGAATTTTAAAACTCCGAGATAGCCAAAGTGTTGCTCTCGAAGAGTACATCAATTTAAAAAAAAAAGTTTCTCTCTAAGCCCAATAGGACCCGACTTTCATAGGGTCAAAATTCACGAATTTGACACATTTCGGCCGCGACAATTCCCTATAACCGTTGCACCGAATTTCAAACCGCTCACACAGTACTTCCCATTGAGACACATGAACAATCCCCAGCAAGCGTTTTCTCGTAGCTCAATTTTTGACCCCGGCGCAAGCGACCGAAATTTCGATGGGGGCCGCCCCAATGGTCACGGAAATGGGCCAAACTTTGAGCCCCCATATCTCGGGCCCTAATTGTCCGATCGACTTGAAATTTGAAACGTGGCCTAACAGGGTTTCGGCCTTCCTCCCCATGCTCGCCAATCGCGACTCACCATGGGTGCTCCGGGCCTTTTCGCCGTAATGTTAAAACAAAAACTCGCGAATATCTCCGATACGGTTCGATAGAATGTCGCAAATTTTGGTGTGAAAGGGCTCCCTATTTTTACCTACAAACCCTCCAAATTTGGTAGTCCTAGCTTCCATAGTTTTTTTATGGCGAATTTTTGAAGGTTTAAAAATTAGCCCAAAAATCGAACGGAAATTCCCTACAGAAACTCCATTCGCGAATTTTAAAAATCCGAGATTGCCAAAATGTTGCTCTCAAAGAGTACATCAATTTAGAAAAAAAGTTTCTCTCTAGGCCCAATAGGACCCGACTTTCATAGGGTCAAAATTCACGAATTTGACACATTTCGGCCGCGACAATTCCCTATAACCGTTGCACCGAATTTCAAACCGCTCACACAGTACTTCCCATTGAGACACATGAACAATCCCCCGCAAGCGTTTTCTCGTAGCTCAATTGTTGACCCCGGCGCAAGCGTCCGAAATTTCGATGGGGTCACGGAAATGGGCCCAATTTTGACCCCCGATATCTCGGGCCCTAATTGTCCGATCGACTTGAAATTTGAAACGTGGCCTAACAGGGTTTCGGCCTTCCTTCCCATGCTCGCCAATCGCGGCTCGCCATGGGGGGTCCAGGCCTTTTCGCCGTAATGTTAAAACAAAAACTCGCGTATATCTCCGAAACGGTTCGATAGAATGTCGCAAATCTTGGTGTGATAGGGCTCCCTATTTTTACCTAAAAACCCTCCAAATTTGGTAGTCCTAGCTTCCATAGTTTTTTTATGACGAATTTTTGAATGTTTAAAAAATAGCCCAAAAATCGAACGGAAATTCCCTACAGAAACTCCATTCGCGAATTTTAAAACACCGAGACAGCCAAAATGTTGCTCTCGAAGAGTAAATCAATTTAAAAAAAAAGTTTCTCTCTAAGCCCAATAGGACCCGACTTTCATAGGGTCAAAGTTCACGAATTTGATACATTTCGGTCGCGACAATTCCCTATAACCGTTGCACCGAATTTCAAACCGCTCACACAGTACTTCCCATTGAGACACATGAACAATCCCCCGCAAGCGTTTTCTCGTAGCTCAATTTTTGGACCCGGCGCAAGCGACCGAATTTTCGATGGGGGCCGCCCCAATGGTCACGGAAATGGGCCAAACTTTGACCCCCCATATCTCGGGCCCTAATTGTCCGATCGACTTGAAATTTGAAACGTGGCCTAACAGGGTTTCGGCCTTCCTCCCCATGCTCGCCAATCGCGGCTCACCATGGGGGCTCCGGGCCTTTTCGCCGTAATGTTAAAACAAAAACTCGCGAATATCTCCGAAACGGTTCGATAGAATGTCGCAAATTTTGGTGTGAAAGGGCTCCCTATTTTTACCTAGAAACCCTCCAAATTTGGTAGTCCTAGCTTTCATAGTTTTTTTATGGCGAATTTTTGAAGGTTTAAAAAATAGCCCAAAAATCGAACGGAAATTCCCTACAGAAACTCCATTCGCGAATTTTAAAAATCCGAGATAGCCAAAATGTTGCTCTCGAAGATTCCATCAATTTAAAAAAAAGTTTCTCTCTAAGCCCAATAGGACCCGACTTTCATAGGGTCAAAGTTCACGAATTTGACACATTTCAACCGCGACAATTCCCTATAACCGTTGCACCGAATTTCAAACCGCTCACACAGTACTTCCCATTGAGACACATGAACAATCCCCCGCAAGCGTTTTCTCGTAGCTCAATTGTTGACCCCGGCGCAAGCGTCCGAAATTTCGATGGGGTCACGGAAATGGTCACGGAAATGGGCCAAATTTTGACACCCCATATCTCGGCCCCTAATTGTCCGATCGACTTGAAATTTGAAACGTGGCCTAACAGGATTTCGGCCTTCCTCCCCATGCTCGCCAATCGCGGCTCACAATGGGGGGGTCCAGGCCTTTCGCCGTAATGTTGAAACAAAAACTCGCGAATATCTCCGAAACGGTTCGATAGAATGTCGCAAATTTTGGTGTGAAAGGGCTCCCTATTTTTACCTACAAACCCTCCAAATTTGGTAGTCCTAGCTTCCATAGTTTTTTATGACGAATTTTTGAATGTTTAAAAAATAGCCCAAAAATCGAACGGAAATTCCCTACAGAAACTCCATTCGCGAATTTTAAAAATCCGAGATAGCCAAAATGTTGCTCTCGAAGAGTACATCAATTTAAAAAAAAGTTTCTCTCTAGGCCCAATAGGACCCGACTTTCATAGGGTCAAAGTTCACGAATTTGACACATTTCGGCCGCGACAATTCCCTATAACCGTTGCACCGAATTTCAAACCGCTCACACAGTACTTCCTATTGAGACACAGGAACAATCCCCCGCAAGCGTTTTCTCGTAGCTCAAGTTTTGACCCCGGCGCAAGCGACCGAAATTTCGATGGGGGCCGCCCCAGTGGTCACGGAAATGGTCCAAATTCAGCCCCCCATATCTCGGGCCCTAATTGTCCGATCGACTTGAAATTTGAAACGTGGCCTAACAGGGTTTCGGGCTTCCTCCCCATGCTCGCCAATCGCGGTTCACCATGGGGGTCCGGGCCTTTTCGCCGTAATGTTAAAACAAAAACTCGCGAATATCTCCGAAACAGTTCGATACAATGTCGCAAATTTTGGTGTGAAAGGGCTCCCTATTTTTACCTACAAACCCTCCAAATTTGGTGATCCTAGATTCCATAGATTTTTATGGCGAATTTTTGAAGTTTTAAAAATTAGCCCAAAAATCGAGCGGAAATTCCCCACAGAAACTCCATTCGCGAATTTTAAAAATCCGAGATCGCCAAAATGTTGCTCTCGAAGAGTACATCAATTTAAAAAACATTTCTCTCTAGGCCCAAAAGGACCCGACTTTCATAGGGTCAAAGTTCACGAATTTGACACAATTCGGCCGCGACAATTCCCTATAACCGTGGCACGGAATTTTAAACCGCTCATACAGTACTTCCTATTGAGACACAGGAACAATCCCCCGCAAGCGTTTTCTCGTAGCTCAAATTTTACCCCGGCGCAAGCGACCGAAATTTCGATGGGGGCGGCCCAATGTTCACGGAAATGGGCCAAATTTTGACCCCCCCCATATCTCGGACCCTAATTGTCCGATCGACTTGAAATTTAAAACGTGGCCTAACAGGGTTTCGATCTTCCTCCCCATGCTCGCCAATCGCGGCTCACCATGGGGGGTACGGGCCTTTTCGCGGTAATTTTAAAACAAAAACTCGCGAATATCTCCGAAACGGCTCGATAGAATGTCGCAAATTTTGGTGTGAAAGGGCTCCCTATTTTTACGTACAAACCCTCCAAATTTGGTGGTCCTAGATTCCATAGTTTTTTATGGCGAATTTTTGAAGTTTTAAAAAATAGCCCAAAAATCGAACGGAAATTCCCCACAGAAACTCCATTCGCGAATTTTAAAAATCCGAGATAGGCAAAATGTTGCTCTCGAAGAGTACATCAATTTAAAAAAAAGTTTCTCTCTAGGCCCAATAGGACCCGACTTTCATAGGGTCAAAGTTCACGAATTTGACACATTTCGGCCGCGACAATTCCCTATAACCGTTGCACCGAATTTCAAACCGCTCACACAGTACTTCCTATTGAGACACAGGAACAATCCCCCGCAAGCGTTTTCTCGTAGCTCAATTTTTGACCCCGGCGCAAACGACCGAAATTTCGATGGAGGCCGCCCCAATGGTCACGGAAATGGTCCAAATTCAACCCCCCATATCTCGGGCCCTAATTGTCCGATCGACTTGAAATTTGAAACATGGCCTAACAGGGTTTCGGGCTTCCTCCCCATGCTCGCCAATCGCGGTTCACCATGGGGGTCCGGGCCTTTTCGCCGTAATGTTAAAACAAAAACTCGCGAATATCTCCGAAACAGTTCGATACAATGTCGCAAATTTTGGTGTGAAAGGGCTCCCTATTTTTACCTACAAACCCTCCAAATTTGGTGATCCTAGATTCCATAGTTTTTTATGGCGAATTTTTGAAGTTTTAAAAATTAGCCCAAAAATCGAACGGAAATTCCCCACAGAAACTCCATTCGCGAAATTTAAAAATCCGAGATAGCTAAAATGTTGCTCTCGAAGATTCCATCAATTTAAAAAAAACGTTTCTCTCTAAGCCGAATAGGACCCGACTTTCATAGGGTCAAAGTTCACGAATTTCACACATTTCGGCCGCGACAATTCCCTATAACCGTTGCACCGAATTTCAAACCGCTCACACAGTACTTCCCATTGAGACACATGAACAATCCCCAGCAAGCGTTTTCTTGTAACTCAATTTTTGGACCCGGCGCAAGCGACCGAATTTTCGATGGGGGCCGCACCAATGGTCACGGAAATGGGCCAAACTTTGACCCCCCATATCTCGGGCCCTAATTGTCCAATGGACTTGAAATTTCAAACGTGGCCTAACAGGGTTTTGGCCTTCCTCCCCATGCTCGCCAATCGCGGCTCACCATGGGGGCTACGGGCCTTTTCGCCGTAATGTTAAACAAAAACTCGCGAATATCTCCGAAACGGTTCGATAGAATGTCGCAAATTTTGGTGTGAAAGGTCTCCCTATTTTTACCTACAAACCCTTCAAATTTGGTGGTCCTAGCTTCCATAGTTTTTTTATAGCGAGTTTTTGAAGGTTTAAAAAATAGCCCAAAAATCGAACAGAAATTCCCTACAGAAACTCCATTCGCGAATTTTAAAACTCCGAGATAGCCAAAGTGTTGCTCTCGAAGAGTACATCAATTTAAAAAAAAAAGTTTCTCTCTAAGCCCAATAGGACCCGACTTTCATAGGGTCAAAGTTCACGAATTTGATACATTTCGGCCGCGACAATTCCTTATAACCGTTGCACCGAATTTCAAACCGCTCACACAGTACTTCCCATTGAGACACATGAACAATCCCCAGCAAGCGTTTTCTCGTAGCTCAATTTTTGACCCCGGCGCAAGCGACCGAAATTTCGATGGGGGCCGCCCCAATGGTCACGGAAATGGGCCAAACTTTGACCCCCATATCGCGGGCCCTAATTGTCCGATCGACTTGAAATTTGAAACGTGGCCTAACAGGGTTCGGCCTTCCTCCCCATGCTCGCCAATCGCGGCTCACCATGGGGGGTCCGGGCCTTTTCGCCGTAATGTTAAAACAAAAACTCGCGAATATCTCCGAAACGGTTCGATAGAATGTCGCAAATTTTGGTGTGAAAGGGCTCCCTATTTTTACCTACAAACCCTCCAAATTTGGTGCTAGTAGTTTCCATAATTTTTTATGGCGAATTTTTGAAGTTTTAAAAAATAGCCCAAAAATCGAACAGAAATTCCCTACAGAAACTCCATTCGCGAATTTTAAAACTCCGAGATAGCCAAAGTGTTGCTCTCGAAGAGTACATCAATTAAAAAAAAAAAGTATCTCTCTAAGACCAATAGGACCCGACTTTCATAGGGTCAAAATTCACGAATTTGACACATTTCGGCCGCGACAATTCCCTATAACCGTTGCACCGAATTTCAAACCGCTCACACAGTACTTCCCATTGAGACACATGAACAATCCCCAGCAAGCGTTTTCTCGTAGCTCAATTTTTGGACCCGGCGCAAGCGACCGAATTTTCGATGGGGGCCGCCCCAATGGTCACGGAAATGGACCAAATTTTGACCCCGCATATCTCGGGCCCTAATTGTCCGATCGACTTGAAATTTGAAACGTGGCCTAACAGGGTTTCGGCCTTCCTCCCCATGCTCGCCAATCGCGGCTCGCCATGGGGGGGTCCGGGCCTTTTCGCCGTAATGTTAAAACAAAAACTCGCGAATATCTCCGAAACGGTTCGATAGAATGTCGCAAGTTTTGGTGTGAAAGGGCTCCCTATTTTTACCTACAAACCCTCCAAATTTGGTAGTCCTAGCTTCCATAGTTTTTTTATGACGAATTTTTGAATGTTTAAAAAATAGCCCAAAAATCGAACGGAAATTCCCTACAGAAACTCCATTCGCGAATTTTAAAACACCGAGACAGCCAAAATGTTGCTCTCGAAGAGTAAATCAATTTAAAAAAAAAGTTTCTCTCTAAGCCCAATAGGACCCGACTTTCATAGGGTCAAAGTTCACGAATTTGACACATTTCGGCCGCGACAATTCCCTATAACCGTTGCACCGAATTTCAAACCGCTCACATAGTACTTCCCATTGACACACATGAACAATCCCCCGCAAGCGTTTTCTCGTAGCTCAATTTTTGACCCCGGCGCAAGCGTTCGAAATTTCGATGGGGTCACGGAAATGGTCACGGAAATGGGCCAAACTTTGACCCCCCATATCTCGGGCCCTAAAGGTCCGATCGACTTGAAATTTGAAACTTGGCCTAACAGGGTTTCGATCTTCCTCCCCATGCTAGCCAATCGCGGCTCACCATGGGGGGATCCGTGCCTTTTCGCCGTAATGTTAAAACAAAAACTCGCGAATATCTCCGAAACGGTTTGATAGAATGTCACAAATTTTGGTGTGAAAGGGCTCCCTATTTTTACCTACAAACCCTCCAAATTTGGTGGTCCTAGCTTCCATAGTTTTTTATGGCGAATTTTTGAAGATTTAAAAAATAGCCCCAAAATCGAACGGAAATTCCTTACAGAAACTCCATTCGCGAATTTTAAAAATCCGAGATAGCCAAAATGTTGCTCTCGAAGAGTACATCAATTTAAAAAAAAAGTTTCTCTCTAGGCCCAATAGGACCCGACTTTCATAGGGTCAAAGTTCACGAATTTGACACATTTCGGCCGCGACAATTCCCTATAACCATTGCAGCGAATTTTAAACCGCTCACACAGTACTTCCCATTGAGACACATGAACAATCCCCCGCAAGCGTTTTCTCGTAGCTCAATTTTTGACCCCGGCGCAAACGTCCGAAATTTCGATGGAATCACGGAAATGGTCACGGAGATGGGCCAAACTTTGACCCTCCATATCTCGGGCCCTAATTGTCCGATCGACTTGGAATTTGAAACGTGGCCTAACAGGGTTTCGGCCTTCCTCCCCATTCTCGCCAATCGCGGCTCACCATGGGGGGGGTCCGGGCCTTTTCGCCGTAATCTTAAAACAAAAACTCGTGAATATCTCCGAAACGGTTCGATAGAATGTCGCAAATTTTGGTGTGAAAGGGCTCCCTATTTTTGCCTACAAACCCCCTAAATGTGGTGGCCCTGGCTTCCATAGTCTTTTTATGTCGAATTTTTGAAAGTTTAAAAAATAGCCCAAAAATCGAGCGGAAATTCCCTACAGAAACTCCATTCGCGAATTTTAAAAATCCGAGATAGCCAAAATTTTGCTCTCGAAGAGTACATCAATTTAAAAAAAAAGTTTCTCTCTGGGCCCAATAGGACCCGACTTTCATAGGGTCAAAGTTCACGAATTTGACACATTTCGGCCGCGACAATTCCCTATAACCGTTGCACCGAATTTCAAACCGCTCACACAGTACTTCCTATTGAGACACAGGAACAATCCCCCGCAAGCGTTTTCTCGTAGCTCAATTTTTGACCCCGGCGCAAGCGACCGAAATTTCGATGGAGGCCGCCCCAATGGTCACGGAAATGGTCCAAATTCAACCCCCCATATCTCGGGCCCTAATTGTCCGATCGACTTGAAATTTGAAACGTGGCCTAACAGGGTTTCGGGCTTCCTCCCCATGCTCGCCAATCGTGGTTCACCATGGGGGTCCGGGCCTTTTCGCCGTAATGTTAAAACAAAAACTCGCGAATGTCTCCGAAACAGTTCGATACAATGTCGCAAATTTTGGTGTGAAAGGGCTCCCTATTTTTACCTACAAAACCTCCAAATTTGGTGATCCTAGATTCCATAGTTTTTTATGGCGAATTTTTGAAGTTTTAAAAATTAGCCCAAAAATCGAACGGAAATTCCCCACAGAAACTCCATTTGCGAATTTTAAAAATCCGAGATAGCCAAAATGTTGCTCTCGAAGAGTACATCAATTTAAAAAAAAGTTTCTCTCTAGGCCCAATAGGACCCGACTTTCATAGGGTCAAAGTTCACGAATTTGACACATTTCGGCCGCGACAATTCCCTATAACCGTTGCACCGAATTTCAAACCGCTCACATAGTACTTCCCATTGAGACACATGAACAATCCCCCGCAAGCGTTTTCTCGTAGCTCAATTTTTGACCCCGGCGCAAGCGTTCGAAATTTCGATGGGGTCACGGAAATGGTCACGGAAATGGGCCAAACTTTGACCCCCCATATCTCGGGCCCTAATTGTCCGATCGACTTGAAATTTGAAACTTGGCCTAACAGGGTTTCGATCTTCCTCCCCATGCTAGCCAATCGCGGCTCACCATGGGGGGGTCCGGGCCTTTTCGCCGTAATGTTAAAACAAAAACTCGCGAATATCTCCGAAACGGTTTGATAGAATGTCGCAAATTTTGGTGTGAAAGGGCTCCCTATTTTTACCTACAAACCCTCCAAATTTGGTGGTCCTAGCTTCCATAGTTTTTTATGGCGAATTTTTGAAGTTTTAAAAAATAGCCCCAAAATCGAACGGAAATTCCTTACAGAAACTCCATTCGCGAATTTTAAAAATCCGAGATAGCCAAAATGTTGCTCTCGAAGAGTACATCAATTTAATAAAAAAGTTTCTCTCTAGGCCCAATAGGACCCGACTTTCATAGGGTCAAAGTTCACGAATTTGACACATTTCGGCCGCGACAATTCCCTATAACCATTGCAGCGAATTTTAAACCGCTCATACAGTACTTCCCATTGAGACACATGAACAATCCCCCGCAAGCGTTTTCTCGTAGCTCAATTTTTGACCCCGGCGCAAACGTCCGAAATTTCGATGGGGTCACGGAAATGGTCACGGAGATGGGCCAAACTTTGACCCTCCATATCTCGGGCCCTAATTGTCCGATCGACTTGGAATTTGAAACGTGGCCTAACAGGGTTTCGGCCTTCCTCCCCATGCTCGCCAATCGCGGCTCACCATGGGGGGGGCCGGGCCTTTTCGCCGTAATCTTAAAACAAAAACTCGTGAATATCTCCGAAACGGTTCGATAGAATGTCGCAAATTTTGGTGTGAAAGGGCTCCCTATTTTTGCCTACAAACCCCTAAATGTGGTGGTCCTGGCTACCATAGTTTTTTTATGTCGAATTTTTGAAGGTTTAAAAAATAGCCCAAAAATCGAGCGGAAATTCCCTACAGAAACTCCATTCGCGAATTTTAAAAATCCGAGATAGCCAAAATGTTGCTCTCGAAGAGTACATCAATTTAAAAAAAAAGTTTCTCTCTAGGCCCAATAGGACCCGACTTTCATAGGGTCAAAGTTCACGAATTTGACACATTTCGGCCACGACAATTCCCTATAACCATTGCAGCGAATTTTAAACCGCTCATACAGTACTTCCCATTGAGACACATGAACAATCCCCCGCAAGCGTTTTCTCGTAGCTCAATTTTTGACCCCGGCGCAAACGTCCGAAATTTCGATGGGGTCACGGAAATGGTCACGGAGATGGGCCAAACTTTGACCCTCCATATCTCGGGCCCTAATTGTCCGATCGACTTGGAATTTGAAACGTGGCCTAACAGGGTTTCGGCCTTCCTCCCCATGCTCGCCAATCGCGGCTCACCATGGGGGGGGCCGGGCCTTTTCGCCGTAATCTTAAAACAAAAACTCGTGAATATCTCCGAAACGGTTCGATAGAATGTCGCAAATTTTGGTGTGAAAGGGCTCCCTATTTTTGCCTACAAACCCCTAAATGTGGTGGTCCTGGCTACCATAGTTTTTTTATGTCGAATTTTTGAAGGTTTAAAAAATAGCCCAAAAATCGAGCGGAAATTCCCTACAGAAACTCCATTCGCGAATTTTAAAAATCCGAGATAGCCAAAATGTTGCTCTCGAAGAGTACATCAATTTAAAAAAAAAGTTTCTCTCTAGGCCCAATAGGACCCGACTTTCATAGGGTCAAAGTTCACGAATTTGACACATATCGGCCGCGACAATTCCCTATAACCGTTGCACCGAATTTCAAACCGCTCACACAGTACTTCCCATTGAGACACATGAACAATACCCCGCAAGCGTTTTCTCGTAGCTCAATTTTTGACCCCGGCGCAAGCGACCGAAATTTCGATGGGGGCCGCCCCAATGGTCACGGAAATGGGCCAAATTGTGACCCCCCATATCTCGGGCCCTAATTGTCCGGTCGACTTGAAATTTGAAACGTGGCCTAACAGGGTTTCGGCCTTCCTCCCCATGCTCGCCAATCGCGGCTCACCATGGGAGGTCCGGGCCTTTTCGCCGTAATGTTAAAACAAAAACTCGCGTATATCGCCGAAACGGTTCGATAGAATGTCGCAAATTTTGGTGTGAGATGGCTCCCTATTTTTACCTACAAATCCTCGAAATTTGGTGGTCCTAGCTTCCATAGTTTTTTATGGCGAATTTTTGAATTTTTAAAAAATAGCCCCAAAATCGAACGGAAATTCCTTACAGAAACTCCATTCGCGAATTTTAAAAATCCGAGATAGCCAAAATGTTGCTCTCGAAAAGTACATCAATTTAAAAAAAAAAGTTTCTCTCTAGGCCCAATACGAAGCGACTTTCATATGGTCAAATTTCACGAATTTGACACATTTCGGCCGCGACAATTCCCTATAACCGTTGCACTGAATTTCAAACCGCTCACACAGTACTTCCTATTGAAACACAGGAACAATCCCCCGCAAGCGTTTTCTCGTAGCTCAAATTTTACACCGGCGCAAGCGACCGAAATTTCGATGGGGGCGGCCCAATGGTCACGGAAATGGGCCAAATATTGACCCCCCATATCTCGGGCCCTAATTGTCCGATCGACTTGAAATTTGAAACGTGGCCTAACAGGGTTTCGGCCTTCCTCCCCATGCTCGCCAATCGCGGCTCACCATGGGAGGTCCGGGCCTTTTCGCCGTAATGTTAAAACAAAAACTCGCGAATATCTCCGAAACGTTTCGATAGAATGTCGCAAATTTGGTGTGAGAGGGCTCCCTATTTTTACCCACAGACCCTCCAAATTTGGTGGTCCTAGCTTCCATAGTTTTTTTATGGCGAATTTTTGAATGTTTAAAAAATAGCCCAAAAATCCAACGGAAATTCCCCACAGAAACTCCATTCGCGAATTTTAAAATCCGAGATAGCCAAAATGTTGCTCACGAAGAGTACATCAATTTAAAAAAAAAGTTTCTCTCTAGGCCCAAAAGGACCCGACTTTCATAGGGTCAAAGTTCACGAATTTGACACAATTCGGCCGCGACAATTCCCTATAACCGTGGCACGGAATTTTAAACCGCTCACATAGTACTTCCCATTGAGACACATGAACAATCCCCCACAAGCGTTTTCTCGTAGCTCAATTTTTGACCCCGGCGCAAGCGTCCGAAATTTCGATGGGGTCACGGAAATAGTCACGGAAATGGGCCAAATTCTGACCCCCCATATCTCGGGCCCTAAAGGTCCGATCGACTTGAAATTTGAAACTTGGCCTAACAGGGTTTCGATCTTCCTCCCCATGCTAGCCAATCGCGGCTCACCATGGGGGGATCCGTGCCTTTTCGCCGTAATGTTAAAACAAAAACTCGCGAATATCTCCGAAACGGTTTGATAGAATGTCACAAATTTTGGTGTGAAAGGGCTCCCTATTTTTACCTACAAACCCTCCAAATTTGGTGGTCCTAGCTTCCATAGTTTTTTATGGCGAATTTTTGAAGATTTAAAAAATAGCCCCAAAATCGAACGGAAATTCCTTACAGAAACTCCATTCGCGAATTTTAAAAATCCGAGATAGCCAAAATGTTGCTCTCGAAGAGTACATCAATTTAAAAAAAAAGTTTCTCTCTAGGCCCAATAGGACCCGACTTTCATAGGGTCAAAGTTCACGAATTTGACACATTTCGGCCGCGACAATTCCCTATAACCATTGCAGCGAATTTTAAACCGCTCACACAGTACTTCCCATTGAGACACATGAACAATCCCCCGCAAGCGTTTTCTCGTAGCTCAATTTTTGACCCCGGCGCAAACGTCCGAAATTTCGATGGAATCACGGAAATGGTCACGGAGATGGGCCAAACTTTGACCCTCCATATCTCGGGCCCTAATTGTCCGATCGACTTGGAATTTGAAACGTGGCCTAACAGGGTTTCGGCCTTCCTCCCCATTCTCGCCAATCGCGGCTCACCATGGGGGGGGTCCGGGCCTTTTCGCCGTAATCTTAAAACAAAAACTCGTGAATATCTCCGAAACGGTTCGATAGAATGTCGCAAATTTTGGTGTGAAAGGGCTCCCTATTTTTGCCTACAAACCCCCTAAATGTGGTGGCCCTGGCTTCCATAGTCTTTTTATGTCGAATTTTTGAAAGTTTAAAAAATAGCCCAAAAATCGAGCGGAAATTCCCTACAGAAACTCCATTCGCGAATTTTAAAAATCCGAGATAGCCAAAATTTTGCTCTCGAAGAGTACATCAATTTAAAAAAAAAGTTTCTCTCTGGGCCCAATAGGACCCGACTTTCATAGGGTCAAAGTTCACGAATTTGACACATTTCGGCCGCGACAATTCCCTATAACCGTTGCACCGAATTTCAAACCGCTCACACAGTACTTCCTATTGAGACACAGGAACAATCCCCCGCAAGCGTTTTCTCGTAGCTCAATTTTTGACCCCGGCGCAAGCGACCGAAATTTCGATGGAGGCCGCCCCAATGGTCACGGAAATGGTCCAAATTCAACCCCCCATATCTCGGGCCCTAATTGTCCGATCGACTTGAAATTTGAAACGTGGCCTAACAGGGTTTCGGGCTTCCTCACCATGCTCGCCAATCGTGGTTCACCATGGGGGTCCGGGCCTTTTCGCCGTAATGTTAAAACAAAAACTCGCGAATGTCTCCGAAACAGTTCGATACAATGTCGCAAATTTTGGTGTGAAAGGGCTCCCTATTTTTACCTACAAAACCTCCAAATTTGGTGATCCTAGATTCCATAGTTTTTTATGGCGAATTTTTGAAGTTTTAAAAATTAGCCCAAAAATCGAACGGAAATTCCCCACAGAAACTCCATTTGCGAATTTTAAAAATCCGAGATAGCCAAAATGTTGCTCTCGAAGAGTACATCAATTTAAAAAAAAGTTTCTCTCTAGGCCCAATAGGACCCGACTTTCATAGGGTCAAAGTTCACGAATTTGACACATTTCGGCCGCGACAATTCCCTATAACCGTTGCACCGAATTTCAAACCGCTCACATAGTACTTCCCATTGAGACACATGAACAATCCCCCGCAAGCGTTTTCTCGTAGCTCAATTTTTGACCCCGGCGCAAGCGTTCGAAATTTCGATGGGGTCACGGAAATGGTCACGGAAATGGGCCAAACTTTGACCCCCCATATCTCGGGCCCTAATTGTCCGATCGACTTGAAATTTGAAACTTGGCCTAACAGGGTTTCGATCTTCCTCCCCATGCTAGCCAATCGCGGCTCACCATGGGGGGGTCCGGGCCTTTTCGCCGTAATGTTAAAACAAAAACTCGCGAATATCTCCGAAACGGTTTGATAGAATGTCGCAAATTTTGGTGTGAAAGGGCTCCCTATTTTTACCTACAAACCCTCCAAATTTGGTGGTCCTAGCTTCCATAGTTTTTTATGGCGAATTTTTGAAGATTTAAAAAATAGCCCCAAAATCGAACGGAAATTCCTTACAGAAACTCCATTCGCGAATTTTAAAAATCCGAGATAGCCAAAATGTTGCTCTCGAAGAGTACATCAATTTAATAAAAAAGTTTCTCTCTAGGCCCAATAGGACCCGACTTTCATAGGGTCAAAGTTCACGAATTTGACACATTTCGGCCGCGACAATTCCCTATAACCATTGCAGCGAATTTTAAACCGCTCATACAGTACTTCCCATTGAGACACATGAACAATCCCCCGCAAGCGTTTTCTCGTAGCTCAATTTTTGACCCCGGCGCAAACGTCCGAAATTTCGATGGGGTCACGGAAATGGTCACGGAGATGGGCCAAACTTTGACCCTCCATATCTCGGGCCCTAATTGTCCGATCGACTTGGAATTTGAAACGTGGCCTAACAGGGTTTCGATCTTCCTCCCCATGCTAGCCAATCGCGGCTCACCATGGGGGGGTCCGGGCCTTTTCGCCGTAATGTTAAAACAAAAACTCGCGAATATCTCCGAAACGGTTTGATAGAATGTCGCAAATTTTGGTGTGAAAGGGCTCCCTATTTTTACCTACAAACCCTCCAAATTTGGTGGTCCTAGCTTCCATAGTTTTTTATGGCGAATTTTTGAAGATTTAAAAAATAGCCCCAAAATCGAACGGAAATTCCTTACAGAAACTCCATTTGCGAATTTTAAAAATCCGAGATAGCCAAAATGTTGCTCTCGAAGAGTACATCAATTTAAAAAAAAGTTTCTCTCTAGGCCCAATAGGACCCGACTTTCATAGGGTCAAAGTTCACGAATTTGACACATTTCGGCCGCGACAATTCCCTATAACCGTTGCACCGAATTTCAAACCGCTCACATAGTACTTCCCATTGAGACACATGAACAATCCCCCGCAAGCGTTTTCTCGTAGCTCAATTTTTGACCCCGGCGCAAGCGTTCGAAATTTCGATGGGGTCACGGAAATGGTCACGGAAATGGGCCAAACTTTGACCCCCCATATCTCGGGCCCTAATTGTCCGATCGACTTGAAATTTGAAACTTGGCCTAACAGGGTTTCGATCTTCCTCCCCATGCTAGCCAATCGCGGCTCACCATGGGGGGGTCCGGGCCTTTTCGCCGTAATGTTAAAACAAAAACTCGCGAATATCTCCGAAACGGTTTGATAGAATGTCGCAAATTTTGGTGTGAAAGGGCTCCCTATTTTTACCTACAAACCCTCCAAATTTGGTGGTCCTAGCTTCCATAGTTTTTTATGGCGAATTTTTGAAGATTTAAAAAATAGCCCCAAAATCGAACGGAAATTCCTTACAGAAACTCCATTCGCGAATTTTAAAAATCCGAGATAGCCAAAATGTTGCTCTCGAAGAGTACATCAATTTAATAAAAAAGTTTCTCTCTAGGCCCAATAGGACCCGACTTTCATAGGGTCAAAGTTCACGAATTTGACACATTTCGGCCGCGACAATTCCCTATAACCATTGCAGCGAATTTTAAACCGCTCATACAGTACTTCCCATTGAGACACATGAACAATCCCCCGCAAGCGTTTTCTCGTAGCTCAATTTTTGACCCCGGCGCAAACGTCCGAAATTTCGATGGGGTCACGGAAATGGTCACGGAGATGGGCCAAACTTTGACCCTCCATATCTCGGGCCCTAATTGTCCGATCGACTTGGAATTTGAAACGTGGCCTAACAGGGTTTCGGCCTTCCTCCCCATGCTCGCCAATCGCGGCTCACCATGGGGGGGGGCCGGGCCTTTTCGCCGTAATCTTAAAACAAAAACTCGTGAATATCTCCGAAACGGTTCGATAGAATGTCGCAAATTTTGGTGTGAAAGGGCTCCCTATTTTTGCCTACAAACCCCTAAATGTGGTGGTCCTGGCTACCATAGTTTTTTTATGTCGAATTTTTGAAGGTTTAAAAAATAGCCCAAAAATCGAGCGGAAATTCCCTACAGAAACTCCATTCGCGAATTTTAAAAATCCGAGATAGCCAAAATGTTGCTCTCGAAGAGTACATCAATTTAAAAAAAAAGTTTCTCTCTAGGCCCAATAGGACCCGACTTTCATAGGGTCAAAGTTCACGAATTTGACACATTTCGGCCACGACAATTCCCTATAACCATTGCAGCGAATTTTAAACCGCTCATACAGTACTTCCCATTGAGACACATGAACAATCCCCCGCAAGCGTTTTCTCGTAGCTCAATTTTTGACCCCGGCGCAAACGTCCGAAATTTCGATGGGGTCACGGAAATGGTCACGGAGATGGGCCAAACTTTGACCCTCCATATCTCGGGCCCTAATTGTCCGATCGACTTGGAATTTGAAACGTGGCATAACAGGGTTTCGGCCTTCCTCCCCATGCTCGCCAATCGCGGCTCACCATGGGGGGGGGCCGGGCCTTTTCGCCGTAATCTTAAAACAAAAACTCGTGAATATCTCCGAAACGGTTCGATAGAATGTCGCAAATTTTGGTGTGAAAGGGCTCCCTATTTTTGCCTACAAACCCCTAAATGTGGTGGTCCTGGCTACCATAGTTTTTTTATGTCGAATTTTTGAAGGTTTAAAAAATAGCCCAAAAATCGAGCGGAAATTCCCTACAGAAACTCCATTCGCGAATTTTAAAAATCCGAGATAGCCAAAATGTTGCTCTCGAAGAGTACATCAATTTAAAAAAAAAGTTTCTCTCTAGGCCCAATAGGACCCGACTTTCATAGGGTCAAAGTTCACGAATTTGACACATATCGGCCGCGACAATTCCCTATAACCGTTGCACCGAATTTCAAACCGCTCACACAGTACTTCCCATTGAGACACATGAACAATACCCCGCAAGCGTTTTCTCGTAGCTCAATTTTTGACCCCGGCGCAAGCGACCGAAATTTCGATGGGGGCCGCCCCAATGGTCACGGAAATGGGCCAAATTGTGACCCCCCATATCTCGGGCCCTAATTGTCCGGTCGACTTGAAATTTGAAACGTGGCCTAACAGGGTTTCGGCCTTCCTCCCCATGCTCGCCAATCGCGGCTCACCATGGGAGGTCCGGGCCTTTTCGCCGTAATGTTAAAACAAAAACTCGCGTATATCGCCGAAACGGTTCGATAGAATGTCGCAAATTTTGGTGTGAGATGGCTCCCTATTTTTACCTACAAATCCTCGAAATTTGGTGGTCCTAGCTTCCATAGTTTTTTATGGCGAATTTTTGAATTTTTAAAAAATAGCCCCAAAATCGAACGGAAATTCCTTACAGAAACTCCATTCGCGAATTTTAAAAATCCGAGATAGCCAAAATGTTGCTCTCGAAAAGTACATCAATTTAAAAAAAAAAGTTTCTCTCTAGGCCCAATACGAAGCGACTTTCATATGGTCAAATTTCACGAATTTGACACATTTCGGCCGCGACAATTCCCTATAACCGTTGCACTGAATTTCAAACCGCTCACACAGTACTTCCTATTGAAACACAGGAACAATCCCCCGCAAGCGTTTTCTCGTAGCTCAAATTTTACACCGGCGCAAGCGACCGAAATTTCGATGGGGGCGGCCCAATGGTCACGGAAATGGGCCAAATATTGACCCCCCATATCTCGGGCCCTAATTGTCCGATCGACTTGAAATTTGAAACGTGGCCTAACAGGGTTTCGGCCTTCCTCCCCATGCTCGCCAATCGCGGCTCACCATGGGAGGTCCGGGCCTTTTCGCCGTAATGTTAAAACAAAAACTCGCGAATATCTCCGAAACGTTTCGATAGAATGTCGCAAATTTGGTGTGAGAGGGCTCCCTATTTTTACCCACAGACCCTCCAAATTTGGTGGTCCTAGCTTCCATAGTTTTTTTATGGCGAATTTTTGAATGTTTAAAAAATAGCCCAAAAATCCAACGGAAATTCCCCACAGAAACTCCATTCGCGAATTTTAAAATCCGAGATAGCCAAAATGTTGCTCACGAAGAGTACATCAATTTAAAAAAAAAGTTTCTCTCTAGGCCCAAAAGGACCCGACTTTCATAGGGTCAAAGTTCACGAATTTGACACAATTCGGCCGCGACAATTCCCTATAACCGTGGCACGGAATTTTAAACCGCTCACATAGTACTTCCCATTGAGACACATGAACAATCCCCCACAAGCGTTTTCTCGTAGCTCAATTTTTGACCCCGGCGCAAGCGTCCGAAATTTCGATGGGGTCACGGAAATAGTCACGGAAATGGGCCAAATTCTGACCCCCCATATCTCGGGCCCTAATTGTCCGATCGACTTGAAATTTGAAACTTGGCCTAACAGGGTTTCGATCTACCTCCCCATGCTCGCCAATCGCGGCTCACCATGGGGGGTCCGGGCCTTTTCGCCGTAATGTTAAAAAAAACTCGCGAATATCTCCGAAACGATTCGATAGAATGTCGCAAATTTTGTTGTGAAAAGGCTCACTATTTTTACCTACAAACCCTCCAAATTTGGTGGTCCTAGCTTCCATAGTTTTTTTACGGCGAATTTTTTAATGTTTAAAAAATAGCCCCAAAATCGAACGGAAATTCCCTACAGAAACTCCATTCGCGAATTTTAAAAATCCGAGATAGCCAGAATGTTCCTCTCGAAGAGTACATCAATTTTAAAAAAAAGTTTCTGTCTAGGCCCAATAGGACCCGACTTTCATAGGGTCAAAGTTCACGAATTTGACACATTTCGGCCGCGACAATTCCCTATAACCGTTGCACCGAATTTCAAACCGCTCACACAGTACTTCCTATTGAGACACATGAACAATCGCCCGCAAGCGTTTTCTCGTAGCTCAATTTTTGACCCCGGCGCAAGCGTCCGAAATTTCGATGGGGTCACGGAAATGGGCCAAATTTTACCCCCCATATCTCGGGCCCTAATTGTCCGATCGACTTGAAATTTGAAACGTGGCCTAACAGGGTTTCGGCCTTCCTCCCCATGCTCGCCAATCGTGGCTCATCATGGGGGGTCCTAGCCTTTTCGCGGTAATGTTAAAACAAAACTCGCGAATATCTCCGAAACGGTTCGATAGAATGTCGCAAATTTTGGTGTGAAAGGGCTCCCTATTTGTACCTACAAACCCTCCAAATTTGGTGGTCCTGGCTTCCATAGTTTTTTTATGGCGAATTTTTGAATGTTTAAAAAATAGCCCAAAAATCGAACGGAAATTCCCTACAGAAACTCCATTCGCGAATTTTAAAAATATGAGATAACCAAAATGTTGCTCTCGAAGAGTACGTCAATTTAAAAAAAAGTTTCTCTCTAGGCCCAATAGGACCCGACTTTCATAGGGTCAAAGTTCACGAATTTGACACATTTCGGCCGCGACAATTCCCTATAACCGTGGCACGGAATTTTAAACCGCTCACATAGTACTTCCCATTGAGACACATGAACAATCCCCCACAAGCGTTTTCTCGTAGCTCAATTTTTGACCCCGGCGCAAGCGTCCGAAATTTCGATGGGGTCACGGAAATGGTCACGGAAATGGGCCAAACTTTGACCCCCCCATATCTCGGGCCCTAATTGTCCGATCGACTTGAAATTTGAAACTTGGCCTAACAGGGTTTCGATCTTCCTCCCCATGCTCGCCAATCGCGGCTCACCATGGGGGGTCCGGGCCTTTTCGCCGTAATGTTAAAACAAAAACTCGCGAATATCGCCGAAACGGTTCGATAGAATGTCGCAAATTTTGGTGTGAGATGGCTCCCTATTTTTACCTACAAACCCTCGAAATTTGGTGGTCCTAGCTTCCATAGTTTTTTTTTTCTGTCGAATTTTTGAAGTTTTAAAAAATAGCCCAAAAATCGAACGGAAATTCCCCACAGAGACTCCATTCGCGAATTTTAAAAATCCGAGATAGGCAAAATGTTGTTTTGAAGAGTACATCAATTTAAAAAAAAGTTTCTCTCTAGGCCCTATAGGACCCGACTTTCATAGGGTCAAAGTTCACGAATTTGACACATTTCGGCCGCGACAATTCCCTATAACCGTTGCACCGAATTTCAAACCGCTCACACAGTACTTCCTATTGAGACACAGGAACAATCCCCCGCAAGCGTTTTCTCGTAGCTCAATTTTTGACCCCGGCGCAAGCGACCGAAATTTCGATGGGGGCCGCCCCAATGGTCACGGAAATGGTCCAAACATTGACCCTCCATATCTCGGGCCCTAATTGTCCGATCGACTTGAAATTTGAAACGTGGCCTAACAGGGTTTCGGCCTTCCTCCCCATGCTCGCCAATTTCGGCTCACCATGGGGGGGGGGGTCCGGGCGTTTTCGCCGTAATCTTAAAACAAAAACTCGTGAATATCTCCGAAACGGTTCGATAGAATGTCGCAAATTTTGGTGCGAAAGGGCTCCCTATTTTTACCTACAAACCCCCTAAATGTGGTGGTCCTGGCTTCCATACTTTTTTTATGTCGAATTTTTGAAGGTTTAAAAAATAGCCCAAAAATCGAGCGGAAATTCCCTACAGAAACTCCATTCGCGAATTTTAAAAATCCGAGATAGCCAAAATGTTGCTCTCGAAGAGTACATCAATTTAAAAAAAAAGTTTCTCTCTAGGCCCAATAGGACCCGACTTTCATAGGGTCAAAGTTCACGAATTTGACACATTTCGGCCGCGACAATTCCCTATAACCGTTGCACCGAATTTCAAACCGCTCACACAGTACTTCCCATTGAGACACATGAACAATACCCCGCAAGCGTTTTCTCGTAGCTCAATTTTTGACCCCGGCGCAAGCGACCGAAATTTCGATGGGGGCCGCCCCAATGGTCACGGAAATGGGCCAAATTTTGACCCCCCATATCTCGGGCCCTAATTGTCCGATCGACTTGAAATTTGAAACGTGGCCTAACAGGGTTTCGGCCTTCCTCCCCATGCTCGCCAATCGCGGCTCACCATGGGAGGTCCGGGCCTTTTCGCCGTAATGTTAAAACAAAAACTCGCGTATATCGCCGAAACGGTTCGATAGAATGTCGCAAATTTTGGTGTGAGATGGCTCCCTATTTTTACCTACAAATCCTCGAAATTTGGTGGTCCAAGCTTCCATAGTTTTTTATGGCGAATTTTTGAATTTTTAAAAAATAGCCCCAAAATCGAACGGAAATTCCTTACAGAAACTCCATTCGCGAATTTTAAAAATCCGAGATAGCCAAAATGTTGCTCTCGAAAAGTACATAAATTTAAAAAAAAAAAGTTTCTCTCTAGGCCCAATACGAAGCGACTTTCATAGGGTCAAATTTCACGAATTTGACACATTTCGGCCGCGACAATTCCCTATAACCGTTGCACTGAATTTCAAACCGCTCACACAGTACTTCCTATTGAAACACAGGAACAATTCCCCGCAAGCGTTTTCTCGTAGCTCAAATTTTACACCGGCGCAAGCGACCGAAATTTCGATGGGGGCGGCCCAGTGGTCACGGAAATGGGCCAAATATTGACCCCCCATATCTCGGGTCCTAATTCTCCGATCGACTTGAAATTTGAAACGCGGCCTAACAGGGTTTCGGCCTTCCTCCCCATGCTCGCCAATGGCGGCTCACCATGGGAGGTCCGGGCCTTTTCGCCGTAATGTTAAAACAAAAACTCGCGAATATCTCCGAAACGTTTCGATAGAATGTCGCAAATTTGGTGTGAGAGGGCTCCCTATTTTTACCCACAGACCCTCCAAATTTGGTGGTCCTAGCTTCCATAGTTTTTTTATGGCGAATTTTTGAATGTTTAAAAAATAGCCCAAAAATCGAACGGAAATTCCCCACAGAAACTCCATTCGCGAATTTTAAAATCCGAGATAGCCAAAATGTTGCTCTCGAAGAGTACATCAATTTAAAAAAAAAGTTTCTCTCTAGGCCCAAAAGGACCCGACTTTCATAGGGTCAAAGTTCACGAATTTGACACAATTCGGCCGCGACAATTCCCTATAACCGTGGCACGGAATTTTAAACCGCTCACATAGTACTTCCCATTGAGACACATGAACAATCCCCCACAAGCGTTTTCTCGTAGCTCAATTTTTGACCCCGGCGCAAGCGTCCGAAATTTCGATGGGGTCACGGAAATAGTCACGGAAATGGGCCAAATTCTGACCCCCCATATCTCGGGCCCTAATTGTCCGATCGACTTGAAATTTGAAACTTGGCCTAACAGGGTTTCGATCTTCCTCCCCATGCTCGCCAATCGCGGCTCACCATGGGGGGTCCGGGCCTTTTCGCCGTAATGTTAAAACAAAAACTCGCGAATATCGCCGAAACGGTTCGATAGAATGTCGCAAATTTTGGTGTGAGATGGCTCCCTATTTTTACCTACAAACCCTCGAAATTTGGTGGTCCTAGCTTCCATAGTTTTTTTTTTCTGTCGAATTTTTGAAGGTTTAAAAAATAGCCCAAAAATCGAACGGGAATTCCCCACAGAAACTCCATTCGCGAATTTTAAAAATCCGAGATAGCAAAATGTTGCTCTCGAAGAGTACATCAATTTAAAAATAAGTTTCTCTCTAGGCCCAATAGGACCCGACTTTCATAGGGTCAAAGTTCACGAATTTGACACATTTCGGCCGCGACAATTCCCTATAACCGTTGCAGCGAATTTTAAACCGCTCACACAGTACTTCCCATTGAGACACATGAACAATCCCCCGCAAGCGTTTTCTCGTAGCTCAATTTTTGACCCCGGCGCAAGCGTCCGAAATTTCGATGGGGTCACGGAAATGGTCACGGAAATGGGCCAAACTTTGACCCCCCCCCATATATCGGACCCTAATTGTCCGATCGACTTGAAATTTGAAACGTGGCCTAACAGGGTTTCGATCTTCCTCCCCATGCTCGCCAATCGCGGCTCACCATGGGGGGTCCGGGCCTTTTCGCGGTAATTTTAAAACAAAAACTCGCGAATATCTCCGAAACGGCTCGATAGAATGTCGCAAATTTTGGTGTGAAAGGGCTCCCTATTTTTACCTACAAACCCTCCAAATTTGGTGGTCCTAGATTCCATAGTTTTTTATGGCGAATTTTTGAAGTTTTAAAAAATAGCCCAAAAATCGAACGGAAATTCCCCACAGAGACTCCATTCGCGAATTTTAAAAATCCGAGATAGGCAAAATGTTGTTTTGAAGAGTACATCAATTTAAAAAAAAGTTTCTCTCTAGGCCCAATAGGACCCGACTTTCATAGGGTCAAAGTTCACGAATTTGACACATTTCGGCCGCGACAATTCCCTATAACCGTTGCACCGAATTTCAAACCGCTCACACAGTACTTCCTATTGAGACACAGGAACAATCCCCCGCAAGCGTTTTCTCGTAGCTCAATTTTTGACCCCGGCGCAAGCGACCGAAATTTCGATGGGGGCCGCCCCAATGGTCACGGAAATGGTCCAAACATTGACCCTCCATATCTCGGGCCCTAATTGTCCGATCGACTTGAAATTTGAAACGTGGCCTAACAGGGTTTCGGCCTTCCTCCCCATGCTCGCCAATCGCGGCTCACCATGGGGGGGGGGTCCGGGCGTTTTCGCCGTAATCTTAAAACAAAAACTCGTGAATATCTCCGAAACGGTTCGATAGAATGTCGCAAATTTTGGTGCGAAAGGGCTCCCTATTTTTACCTACAAACCCCCTAAATGTGGTGGTCCTGGCTTCCATACTTTTTTTATGTCGAATTTTTGAAGGTTTAAAAAATAGCCCAAAAATCGAGCGGAAATTCCCTACAGAAACTCCATTCGCGAATTTTAAAAATCCGAGATAGCCAAAATGTTGCTCTCGAAGAGTACATCAATTTAAAAAAAAAGTTTCTCTCTAGGCCCAATAGGACCCGACTTTCATAGGGTCAAAGTTCACGAATTTGACACATTTCGGCCGCGACAATTCCCTATAACCGATGCACCGAATTTCAAACCGCTCACACAGTACTTCCCATTGAGACACATGAACAATACCCCGCAATCGTTTTCTCGTAGCTCAATTTTTGACCCCGGCGCAAGCGACCGAAATTTTGATGGGGGCCGGCCCAATGGTCACGGAAATGGGCCAAATTTTGACCCCCCATATCTCGGGCCCTAATTGTCCGATCGACTTGAAATTTGAAACGTGGCCTAACAGGGTTTCGATCTTCCTCCCCATGCTAGCCAATCGCGGCTCACCATGGGGGGGTCCGGGCCTTTTCGCCGTAATGTTAAAACAAAAACTCGCGAATATCTCCGAAACGGTTTGATAGAATGTCACAAATTTTGGTGTGAAAGGGCTCCCTATTTTTACCTACAAACCCTCCAAATTTGGTGGTCCTAGCTTCCATAGTTTTTTATGGCGAATTTTTGAAGATTTAAAAAATAGCCCCAAAATCGAACGGAAATTCCTTACAGAAACTCCATTCGCGAATTTTAAAAATCCGAGATAGCCAAAATGTTCCTCTCGAAGAGTACATCAATTTAAAAAAAAAGTTTCTCTCTAGGCCAATAGGACCCGACTTTCATAGGGTCAAAGTTCACGAATTTGACACATTTCGGCCGCGACAATTCCCTATAACCATTGCAGCGAATTTTAAACCGCTCACACAGTACTTCCCATTGAGACACATGAACAATCCCCCGCAAGCGTTTTCTCGTAGCTCAATTTTTGACCCCGGCGCAAACGTCCGAAATTTCGATGGGGTCACGGAAATGGTCACGGAAATGGGCCAAACTTTGACCCCCCATATCTCAGGCCCTAATTGTCCGATCGACTTGAAATTTGAAACTTGGCCTAACAGGGTTTCGATCTTCCTCCCCATGCTAGCCAATCGCGGCTCACCATGGGGGGGGTCCGGGCCTTTTCGCCGTAATGTTAAAACAAAAACTCGCGAATATCTCCGAAACGGTTTGATAGAATGTCACAAATTTTGGTGTGAAAGGGCTCCCTATTTTTACCTACAAACCCTCCAAATTTGGTGGTCCTAGCTTCCATAGTTTTTTATGGCGAATTTTTGAAGATTTAAAAAATAGCCCCAAAATCGAACGGAAATTCCTTACAGAAACTCCATTCGCGAATTTTAAAAATCCGAGATAGCCAAAATGTTCCTCTCGAAGAGTACATCAATTTAAAAAAAAAGTTTCTCTCTAGGCCCAATAGGACCCGACTTTCATAGGGTCAAAGTTCACGAATTTGACACATTTCGGCCGCGACAATTCCCTATAACCGTTGCACCGAATTTCAAACCGCTCACACAGTACTTCCCATTGAGACACATGAACAATACCCCGCAATCGTTTTCTCGTAGCTCAATTTTTGACCCCGGCGCAAGCGACCGAAATTTCGATGGAGGCCGCCCCAATGGTCACGGAAATGGTCCAAATTCAACCCCCCATATCTCGGGCCCTAATTGTCCGATCGACTTGAAATTTGAAACGTGGCCTAACAGGGTTTCGGGCTTCCTCCCCATGCTCGCCAATCGCGGTTCACCATGGGGTCCGGGCCTTTTCGCCGTAATGTTAAAACAAAAACTCGCGAATATCTCCGAAACAGTTCGATACAATGTCGCAAATTTTGGTGTGAAAGGGCTCCCTATTTTTACCTACAAACCCTCCAAATTTGGGGATCCTAGATTCCATAGTTTTTTATGGCGAATTTTTGAAGTTTTAAAAATTAGCCCAAAAATCGAACGGAAATTCCCCACAGAAACTCCATTCGCGAATTTTAAAAATCCGAGATCGCCAAAATGTTGCTCTCGAAGAGTACATCAATTTAAAAAAAAGTTTCTCTCTAGGCCCAATAGGACCCGACTTTCATAGGGTCAAAGTTCACGAATTTGACACATTTCGGCCGCGACAATTCCCTATAACCGTTGCACCGAATTTCAAACCGCTCACATAGTACTTCCCATTGAGACACATGAACAATCCCCCGCAAGCGTTTTCTCGTAGCTCAATTTTTGACCCCGGCGCAAGCGTTCGAAATTTCGATGGGGTCACGGAAATGGTCACGGAAATGGGCCAAACTTTGACCCCCCATATCTCGGGCCCTAATTGTCCGATCGACTTGAAATTTGAAACTTGGCCTAACAGGGTTTCGATCTTCCTCCCCATGCTAGCCAATCGCGGCTCACCATGGGGGGGTCCGGGCCTTTTCGCCGTAATGTTAAAACAAAAACTCGCGAATATCTCCGAAACGGTTTGATAGAATGTCGCAAATTTTGGTGTGAAAGGGCTCCCTATTTTTACCTACAAACCCTCCAAATTTGGTGGTCCTAGCTTCCATAGTTTTTTATGGCGAATTTTTGAAGGTTTAAAAAATAGCCCCAAAATCGAACGGAAATTCCTTACAGAAACTCCATTCGCGAATTTTAAAAATCCGAGATAGCCAAAATGTTGCTCTCGAAGAGTACATCAATTTAATAAAAAAGTTTCTCTCTAGGCCCAATAGGACCCGACTTTCATAGGGTCAAAGTTCACGAATTTGACACATTTCGGCCGCGACAATTCCCTATAACCATTGCAGCGAATTTTAAACCGCTCACACAGTACTTCCCATTGAGACACATGAACAATCCCCCGCAAGCGTTTTCTCGTAGCTCAATTTTTGACCCCGGCGCAAACGTCCGAAATTTCGATGGGGTCACGGAAATGGTCACGGAGATGGGCCAAACTTTGACCCTCCATATCTCGGACCCTAATTGTCCGATCGACTTGGAATTTGAAACGTGGCCTAACAGGGTTTCGGCCTTCCTCCCCATGCTCGCCAATCGCGGCTCACCATGGGGGGGGGCCGGGCCTTTTCGCCGTAATCTTAAAACAAAAACTCGTGAATATCTCCGTAACGGTTCGATAGAATGTCGCAAATTTTGGTGTGAAAGGGCTCCCTATTTTTGCCTACGAACCCCCTAAATGTGGTGGTCCTGGCTTCCATAGTTTTTTTATGTCGAATTTTTGAAGGTTTAAAAAATAGCCCAAAAATCGAGCGGAAATTCCCTACAGAAACTCCATTCGCGAATTTTAAAAATCCGAGATAGCCAAAATGTTGCTCTCGAAGAGTACATCAATTTAAAAAAAAAGTTTCTCTCTGGGCCCAATAGGACCCGACTTTCATAGGGTCAAAGTTCACGAATTTGACACATTTCGGCCGCGACAATTCCCTATAACCGTTGCACCGAATTTCAAACCGCTCACACAGTACTTCCTATTGAGACACAGGAACAATCCCCCGCAAGCGTTTTCTCGTAGCTCAATTTTTGACCCCGGCGCAAGCGACCGAAATTTTGATGGGGGCCGCCCCAATGGTCACGGAAATGGGCCAAATTTTGACCCCCCATATCTCGGGCCCTAATTGTCCGATCGACTTGAAATTTGAAACGTGGCCTAACAGGGTTTCGATCTTCCTCCCCATGCTAGCCAATCGCGGCTCACCATGGGGGGGTCCGGGCCTTTTCGCCGTAATGTTAAAACAAAAACTCGCGAATATCTCCGAAACGGTTTGATAGAATGTCACAAATTTTGGTGTGAAAGGGCTCCCTATTTTTACCTACAAACCCTCCAAATTTGGTGGTCCTAGCTTCCATAGTTTTTTATGGCGAATTTTTGAAGATTTAAAAAATAGCCCCAAAATCGAACGGAAATTCCTTACAGAAACTCCATTCGCGAATTTTAAAAATCCGAGATAGCCAAAATGTTCCTCTCGAAGAGTACATCAATTTAAAAAAAAAGTTTCTCTCTAGGCCCAATAGGACCCGACTTTCATAGGGTCAAAGTTCACGAATTTGACACATTTCGGCCGCGACAATTCCCTATAACCATTGCAGCGAATTTTAAACCGCTCACACAGTACTTCCCATTGAGACACATGAACAATCCCCCGCAAGCGTTTTCTCGTAGCTCAATTTTTGACCCCGGCGCAAACGTCCGAAATTTCGATGGGGTCACGGAAATGGTCACGGAGATGGGCCAAACTTTGACCCTCCATATCTCGGGCCCTAATTGTCCGATCGACTTGGAATTTGAAACGTGGCCTAACAGGGTTTCGGCCTTCCTCCCCATGCTCGCCAATCGCGGCTCACCATGGGGGGGGGGGTCCGGGCGTTTTCGCCGTAATCTTAAAACAAAAACTCGTGAATATCTCCGAAACGGTTCGATAGAATGTCGCAAATTTTGGTGTGAAAGGGCTCCCTATTTTTGCCTACAAACCCCCTAAATGTGGTGGTCCTGGCTTCCATAGTTTTTTTATGTCGAATTTTTGAAGGTTTAAAAAATAGCCCAAAAATCGAGCGGAAATTCCCTACAGAAACTCCATTCGCGAATTTTAAAAATCCGAGATAGCCAAAATGTTGCTCTCGAAGAGTACATCAATTTAAAAAAAAAGTTTCTCTCTGGGCCCAATAGGACCCGACTTTCATAGGGTCAAAGTTCACGAATTTGACACATTTCGGCCGCGACAATTCCCTATAACCGTTGCACCGAATTTCAAACCGCTCACACAGTACTTCCTATTGAGACACAGGAACAATCCCCCGCAAGCGTTTTCTCGTAGCTCAATTTTTGACCCCGGCGCAAGCGACCGAAATTTCGATGGAGGCCGCCCCAATGGTCACGGAAATGGTCCAAATTCAACCCCCCATATCTCGGGCCCTAATTGTCCGATCGACTTGAAATTTGAAACGTGGCCTAACAGGGTTTCGGGCTTCCTCCCCATGCTCGCCAATCGCGGTTCACCATGGGGGTCCGGGCCTTTTCGCCGTAATGTTAAAACAAAAACTCGCGAATATCTCCGAAACAGTTCGATACAATGTCGCAAATTTTGGTGTGAAAGGGCTCCCTATTTTTACCTACAAACCCTCCAAATTTGGTGATCCTAGATTCCATAGTTTTTTATGGCGAATTTTTGAAGTTTTAAAAATTAGCCCAAAAATCGAACGGAAATTCCCCACAGAAACTCCATTCGCGAATTTTAAAAATCCGAGATTGCCAAAATGTTGCTCTCGAAGAGTACATCAATTTAAGAAAAAGTTTCTCTCTAGGCCCAATAGGACCCGACTTTCATAGGGTCAAAGTTCACGAATTTGACACATTTCGGCCGCGACAATTCCCTATATCCGTTGCACCGAATTTCAAACCGCTCACATAGTACTTCCCATTGAGACACATGAACAATCCCCCGCAAGCGTTTTCTCGTAGCTCAATTTTTGACCCCGGCGCAAGCGTTCGAAATTTCGATGGGGTCACGGAAATGGTCACGGAAATGGGCCAAACTTTGACCCCCCATATCTCAGGCCCTAATTGTCCGATCGACTTGAAATTTGAAACTTGGCCTAACAGGGTTTCGATCTTCCTCCCCATGCTAGCCAATCGCGGCTCACCATGGGGGGGTCCGGGCCTTTTCGCCGTAATGTTAAAACAAAAACTCCCGAATATCTCCGAAACGGTTTGATAGAATGTCACAAATTTTGGTGTGAAAGGGCTCCCTATTTTTACCTACAAACCCTCCAAATTTGGTGGTCCTAGCTTCCATAGTTTTTTATGGCGAATTTTTGAAGATTTAAAAAATAGCCCCAAAATCGAACGGAAATTCCTTACAGAAACTCCATTCGCGAATTTTAAAAATCCGAGATAGCCAAAATGTTCCTCTCGAAGAGTACATCAATTTAAAAAAAAAGTTTCTCTCTAGGCCCAATAGGACCCGACTTTCATAGGGTCAAAGTTCACGAATTTGACACATTTCGGCCGCGACAATTCCCTATAAACATTGCAGCGAATTTTAAACCGCTCACACAGTACTTCCCATTGAGACACATGAACAATCCCCCGCAAGCGTTTTCTCGTAGCTCAATTTTTGACCCCGGCGCAAACGTCCGAAATTTCGATGGGGTCACGGAAATGGTCACGGAGATGGGCCAAACTTTGACCCTCCATATCTCGGGCCCTAATTGTCCGATCGACTTGGAATTTGAAACGTGGCCTAACAGGGTTTCGGCCTTCCTCCCCATGCTCGCCAATCGCGGCTCACCATGGGGGGGGGGTCCGGGCGTTTTCGCCGTAATCTTAAAACAAAAACTCGCGAATATCTCCGAAACGGTTTGATAGAATGTCACAAATTTTGGTGTGAAAGGGCTCCCTATTTTTACCTACAAACCCTCCAAATTTGGTGGTCCTAGCTTCCATAGTTTTTTATGGCGAATTTTTGAAGTTTTAAAAATTAGCCCAAAAATCGAACGGAAATTCCCCACAGAAACTCCATTCGCGAATTTTAAAAATCCGAGATTGCCAAAATGTTGCTCTCGAAGAGTACATCAATTTAAGAAAAAGTTTCTCTCTAGGCCCAATAGGACCCGACTTTCATAGGGTCAAAGTTCACGAATTTGACACATTTCGGCCGCGACAATTCCCTATAACCGTTGCACCGAATTTCAAACCGCTCACATAGTACTTCCCATTGAGACACATGAACAATCCCCCGCAAGCGTTTTCTCGTAGCTCAATTTTTGACCCCGGCGCAAGCGTTCGAAATTTCGATGGGGTCACGGAAATGGTCACGGAAATGGGCCAAACTTTGACCCCCCATATCTCAGGCCCTAATTGTCCGATCGACTTGAAATTTGAAACTTGGCCTAACAGGGTTTCGATCTTCCTCCCCATGCTAGCCAATCGCGGCTCACCATGGGGGGGGTCCGGGCCTTTTCGCCGTAATGTTAAAACAAAAACTCGCGAATATCTCCGAAACGGTTTGATAGAATGTCACAAATTTTGGTGTGAAAGGGCTCCCTATTTTTACCTACAAACCCTCCAAATTTGGTGGTCCTAGCTTCCATAGTTTTTTATGGCGAATTTTTGAAGATTTAAAAAATAGCCCCAAAATCGAACGGAAATTCCTTACAGACACTCCATTCGCGAATTTTAAAAATCCGAGATAGCCAAAATGTTCCTCTCGAAGAGTACATCAATTTAAAAAAAAAGTTTCTCTCTAGGCCCAATAGGACCCGACTTTCATAGGGTCAAAGTTCACGAATTTGACACATTTCGGCCGCGACAATTCCCTATAAACATTGCAGCGAATTTTAAACCGCCCACACAGTACTTCCCATTGAGACACATGAACAATCCCCCGCAAGCGTTTTCTCGTAGCTCAATTTTTGACCCCGGCGCAAACGTCCGAAATTTCGATGGGGTCACGGAAATGGTCACGGAGATGGGCCAAACTTTGACCCTCCATATCTCGGGCCCTAATTGTCCGATCGACTTGGAATTTGAAACGTGGCCTAACAGGGTTTCGGCCTTCCTCCCCATGCTCGCCAATCGCGGCTCACCATGGGGGGGGTCCGGGCGTTTTCGCCGTAATCTTAAAACAAAAACTCGTGAATATCTCCGAAACGGTTCGATAGAATGTCGCAAATTTTGGTGTGAAAGGGCTCCCTATTTTTGCCTACAAACCCCCTAAATGTGGTGGTCCTGGCTTCCATAGTTTTTTTATGTCGAATTTTTGAAGGTTTAAAAAATAGCCCAAAAATCGAGCGGAAATTCCCTACAGAAACTCCATTCGCGAATTTTAAAAATCCGAGATAGCCAAAATGTTGCTCTCGAAGAGTACATCAATTTAAAAAAAAAGTTTCTCTCTGGGCCCAATAGGACCCGACTTTCATAGGGTCAAAGTTCACGAATTTGACACATTTCGGCCGCGACAATTCCCTATAACCGTTGCACCGAATTTCAAACCGCTCACACAGTACTTCCTATTGAGACACAGGAACAATCCCCCGCAAGCGTTTTCTCGTAGCTCAATTTTTGACCCCGGCGCAAGCGACCGAAATTTCGATGGAGGCCGCCCCAATGGTCACGGAAATGGTCCAAATTCAACCCCCCATATCTCGGGCCCTAATTGTCCGATCGACTTGAAATTTGAAACGTGGCCTAACAGGGTTTCGGGCTTCCTCCCCATGCTCGCCAATCGCGGTTCACCATGGGGGTCCGGGCCTTTTCGCCGTAATGTTAAAACAAAAACTCGCGAATATCTCCGAAACAGTTCGATACAATGTCGCAAATTTTGGTGTGAAAGGGCTCCCTATTTTTACCTACAAACCCTCCAAATTTGGTGATCCTAGATTCCATAGTTTTTTATGGCGAATTTTTGAAGTTTTAAAAATTAGCCCAAAAATCGAACGGAAATTCCCCACAGAAACTCCATTCGCGAATTTTAAAAATCCGAGATCGCCAAAATGTTGCTCTCGAAGAGTACATCAATTTAAAAAAAAGTTTCTCTCTAGGCCCAATAGGACCCGACTTTCATAGGGTCAAAGTTCACGAATTTGACACATTTCGGCCGCGACAATTCCCTATAACCGTTGCACCGAATTTCAAACCGCTCACATAGTACTTCCCATTGAGACACATGAACAATCCCCCGCAAGCGTTTTCTCGTAGCTCAATTTTTGACCCCGGCGCAAGCGTTCGAAATTTCGATGGGGTCACGGAAATGGTCACGGAAATGGGCCAAACTTTGACCCTCCATATCTCGGACCCTAATTGTCCGATCGACTTGGAATTTGAAACGTGGCCTAACAGGGTTTCGGCCTTCCTCCCCATGCTCGCCAATCGCGGCTCACCATGGGGGGGGGCCGGGCCTTTTCGCCGTAATCTTAAAACAAAAACTCGTGAATATCTCCGTAACGGTTCGATAGAATGTCGCAAATTTTGGTGTGAAAGGGCTCCCTATTTTTGCCTACAAACCCCCTAAATGTGGTGGGTCTGGCTTCCATAGTTTTTTTATGTCGAATTTTTGAAGGTTTAAAAAATAGCCCAAAAATCGAGCGGAAATTCCCTACAGAAACTCCATTCGCGAATTTTAAAAATCCGAGATAGCCAAAATGTTGCTCTCGAAGAGTACATCAATTTAAAAAAAAAGTTTCTCTCTGGGCCCAATAGGACCCGACTTTCATAGGGTCAAAGTTCACGAATTTGACACATTTCGGCCGCGACAATTCCCTATAACCGTTGCACCGAATTTCAAACCGCTCACACAGTACTTCCTATTGAGACACAGGAACAATCCCCCGCAAGCGTTTTCTCGTAGCTCAATTTTTGACCCCGGCGCAAGCGACCGAAATTTCGATGGAGGCCGCCCCAATGGTCACGGAAATGGGCCAAACTTTGACCCCCCATATCTCGGGCCCTAATTGTCCGATCGACTTGAAATTTGAAACTTGGCCTAACAGGGTTTCGATCTTCCTCCCCATGCTAGCCAATCGCGGCTCACCATGGGGGGTCCGGGCCTTTTCGCCGTAATGTTAAAACAAAAACTCGCGAATATCTCCGAAACGGTTTGATAGAATGTCGCAAATTTTGGTGTGAAAGGGCTCCCTATTTTTACCTACAAACCCTCCAAATTTGGTGGTCCTAGCTTCCATAGTTTTTTATGGCGAATTTTTGAAGGTTTAAAAAATAGCCCCAAAATCGAACGGAAATTCCTTACAGAAACTCCATTCGCGAATTTTAAAAATCCGAGGTAGCCAAAATGTTGCTCTCGAAGAGTACATCAATTTAATAAAAAAGTTTCTCTCTAGGCCCAATAGGACCCGACTTTCATAGGGTCAAAGTTCACGAATTTGACACATTTCGGCCGCCACAATTCCCTATAACCATTGCAGCGAATTTTAAACCGCTCACACAGTACTTCCCATTGAGACACATGAACAATCCCCCGCAAGCGTTTTCTCGTAGCTCAATTTTTGACCCCGGCGCAAACGTCCGAAATTTCGATGGGGTCACGGAAATGGTCACGGAGATGGGCCAAACTTTGACCCTCCATATCTCGGACCCTAATTGTCCGATCGACTTGGAATTTGAAACGTGGCCTAACAGGGTTTCGGCCTTCCTCCCCATGCTCGCCAATCGCGGCTCACCATGGGGGGGGGCCGGGCCTTTTCGCCGTAATCTTAAAACAAAAACTCGTGAATATCTCCGTAACGGTTCGATAGAATGTCGCAAATTTTGGTGTGAAAGGGCTCCCTATTTTTGCCTACAAACCCCCTAAATGTGGTGGTCCTGGCTTCCATAGTTTTTTTATGTCGAATTTTTGAATGTTTAAAAAATAGCCCAAAAACCGAGCGGAAATTCCCTACAGAAACTCCATTCGCGAATTTTAAAAATCCGAGATAGCCAAAATGTTGCTCTCGAAGAGTACATCAATTTAAAAAAAAGTTTCTCTCTAGGCCCAATAGGACCCGACTTTCATAGGGTCAAATTTCACGAATTTGACACATTTCGGCCGCGACAATTCCCTATAACCGTTGCACCGAATTTCAAACCGCTCACACAGTACTTCCCATTGAGACACAGGAACAATCCCCCGCAAGCGTTTTCTCGTAGCTCAAATTTTACACCGGCGCAAGCGACCGAAATTTCGATAGGGGCGGCCCAATGGTCACGGAAATGGGCCAAATATTGACCCCCCATATCTCGGGCCCTAATTGTCCGATCGACTTGAAATTTGAAACGTGGCCTAACAGGGTTTCGGGCTTCCTCCCCATGCTCGCCAATCGCGGCTCACCATGGGAGGTCCGGCCCTTTTCGCCGTAATGTTAAAACAAAAACTCGCGAATATCTCCGAAACGTTTCGATAGAATGTCGCAAATTTGGTGTGAGAGGGCTCCCTATTTTTACCCACAGACCCTCCAAATTTGGTGGTCCTAGCTTCCATAGTTTTTTTATGGCGAATTTTTGAATGTTTAAAAAATAGCCCAAAAATCGAACGGAAATTCCCCACAGAAACTCCATTCGCGAATTTTAAAAATCCGAGATAGCCAAAATGTTGCTCTCGAAGAGTACATCAATTTAAAAAAAAAGTTTCTCTCTAGGCCCAAAAGGACCCGACTTTCATAGGGTCAAAGTTCACGAATTTGACACAATTCGGCCGCGACAATTCCCTATAACCGTGGCACGGAATTTTAAACCGCTCACATAGTACTTCCCATTGAGACACATGAACAATCCCCCACAAGCGTTTTCTCGTAGCTCAATTTTTGACCCCGGCGCAAGCGTCCGAAATTTCGATGGGGTCACGGAAATAGTCACGGAAATGGGCCAAATTCTGACCCCCCATATCTCGGGCCCTAATTGTCCGATCGACTTGAAATTTGAAACTTGGCCTAACAGGGTTTCGATCTTCCTCCCCATGCTCGCCAATCGCGGCTCACCATGGGGGGTCCGGGCTTTTTCGCCGTAATGTTAAAACAAAAACTCGCGAATATCTCCGAAACGATTCGATAGAATGTCGCAAATTTTGTTGTGAAAAGGCTCCCTATTTTTACCTACAAACCCTCCAAATTTGGTGGTCCTAGCTTCCATAGTTTTTTTACGGCGAATTTTTGAATGTTTAAAAAATAGCCCCAAAATCGAACGGAAATTCCCCACAGAAACTCCATTCGCGAATTTTAAAAATCCGAGATAGCCAAAATGTTGCTCTCGAAGAGTACATCAATTTAAAAAAAAAAGTTTCTCTCTAGGCCCAAAAGGACCCGACTTTCATAGGGTCAAAGTTCACGAATTTGACACAATTCGGCCGCGACAATTCCCTATAACCGTTGCACCGAATTTCAAACCGCTCACACAGTACTTCCTATTGAGACACAGGAACAATCCCCCGCAAGCGTTTTCTCGTAGCTCAATTTTTGACCCCGGCGCAAGCGACCGAAATTTTGATGGGGGCCGCCCCAATGGTCACGGAAATGGGCCAAATTTTGACCCCCCATATCTCGGGCCCTAATTGTCCGATCGACTTGAAATTTGAAACGTGGCCTAACAGGGTTTCGGGATTCCTCCCCATGCTCGCCAATCGCGATTCACCATGGGGGGTCCGGGCATTTTAGCCGTAATGTTAAAACAAAAACTCGCGAATATATCCGAAACGGTTCGATAGAATGTCGCAAATTTTGGTGTGAAAGGGCTCCCTATTTGTACCTACAAACCCTCCAAATTTGGTGGTCCTAGCTTCCATAGTTTTATTATTGCGAATTTTTGAATGTTTGAAAAATAGCCCAAAAATCGAACGGAAATTCCTTACAGAAACTCCATTCGCGAATTTTAAAAATCCGAGATAGCCAAAATGTTGCTCTCGAAGAGTACATCAATTTAAAAAAAAAGTTTCTCTCTAGGCCCAATAGGACCCGACTTTCATAGGGTCAAAGTTCACGAATTTGACACATTTCGGCCGCGACAATTCCCTATAACCGTTGCACCGAATTTCAAACCGCTCACACAGTACTTCCCATTGAGACACATGAACAATCCCCCGCAAGCGTTTTCTCGTAGCTCAATTTTTGACTCCGGCGCAAGCGACCGAAATTTCGATGGGGGCCGCTCCAATGGTCACGGAAATGCGCCAAACTTTGACCCCCCATATCTCGGGCCCTAATTGTCCGATCGACTTGAAATTTGAAACGTGGCCTAACAGGGTTTCGGCCTTCCTCCCCATGCTCGCCAATCGCGGCTCACCATTGGAGGTCCGGGCCTTTTCGCCGTAATGTTAAAACAAAAAATTCGCGTATATCGCCGAAACGGTTCGATAGAATGTCGCAAATTTAGGTGTGAGATGGCTCCCTATTTTTACCTACAAATCCTCGAAATTTCGTGGTCCTAGCTTCCATAGTTTTTTATGGCGAATTTTTGAATTTTTAAAAAATAGCCCCAAAATCGAACGGAAATTCCTTACAGAAACTCCATTCGCGAATTTTAAAAATCCGAGATAGCCAAAATGTTGCTCTCGAAGAGTACATCAATTTAAAAAAAAAATTTTCTCTCTAGGCCCAATAGGACCCGACTTTCATAGGGTCAAGGTTCACGAATTTGACACATTTCGGCCGCCACAATTCCCTATAACCGTTGCAGCGAATTTTAAACCGCTCACACAGTACTTCCCATTGAGACACATGAACAATCCCCGGCAAGCGTTTTCTCGTAGCTCAATTTTTCACCCCGGCGCAAACGTCCGAAATTTCGATGGGGTCACGGAAATGGTCACGGAAATGGGCCAAAATTTGACCCCCCATATCTCGGGCCCTAATTGTCCGATCGACTTGAAATTTGAAACGTGGCCTAACAGGGTTACGGCCTTCCTCCCCATGCTCGCCAATCGCGGCTCACCATGGGAGGTCCGGGCCTTTTCGTCGTAATGTTAAAACAAAAACTCGCGTATATCGCCGAAACGGTTCGATAGAATGTCGCAAATTTTGGTGTGAAAGGGCTCCCTATTTTTACCTACAAACCCCCTAAATGTGGTGGTCCTGGCTTCCATACTTTTTTTATGTCGAATTTTTGAAGGTTTAAAATATAGCCCAAAAATCGAGCGGAAATTCCCTACAGAAACTCCATTCGCGAATTTTAAAAATCCGAGATAGCCAAAATGTTGCTCTCGAAGAGTACATCAATTTAAAAAAAAAGTTTCTCTCTAGGCCCAATAGGATCCGACTTTCATAGGGTCAAAGTTCACGAATTTGACACATTTCGGCCGCGACAATTCCCTATAACCGTTGCACCGAATTTCAAACCGCTCACACAGTACTTCCTATTGAGACACAGGAACAATCCCCCGCAAGCGTTTTCTCGTAGCTCAATTTTTGACCCCGGCGCAAGCGACCGAAATTTTGATGGGGGCCGCCCCAATGGTCACGGAAATGGGCCAAATTTTGACCCCCCATATCTCGGGCCCTAATTGTCCGATCGACTTGAAATTTGAAACGTGGCCTAACAGGGTTTCGGGATTCCTCCCCATGCTCGCCAATCGCGATTCACCATGGGGGGTCCGGGCATTTTAGCCGTAATTTTAAAACAAAAACTCGCGAATATATCCGAAACGGTTCGATAGAATGTCGCAAATTTTGGTGTGAAAGGGCTCCCTATTTGTACCTACAAACCCTCCAAATTTGGTGGTCCTAGCTTCCATAGTTTTATTATTGCGAATTTTTGAATGTTTGAAAAATAGCCCAAAAATCGAACGGAAATTCCTTACAGAAACTCCATTCGCGAATTTTAAAAATCCGAGATAGCCAAAATGTTGCTCTCGAAGAGTACATCAATTTAAAAAAAAAGTTTCTCTCTAGGCCCAATAGGACCCGACTTTCATAGGGTCAAAGTTCACGAATTTGACACAATTCGGCCGCGACAATTCCCTATAACCGTTGCACCGAATTTCAAACCGCTCACACAGTACTTCCTATTGAGACACAGGAACAATCCCCCGCAAGCGTTTTCTCGTAGCTCAATTTTTGACCCCGGCGCAAGCGACCGAAATTTTGATGGGGGCCGCCCCAATGGTCACGGAAATGGGCCAAATTTTGACCCCCCATATCTCGGGCCCTAATTGTCCGATCGACTTGAAATTTGAAACGTGGCCTAACAGGGTTTCGGGATTCCTCCCCATGCTCGCCAATCGCGATTCACCATGGGGGGTCCGGGCATTTTAGCCGTAATGTTAAAACAAAAACTCGCGAATATATCCGAAACGGTTCGATAGAATGTCGCAAATTTTGGTGTGAAAGGGCTCCCTATTTGTACCTACAAACCCTCCAAATTTGGTGGTCCTAGCTTCCATAGTTTTATTATTGCGAATTTTTGAATGTTTGAAAAATAGCCCAAAAATCGAACGGAAATTCCTTACAGAAACTCCATTCGCGAATTTTAAAAATCCGAGATAGCCAAAATGTTGCTCTCGAAGAGTACATCAATTTAAAAAAAAAGTTTCTCTCTAGGCCCAATAGGACCCGACTTTCATAGGGTCAAAGTTCACGAATTTGACACATTTCGGCCGCGACAATTCCCTATAACCGTTGCACCGAATTTCAAACCGCTCACACAGTACTTCCCATTGAGACACATGAACAATCCCCCGCAAGCGTTTTCTCGTAGCTCAATTTTTGACTCCGGCGCAAGCGACCGAAATTTCGATGGGGGCCGCTCCAATGGTCACGGAAATGCGCCAAACTTTGACCCCCCATATCTCGGGCCCTAATTGTCCGATCGACTTGAAATTTGAAACGTGGCCTAACAGGGTTTCGGCCTTCCTCCCCATGCTCGCCAATCGCGGCTCACCATTGGAGGTCCGGGCCTTTTCGCCGTAATGTTAAAACAAAAAATTCGCGTATATCGCCGAAACGGTTCGATAGAATGTCGCAAATTTAGGTGTGAGATGGCTCCCTATTTTTACCTACAAATCCTCGAAATTTGGTGGTCCTAGCTTCCATAGTTTTTTATGGCGAATTTTTGAATTTTTAAAAAATAGCCCCAAAATCGAACGGAAATTCCTTACAGAAACTCCATTCGCGAATTTTAAAAATCCGAGATAGCCAAAATGTTGCTCTCGAAGAGTACATCAATTTAAAAAAAAAATTTTCTCTCTAGGCCCAATAGGACCCGACTTTCATAGGGTCAAGGTTCACGAATTTGACACATTTCGGCCGCCACAATTCCCTATAACCGTTGCAGCGAATTTTAAACCGCTCACACAGTACTTCCCATTGAGACACATGAACAATCCCCGGCAAGCGTTTTCTCGTAGCTCAATTTTTGACCCCGGCGCAAACGTCCGAAATTTCGATGGGGTCACGGAAATGGTCACGGAAATGGGCCAAAATTTGACCCCCCATATCTCGGGCCCTAATTGTCCGATCGACTTGAAATTTGAAACGTGTCCTAACAGGGTTACGGCCTTCCTCCCCATGCTCGCCAATCGCGGCTCACCATGGGAGGTCCGGGCCTTTTCGTCGTAATGTTAAAACAAAAACTCGCGTATATCGCCGAAACGGTTCGATAGAATGTCGCAAATTTTGGTGTGAAAGGGCTCCCTATTTTTACCTACAAACCCCCTAAATGTGGTGGTCCTGGCTTCCATACTTTTTTTATGTCGAATTTTTGAAGGTTTAAAATATAGCCCAAAAATCGAGCGGAAATTCCCTACAGAAACTCCATTCGCGAATTTTAAAAATCCGAGATAGCCAAAATGTTGCTTTCGAAGAGTACATCAATTTAAAAAAAAAGTTTCTCTCTAGGCCCAATAGGATCCGACTTTCATAGGGTCAAAGTTCACGAATTTGACACATTTCGGCCGCGACAATTCCCTATAACCGTTGCACCGAATTTCAAACCGCTCACACAGTACTTCCCATTGAGACACATGAACAATACCCCGCAAGCGTTTTCTCGTAGCTCAATTTTTGACCCCGGCGCAAGCGACCGAAATTTTGATGGGGGCCGCCCCAATGGTCACGGAAATGGGCCAAATTTTGACCCCCCATATCTCGGGCCCTAATTGTCCGATCGACTTGAAATTTGAAACGTGGCCTAACAGGGTTTCGGGATTCCTCCCCATGCTCGCCAATCGCGATTCACCATGGGGGGTCCGGGCCTTTTAGCCGTAATGTTAAAACAAAAACTCGCGAATATATCCGAAACGGTTCGATAGAATGTCCCAAATTTTGGTGTGAAAGGGCTCCCTATTTGTACCTACAAACCCTCCAAATTTGGTGGTCCTAGCTTCCATAGTTTTATTATTGCGAATTTTTGAAGGTTTAAAAAATAGCCCAAAAATCGAACGGAAATTCCCTACAGAAACTCCATTCGCGAATTTTAAAAATCCGAGATAGCCAAAATGTAGCTCTCGAGGAGTACATCAATTTAAAAAAAAGTTTCACTCTAGGCCCAATAGGACCCGACTTTCATAGGGTCAAAGTTCACGAATTTGACACATTTCGGCCGCGACAATTCCCTATAACCGTTGCACCGAATTTCAAACCGCTCACACAGTACTTGCTATTGAGACACATGAACAATCGCCCGCAAGCGTTTTCTCGTAGCTCAATTTTTGACCCCGGCGCAAGCGACCGAAATTTCGATGGGGGCGCCCCAATGGTCACGGAAATGGGCCAAACTTTGACCCCTCATATCTCGGGCCCTAATTGTCCGATCGACTTGAAAGTTGAAACGTGGCATAACAGGGTTTCGGCCTTCCTCCCCATGCTCGCCAATCGCGGCTCACCATGGGAGGTCGGGCGTTTTCGCCGTAATGTTAAAACAAAAACTCGCGTATATCGCCGAAACGGTTCGATAGAATGTCGCAAATTTTGGTGTGAGATGGCTCCCTATTTTTACCTACAAACCCTCCAAATTTGGTGGTCCTAGCTTCCATAGTTTTTTTTACGGCGAATTTTTGAAGGTTTAAAAAATAGCCCCAAAATCGAACGGAAATTCCCTACAGAAACTCCATTCGCGAATTTTAAAAATCCGAGATAGCCAAAATGTTCCTCTCGAAGAGTACATCAATTTTAAAAAAAAGTTTCTCTCTAGGCCCAATAGGACCCGACTTTCATAGGGTCAAAGTTCACGAATTTGACACATTTCGGCCGCGACAATTCCCTATAGCCGTGGCACGGAATTTTAAACCGCTCATACAGTACTTCCTATTGAGATACAGGAACAATCCCCCGCAAGCGTTTTCTCGTAGCTCAAATTTTACCCCGGCGCAAGCGACCGAAATTTCGATGGGGGCGGCCCAATGGTCACGGAAATGGGCCAAATTTTGACACCCCCATATCTCGGACCCTAATTGTCCGATCGACTTGAAATTTGAAACGTGGCCTAACAGGGTTTCGATCTTCCTCCCCATGCTCGCCAATCGCGGCTCACCATGGGGGGTCCGGGCCTTTTCGCGGTAATTTTAAAACAAAAACTCGCGAATATCTCCGAAACGGCTCGATAGAATGTCGCAAATTTTGGTGTGAAAGGGCTCCCTATTTTTACCTACAAACCCTCCAAATTTGGTGGTCCTAGATTCCATAGTTTTTTATGGCGAATTTTTAAAGTTTTAAAAAATAGCCCAAAAATCGAACGGAAATTCCCCACAGAGACTCCATTCGCGAATTTTAAAAATCCGAGATAGGCAAAATGTTGCTCTCGAAGAGTACATCAATTTAAAAAAGTTTCTCTCTAGGCCCAATAGGACCCGACTTTCATAGGGTCAAAGTTCACGAATTTGACACATTTCGGCCGCGACAATTCCCTATAACCGTTGCACCGAATTTCAAACCGCTCACATAGTACTTCCTATTGAGACACAGGAAGAATCCCCCGCAAGCGTTTTCTCGTAGCTCAATTTTTGACCCCGGCGCAAGCGACCGAAATTTCGATGGGGGCCGCCCCAATGGTCACGGAAATGGTCCAAACATTGACCCTCCATATCTCGGGCCCTAATTGTCCGATCGACTTGAAATTTGAAACGTGGCCTAACAGGGTTTCGGCCTTCCTCCCCATGCTCGCCAATCGCGGCTCACCATGGGAGGTCGGGCGTTTTCGCCGTAATGTTAAAACAAAAACTCGCGAATATCGCCGAAACGGTTCGATAGAATGTCGCAAATTTTGGTGTGAGATGGCTCCCTATTTTTACCTACAAACCCTCCAAATTTGGTGGTCCTAGCTTCCATAGATTTTTTACGGCGAATTTTTGAAGGTTTAAAAAATAGCCCCAAAATCGAACGGAAATTCCCTACAGAAACTCCATTCGCGAATTTTAAAAATCCGAGATAGCCAAAATGTTCCTCTCGAAGAGTACATCAATTTTAAAAAAAAGTTTCTCTCTAGGCCCAATAGGACCCGACTTTCATAGGGTCAAAGTTCACGAATTTGACACATTTCGGCCGCGACAATTCCCTATAACCGTTGCACCGAATTTTAAACCGCTCACACAGTACTTCCTATTGAGACACATGAACAATCGCCCGCAAGCGTTTTCTCGTAGCTCAATTTTTGACCCCGGCGCAAGCGTCCGAAATTTCGATGGGGTCACGGAAATGGGCCAAATTTTACCCCCCATATCTCGGGCCCTAATTGTCCGATCGACTTGAAATTTGAAACGTGGCCTAACAGGGTTTCGGCCTTCCTCCCCATGCTCGCCAATCGTGGCTCATCATGGGGGGTCCTAGCCTTTTCACCGTAATGTTAAAACAAAACTCGCGAATATCTCCGAAACGGTTCGATAGAATGTCGCAAATTTTGGTGTGAAAGGGCTCCCTATTTGTACCTACAAACCCTCCAAATTTGGTGGTCCTGGCTTCCATAGTTTTTTTATGGCGAATTTTTGAATGTTTAAAAAATAGCCCAAAAATCGAACGGAAATTGTCTACAGAAACTCCATTCGCGAATTTTAAAAATCCGAGATAGCCAAAATGTTGCTCTCGAAGAGTACATCAATTTAAAAAAAAAGTTTCTCTCTAGGCCCAATAGGACCCGACTTTCATAGGATCAAAGTTCACGAATTTGACACATTTCGGCCGCGACAATTCCCTATAACCGTGGCACGGAATTTTCAACCGCTCACATAGTACTTTCCATTGAGACACATGAACAATTCCCCACAAGCGTTTTCTCGTAGCTCAATTTTTGACCCCGGCGCAAGCGTCCGAAATTTCGATGGGGTCACGGAAATAGTCACGGAAATGGGCCAAATTCTGACCCCCCATATCTCGGGCCCTAATTGTCCGATCGACTTGAAATTTGAAACGTGGCCTAACAGTGTTTCGGCCTTCCTGCACATGCTCGCCAATCGCGGCTCACCATGGGGGTCCGGGCCTTTTCGCCGTAATGTTAAAACAAAAACTCGCGAATATCTCTGAAACCGTTCGATAGAATGTCGCAAATTTCGGTGTGAAAGGGCTCCCTATTTTTACCTACAAACCCTCCAAATTTGGTGGTCCTAGCTTCCATAGTTTTTTTATGGCGAATTTTTGAATGTTTAAAAAATAGCCCAAAAATCGAACGGAAATTCCCCACAGAAACTCCATTCGCGAATTTTAAAAATCCGAGATAGCCAAAATGTTGCTCTCGAAGAGTACATCAATTTAAAAAATATTTCTCTCTAGGCCCAAAAGGACCCGACTTTCATAGGGTCAAAGTTCACGAATTTGACACAATTCGGCCGCGACAATTCCCTATAACCGTGGCACGGAATTTTAAACCTCTCATACAGTATTTCCTATTGAGACACAGGAACAATCCCCCGCAAGCGTTTTCTCGTAGCTCAAATTTTACCCCGGCGCAAGCGACCGAAATTTCGATGGGGGCGGCCCAATGGTCACGGAAATGGGCCAAATTTTGACCCCCCCATATCTCGGACCCTAATTGTCCGATCGACTTGAAATTTGAAACGTGGCCTAACAGGGTTTCGATCTTCCTCCCCATGCTCGCCAATCGCGGCTCACCATGGGGGGTCTGGGCCTTTTCGCGGTAATTTTAAAACAAAAACTCGCGAATATCTCCGAAACGGCTCGATAGAATGTCGCAAATTTTGGTGTGAAAGGGCTCCCTATTTTTACCTACAAACCCTCCAAATTTGGTGGTCCTAGATTCCATAGTTTTTTATGGCGAATTTTTAAAGTTTTAAAAAATAGCCCAAAAATCGAACGGAAATTCCCCACAGAGACTCCATTCGCGAATTTTAAAAATCCGAGATAGGCAAAATGTTGCTCTCGAAGAGTACATCAATTTAAAAAAAAGTTTCTCTCTAGGCCCAATAGGACCCGACTTTCATAGGGTCAAAGTTCACGAATTTGACACATTTCGGCCGCGACAATTCCCTATAACCGTTGCACCGAATTTCAAACCGCTTACACAGTACTTCCTATTGAGACACAGGAAGAATCCCCCGCAAGCGTTTTCTCGTAGCTCAATTTTTGACCCCGGCGCAAGCGACCGAAATTTCGATGGGGGCCGCCCCAATGGTCACGGAAATGGTCCAAACATTGACCCTCCATATCTCGGGCCCTAATTGTCCGATCGACTTGAAATTTGAAACGTGGCCTAACAGGGTTTCGGCCTTCCTCCCCATGCTTGCCAATCGCGGCTCACCATGGGGGGGGGGGGTCCGGGCGTTTTCGCCGTAATCTTAAAACAAAAACTCGTGAATATCTCCGAAACGGTTCGATAGAATGTCGCAAATTTTGGTGTGAAAGGGCTCCCTATTTTTACCTACGAACCCCCTAAATGTGGTGGTCCTGGCTTCCATACTTTTTTTATGTCGAATTTTTGAAGGTTTAAAAAATAGCCCAAAAATCGAGCGGAAATTCCCTACAGAAACTCAATTCGGGAATTTTAAAAATCCGAGATAGCCAAAATGTTGCTCTCGAAGAGTACATCAATTAAAAAAAAAGTTTCTCTCTAGGCCCAATAGGACCCGACTTTCATAGGGTCAAATTTCACGAATTTGACACATTTCGGCCGCGACAATTCCCTATAACCGTGGCACGGAATTTTAAACCGCTCACATAGTACATCCCATTGAGACATATGAACAATCCCCCACAAGCGTTTTCTCGTAGCTCAATTTTTGACCCCGGCGCGAGCGTCCGAAATTTCGATGGGGTCACGGAAATAGTCACGGAAATGGGCCAAATTCTGACCCCCCATATCTCGGGCCCTAATTGTCCGATCGACTTGAAATTTGAAACGTGGCCTAACAGTGTTTCGGCCTTCCTGCCCATGCTCGCCAATCGCGGCTCACCATGGGGGTCCGGGCCTTTTCGCCGTAATGTTAAAACAAAAACTCGCGAATATCTCTGAAACCGTTCGATAGAATGTCGCAAATTTCGGTGTGAAAGGGCTCCCTATTTTTACCTACAAACCCTCCAAATTTGGTGGTCCTAGCTTCCATAGTTTTTTTATGGCGAATTTTTGAATGTTTAAAAAATAGCCCAAAAATCGAACGGAAATTCCCCACAGAAACTCCATTCGCGAATTTTAAAAATCCGAGATAGCCAAAATGTTGCTCTCGAAGAGTACATCAATTTAAAAAAAATTTCTCTCCAGGCCCAAAAGGACCCGACTTTCATAGGGTCAAAGTTCACGAATTTGACACAATTCGGCCGCGACAATTCCCTATAACCGTGGCACGGAATTTTAAACCTCTCATACAGTACTTCCTATTGAGACACAGGAACAATCCCCCGCAAGCGTTTTCTCGTAGCTCAAATTTTACCCCGGCGCAAGCGACCGAAATTTCGATGGGGGCGGCCCAATGGTCACGGAAATGGGCCAAATTTTGACCCCCCCATATCTCGGACCCTAATTGTCCGATCGACTTGAAATTTGAAACGTGGCCTAACAGGGTTTCGATCTTCCTCCCCATGCTCGCCAATCGCGGCTCACCATGGGGGGTCCGGGCCTTTTCGGGGTAATTTTAAAACAAAAACTCGCGAATATCTCCGAAACGGCTCTATAGAATGTCGCAAATTTTGGTGTGAAAGGGCTCCCTATTTTTACCTACAAACCCTCCAAATTTGGTGGTCCTAGATTCCATAGTTTTTTATGGCGAATTTTTGAAGTTTTAAAAAATAGCCCAAAAATCGAACGGAAATTCCCCACAGAGACTCCATTCGCGAATTTTAAAAATCCGAGATAGGCAAAATGTTGCTCTCGAAGTGTACATCAATTTAAAAAAAAGTTTCTCTCTAGGCCCAATAGGACCCGACTTTCATAGGGTCAAAGTTCACGAATTTGACACATTTCGGCCGCGACAATTCCCTATAACCGTTGCACCGAATTTCAAACCGCTCACACAGTACTTCCTATTGAGACACAGGAACAATCCCCCGCAAGCGTTTTCTCGTAGCTCAATTTTTGACCCCGGCGCAAGCGACCGAAATTTCGATGGGGGCCGCCCCAATGGTCACGGAAATGGTCCAAACATTGACCCTCCATATCTCGGGCCCTAATTGTCCGATCGACTTGAAATTTGAAACGTGGCCTAACAGGGTTTCGACCTTCCTCCCCATGCTCGCCAATCGCGGCTCACCATGGGAGGTCCGGGCCTTTTCGCCGTAATGTTAAAACAAAAACTCGCGAATATCTCTGAAACCGTTCGATAGAATGTCGCAAATTTCGGTGTGAAAGGGCTCCCTATTTTTACCTACAAACCCTCCAAATTTGGTGGTCCTAGCTTCCATAGTTTTTTTATGGCGAATTTTTGAATGTTTAAAAAATAGCCCAAAAATCGAACGGAAATTCCCCACAGAAACTCCATTCGCGAATTTTAAAAATCCGAGATAGCCAAAATGTTGCTCTCGAAGAGTACATCAATTTAAAAAAAATTTCTCTCCAGGCCCAAAAGGACCCGACTTTCATAGGGTCAAAGTTCACGAATTTGACACAATTCGGCCGCGACAATTCCCTATAACCGTGGCACGGAATTTTAAACCTCTCATACAGTACTTCCTATTGAGACACAGGAACAATCCCCCGCAAGCGTTTTCTCGTAGCTCAAATTTTACCCCGGCGCAAGCGACCGAAATTTCGATGGGGGCGGCCCAATGGTCACGGAAATGGGCCAAATTTTGACCCCCCCATATCTCGGACCCTAATTGTCCGATCGACTTGAAATTTGAAACGTGGCCTAACAGGGTTTCGATCTTCCTCCCCATGCTCGCCAATCGCGGCTCACCATGGGGGGTCCGGGCCTTTTCGGGGTAATTTTAAAACAAAAACTCGCGAATATCTCCGAAACGGCTCTATAGAATGTCGCAAATTTTGGTGTGAAAGGGCTCCCTATTTTTACCTACAAACCCTCCAAATTTGGTGGTCCTAGATTCCATAGTTTTTTATGGCGAATTTTTGAAGTTTTAAAAAATAGCCCAAAAATCGAACGGAAATTCCCCACAGAGACTCCATTCGCGAATTTTAAAAATCCGAGATAGGCAAAATGTTGCTCTCGAAGAGTACATCAATTTAAAAAAAAGTTTCTCTCTAGGCCCAATAGGACCCGACTTTCATAGGGTCAAAGTTCACGAATTTGACACATTTCGGCCGCGACAATTCCCTATAACCGTTGCACCGAATTTCAAACCGCTCACACAGTACTTCCTATTGAGACACAGGAAGAATCCCCCGCAAGCGTTTTCTCGTAGCTCAATTTTTGACCCCGGCGCAAGCGACCGAAATTTCGATGGGGGCCGCCCCAATGGTCACGGAAATGGTCCAAACATTGACCCTCCATATCTCGGGCCCTAATTGTCCGATCGACTTGAAATTTGAAACGTGGCCTAACAGGGTTTCGACCTTCCTCCCCATGCTCGCCAATCGCGGCTCACCATGGGAGGTCCGGGCCTTTTCGCCGTAATGTTAAAACAAAAACTCGCGTATATCGCCGAAACGGTTCGATAGAATGTCGCAAATTTTGGTGTGAGATGGCTCCCTATTTTTACCTACAAATCCTCGAAATTTGGTGGTCCTAGCTTCCATAGTTTTTTTATGTCGAATTTTTGAAGGTTTAAAAAATAGGCCAAAAATCGAACGGGAATTCCCCACAGAAACTCCATTCGCGAATTTTAAAAATCCGAGATAGCCAAAATGTTGCTCTCGAAGAGTACATCAATTTAAAAAAACGTTTCTCTCTAGGCCCAATAGGACCCTACTTTCATAGGGTCAAAGTTCACGAATTTGACACATTTCGGCCGCCACAATTCCCTATAACCGTTGCAGCGAATTTTAAACCGGTCACACAGTACTTCCCATTGAGACACATGAACAATCCCCGGCAAGCGTTTTCTCGTAGCTCAATTTTTGACCCCGGCGCAAACGTCCGAAATTTCGATGGGGTCACGGAAATGGTCACGGAAATGGGCCAAAATTTGACCCCCCATATCTCGGGCCCTAATTGTCCGATCGACTTGAAATTTGAAACGTGGCCTAACAGGGTTTCGGCCTTCCTCCCCATGCTCGCCAATCGCGGCTCACCATGGGAGATCCGAGCCTTTTCGTCGTAATGTTAAAACAAAAACTCGCGGATATCGCCGAAACGGTTCGATAGAATGTCGCAAATTTTGGTGTGAGATGGCTCCCTATTTTTACCTACAAACCCTCCAAATTTGGTGGTCCTAGATTCCATAGTTTTTTATGGCGAATTTTTGAAGTTTTAAAAAATAGCCCAAAAATCGAACGGAAATTCTCTACAGAAACTCCATTCGCGAATTTTAAAAATCCGAGATAGCCAAAATGTTGCTCTCGGAGAGTACATCAATTTAAAAAAAAGTTTCTCTCTAGGCCCAATAGGACCCGACTTTCATAGGGTCAAAGTTCACGAATTTGACACATTTCGGCCGCGACAATTCCCTATAACCGTTGCACCGAATTTCAAACCGCTCACATAGTACTTCCCATTGAGACACATGAACAATCCCCCGCAAGCGTTTTCTCGTAGCTCAATTTTTGACCCCGGCGCAAGCGTCCGAAATTTCGATGGGGTCACGGAAATGGTCACGGAAATGGGCCAAATTTTACCCCCATATCTCGGGCCCTAATTGTCCGATCGACTTGAAATTTGAAACGTGGCCTAACAGGGTTTCGGCCTTCCTCCCCATGCTCGCCAATCGTGGCTCATCATGGGGGGTCCTAGCCTTTTCGCCGTAATGTTAAAACAAAAACTCGCGAATTTCTCCGAAACGGTTCGATAGAATGTCGCAAATTTTGGTGAGAAAGGGCTCCCTATTACTACCTACAAACCCTCCAAATTTGGTGGTCCTGGCTTCCATAGTTTTTTTATGTCGAATTTTTGAAGGTTTAAAAAATAGCCCAAAAATCGAACGGAAATTCCCTACAGAAACTCCATTCGCGAATTTTAAAAATCCGAGATAGCCAAAATGTTGCTCTCGAGGAGTACATCAATTTAAAAAAAAGTTTCACTCTAGGCCCAATAGGACCCGACTTTCATAGGGTCAAAGTTCACGAATTTGACACATTTCGGCCGCGACAATTCCCTATAACCGTTGCACCGAATTTCAAACCGCTCACATAGTACTTCCCATTGAGACACATGAACAATCCCCCACAAGCGTTTTCTCGTAGCTCAATTTTTGACCCCGGCGCAAGCGACCGAATTTTCGATGGGGGCGACCCAATGGTCACGGAAATGGGCCAAACTTTGACCCCTCATATCTCGGGCCCTAATTGTCCGATCGACTTGAAAGTTGAAACGTGGCCTAACAGGGTTTCGGCCTTCCTCCCCATGCTCGCCAATCGCGGCTCACCATGGGAGGTCGGGCCTTTTCGCCGTAATGTTAAAACAAAAACTCGCGAATATCGCCGAAACGGTTCCATAGAATGTCGCAAATTTTGGTGTGAGATGGCTCCCTATTTTTACCTACAAACCCTCGAAATTTGGTGGTCCTAGCTTCCATAGTTTTTTTTTATGTCGAATTTTTGAAGGTTTAAAAAATAGCCCAAAAATCGAACGGGAATTCCCCACAGAAACTCCATTCGCGAATTTTAAAAATCCGAGATAGCCAAAATGTTGCTCTCGAAGAGTACATCAATTTAAAAAAAAGTTTCTCTCTAGGCCCAATAGGACCCGACTTTCATAGGGTCAAAGTTCACGAATTTGACACATTTCGGCCGCGACAATTCCCTATAACCGTTGCAGCGAATTTTAAACCGCTCACACAGTACTTCCCATTGAGACACATGAACAATCCCCGGCAAGCGTTTTCTCGTAGCTCAATTTTTGACCCCGGCGCAAACGTCCGAAATTTCGATGGGGTCACGGAAATGGTCACGGAAATGGGCCATATTTTGACCCCCCATATTTCGGGCCCTAATTGTCCGATTGACTTGAAATTTGAAACGTGGCCTAACAGGGTTTCGGGCTTCCTCCCTATGCTCGCCAATCGCGGTTCACCATGGGGGTCCGGGCCTTTTCGCCGTAATGTTAAAACAAAAACTCGCGAATTTCTCCGAAACGGTTCGATAGAATGTCGCAAATTTTGGTGTGAAAGGGCTCCCTATTACTACCTACAAACCCTCCAAATTTGGTGGTCCTGGCTTCCATAGTTTTTTTATGTCGAATTTTTGAAGGTTTAAAAAATAGCCCAAAAATCGAACGGAAATTCCCTACAGAAACTCCATTCGCGAATTTTAAAAATCCGAGATAGCCAAAATGTTGCTCTCGAGGAGTACATCAATTTAAAAAAAAGTTTCACTCTAGGCCCAATAGGACCCAACTTTCATAGGGTCAAAGTTCACGAATTTGACACATTTCGGCCGCGACAATTCCCTATAACCGTTGCACCGAATTTCAAACCGCTCACATAGTACTTCCCATTGAGACACATGAACAATCCCCCACAAGCGTTTTCTCGTAGCTCAATTTTTGACCCCGGCGCAAGCGACCGAATTTTCGATGGGGGCGACCCAATGGTCACGGAAATGGGCCAAACTTTGACCCCTCATATCTCGGGCCCTAATTGTCCGATCGACTTGAAAGTTGAAACGTGGCCTAACAGGGTTTCGGCCTTCCTCCCCATGCTCGCCAATCGCGGCTCACCATGGGAGGTCGGGCCTTTTCGCCGTAATGTTAAAACAAAAACTCGCGAATATCGCCGAAACGGTTCGATAGAATGTCGCAAATTTTGGTGTGAGATGGCTCCCTATTTTTACCTACAAACCCTCGAAATTTGGTGGTCCTAGCTTCCATAGTTTTTTTTTTATGTCGAATTTTTGAAGGTTTAAAAAATAGCCCAAAAATCGAACGGGAATTCCCCACAGAAACTCCATTCGCGAATTTTAAAAATCCGAGATAGCCAAAATGTTGCTCTCGAAGAGTACATCAATTTAAAAAAAAGTTTCTCTCTACGCCCAATAGGACCCGACTTTCATAGGGTCAAAGTTCACGAATTTGACACATTTCGGCCGCGACAATTCCCTATAACCGTTGCAGCGAATTTTAATCCGCTCACACAGTACTTCCCATTGAGACACATGAACAATCCCCCGCAAGCGTTTTCTCGTAGCTCAATTTTTGACCTCGGCGCAAACGTCCGAAATTTCGATGGGGTCACGGAAATGGGCCAAATTTTACCCCCATATCTCGGGCCCTAATTGTCCGATCGACTTGAAATTTGAAACGTGGCTTAACAGGGTTTCGGCCTTCCTCCCCATGCTCGCCAGTCGCGGCTCACCATGGGGGGGGGGTCCGGGCGTTTTCGCCGTAATCATAAAAAAAAAACTCGTGTATATCTCCGAAACGGTACGATAGAATGTCGCAAATTTTGGTGTGAAAGGGCTCCCTATTTTTACCTACAATCCCTCCAAATGTGGTGGTCCTGGCCTCCATAGTTTTTTTATGTCGAATTTTTGAAGGTTTAAAAAATAGCCCAAAAATCGAGCGGAAATTCCCTACAGAAACTCCATTCGCGAATTTTAAAAATCCGAGATAGCCAAAATGTTCCTCTCGAAGAGTACATCAATTTTAAAAAAAGTTTCTCTCTAGGTCCAATAGGACCCGACTTTCATAGGGTCAAAGTTCACGAATTTGACACATTTCGGCCGCGACAATTCTCTATAACCGTTGCAGAGAATTTTAAACCGCTCACACAGTACTTCCCATTGAGACACATGAACAATCCCCCGCAAGCGTTTTCTCGTAGCTCAATTTTTGACCCCGGCGCAAACGTCCGAAATTTCGATGGGGTCCCGGAAATGGGCCAAATTTTGACCCCCCATATCTCGGGCTCTAATTGTCCGATCGACTTGAAATTTGAAACGTGGCTTAACAGGGTTTCGGCCTTCCTCCCCATGCTCGCCAATCGCGGCTCACCATGGGGGGGTCCGGGCCTTTTCGCCGTAATCTTAAAACAAAAACTCGTGTATATCTCCGACACGGTTCGATAGAATGTCGCAAATTTTGGTGTGAAAGGGCTCCCTATTTTTACCTACAAACCCTCCAAATGTGGTGGTCCTGGCTTCCATAGTTTTTTTATGTCGAATTTTTGAAGGTTTAAAAAATAGCCCAAAAATTGAGCGGAAATTCCCTACAGAAACTCCATTCGCGAATTTTAAAAATCCGAGATAGCCAAAATGTTGCTCTCGAAGAGTACATCAATTTAAAAAAAAGTTTCTCTCTAGGCCCAATAGGACCCGACTTTCATAGGGTCAAAGTTCACGAATTTGACACATTTCGCCCGCGACAATTCCCTATAACTGTTGCACCGAATTTCAAACCGCTCACACAGTACTTCCCATTGAGACACATGAACAATCGCCCGCAAGCGTTTTCTCGTAGCTCAATTTTTGACCCCGGCGCAAGCGACCGAAATTTCGATGTGGTCACGGAAATGGTCACGGAAATGGGCCAAAGTTTGACCCCCCCATATCTCGGGCCCTAATTGTCCGATCGACTTGAAATTTGAAACGTGGCCTAACAGGGTTTCGATCTTCCTCCCCATGCTCGCCAATCGCGGCTCACCATGGGGGGTCCGGGCCTTTTCGGGGTAATTTTAAAACAAAAACTCGCGAATATCTCCGAAACGGCTCTATAGAATGTCGCAAATTTTGGTGTGAAAGGGCTCCCTATTTTTACCTACAAACCCTCCAAATTTGGTGGTCCTAGATTCCATAGTTTTTTATGGCGAATTTTTGAAGTTTTAAAAAATAGCCCAAAAATCGAACGGAAATTCCCCACAGAGACTCCATTCGCGAATTTTAAAAATCCGAGATAGGCAAAATGTTGCTCTCGAAGAGTACATCAATTTAAAAAAAAGTTTCTCTCTAGGCCCAATAGGACCCGACTTTCATAGGGTCAAAGTTCACGAATTTGACACATTTCGGCCGCGACAATTCCCTATAACCGTTGCACCGAATTTCAAACCGCTCACACAGTACTTCCTATTGAGACACAGGAAGAATCCCCCGCAAGCGTTTTCTCGTAGCTCAATTTTTGACCCCGGCGCAAGCGACCGAAATTTCGATGGGGGCCGCCCCAATGGTCACGGAAATGGTCCAAACATTGACCCTCCATATCTCGGGCCCTAATTGTCCGATCGACTTGAAATTTGAAACGTGGCCTAACAGGGTTTCGACCTTCCTCCCCATGCTCGCCAATCGCGGCTCACCATGGGAGGTCCGGGCCTTTTCGCCGTAATGTTAAAACAAAAACTCGCGTATATCGCCGAAACGGTTCGATAGAATGTCGCAAATTTTGGTGTGAGATGGCTCCCTATTTTTACCTACAAATCCTCGAAATTTGGTGGTCCTAGCTTCCATAGTTTTTTTATGTCGAATTTTTGAAGGTTTAAAAAATAGGCCAAAAATCGAACGGGAATTCCCCACAGAAACTCCATTCGCGAATTTTAAAAATCCGAGATAGCCAAAATGTTGCTCTCGAAGAGTACATCAATTTAAAAAAACGTTTCTCTCTAGGCCCAATAGGACCCTACTTTCATAGGGTCAAAGTTCACGAATTTGACACATTTCGGCCGCCACAATTCCCTATAACCGTTGCAGCGAATTTTAAACCGGTCACACAGTACTTCCCATTGAGACACATGAACAATCCCCGGCAAGCGTTTTCTCGTAGCTCAATTTTTGACCCCGGCGCAAACGTCCGAAATTTCGATGGGGTCACGGAAATGGTCACGGAAATGGGCCAAAATTTGACCCCCCATATCTCGGGCCCTAATTGTCCGATCGACTTGAAATTTGAAACGTGGCCTAACAGGGTTTCGGCCTTCCTCCCCATGCTCGCCAATCGCGGCTCACCATGGGAGATCCGAGCCTTTTCGTCGTAATGTTAAAACAAAAACTCGCGGATATCGCCGAAACGGTTCGATAGAATGTCGCAAATTTTGGTGTGAGATGGCTCCCTATTTTTACCTACAAATCCTCGAAATTTGGTGGTCCTAGCTTCCATAGTTTTTTTTATGTCGAATTTTTGAAGGTTTAAAAAATAGGCCAAAAATCGAACGGGAATTCCCCACAGAAACTCCATTCGCGAATTTTAAAAATCCGAGATAGCCAAAATGTTGCTCTCGAAGAGTACATCAATTTAAAAAAAAGTTTCTCTCTAGGCCCAATAGGACCCGACTTTCATAGGGTCAAAGTTCACGAATTTGACACATTTCGGCCGCGACAATTCCCTATAACCGTTGCAGCGAATTTTAAACCGCTCACAGAGTACTTCCCATTGAGACACATGAACAATCCCCGGCAAGCGTTTTCTCGTAGCTCAATTTTTGACCCCGGCGCAAACGTCCGAAATTTCGATGGGGTCACGGAAATGGTCACGGAAATGGGCCTTATTTTGACCCCCCATATTTCGGGCCCTAATTGTCCGATTGACTTGAAATTTGAAACGTGGCCTAACAGGGTTTCGGGCTTCCTCCCCATGCTCGCCAATCGCGGTTCACCATGGGGGTCCGGGCCTTTTCGCCGTAATGTTAAAACAAAAACTCGCGAATATCTCCGAAACAGTTCGATACAATGTCGCAAAATTTGGTGTGAAAGGGCTCCCTATTTTTACCTACAAACCCTCCAAATTTGGTGGTCCTAGATTCCATAGTTTTTTATGGCGAATTTTTGAAGTTTTAAAAAATAGCCCAAAAATCGAACGGAAATTCTCTACAGAAACTCCATTCGCGAATTTTAAAAATCCGAGATAGCCAAAATGTTGCTCTCAGAGAGTACATCAATTTAAAAAAAAGTTTCTCTCTAGGCCCAATAGGACCCGACTTTCATAGGGTCAAAGTTCACGAATTTGACACATTTCGGCCGCGACAATTCCCTATAACCGTTGCACCGAATTTCAAACCGCTCACATAGTACTTCCCATTGAGACACATGAACAATCCCCCGCAAGCGTTTTCTCGTAGCTCAATTTTTGACCCCGGCGCAAGCGTCCGAAATTTCGATGGGGTCACGGAAATGGTCACGGAAATGGGCCAAATTTTACCCCCATATCTCGGGCCCTAATTGTCCGATCGACTTGAAATTTGAAACGTGGCCTAACAGGGTTTCGGCCTTCCTCCCCATGCTCGCCAATCGTGGCTCATCATGGGGGGTCCTAGCCTTTTCGCCGTAATGTTAAAACAAAAACTCGCGAATTTCTCCGAAACGGTTCGATAGAATGTCGCAAATTTTGGTGAGAAAGGGCTCCCTATTACTACCTACAAACCCTCCAAATTTGGTGGTCCTGGCTTCCATAGTTTTTTTATGTCGAATTTTTGAAGGTTTAAAAAATAGCCCAAAAATCGAACGGAAATTCCCTACAGAAACTCCATTCGCGAATTTTAAAAATCCGAGATAGCCAAAATGTTGCTCTCGAGGAGTACATCAATTTAAAAAAAAGTTTCACTCTAGGCCCAATAGGACCCGACTTTCATAGGGTCAAAGTTCACGAATTTGACACATTTCGGCCGCGACAATTCCCTATAACCGTTGCACCGAATTTCAAACCGCTCACATAGTACTTCCCATTGAGACACATGAACAATCCCCCACAAGCGTTTTCTCGTAGCTCAATTTTTGACCCCGGCGCAAGCGACCGACTTTTCGATGGGGGCGACCCAATGGTCACGGAAATGGGCCAAACTTTGACCCCTCATATCTCGGGCCCTAATTGTCCGATCGACTTGAAAGTTGAAACGTGGCCTAACAGGGTTTCGGCCTTCCTCCCCATGCTCGCCAATCGCGGCTCACCATGGGAGGTCGGGCCTTTTCGCCGTAATGTTAAAACAAAAACTCGCGAATATCGCCGAAACGGTTCGATAGAATGTCGCAAATTTTGGTGTGAGATGGCTCCCTATTACTACCTACAAACCCTCCAAATTTGGTGGTCCTGGCTTCCATAGTTTTTTTATGTCGAATTTTTGAAGGTTTAAAAAATAGCCCAAAAATCGAACGGAAATTCCCTACAGAAACTCCATTCGCGAATTTTAAAAATCCGAGATAGCCAAAATGTTGCTCTCGAGGAGTACATCAATTTAAAAAAAAGTTTCACTCTAGGCCCAATAGGACCCGACTTTCATAGGGTCAAAGTTCACGAATTTGACACATTTCGGCCGCGACAATTCCCTATAACCGTTGCACCGAATTTCAAACCGCTCACATAGTACTTCCCATTGAGACACATGAACAATCCCCCACAAGCGTTTTCTCGTAGCTCAATTTTTGACCCCGGCGCAAGCGACCGACTTTTCGATGGGGGCGACCCAATGGTCACGGAAATGGGCCAAACTTTGACCCCTCATATCTCGGGCCCTAATTGTCCGATCGACTTGAAAGTTGAAACGTGGCCTAACAGGGTTTCGGCCTTCCTCCCCATGCTCGCCAATCGCGGCTCACCATGGGAGGTCGGGCCTTTTCGCCGTAATGTTAAAACAAAAACTCGCGAATTTCTCCGAAACGGTTCGATAGAATGTCGCAAATTTTGGTGTGAGATGGCTCCCTATTTTTACCTACAAACCCTCGAAATTTGGTGGTCCTAGCTTCCATAGTTTTTTTTTATGTCGAATTTTTGAAGGTTTAAAAAATAGCCCAAAAATCGAACGGGAATTCCCCACAGAAACTCCATTCGCGAATTTTAAAAATCCGAGATAGCCAAAATGTTGCTCTCGAAGAGTACATCAATTTAAAAAAAAGTTTCTCTCTAGGCCCAATAGGACCCGACTTTCATAGGGTCAAAGTTCACGAATTTGACACATTTCGGCCGCGACAATTCCCTATAACCGTTGCAGCGAATTTTAAACCGCTCACACAGTACTTCCCATTGAGACACATGAACAATCCCCGGCAAGCGTTTTCTCGTAGCTCAATTTTTGACCCCGGCGCAAACGTCCGAAATTTCGATGGGGTCACGGAAATGGTCACGGAAATGGGCCATATTTTGACCCCCCATATTTCGGGCCCTAATTGTCCGATTGACTTGAAATTTGAAACGTGGCCTAACAGGGTTTCGGGCTTCCTCCCTATGCTCGCCAATCGCGGTTCACCATGGGGGTCCGGGCCTTTTCGCCGTAATGTTAAAACAAAAACTCGCGAATTTCTCCGAAACGGTTCGATAGAATGTCGCAAATTTTGGTGTGAAAGGGCTCCCTATTACTACCTACAAACCCTCCAAATTTGGTGGTCCTGGCTTCCATAGTTTTTTTATGTCGAATTTTTGAAGGTTTAAAAAATAGCCCAAAAATCGAACGGAAATTCCCTACAGAAACTCCATTCGCGAATTTTAAAAATCCGAGATAGCCAAAATGTTGCTCTCGAGGAGTACATCAATTTAAAAAAAAGTTTCACTCTAGGCCCAATAGGACCCAACTTTCATAGGGTCAAAGTTCACGAATTTGACACATTTCGGCCGCGACAATTCCCTATAACCGTTGCACCGAATTTCAAACCGCTCACATAGTACTTCCCATTGAGACACATGAACAATCCCCCACAAGCGTTTTCTCGTAGCTCAATTTTTGACCCCGGCGCAAGCGACCGAATTTTCGATGGGGGCGACCCAATGGTCACGGAAATGGGCCAAACTTTGACCCCTCATATCTCGGGCCCTAATTGTCCGATCGACTTGAAAGTTGAAACGTGGCCTAACAGGGTTTCGGCCTTCCTCCCCATGCTCGCCAATCGCGGCTCACCATGGGAGGTCGGGCCTTTTCGCCGTAATGTTAAAACAAAAACTCGCGAATATCGCCGAAACGGTTCGATAGAATGTCGCAAATTTTGGTGTGAGATGGCTCCCTATTTTTACCTACAAACCCTCGAAATTTGGTGGTCCTAGCTTCCATAGTTTTTTTTTTTATGTCGAATTTTTGAAGGTTTAAAAAATAGCCCAAAAATCGAACGGGAATTCCCCACAGAAACTCCATTCGCGAATTTTAAAAATCCGAGATAGCCAAAATGTTGCTCTCGAAGAGTACATCAATTTAAAAAAAAGTTTCTCTCTACGCCCAATAGGACCCGACTTTCATAGGGTCAAAGTTCACGAATTTGACACATTTCGGCCGCGACAATTCCCTATAACCGTTGCAGCGAATTTTAATCCGCTCACACAGTACTTCCCATTGAGACACATGAACAATCCCCCGCAAGCGTTTTCTCGTAGCTCAATTTTTGACCTCGGCGCAAACGTCCGAAATTTCGATGGGGTCACGGAAATGGGCCAAATTTTACCCCCATATCTCGGGCCCTAATTGTCCGATCGACTTGAAATTTGAAACGTGGCTTAACAGGGTTTCGGCCTTCCTCCCCATGCTCGCCAGTCGCGGCTCACCATGGGGGGGGGGGGGGGGGGGGTCCGGGCGTTTTCGCCGTAATCATAAAAAAAAAACTCGTGTATATCTCCGAAACGGTACGATAGAATGTCGCAAATTTTGGTGTGAAAGGGCTCCCTATTTTTACCTACAATCCCTCCAAATGTGGTGGTCCTGGCCTCCATAGTTTTTTTATGTCGAATTTTTGAAGGTTTAAAAAATAGCCCAAAAATCGAGCGGAAATTCCCTACAGAAACTCCATTCGCGAATTTTAAAAATCCGAGATAGCCAAAATGTTCCTCTCGAAGAGTACATCAATTTTAAAAAAAGTTTCTCTCTAGGTCCAATAGGACCCGACTTTCATAGGGTCAAAGTTCACGAATTTGACACATTTCGGCCGCGACAATTCTCTATAACCGTTGCAGAGAATTTTAAACCGCTCACACAGTACTTCCCATTGAGACACATGAACAATCCCCCGCAAGCGTTTTCTCGTAGCTCAATTTTTGACCCCGGCGCAAACGTCCGAAATTTCGATGGGGTCCCGGAAATGGGCCAAATTTTGACCCCCCATATCTCGGGCTCTAATTGTCCGATCGACTTGAAATTTGAAACGTGGCTTAACAGGGTTTCGGCCTTCCTCCCCATGCTCGCCAATCGCGGCTCACCATGGGGGGGTCCGGGCCTTTTCGCCGTAATCTTAAAACAAAAACTCGTGTATATCTCCGACACGGTTCGATAGAATGTCGCAAATTTTGGTGTGAAAGGGCTCCCTATTTTTACCTACAAACCCTCCAAATGTGGTGGTCCTGGCTTCCATAGTTTTTTTATGTCGAATTTTTGAAGGTTTAAAAAATAGCCCAAAAATTGAGCGGAAATTCCCTACAGAAACTCCATTCGCGAATTTTAAAAATCCGAGATAGCCAAAATGTTGCTCTCGAAGAGTACATCAATTTAAAAAAAAGTTTCTCTCTAGGCCCAATAGGACCCGACTTTCATAGGGTCAAAGTTCACGAATTTGACACATTTCGCCCGCGACAATTCCCTATAACTGTTGCACCGAATTTCAAACCGCTCACACAGTACTTCCCATTGAGACACATGAACAATCGCCCGCAAGCGTTTTCTCGTAGCTCAATTTTTGACCCCGGCGCAAGCGACCGAAATTTCGATGTGGTCACGGAAATGGTCACGGAAATGGGCCAAAGTTTGACCCCCCCATATCTCGGTCCCTAATTGTCCGATCGACTTGAAATTTGAAACGTGGCCTAACAGTGTTTCGGCCTTCCTCCGCATGCTCGCCAATCGCGGCTCACCATGGGGGTCCGGGCCTTTTCGCCGTAATGTTAAAACAAAAACTCGCGAATATCTCCGAAACGGTTCGATAGAATGTCGCAAATTTCGGTGTGAAAGGGCTCCCTATTTTTACCTACAACTCCTCCAAATTTGGTGGTCCTAGCTTCCATAGTTTTTTTATGGCGAATTTTTGAATGTTTAAAAAATAGCCCAAAAATCGAACGGAAATTCCCCACAGAAACTCCATTCGCGAATTTTAAAAATCCGAGATAGCCAAAATGTTGCTCTCGAAGAGTACATCAATTTAAAAAAAAAAGTTTCTCTCTAGGCCCAAAAGGACCCGACTTTCATAGGGTCAAAGTTCACGAATTTGACACAATTCGGCCGCGACAATTCCCTATAACCGTGGCACGGAATTTTAAACCGCTCACATAGTACTTCCCATTGAGACACATGAACAATCCCCCACAAGCGTTTTCTCGTAGCTCAATTTTTGACCCCGGCGCAAGCGTCCGAAATTTCGATGGGGTCACGGAAATAGTCACGGAAATGGGCCAAATTTTGACCCCCCATATCTCGGGCCCTAATTGTCCGATCGACTTGAAATTTAAAACGTGGCCTAACAGTGTTTCGGCCTTCCTCCCCATGCTCGTCAATCGCGGCTCACAATGGGGGGTCCGGGCATTTTCGCCGTAATGTTAAAACAAAAACTCGCGAATATCTCCGAACCGTATCAATAGAATGTCGCACATTTTGGTGTGAGAGGGCTCCCTATTTTTACCCACAAACGCTCCAAATTTGGTGGTCCTAGCTTCCATAGTTTTTTTATGGCGAATTTTTGAAGGTTTAAAAAATAGCCCCAAAATCGACGAAAATTCCTTACAGAAACTCCATTCGCGAATTTAAAAAATCCGAGATAGCCAAAATGTTGCTCTCGAAAAGTACATCAATTTAAAAAAAAAGTTTCTCTCTAGGCCCAATAGGAAGCGACTTTCATAGGGTCAAATTTCACGAATTTGACACATTTCGGCCGCGACAATTCCCTATAACCGTTGCACCGAATTTCAAACCGCTCACACAGTACTTCCTATTGAGACACATGAACAATCGCCCGCAAGCGTTTTCTCGTAGCTCAATTTTTGACCCCGGCGCAAGCGTCCGAAATTTCGATGGGGTCACGGAAATGGTCACGGAAATGGGCCAAATTTTACCCCCCATATCTCGGGCCCTAATTGTCCGATCGACTTGAAATTTGAAACGTGGCCTAACAGGGTTTCGGCCTTCCTCCCCATGGTCGCCAATCGTGGCTCATCATGGGGGATCCTAGCCTTTTCGCCGTAATGTTAAAACAATACTCGCGAATATCTCCGAAACGGTTCGATAGAATGTCGAAAATTTTGGTGTGAAAGGGCTCTCTATTTGTACCTACAAACCCTCCAAATTTGGTGGTCCTGGCTTCCATAGTTTTTTTATGGCGAATTTTTGAATGTTTAAAAAATAGCCCAAAAATCGAACGGAAATTCCCTACAGAAACTCCATTCGCGAATTTTAAAAATCCGAGATAGCCAAAATGTTGCTCTCGAAGAGTACATCAATTTAAAAAAAAGTTTCTCTCTAGGCCCAATAGGACCCGACTTTCATAGGGTCAAAGTTCACGAATTTGACACATTTCGGCCGCGACAATTCCCTATAACCGTTGCAGCGAATTTTAAACCGCTCACACAGTACTTCCCATTGAGACACATGAACAATCCCCCGCAAGCGTTTTCTCGTAGCTCAACTTTTGACCTCGGCGCAAACGTCCGAAATTTCGATGGGGTCACGGAAATGGGCCAAACTTTGACCCCCCATATCTCGGGCCCTAATTGTCCGCTCGACTTGAAATTTGAAACGTGGCTTAACAGGGTTTCGGCCTTCCTCCCCATGCTCGCAAGTCGCGGCTCACCATGGGGGGGGGTCCGGGACTTTTCGCCGTAATCATAAAACAAAAACTCGTGTATATCTCCGAAACGGTACGATAGAATGTCGCAAATTTTGGTGTGAAAGGGCTCCCTATTTTTACCTACAAACCCTCCAAATGTGGTGGTCCTGGCTTCCATAGTTTTTTTATGTCGAATTTTTGAAGGTTTAAAAAATAGCCCAAAAATCGAACGGAAATTCCCTACAGAAACTCCATTCGCGAATTTTAAAAATCCGAGATAGCCAAAATGTTGCTCTCGAAGAGTACATCAATTTAAAAAAAAGTTTCTCTCTAGGCCCAATAGGACCCGACTTTCATAGGGTCAAAGTTCACGAATTTGACACATTTCGGCCGCGACAATTCCCTATAACCGTGGCAAGGAATTTTAAACCGCTCACATAGTACTTCCCATTGAGACACATGAACAATCCCCCACAAGCGTTTTCTCGTAGCTCAATTTTTGACCCCGGCGCAAGCGTCCGAAATTTCGATGGGGTCACGGAAATGGGCCAAATTCTGACCCCCCATATCTCGGGCCCTATTTTTCCGATCGACTTGAAATTTGAAACTTGCGCTAACAGGGTTTCGATCTTCCTCCCCATGCTCGCCAATCGCGGCTCACCATGGGGGGTCCGGGCCTTATCGCCGTAATGTTAAAACAAAAACTCGCGAATATCGCCGAAACGGTTCGATAGAATGTCGCAAATTTTGGTGTGAGATGGCTCCCTATTTTTACCTACAAACCCTCGAAATTTGGTGGTCCTAGCTTCCATAGTTTTTTTTTCTGTCGAATTTTTGAAGGTTTAAAAAATAGCCCAAAAATCGAACGGGAATTCCCCACAGAAACTCCATTCGCGAATTTTAAAAATCCGAGATAGCAAAATGTTGCTCTCGAAGAGTACATCAATTTAAAAAAAAGTTTCTCTCTAGGCCCAATAGGACCCGACTTTCATAGGGTCAAAGTTCACGAATTTGACACATTTCGGCCGCGACAATTCCCTATAACCGTTGCAGCGAATTTTAAACCGCTCTCACAGTACTTCCCATTGAGACACATGAACAATCCCCCGCAAGCGTTTTCTCGTAGCTCAATTTTTGACCTCGGCGCAAACGTCCGAAATTTCGATGGGGTCACGGAAATGGGCCAAACTTTGACCCCCCATATCTCGGGCCCTAATTGTCCGCTCGACTTGAAATTTGAAACGTGGCTTAACAGGGTTTCGGCCTTCCTCCCCATGCTCGCCAGTCGCGGCTCACCATGGGGGGGGGGGTCCGGGCCTTTTCGCCGTAATCATAAAACAAAAACTCGTGTATATCTCCGAAACGGTACGATAGAATGTCGCAAATTTTGGTGTGAAAGGGCTCCCTATTTTTACCTACAAACCCTCCAAATGTGGTGGTCCTGGCTTCCATAGTTTTTTTATGTCGAATTTTTGAAGGTTTAAAAAATAGCCCAAAAATCGAACGGAAATTCCCTACAGAAACTCCATTCGCGAATTTTAAAAATCCGAGATAGCCAAAATGTTGCTCTCGAAGAGTACATCAATTTAAAAAAAAGTTTCTCTCTAGGCCCAATAGGACCCGACTTTCATAGGGTCAAAGTTCACGAATTTGACACATTTCGGCCGCGACAATTCCCTATAACCGTGGCAAGGAATTTTAAACCGCTCACATAGTACTTCCCATTGAGACACATGAACAATCCCCCACAAGCGTTTTCTCGTAGCTCAATTTTTGACCCCGGCGCAAGCGTCCGAAATTTCGATGGGGTCACGGAAATGGGCCAAATTCTGACCCCCCATATCTCGGGCCCTATTTGTCCGATCGACTTGAAATTTGAAACTTGGGCTAACAGGGTTTCGATCTTCCTCCCCATGCTCGCCAATCGCGGCTCACCATGGGGGGTCCGGGCCTTATCGCCGTAATGTTAAAACAAAAACTCGCGAATATCGCCGAAACGGTTCGATAGAATGTCGCAAATTTTGGTGTGAGATGGCTCCCTATTTTTACCTACAAACCCTCGAAAATTGGTGGTCCTAGCTTCCATAGTTTTTTTTCTGTCGAATTTTTGAAGGTTTAAAAAATAGCCCAAAAATCGAACGGTAATTCCCCACAGAAACTCCATTCGCGAATTTTAAAAATCCGAGATAGCAAAATGTTGCTCTCGAAGAGTACATCAATTTAAAAAAAAGTTTCTCTCTAGGCCCAATAGGACCCGACTTTCATAGGGTCAAAGTTCACGAATTTGACACATTTCGGCCGCGACAATTCCCTATAACCGTTGCACCGAATTTCAAACCGCTCACACAGTACTTCCTACTGAGACACATGAACAATCCCCCGCAAGCGTTTTCTCGTAGCTCAATTTTTAACCCCGGCGCAAGCGACCGAAATTTCGATGGGGTCACGGAAATGGTCACGGAAATGGGCCAAACTTTGACCCCCCATATCTCGGTCCCTAATTGTCCGATCGACTTGAAATTTGAAACGTGGCCTAACAGTGTGTCGGCCTTCCTCCGCATGCTCGCCAATCGCGGCTCACCATGGGGGTCCGGGCCTTTTCGCCGTAATGTTAAAACAAAAACTCGCGAATATCTCCGAAACGGTTCGATAGAATGTCGCAAATTTCGGTGTGAAAGGGCTCCCTATTTTTACCTACAACTCCTCCAAATTTGGTGGTCCTAGCTTCCATAGTTTTTTTATGGCGAATTTTTGAATGTTTAAAAATTAGCCCAAAAATCGAACGGAAATTCCCCACAGAAACTCCATTCGCGAATTTTAAAAATCCCAGATAGCCAAAATGTTGCTCTCGAAGAGTACATCAATTTAAAAAAAAGTTTCTCTCTAGGCCCAAATGGACCCGACTTTCATAGGGTCAAAGTTCACGAATTTTACACAATTCGGCCGCGACAATTCCCTATAAACGTGGCACGGAATTTTAAACCGCTCACACAGTACTTCCCATTGAGACACATGAACAATCCCGCGCAAGCGTTTTCTCGTAGCTCAATTTTTGACCCCGGCGCAAGCGTCCGAAATTTCGATGGGGTCACGGAAATTGTCACGGAAATGGGCCAAATTTTGACCCCCCATATCTCGGGCCCTAATTGTCCGATCGACTTGAAATTTAAAACGTGGCCTAACAGTGTTTCGCCCTTCCTCCCCATGCTCGTCAATCGCGGCTCAAAATGGGGGGTCCGGGCCTTTTCGCCGTAATGTTAAAACAAAAACTCGCGAATATCTCCGAACCGTATCAAAAGAATGTCGCACATTTTGGTGTGAGAGGGCTCCCTATTTTTACCCACAAACCCTCCAAATTTGGTGGTCCTAGCTTCCATAGTTTTTTTATGGCGAATTTTTGAAGGTTTAAAAAATAGCCCCAAAATCGAACGGAAATTCCTTACAGAAACTCCATTCGCGAATTTTAAAAATCCGAGATAGCCAAAATGTTGCTCTCGAAAAGTACATCAATTTAAAAAAAAAAGTTTCTCTCTAGGCCCAATAGGAAGCGACTTTCATAGGGTCAAATTTCACGAATTTGACACATTTCGGCCGCGACAATTCCCTATAACCGTTGCACCGAATTTCAAACCGCTCACACAGTACTTCCTATTGAGACACATGAACAATCGCCCGCAAGCGTTTTCTCGTAGCTCAATTTTTGACCCCGGCGCAAGCGTCCGAAATTTCGATGGGGTCACGGAAATGGTCACGGAAATGGGCCAAATTTTACCCCCCATATCTCGGGCCCTAATTGTCCGATCGACTTGAAATTTGAAACGTGGCCTAACAGGGTTTCGGCCTTCCTCCCCATGGTCGCCAATCGTGGCTCATCATGGGGGGTCCTAGCCTTTTCGCCGTAATGTTAAAACAAAACTCGCGAATATCTCCGAAACGGTTCGATAGAATGTCGCAAATTTTGGTGTAAAAGGGCTCCCTATTTGTACCTACAAACCCTCCAAATTTGGTGGTCCTGGCTTCCATAGTTTTTTTATGGCGAATTTTTGAATGTTTAAAAAATAGCCCAAAAATCGAACGGAAATTCCCTACAGAAACTCCATTCGCGAATTTTAAAAATCCGAGATAGCCAAAATGTTGCTCTCGAAGAGTACATCAATTTAAAAAAAAGTTTCTCTCTAGGCCCAATAGGACCCGACTTTCATAGGGTCAAAGTTCACGAATTTGACACATTTCGGCCGCGACAATTCCCTATAACCGTGGCAAGGAATTTTAAACCGCTCACATAGTACTTCCCATTGAGACACATGAACAATCCCCCACAAGCGTTTTCTCGTAGCTCAATTTTTGACCCCGGCGCAAGCGTCCGAAATTTCGATGGGGTCACGGAAATGGGCCAAATTCTGACCCCCCATATCTCGGGCCCTACTTGTCCGATCGACTTGAAATTTGAAACTTGGGCTAACAGGGTTTCGATCTTTCTCCCCATGCTCGCCAATCGCGGCTCACCATGGGGGGTCCGGGCCTTTTCGCCGTAATGTTAAAACAAAAACTCGCGAATATCGCCGAAACGGTTCGATAGAATGTCGCAAATTTTGGTGTGAGATGGCTCCCTATTTTTACCTACAAACCCTCGAAATTTGGTGGTCCTAGCTTCCATAGTTTTTTTTCTGTCGAATTTTTGAAGGTTTAAAAAATAGCCCAAAAATCGAACGGGAATTCCCCACAGAAACTCCATTCGCGAATTTTAAAAATCCGAGATAGCAAAATGTTGCTCTCGAAGAGTACATCAATTTAAAAAAAAGTTTCTCTCTAGGCCCAATAGGACCCGACTTTCATAGGGTCAAAGTTCACGAATTTGACACATTTCGGCCGCGACAATTCCCTATAACCGTTGCAGCGAATTTTAAACCGTTCTCACAGTACTTCCCATTGAGACACATGAACAATCCCCCGCAAGCGTTTTCTCGTAGCTCAATTTTTGACCCCGGCGCAAGCGTCCGAAATTTCGATGGGGTCACGGAAATGGTCACGGAAATGGGCCAAACTTTGACCCCCCATATCTCGGTCCCTAATTGTCCGATCGACTTGAAATTTGAAACGTGGCCTAACAGTGTTTCGGCCTTCCTCCACATGCTCGCCAATCGCGGCTCACCATGGGGGTCCGGGCCTTTTCGCCGTAATGTTAAAACAAAAACTCGCGAATATCTCTGAAACCGTTCGATAGAATGTCGAAATTTTCGGTGTGAAAGGGCTCCCTATTTTTACCTAAAACCCCTCCAAATTTGGTGGTCCTAGCTTCCATAGTTTTTTTAATGGCGAATTTTTGAATGTTTAAAAAATAGCCCAAAAATCGAACGGAAATTCCCCACAGAAACTCCATTCGCGAATTTTAAAAATCCGAGATAGCAAAATGTTGCTCTCGAAGAGTACATCAATTTAAAAAAAAGTTTCTCTCTAGGCCCAAATGGACCCGACTTTCATAAGGGTCAAAGTTCACGAATTTGACACAATTCGGCCGCGACAATTCCCTATAACCGTGGCACGGAATTTTAAACCGCTCATACAGTACTTCCTTTTGAGACACAGGAACAATCCCCCGCAAGCTTTTTCTCGTAGCTCAAATTTTACCCCGGCGCAAGCGACCGAAATTTCGATGGGGGCGGCCCAATGGTCACGGAAATGGGCCAAATTTTGACCCCCCCATATCTCGGACCCTAATTGTCCGATCGACTTGAAATTTGAAACGTGGCCTAACAGGGTTTCGATCTTCCTCCCCATGCTCGCCAATCGCGGCTCACCATGGGGGGTCCGGGCCTTTTCGCCGTAATTTTAAAACAAAAACTCGCGAATATCTCCGAAACGGCTCGATAGAATGTCGCAAATTTTGGTGTGAAAGGGCTCCCTATTTTTACCTACAAACCCTCCAAATTTGGTGGTCCTAGCTTCCATAGTTTTTTTATGGCGAATTTTTGAAGGTTTAAAAAATAGCCCCAAAATCGAACGGAAATTCCCTACAGAAACTCCATTCGCGAATTTTAAAAATCCGAGATAGCCAAAATGTTGCTCTCGAAAAGTACATCAATTTAAAAAAAAAGTTTCTCTCTAGGCCCAATAGGAAGCGACTTTTATAGGGTCAAATTTCACGAATTTGACACATTTCGGCCGCGACAATTCCCTATAACCGTTGCACCGAATTTCAAACCGCTCACACAGTACTTCCTATTGAGACACATGAACAATCGCCCGCAAGCGTTTTCTCGTAGCTCAATTTTTGACTCCGGCGCAAGCGTCCGAAATTTCGATGGGGTCACGGAAATGGTCAAGGAAATGGGCCAAATTTTGACCCCCCATATCTCGGGCCCTAATTGTCCAATCAACTTGAAATTTGAAACGTGGCCTAACAGGGTTTTGGCCTTCCTCTCCATGCTCGCCAATCGTGGCTCATCATGGGGGGTCATAGACTTTTCGCTGTAATGTTAAAACAAAACTCGCGAAAATCTCCGAAACGGTTCGATAGAATGTCGCAAATTTTGGTGTGAAAGGGCTCCCTATTTGTACCTACAAACCCTCCAAATTTGGTGGTCCTGGCTTCCATAGTTTTTTTATGGCGAATTTTTGAATGTTTAAAAAATAGCCCAAAAATCGAACGGAAATTCCCTACAGAAACTCCATTCGCGAATTTTAAAAATCCGAGATAGCCAAAATGTGCTCTCGAAGAGTACATCAATTTAAAAAAAAGTTTCTCTCTAGGCCCAATAGGACCCGACTTTCATAGGGTCAAAGTTCACGAATTTGACACATTTCGGCCGCGACAATTCCCTATAACCGTTGCACCGAATTTCAAACCGCTCAGACAGTACTTCCTATTGAGACACATGAACAATCCCCCGCACGCGTTTTCTCGTAGCTCAATTTTTGACCCCGGCGCAAGCGTCCGAAATTTCGATGGGGTCACGGAAATGGGCCAAATTTTGACCCCCCCATATCTCGGACCCTAATTGTCCGATCGACTTGAAATTTGAAACGTGGCCTAACAGGGTTTCGATCTTCCTCCCCATGCTCGCCAATCGCGGCTCACCATGGGGGGTCCGGGCCTTTTCGCCGTAATTTTAAAACAAAAACTCGCGAATATCTCCGAAACGGCTCGATAGAATGTCGCAAATTTTGGTGTGAAAGGGCTCCCTATTTTTACCTACAAACCCTCCAAATTTGGTGGTCCTAGCTTCCATAGTTTTTTTATGGCGAATTTTTGAAGGTTTAAAAAATAGCCCCAAAATCGAACGGAAATTCCCTACAGAAACTCCATTCGCGAATTTTAAAAATCCGAGATAGGCAAAATGTTGCTCTCGAAAAGTACATCAATTTAAAAAAAAAGTTTCTCTCTAGGCCCAATAGGAAGCGACTTTTATAGGGTCAAATTTCACGAATTTGACACATTTCGGCCGCGACAATTCCCTATAACCGTTGCACCGAATTTCAAACCGCTCACACAGTACTTCCTATTGAGACACATGAACAATCGCCCGCAAGCGTTTTCTCGTAGCTCAATTTTTGACTCCGGCGCAAGCGTCCGAAATTTCGATGGGGTCACGGAAATGGTCAAGGAAATGGGCCAAATTTTGACCCCCCATATCTCGGGCCCTAATTGTCCAATCAACTTGAAATTTGAAACGTGGCCTAACAGGGTTTTGGCCTTCCTCCCCATGCTCGCCAATCGTGGCTCATCATGGGGGGTCATAGACTTTTCGCTGTAATGTTAAAACAAAACTCGAGAAAATCTCCGAAACGGTTCGATAGAATGTCGCAAATTTTGGTGTGAAAGGGCTCCCTATTTGTACCTACAAACCCTCCAAATTTGGTGGTCCTGGCTTCCATAGTTTTTTTATGGCGAATTTTTGAATGTTTAAAAAATAGCCCAAAAATCGAACGGAAATTCCCTACAGAAACTCCATTCGCGAATTTTAAAAATCCGAGATAGCCAAAATGTGCTCTCGAAGAGTACATCAATTTAAAAAAAAGTTTCTCTCTAGGCCCAATAGGACCCGAATTTCATAGGGTCAAAGTTCACGAATTTGACACATTTCGGCCGCGACAATTCCCTATAACCGTTGCACCGAGTTTCAAACCGCTCAGACAGTACTTCCTATTGAGACACATGAACAATCCCCCGCACGCGTTTTCTCGTAGCTCAATTTTTGACCCCGGCGCAAGCGTCCGAAATTTCGATGGGGTCACGGAAATGGGCCAAACCTTGACCCCCATATCTCTGGCCCTAATTGTCCGATCGACTTAAAATTTGAAACATGACCTAACAGGGTTTGGGCCTTCCTCCTCAAGCTCGCCACTCGCGGTTCACCATAGGGGTTCCGGGCCTTTTCGCCGTAATGTTAAAACAAAAACTCGTGTATATCTCCGAAACGGTTCGATAGAATGTCGCAAATTTTGGTGTGAAAGGGCTCCCTATTTTTACCTACAAACCCTCCAAATTTGGTGGTCCTAGCTTCCATAGTTTTTTTATGGCGAATTTTTGAAGGTTTAAAAAATAGCCCAAAAATCGAACGGAAATTCCCCACAGAAACTCCATTCGCGAATTTTAAAAATCCGAGATAGCCAAAATGTTGCTCTCGAAGAGTACATCAATTTAAAAAAAAGTTTCTCTCTAGGCCCAATAGGACCCGACTTTCATAGGGTCAAAGTTCACGAATTTGACACATTTCGGCTGCGACAATTCCCTATAACCGTGGCACCGAATTTCAAACCGCTCACACAGTACTTCCTATTGAGACACATGAACAATCCCTCGCAAGCGTTTTCTCGTAGCTCAATTTTTGACCCCGGCGCAAGCGTCCGAAATTTCGATGGGGTCACGGAAATGGTCACGGAAATAGGCCAAAATTTGACCCCCCATATCTCGGGCCCTAATTGTCCGATCGACTTGAAATTTGAAACGTGGCCTAACAGTGTTTCGGCCTTCCTCCCCATGCTCGCCAATCGCGGCTCACAATGGGAGGTCCGGGCCTTTTCGCCGTAATGTTAAAACAAAAACTCGGAAATATCTCCGAAACGGTTCGATAGAATGTCGCAAATTTTGGTGTGAGTGGGCTCCCTATTTTTACCCACAAACGCTCAAAATTTGGTGGTCCTAGCTTCCATAGTTTTTTTATGGCGAATTTTTGAATGTTTAAAAAATAGCCCAAAAATCGAACGGAAATTCCCCACAGAAACTCCATTCGCGAATTTTAAAAATCCGAGATAGCCACAATGTTCCTCTCGAAGAGTACATCAATTTAAAAAAAAGGTTCTCTCTAGGCCCAATAGGACCCGACTTTCATAGGGACAAAGTTCACGAATTTGACACATTTCGGCTGCGACAATTCCCTATAACCGTGGCACCGAATTTCAAACCGCTCACACAGTACTTCCTATTGAGACACATGAACAATCCCCCGCAAGCGTTTTCTCGTAGCTCAATTTTTGGACCCGGCGCAAGCGACCGAAATTTCGATGGGGGCCGCCCCAATGATCACGGAAATGGGCCAAATTTTGACCCCCCATATCTCGGGCCCTAATTGTCCGATCGAATATAAATTTGAAACGTGGCCTAACAGGGTTTCGGCCTTCCTCCCCATGCTCGCCAACCGCGGCTCACCATGGGGGTCCAGGCCTTTTCGCCGTAATGTTAAAACAAAAACTCGCGAATATCTCCGAAACAGTTCGATAGAATGTCGCAAATTTTGGTGTGAAAGGGCTCCCTATTTTTACCTACAAACCCTCCAAATTTGGTGGTCCTAGCTTCCATAGTTTTTTATGGCGAATTTTTGAAGTTTTAAAAATTAGCCCAAAAATCGAACGGAAATTCCCCACAGAAACTCCATTCGCGAATTTTAAAAATCCGAGATAGCCAAAATGTTGCACTCGAAGAGTACATCAATTTAAAAAAAAGTTTCTCTCTAGGCCCAATAGGACCCGACTTTCATAGGGTCAAAGTTCACGAATTTGACACATTTCGGCCGCGACAATTCCCTATAACCGTTGCAGCGAATTTTAATCCGCTCACACAGTACTTCCCATTGAGACACATGAACAATCCCCCGCAAGCGTTTTCTCGTAGCTCAATTTTTGACCTCGGCGCAAACGTCCGAAATTTCGATGGGGTCACGGAAATGGGCCAAATTTTACCCCCATATCTCGGGCCCTAATTGTCCGATCGACTTGAAATTTGAAACGTGGCTTAACAGGGTTTCGGCCTTCCTCCCCATGCTCGCCAGTCGCGGCTCACCATGGGGGGGGGGTCCGGGCGTTTTCGCCGTAATCATAAAAAAAAAACTCGTGTATATCTCCGAAACGGTACGATAGAATGTCGCAAATTTTGGTGTGAAAGGGCTCCCTATTTTTACCTACAATCCCTCCAAATGTGGTGGTCCTGGCCTCCATAGTTTTTTTATGTCGAATTTTTGAAGGTTTAAAAAATAGCCCAAAAATCGAGCGGAAATTCCCTACAGAAACTCCATTCGCGAATTTTAAAAATCCGAGATAGCCAAAATGTTCCTCTCGAAGAGTACATCAATTTTAAAAAAAGTTTCTCTCTAGGTCCAATAGGACCCGACTTTCATAGGGTCAAAGTTCACGAATTTGACACATTTCGGCCGCGACAATTCTCTATAACCGTTGCAGAGAATTTTAAACCGCTCACACAGTACTTCCCATTGAGACACATGAACAATCCCCCGCAAGCGTTTTCTCGTAGCTCAATTTTTGACCCCGGCGCAAACGTCCGAAATTTCGATGGGGTCCCGGAAATGGGCCAAATTTTGACCCCCCATATCTCGGGCTCTAATTGTCCGATCGACTTGAAATTTGAAACGTGGCTTAACAGGGTTTCGGCCTTCCTCCCCATGCTCGCCAATCGCGGCTCACCATGGGGGGGTCCGGGCCTTTTCGCCGTAATCTTAAAACAAAAACTCGTGTATATCTCCGACACGGTTCGATAGAATGTCGCAAATTTTGGTGTGAAAGGGCTCCCTATTTTTACCTACAAACCCTCCAAATGTGGTGGTCCTGGCTTCCATAGTTTTTTTATGTCGAATTTTTGAAGGTTTAAAAAATAGCCCAAAAATTGAGCGGAAATTCCCTACAGAAACTCCATTCGCGAATTTTAAAAATCCGAGATAGCCAAAATGTTGCTCTCGAAGAGTACATCAATTTAAAAAAAAGTTTCTCTCTAGGCCCAATAGGACCCGACTTTCATAGGGTCAAAGTTCACGAATTTGACACATTTCGCCCGCGACAATTCCCTATAACTGTTGCACCGAATTTCAAACCGCTCACACAGTACTTCCCATTGAGACACATGAACAATCGCCCGCAAGCGTTTTCTCGTAGCTCAATTTTTGACCCCGGCGCAAGCGACCGAAATTTCGATGTGGTCACGGAAATGGTCACGGAAATGGGCCAAAGTTTGACCCCCCCATATCTCGGGCCCTAATTGTCCGATCGACTTGAAATTTGAAACGTGGCCTAACAGGGTTTCGATCTTCCTCCCCATGCTCGCCAATCGCGGCTCACCATGGGGGGTCCGGGCCTTTTCGGGGTAATTTTAAAACAAAAACTCGCGAATATCTCCGAAACGGCTCTATAGAATGTCGCAAATTTTGGTGTGAAAGGGCTCCCTATTTTTACCTACAAACCCTCCAAATTTGGTGGTCCTAGATTCCATAGTTTTTTATGGCGAATTTTTGAAGTTTTAAAAAATAGCCCAAAAATCGAACGGAAATTCCCCACAGAGACTCCATTCGCGAATTTTAAAAATCCGAGATAGGCAAAATGTTGCTCTCGAAGAGTACATCAATTTAAAAAAAAGTTTCTCTCTAGGCCCAATAGGACCCGACTTTCATAGGGTCAAAGTTCACGAATTTGACACATTTCGGCCGCGACAATTCCCTATAACCGTTGCACCGAATTTCAAACCGCTCACACAGTACTTCCTATTGAGACACAGGAAGAATCCCCCGCAAGCGTTTTCTCGTAGCTCAATTTTTGACCCCGGCGCAAGCGACCGAAATTTCGATGGGGGCCGCCCCAATGGTCACGGAAATGGTCCAAACATTGACCCTCCATATCTCGGGCCCTAATTGTCCGATCGACTTGAAATTTGAAACGTGGCCTAACAGGGTTTCGACCTTCCTCCCCATGCTCGCCAATCGCGGCTCACCATGGGAGGTCCGGGCCTTTTCGCCGTAATGTTAAAACAAAAACTCGCGTATATCGCCGAAACGGTTCGATAGAATGTCGCAAATTTTGGTGTGAGATGGCTCCCTATTTTTACCTACAAATCCTCGAAATTTGGTGGTCCTAGCTTCCATAGTTTTTTTATGTCGAATTTTTGAAGGTTTAAAAAATAGGCCAAAAATCGAACGGGAATTCCCCACAGAAACTCCATTCGCGAATTTTAAAAATCCGAGATAGCCAAAATGTTGCTCTCGAAGAGTACATCAATTTAAAAAAACGTTTCTCTCTAGGCCCAATAGGACCCTACTTTCATAGGGTCAAAGTTCACGAATTTGACACATTTCGGCCGCCACAATTCCCTATAACCGTTGCAGCGAATTTTAAACCGGTCACACAGTACTTCCCATTGAGACACATGAACAATCCCCGGCAAGCGTTTTCTCGTAGCTCAATTTTTGACCCCGGCGCAAACGTCCGAAATTTCGATGGGGTCACGGAAATGGTCACGGAAATGGGCCAAAATTTGACCCCCCATATCTCGGGCCCTAATTGTCCGATCGACTTGAAATTTGAAACGTGGCCTAACAGGGTTTCGGCCTTCCTCCCCATGCTCGCCAATCGCGGCTCACCATGGGAGATCCGAGCCTTTTCGTCGTAATGTTAAAACAAAAACTCGCGGATATCGCCGAAACGGTTCGATAGAATGTCGCAAATTTTGGTGTGAGATGGCTCCCTATTTTTACCTACAAATCCTCGAAATTTGGTGGTCCTAGCTTCCATAGTTTTTTTTATGTCGAATTTTTGAAGGTTTAAAAAATAGGCCAAAAATGGAACGGGAATTCCCCACAGAAACTCCATTCGCGAATTTTAAAAATCCGAGATAGCCAAAATGTTGCTCTCGAAGAGTACATCAATTTAAAAAAAAGTTTCTCTCTAGGCCCAATAGGACCCGACTTTCATAGGGTCAAAGTTCACGAATTTGACACATTTCGGCCGCGACAATTCCCTATAACCGTTGCAGCGAATTTTAAACCGCTCACAGAGTACTTCCCATTGAGACACATGAACAATCCCCGGCAAGCGTTTTCTCGTAGCTCAATTTTTGACCCCGGCGCAAACGTCCGAAATTTCGATGGGGTCACGGAAATGGTCACGGAAATGGGCCTTATTTTGACCCCCCATATTTCGGGCCCTAATTGTCCGATTGACTTGAAATTTGAAACGTGGCCTAACAGGGTTTCGGGCTTCCTCCCCATGCTCGCCAATCGCGGTTCACCATGGGGGTCCGGGCCTTTTCGCCGTAATGTTAAAACAAAAACTCGCGAATATCTCCGAAACAGTTCGATACAATGTCGCAAAATTTGGTGTGAAAGGGCTCCCTATTTTTACCTACAAACCCTCCAAATTTGGTGGTCCTAGATTCCATAGTTTTTTATGGCGAATTTTTGAAGTTTTAAAAAATAGCCCAAAAATCGAACGGAAATTCTCTACAGAAACTCCATTCGCGAATTTTAAAAATCCGAGATAGCCAAAATGTTGCTCTCGGAGAGTACATCAATTTAAAAAAAAGTTTCTCTCTAGGCCCAATAGGACCCGACTTTCATAGGGTCAAAGTTCACGAATTTGACACATTTCGGCCGCGACAATTCCCTATAACCGTTGCACCGAATTTCAAACCGCTCACATAGTACTTCCCATTGAGACACATGAACAATCCCCCGCAAGCGTTTTCTCGTAGCTCAATTTTTGACCCCGGCGCAAGCGTCCGAAATTTCGATGGGGTCACGGAAATGGTCACGGAAATGGGCCAAATTTTACCCCCATATCTCGGGCCCTAATTGTCCGATCGACTTGAAATTTGAAACGTGGCCTAACAGGGTTTCGGCCTTCCTCCCCATGCTCGCCAATCGTGGCTCATCATGGGGGGTCCTAGCCTTTTCGCCGTAATGTTAAAACAAAAACTCGCGAATTTCTCCGAAACGGTTCGATAGAATGTCGCAAATTTTGGTGAGAAAGGGCTCCCTATTACTACCTACAAACCCTCCAAATTTGGTGGTCCTGGCTTCCATAGTTTTTTTATGTCGAATTTTTGAAGGTTTAAAAAATAGCCCAAAAATCGAACGGAAATTCCCTACAGAAACTCCATTCGCGAATTTTAAAAATCCGAGATAGCCAAAATGTTGCTCTCGAGGAGTACATCAATTTAAAAAAAAGTTTCTCTCTAGGCCCAATAGGACCCGACTTTCATAGGGTCAAAGTTCACGAATTTGACACATTTCGGCCGCGACAATTCCCTATAACCGTTGCACCGAATTTCAAACCGCTCACATAGTACTTCCCATTGAGACACATGAACAATCCCCCACAAGCGTTTTCTCGTAGCTCAAATTTTGACCCCGGCGCAAGCGACCGACTTTTCGATGGGGGCGACCCAATGGTCACGGAAATGGGCCAAACTTTGACCCCTCATATCTCGGGCCCTAATTGTCCGATCGACTTGAAAGTTGAAACGTGGCCTAACAGGGTTTCGGCCTTCCTCCCCATGCTCGCCAATCGCGGCTCACCATGGGAGGTCGGGCCTTTTCGCCGTAATGTTAAAACAAAAACTCGCGAATATCGCCGAAACGGTTCCATAGAATGTCGCAAATTTTGGTGTGAGATGGCTCCCTATTTTTACCTACAAACCCTCGAAATTTGGTGGTCCTAGCTTCCATAGTTTTTTTTTATGTCGAATTTTTGAAGGTTTAAAAAATAGCCCAAAAATCGAACGGGAATTCCCCACAGAAACTCCATTCGCGAATTTTAAAAATCCGAGATAGCCAAAATGTTGCTCTCGAAGAGTACATCAATTTAAAAAAAAGTTTCTCTCTAGGCCCAATAGGACCCGACTTTCATAGGGTCAAAGTTCACGAATTTGACACATTTCGGCCGCGACAATTCCCTATAACCGTTGCAGCGAATTTTAAACCGCTCACACAGTACTTCCCATTGAGACACATGAACAATCCCCGGCAAGCGTTTTCTCGTAGCTCAATTTTTGACCCCGGCGCAAACGTCCGAAATTTCGATGGGGTCACGGAAATGGTCACGGAAATGGGCCATATTTTGACCCCCCATATTTCGGGCCCTAATTGTCCGATTGACTTGAAATTTGAAACGTGGCCTAACAGGGTTTCGGGCTTCCTCCCTATGCTCGCCAATCGCGGTTCACCATGGGGGTCCGGGCCTTTTCGCCGTAATGTTAAAACAAAAACTCGCGAATTTCTCCGAAACGGTTCGATAGAATGTCGCAAATTTTGGTGTGAAAGGGCTCCCTATTACTACCTACAAACCCTCCAAATTTGGTGGTCCTGGCTTCCATAGTTTTTTTATGTCGAATTTTTGAAGGTTTAAAAAATAGCCCAAAAATCGAACGGAAATTCCCTACAGAAACTCCATTCGCGAATTTTAAAAATCCGAGATAGCCAAAATGTTGCTCTCGAGGAGTACATCAATTTAAAAAAAAGTTTCACTCTAGGCCCAATAGGACCCAACTTTCATAGGGTCAAAGTTCACGAATTTGACACATTTCGGCCGCGACAATTCCCTATAACCGTTGCACCGAATTTCAAACCGCTCACATAGTACTTCCCATTGAGACACATGAACAATCCCCCACAAGCGTTTTCTCGTAGCTCAATTTTTGACCCCGGCGCAAGCGACCGAATTTTCGATGGGGGCGACCCAATGGTCACGGAAATGGGCCAAACTTTGACCCCTCATATCTCGGGCCCTAATTGTCCGATCGACTTGAAAGTTGAAACGTGGCCTAACAGGGTTTCGGCCTTCCTCCCCATGCTCGCCAATCGCGGCTCACCATGGGAGGTCGGGCCTTTTCGCCGTAATGTTAAAACAAAAACTCGCGAATATCGCCGAAACGGTTCGATAGAATGTCGCAAATTTTGGTGTGAGATGGCTCCCTATTTTTACCTACAAACCCTCGAAATTTGGTGGTCCTAGCTTCCATAGTTTTTTTTTTATGTCGAATTTTTGAAGGTTTAAAAAATAGCCCAAAAATCGAACGGGAATTCCCCACAGAAACTCCATTCGCGAATTTTAAAAATCCGAGATAGCCAAAATGTTGCTCTCGAAGAGTACATCAATTTAAAAAAAAGTTTCTCTCTACGCCCAATAGGACCCGACTTTCATAGGGTCAAAGTTCACGAATTTGACACATTTCGGCCGCGACAATTCCCTATAACCGTTGCAGCGAATTTTAATCCGCTCACACAGTACTTCCCATTGAGACACATGAACAATCCCCCGCAAGCGTTTTCTCGTAGCTCAATTTTTGACCTCGGCGCAAACGTCCGAAATTTCGATGGGGTCACGGAAATGGGCCAAATTTTACCCCCATATCTCGGGCCCTAATTGTCCGATCGACTTGAAATTTGAAACGTGGCTTAACAGGGTTTCGGCCTTCCTCCCCATGCTCGCCAGTCGCGGCTCACCATGGGGGGGGGGGGGGGTCCGGGCGTTTTCGCCGTAATCATAAAAAAAAAACTCGTGTATATCTCCGAAACGGTACGATAGAATGTCGCAAATTTTGGTGTGAAAGGGCTCCCTATTTTTACCTACAATCCCTCCAAATGTGGTGGTCCTGGCCTCCATAGTTTTTTTATGTCGAATTTTTGAAGGTTTAAAAAATAGCCCAAAAATCGAGCGGAAATTCCCTACAGAAACTCCATTCGCGAATTTTAAAAATCCGAGATAGCCAAAATGTTCCTCTCGAAGAGTACATCAATTTTAAAAAAAGTTTCTCTCTAGGTCCAATAGGACCCGACTTTCATAGGGTCAAAGTTCACGAATTTGACACATTTCGGCCGCGACAATTCTCTATAACCGTTGCAGAGAATTTTAAACCGCTCACACAGTACTTCCCATTGAGACACATGAACAATCCCCCGCAAGCGTTTTCTCGTAGCTCAATTTTTGACCCCGGCGCAAACGTCCGAAATTTCGATGGGGTCCCGGAAATGGGCCAAATTTTGACCCCCCATATCTCGGGCTCTAATTGTCCGATCGACTTGAAATTTGAAACGTGGCTTAACAGGGTTTCGGCCTTCCTCCCCATGCTCGCCAATCGCGGCTCACCATGGGGGGGTCCGGGCCTTTTCGCCGTAATCTTAAAACAAAAACTCGTGTATATCTCCGACACGGTTCGATAGAATGTCGCAAATTTTGGTGTGAAAGGGCTCCCTATTTTTACCTACAAACCCTCCAAATGTGGTGGTCCTGGCTTCCATAGTTTTTTTATGTCGAATTTTTGAAGGTTTAAAAAATAGCCCAAAAATTGAGCGGAAATTCCCTACAGAAACTCCATTCGCGAATTTTAAAAATCCGAGATAGCCAAAATGTTGCTCTCGAAGAGTACATCAATTTAAAAAAAAGTTTCTCTCTAGGCCCAATAGGACCCGACTTTCATAGGGTCAAAGTTCACGAATTTGACACATTTCGCCCGCGACAATTCCCTATAACTGTTGCACCGAATTTCAAACCGCTCACACAGTACTTCCCATTGAGACACATGAACAATCGCCCGCAAGCGTTTTCTCGTAGCTCAATTTTTGACCCCGGCGCAAGCGACCGAAATTTCGATGTGGTCACGGAAATGGTCACGGAAATGGGCCAAAGTTTGACCCCCCCATATCTCGGTCCCTAATTGTCCGATCGACTTGAAATTTGAAACGTGGCCTAACAGTGTTTCGGCCTTCCTCCGCATGCTCGCCAATCGCGGCTCACCATGGGGGTCCGGGCCTTTTCGCCGTAATGTTAAAACAAAAACTCGCGAATATCTCCGAAACGGTTCGATAGAATGTCGCAAATTTCGGTGTGAAAGGGCTCCCTATTTTTACCTACAACTCCTCCAAATTTGGTGGTCCTAGCTTCCATAGTTTTTTTATGGCGAATTTTTGAATGTTTAAAAAATAGCCCAAAAATCGAACGGAAATTCCCCACAGAAACTCCATTCGCGAATTTTAAAAATCCGAGATAGCCAAAATGTTGCTCTCGAAGAGTACATCAATTTAAAAAAAAAAGTTTCTCTCTAGGCCCAAAAGGACCCGACTTTCATAGGGTCAAAGTTCACGAATTTGACACAATTCGGCCGCGACAATTCCCTATAACCGTGGCACGGAATTTTAAACCGCTCACATAGTACTTCCCATTGAGACACATGAACAATCCCCCACAAGCGTTTTCTCGTAGCTCAATTTTTGACCCCGGCGCAAGCGTCCGAAATTTCGATGGGGTCACGGAAATAGTCACGGAAATGGGCCAAATTTTGACCCCCCATATCTCGGGCCCTAATTGTCCGATCGACTTGAAATTTAAAACGTGGCCTAACAGTGTTTCGGCCTTCCTCCCCATGCTCGTCAATCGCGGCTCACAATGGGGGGTCCGGGCATTTTCGCCGTAATGTTAAAACAAAAACTCGCGAATATCTCCGAACCGTATCAATAGAATGTCGCACATTTTGGTGTGAGAGGGCTCCCTATTTTTACCCACAAACGCTCCAAATTTGGTGGTCCTAGCTTCCATAGTTTTTTTATGGCGAATTTTTGAAGGTTTAAAAAATAGCCCCGAAATCGACGAAAATTCCTTACAGAAACTCCATTCGCGAATTTAAAAAATCCGAGATAGCCAAAATGTTGCTCTCGAAAAGTACATCAATTTAAAAAAAAAGTTTCTCTCTAGGCCCAATAGGAAGCGACTTTCATAGGGTCAAATTTCACGAATTTGACACATTTCGGCCGCGACAATTCCCTATAACCGTTGCACCGAATTTCAAACCGCTCACACAGTACTTCCTATTGAGACACATGAACAATCGCCCGCAAGCGTTTTCTCGTAGCTCAATTTTTGACCCCGGCGCAAGCGTCCGAAATTTCGATGGGGTCACGGAAATGGTCACGGAAATGGGCCAAATTTTACCCCCCATATCTCGGGCCCTAATTGTCCGATCGACTTGAAATTTGAAACGTGGCCTAACAGGGTTTCGGCCTTCCTCCCCATGGTCGCCAATCGTGGCTCATCATGGGGGATCCTAGCCTTTTCGCCGTAATGTTAAAACAATACTCGCGAATATCTCCGAAACGGTTCGATAGAATGTCGAAAATTTTGGTGTGAAAGGGCTCTCTATTTGTACCTACAAACCCTCCAAATTTGGTGGTCCTGGCTTCCATAGTTTTTTTATGGCGAATTTTTGAATGTTTAAAAAATAGCCCAAAAATCGAACGGAAATTCCCTACAGAAACTCCATTCGCGAATTTTAAAAATCCGAGATAGCCAAAATGTTGCTCTCGAAGAGTACATCAATTTAAAAAAAAGTTTCTCTCTAGGCCCAATAGGACCCGACTTTCATAGGGTCAAAGTTCACGAATTTGACACATTTCGGCCGCGACAATTCCCTATAACCGTTGCAGCGAATTTTAAACCGCTCACACAGTACTTCCCATTGAGACACATGAACAATCCCCCGCAAGCGTTTTCTCGTAGCTCAATTTTTGACCTCGGCGCAAACGTCCGAAATTTCGATGGGGTCACGGAAATGGGCCAAACTTTGACCCCCCATATCTCGGGCCCTAATTGTCCGCTCGACTTGAAATTTGAAACGTGGCTTAACAGGGTTTCGGCCTTCCTCCCCATGCTCGCAAGTCGCGGCTCACCATGGGGGGGGGTCCGGGACTTTTCGCCGTAATCATAAAACAAAAACTCGTGTATATCTCCGAAACGGTACGATAGAATGTCGCAAATTTTGGTGTGAAAGGGCTCCCTATTTTTACCTACAAACCCTCCAAATGTGGTGGTCCTGGCTTCCATAGTTTTTTTATGTCGAATTTTTGAAGGTTTAAAAAATAGCCCAAAAATCGAACGGAAATTCCCTACAGAAACTCCATTCGCGAATTTTAAAAATCCGAGATAGCCAAAATGTTGCTCTCGAAGAGTACATCAATTTAAAAAAAAGTTTCTCTCTAGGCCCAATAGGACCCGACTTTCATAGGGTCAAAGTTCACGAATTTGACACATTTCGGCCGCGACAATTCCCTATAACCGTGGCAAGGAATTTTAAACCGCTCACATAGTACTTCCCATTGAGACACATGAACAATCCCCCACAAGCGTTTTCTCGTAGCTCAATTTTTGACCCCGGCGCAAGCGTCCGAAATTTCGATGGGGTCACGGAAATGGGCCAAATTCTGACCCCCCATATCTCGGGCCCTATTTTTCCGATCGACTTGAAATTTGAAACTTGCGCTAACAGGGTTTCGATCTTCCTCCCCATGCTCGCCAATCGCGGCTCACCATGGGGGGTCCGGGCCTTATCGCCGTAATGTTAAAACAAAAACTCGCGAATATCGCCGAAACGGTTCGATAGAATGTCGCAAATTTTGGTGTGAGATGGCTCCCTATTTTTACCTACAAACCCTCGAAATTTGGTGGTCCTAGCTTCCATAGTTTTTTTTTCTGTCGAATTTTTGAAGGTTTAAAAAATAGCCCAAAAATCGAACGGGAATTCCCCACAGAAACTCCATTCGCGAATTTTAAAAATCCGAGATAGCAAAATGTTGCTCTCGAAGAGTACATCAATTTAAAAAAAAGTTTCTCTCTAGGCCCAATAGGACCCGACTTTCATAGGGTCAAAGTTCACGAATTTGACACATTTCGGCCGCGACAATTCCCTATAACCGTGGCAAGGAATTTTAAACCGCTCACATAGTACTTCCCATTGAGACACATGAACAATCCCCCGCAAGCGTTTTCTCGTAGCTCAATTTTTGACCTCGGCGCAAACGTCCGAAATTTCGATGGGGTCACGGAAATGGGCCAAACTTTGACCCCCCATATCTCGGGCCCTAATTGTCCGCTCGACTTGAAATTTGAAACGTGGCTTAACAGGGTTTCGGCCTTCCTCCCCATGCTCGCCAGTCGCGGCTCACCATGGGGGGGGGTCCGGGCCTTTTCGCCGTAATCATAAAACAAAAACTCGTGTATATCTCCGAAACGGTACGATAGAATGTCGCAAATTTTGGTGTGAAAGGGCTCCCTATTTTTACCTACAAACCCTCCAAATGTGGTGGTCCTGGCTTCCATAGTTTTTTTATGTCGAATTTTTGAAGGTTTAAAAAATAGCCCAAAAATCGAACGGAAATTCCCTACAGAAACTCCATTCGCGAATTTTAAAAATCCGAGATAGCCAAAATGTTGCTCTCGAAGAGTACATCAATTTAAAAAAAAGTTTCTCTCTAGGCCCAATAGGACCCGACTTTCATAGGGTCAAAGTTCACGAATTTGACACATTTCGGCCGCGACAATTCCCTATAACCGTGGCAAGGAATTTTAAACCGCTCACATAGTACTTCCCATTGAGACACATGAACAATCCCCCACAAGCGTTTTCTCGTAGCTCAATTTTTGACCCCGGCGCAAGCGTCCGAAATTTCGATGGGGTCACGGAAATGGGCCAAATTCTGACCCCCCATATCTCGGGCCCTATTTGTCCGATCGACTTGAAATTTGAAACTTGGGCTAACAGGGTTTCGATCTTCCTCCCCATGCTCGCCAATCGCGGCTCACCATGGGGGGTCCGGGCCTTATCGCCGTAATGTTAAAACAAAAACTCGCGAATATCGCCGAAACGGTTCGATAGAATGTCGCAAATTTTGGTGTGAGATGGCTCCCTATTTTTACCTACAAACCCTCGAAATTTGGTGGTCCTAGCTTCCATAGTTTTTTTTCTGTCGAATTTTTGAAGGTTTAAAAAATAGCCCAAAAATCGAACGGTAATTCCCCACAGAAACTCCATTCGCGAATTTTAAAAATCCGAGATAGCAAAATGTTGCTCTCGAAGAGTACATCAATTTAAAAAAAAGTTTCTCTCTAGGCCCAATAGGACCCGACTTTCATAGGGTCAAAGTTCACGAATTTGACACATTTCGGCCGCGACAATTCCCTATAACCGTTGCACCGAATTTCAAACCGCTCACACAGTACTTCCTACTGAGACACATGAACAATCCCCCGCAAGCGTTTTCTCGTAGCTCAATTTTTAACCCCGGCGCAAGCGACCGAAATTTCGATGGGGTCACGGAAATGGTCACGGAAATGGGCCAAACTTTGACCCCCCATATCTCGGTCCCTAATTGTCCGATCGACTTGAAATTTGAAACGTGGCCTAACAGTGTGTCGGCCTTCCTCCGCATGCTCGCCAATCGCGGCTCACCATGGGGGTCCGGGCCTTTTCGCCGTAATGTTAAAACAAAAACTCGCGAATATCTCCGAAACGGTTCGATAGAATGTCGCAAATTTCGGTGTGAAAGGGCTCCCTATTTTTACCTACAACTCCTCCAAATTTGGTGGTCCTAGCTTCCATAGTTTTTTTATGGCGAATTTTTGAATGTTTAAAAAATAGCCCAAAAATCGAACGGAAATTCCCCACAGAAACTCCATTCGCGAATTTTAAAAATCCCAGATAGCCAAAATGTTGCTCTCGAAGAGTACATCAATTTAAAAAAAAGTTTCTCTCTAGGCCCAAATGGACCCGACTTTCATAGGGTCAAAGTTCACGAATTTTACACAATTCGGCCGCGACAATTCCCTATAAACGTGGCACGGAATTTTAAACCGCTCACACAGTACTTCCCATTGAGACACATGAACAATCCCGCGCAAGCGTTTTCTCGTAGCTCAATTTTTGACCCCGGCGCAAGCGTCCGAAATTTCGATGGGGTCACGGAAATTGTCACGGAAATGGGCCAAATTTTGACCCCCCATATCTCGGGCCCTAATTGTCCGATCGACTTGAAATTTAAAACGTGGCCTAACAGTGTTTCGCCCTTCCTCCCCATGCTCGTCAATCGCGGCTCAAAATGGGGGGTCCGGGCCTTTTCGCCGTAATGTTAAAACAAAAACTCGCGAATATCTCCGAACCGTATCAAAAGAATGTCGCACATTTTGGTGTGAGAGGGCTCCCTATTTTTACCCACAAACCCTCCAAATTTGGTGGTCCTAGCTTCCATAGTTTTTTTATGGCGAATTTTTGAAGGTTTAAAAAATAGCCCCAAAATCGAACGGAAATTCCTTACAGAAACTCCATTCGCGAATTTTAAAAATCCGAGATAGCCAAAATGTTGCTCTCGAAAAGTACATCAATTTAAAAAAAAAAGTTTCTCTCTAGGCCCAATAGGAAGCGACTTTCATAGGGTCAAATTTCACGAATTTGACACATTTCGGCCGCGACAATTCCCTATAACCGTTGCACCGAATTTCAAACCGCTCACACAGTACTTCCTATTGAGACACATGAACAATCGCCCGCAAGCGTTTTCTCGTAGCTCAATTTTTGACCCCGGCGCAAGCGTCCGAAATTTCGATGGGGTCACGGAAATGGTCACGGAAATGGGCCAAATTTTACCCCCCATATCTCGGGCCCTAATTGTCCGATCGACTTGAAATTTGAAACGTGGCCTAACAGGGTTTCGGCCTTCCTCCCCATGGTCGCCAATCGTGGCTCATCATGGGGGGTCCTAGCCTTTTCGCCGTAATGTTAAAACAAAACTCGCGAATATCTCCGAAACGGTTCGATAGAATGTCGCAAATTTTGGTGTGAAAGGGCTCCCTATTTGTACCTACAAACCCTCCAAATTTGGTGGTCCTGGCTTCCATAGTTTTTTTATGGCGAATTTTTGAATGTTTAAAAAATAGCCCAAAAATCGAACGGAAATTCCCTACAGAAACTCCATTCGCGAATTTTAAAAATCCGAGATAGCCAAAATGTTGCTCTCGAAGAGTACATCAATTTAAAAAAAAGTTTCTCTCTAGGCCCAATAGGACCCGACTTTCATAGGGTCAAAGTTCACGAATTTGACACATTTCGGCCGCGACAATTCCCTATAACCGTGGCAAGGAATTTTAAACCGCTCACATAGTACTTCCCATTGAGACACATGAACAATCCCCCACAAGCGTTTTCTCGTAGCTCAATTTTTGACCCCGGCGCAAGCGTCCGAAATTTCGATGGGGTCACGGAAATGGGCCAAATTCTGACCCCCCATATCTCGGGCCCTACTTGTCCGATCGACTTGAAATTTGAAACTTGGGCTAACAGGGTTTCGATCTTTCTCCCCATGCTCGCCAATCGCGGCTCACCATGGGGGGTCCGGGCCTTTTCGCCGTAATGTTAAAACAAAAACTCGCGAATATCGCCGAAACGGTTCGATAGAATGTCGCAAATTTTGGTGTGAGATGGCTCCCTATTTTTACCTACAAACCCTCGAAATTTGGTGGTCCTAGCTTCCATAGTTTTTTTTCTGTCGAATTTTTGAAGGTTTAAAAAATAGCCCAAAAATCGAACGGGAATTCCCCACAGAAACTCCATTCGCGAATTTTAAAAATCCGAGATAGCAAAATGTTGCTCTCGAAGAGTACATCAATTTAAAAAAAAGTTTCTCTCTAGGCCCAATAGGACCCGACTTTCATAGGGTCAAAGTTCACGAATTTGACACATTTCGGCCGCGACAATTCCCTATAACCGTTGCAGCGAATTTTAAACCGCTCTCACAGTACTTCCCATTGAGACACATGAACAATCCCCCGCAAGCGTTTTCTCGTAGCTCAATTTTTGACCCCGGCGCAAGCGTCCGAAATTTCGATGGGGTCACGGAAATGGTCACGGAAATGGGCCAAACTTTGACCCCCCATATCTCGGTCCCTAATTGTCCGATCGACTTGAAATTTGAAACGTGGCCTAACAGTGTTTCGGCCTTCCTCCACATGCTCGCCAATCGCGGCTCACCATGGGGGTCCGGGCCTTTTCGCCGTAATGTTAAAACAAAAACTCGCGAATATCTCTGAAACCGTTCGATAGAATGTCGAAATTTTCGGTGTGAAAGGGCTCCCTATTTTTACCTAAAAACCCTCCAAATTTGGTGGTCCTAGCTTCCATAGTTTTTTTAATGGCGAATTTTTGAATGTTTAAAAAATAGCCCAAAAATCGAACGGAAATTCCCCACAGAAACTCCATTCGCGAATTTTAAAAATCCGAGATAGCAAAATGTTGCTCTCGAAGAGTACATCAATTTAAAAAAAAGTTTCTCTCTAGGCCCAAATGGACCCGACTTTCATAAGGGTCAAAGTTCACGAATTTGACACAATTCGGCCGCGACAATTCCCTATAACCGTGGCACGGAATTTTAAACCGCTCATACAGTACTTCCTTTTGAGACACAGGAACAATCCCCCGCAAGCTTTTTCTCGTAGCTCAAATTTTACCCCGGCGCAAGCGACCGAAATTTCGATGGGGGCGGCCCAATGGTCACGGAAATGGGCCAAATTTTGACCCCCCCATATCTCGGACCCTAATTGTCCGATCGACTTGAAATTTGAAACGTGGCCTAACAGGGTTTCGATCTTCCTCCCCATGCTCGCCAATCGCGGCTCACCATGGGGGGTCCGGGCCTTTTCGCCGTAATTTTAAAACAAAAACTCGCGAATATCTCCGAAACGGCTCGATAGAATGTCGCAAATTTTGGTGTGAAAGGGCTCCCTATTTTTACCTACAAACCCTCCAAATTTGGTGGTCCTAGCTTCCATAGTTTTTTTATGGCGAATTTTTGAAGGTTTAAAAAATAGCCCCAAAATCGAACGGAAATTCCCTACAGAAACTCCATTCGCGAATTTTAAAAATCCGAGATAGCCAAAATGTTGCTCTCGAAAAGTACATCAATTTAAAAAAAAAGTTTCTCTCTAGGCCCAATAGGAAGCGACTTTTATAGGGTCAAATTTCACGAATTTGACACATTTCGGCCGCGACAATTCCCTATAACCGTTGCACCGAATTTCAAACCGCTCACACAGTACTTCCTATTGAGACACATGAACAATCGCCCGCAAGCGTTTTCTCGTAGCTCAATTTTTGACTCCGGCGCAAGCGTCCGAAATTTCGATGGGGTCACGGAAATGGTCAAGGAAATGGGCCAAATTTTGACCCCCCATATCTCGGGCCCTAATTGTCCAATCAACTTGAAATTTGAAACGTGGCCTAACAGGGTTTTGGCCTTCCTCTCCATGCTCGCCAATCGTGGCTCATCATGGGGGGTCATAGACTTTTCGCTGTAATGTTAAAACAAAACTCGCGAAAATCTCCGAAACGGTTCGATAGAATGTCGCAAATTTTGGTGTGAAAGGGCTCCCTATTTGTACCTACAAACCCTCCAAATTTGGTGGTCCTGGCTTCCATAGTTTTTTTATGGCGAATTTTTGAATGTTTAAAAAATAGCCCAAAAATCGAACGGAAATTCCCTACAGAAACTCCATTCGCGAATTTTAAAAATCCGAGATAGCCAAAATGTGCTCTCGAAGAGTACATCAATTTAAAAAAAAGTTTCTCTCTAGGCCCAATAGGACCCGACTTTCATAGGGTCAAAGTTCACGAATTTGACACATTTCGGCCGCGACAATTCCCTATAACCGTTGCACCGAATTTCAAACCGCTCAGACAGTACTTCCTATTGAGACACATGAACAATCCCCCGCACGCGTTTTCTCGTAGCTCAATTTTTGACCCCGGCGCAAGCGTCCGAAATTTCGATGGGGTCACGGAAATGGGCCAAATTTTGACCCCCCCATATCTCGGACCCTAATTGTCCGATCGACTTGAAATTTGAAACGTGGCCTAACAGGGTTTCGATCTTCCTCCCCATGCTCGCCAATCGCGGCTCACCATGGGGGGTCCGGGCCTTTTCGCCGTAATTTTAAAACAAAAACTCGCGAATATCTCCGAAACGGCTCGATAGAATGTCGCAAATTTTGGTGTGAAAGGGCTCCCTATTTGTACCTACAAACCCTCCAAATTTGGTGGTCCTGGCTTCCATAGTTTTTTTATGGCGAATTTTTGAATGTTTAAAAAATAGCCCAAAAATCGAACGGAAATTCCCTACAGAAACTCCATTCGCGAATTTTAAAAATCCGAGATAGCCAAAATGTGCTCTCGAAGAGTACATCAATTTAAAAAAAAGTTTCTCTCTAGGCCCAATAGGACCCGACTTTCATAGGGTCAAAGTTCACGAATTTGACACATTTCGGCCGCGACAATTCCCTATAACCGTTGCACCGAATTTCAAACCGCTCAGACAGTACTTCCTATTGAGACACATGAACAATCCCCCGCACGCGTTTTCTCGTAGCTCAATTTTTGACCCCGGCGCAAGCGTCCGAAATTTCGATGGGGTCACGGAAATGGGCCAAATTTTGACCCCCCCATATCTCGGACCCTAATTGTCCGATCGACTTGAAATTTGAAACGTGGCCTAACAGGGTTTCGATCTTCCTCCCCATGCTCGCCAATCGCGGCTCACCATGGGGGGTCCGGGCCTTTTCGCCGTAATTTTAAAACAAAAACTCGCGAATATCTCCGAAACGGCTCGATAGAATGTCGCAAATTTTGGTGTGAAAGGGCTCCCTATTTTTACCTACAAACCCTCCAAATTTGGTGGTCCTAGCTTCCATAGTTTTTTTATGGCGAATTTTTGAAGGTTTAAAAAATAGCCCCAAAATCGAACGGAAATTCCCTACAGAAACTCCATTCGCGAATTTTAAAAATCCGAGATAGCCAAAATGTTGCTCTCGAAAAGTACATCAATTTAAAAAAAAAGTTTCTCTCTAGGCCCAATAGGAAGCGACTTTTATAGGGTCAAATTTCACGAATTTGACACATTTCGGCCGCGACAATTCCCTATAACCGTTGCACCGAATTTCAAACCGCTCACACAGTACTTCCTATTGAGACACATGAACAATCGCCCGCAAGCGTTTTCTCGTAGCTCAATTTTTGACTCCGGCGCAAGCGTCCGAAATTTCGATGGGGTCACGGAAATGGTCAAGGAAATGGGCCAAATTTTGACCCCCCATATCTCGGGCCCTAATTGTCCAATCAACTTGAAATTTGAAACGTGGCCTAACAGGGTTTTGGCCTTCCTCTCCATGCTCGCCAATCGTGGCTCATCATGGGGGGTCATAGACTTTTCGCTGTAATGTTAAAACAAAACTCGCGAAAATCTCCGAAACGGTTCGATAGAATGTCGCAAATTTTGGTGTGAAAGGGCTCCCTATTTGTACCTACAAACCCTCCAAATTTGGTGGTCCTGGCTTCCATAGTTTTTTTATGGCGAATTTTTGAATGTTTAAAAAATAGCCCAAAAATCGAACGGAAATTCCCTACAGAAACTCCATTCGCGAATTTTAAAAATCCGAGATAGCCAAAATGTGCTCTCGAAGAGTACATCAATTTAAAAAAAAGTTTCTCTCTAGGCCCAATAGGACCCGACTTTCATAGGGTCAAAGTTCACGAATTTGACACATTTCGGCCGCGACAATTCCCTATAACCGTTGCACCGAATTTCAAACCGCTCAGACAGTACTTCCTATTGAGACACATGAACAATCCCCCGCACGCGTTTTCTCGTAGCTCAATTTTTGACCCCGGCGCAAGCGTCCGAAATTTCGATGGGGTCACGGAAATGGGCCAAATTTTGACCCCCCCATATCTCGGGCCCTAATTGTCCGATCGAATATAAATTTGAAACGTGGCCTAACAGGGTTTCGGCCTTCCTCCCCATGCTCGTCAATCGCGGCTCACAATGGGGGGTCCGGGCATTTTCGCCGTAATGTTAAAACAAAAACTCGCGAATATCTCCGAACCGTATCAATAGAATGTCGCACATTTTGGTGTGAGAGGGCTCCCTATTTTTACCCACAAACGCTCCAAATTTGGTGGTCCTAGCTTCCATAGTTTTTTTATGGCGAATTTTTGAAGGTTTAAAAAATAGCCCCAAAATCGACGAAAATTCCTTACAGAAACTCCATTCGCGAATTTAAAAAATCCGAGATAGCCAAAATGTTGCTCTCGAAAAGTACATCAATTTAAAAAAAAAGTTTCTCTCTAGGCCCAATAGGAAGCGACTTTCATAGGGTCAAATTTCACGAATTTGACACATTTCGGCCGCGACAATTCCCTATAACCGTTGCACCGAATTTCAAACCGCTCACACAGTACTTCCTATTGAGACACATGAACAATCGCCCGCAAGCGTTTTCTCGTAGCTCAATTTTTGACCCCGGCGCAAGCGTCCGAAATTTCGATGGGGTCACGGAAATGGTCACGGAAATGGGCCAAATTTTACCCCCCATATCTCGGGCCCTAATTGTCCGATCGACTTGAAATTTGAAACGTGGCCTAACAGGGTTTCGGCCTTCCTCCCCATGGTCGCCAATCGTGGCTCATCATGGGGGATCCTAGCCTTTTCGCCGTAATGTTAAAACAATACTCGCGAATATCTCCGAAACGGTTCGATAGAATGTCGAAAATTTTGGTGTGAAAGGGCTCTCTATTTGTACCTACAAACCCTCCAAATTTGGTGGTCCTGGCTTCCATAGTTTTTTTATGGCGAATTTTTGAATGTTTAAAAAATAGCCCAAAAATCGAACGGAAATTCCCTACAGAAACTCCATTCGCGAATTTTAAAAATCCGAGATAGCCAAAATGTTGCTCTCGAAGAGTACATCAATTTAAAAAAAAGTTTCTCTCTAGGCCCAATAGGACCCGACTTTCATAGGGTCAAAGTTCACGAATTTGACACATTTCGGCCGCGACAATTCCCTATAACCGTTGCAGCGAATTTTAAACCGCTCACACAGTACTTCCCATTGAGACACATGAACAATCCCCCGCAAGCGTTTTCTCGTAGCTCAATTTTTGACCTCGGCGCAAACGTCCGAAATTTCGATGGGGTCACGGAAATGGGCCAAACTTTGACCCCCCATATCTCGGGCCCTAATTGTCCGCTCGACTTGAAATTTGAAACGTGGCTTAACAGGGTTTCGGCCTTCCTCCCCATGCTCGCAAGTCGCGGCTCACCATGGGGGGGGGTCCGGGACTTTTCGCCGTAATCATAAAACAAAAACTCGTGTATATCTCCGAAACGGTACGATAGAATGTCGCAAATTTTGGTGTGAAAGGGCTCCCTATTTTTACCTACAAACCCTCCAAATGTGGTGGTCCTGGCTTCCATAGTTTTTTTATGTCGAATTTTTGAAGGTTTAAAAAATAGCCCAAAAATCGAACGGAAATTCCCTACAGAAACTCCATTCGCGAATTTTAAAAATCCGAGATAGCCAAAATGTTGCTCTCGAAGAGTACATCAATTTAAAAAAAAGTTTCTCTCTAGGCCCAATAGGACCCGACTTTCATAGGGTCAAAGTTCACGAATTTGACACATTTCGGCCGCGACAATTCCCTATAACCGTGGCAAGGAATTTTAAACCGCTCACATAGTACTTCCCATTGAGACACATGAACAATCCCCCACAAGCGTTTTCTCGTAGCTCAATTTTTGACCCCGGCGCAAGCGTCCGAAATTTCGATGGGGTCACGGAAATGGGCCAAATTCTGACCCCCCATATCTCGGGCCCTATTTTTCCGATCGACTTGAAATTTGAAACTTGCGCTAACAGGGTTTCGATCTTCCTCCCCATGCTCGCCAATCGCGGCTCACCATGGGGGGTCCGGGCCTTATCGCCGTAATGTTAAAACAAAAACTCGCGAATATCGCCGAAACGGTTCGATAGAATGTCGCAAATTTTGGTGTGAGATGGCTCCCTATTTTTACCTACAAACCCTCGAAATTTGGTGGTCCTAGCTTCCATAGTTTTTTTTTCTGTCGAATTTTTGAAGGTTTAAAAAATAGCCCAAAAATCGAACGAGAATTCCCCACAGAAACTCCATTCGCGAATTTTAAAAATCCGAGATAGCAAAATGTTGCTCTCGAAGAGTACATCAATTTAAAAAAAAGTTTCTCTCTAGGCCCAATAGGACCCGACTTTCATAGGGTCAAAGTTCACGAATTTGACACATTTCGGCCGCGACAATTCCCTATAACCGTTGCAGCGAATTTTAAACCGCTCTCACAGTACTTCCCATTGAGACACATGAACAATCCCCCGCAAGCGTTTTCTCGTAGCTCAATTTTTGACCTCGGCGCAAACGTCCGAAATTTCGATGGGGTCACGGAAATGGGCCAAACTTTGACCCCCCATATCTCGGGCCCTAATTGTCCGCTCGACTTGAAATTTGAAACGTGGCTTAACAGGGTTTCGGCCTTCCTCCCCATGCTCGCCAGTCGCGGCTCACCATGGGGGGGGGTCCGGGCCTTTTCGCCGTAATCATAAAACAAAAACTCGTGTATATCTCCGAAACGGTACGATAGAATGTCGCAAATTTTGGTGCGAAAGGGCTCCCTATTTTTACCTACAAACCCTCCAAATGTGGTGGTCCTGGCTTCCATAGTTTTTTTATGTCGAATTTTTGAAGGTTTAAAAAATAGCCCAAAAATCGAACGGAAATTCCCTACAGAAACTCCATTCGCGAATTTTAAAAATCCGAGATAGCCAAAATGTTGCTCTCGAAGAGTACATCAATTTAAAAAAAAGTTTCTCTCTAGGCCCAATAGGACCCGACTTTCATAGGGTCAAAGTTCACGAATTTGACACATTTCGGCCGCGACAATTCCCTATAACCGTGGCAAGGAATTTTAAACCGCTCACATAGTACTTCCCATTGAGACACATGAACAATCCCCCACAAGCGTTTTCTCGTAGCTCAATTTTTGACCCCGGCGCAAGCGTCCGAAATTTCGATGGGGTCACGGAAATGGGCCAAATTCTGACCCCCCATATCTCGGGCCCTATTTGTCCGATCGACTTGAAATTTGAAACTTGGGCTAACAGGGTTTCGATCTTCCTCCCCATGCTCGCCAATCGCGGCTCACCATGGGGGGTCCGGGCCTTATCGCCGTAATGTTAAAACAAAAACTCGCGAATATCGCCGAAACGGTTCGATAGAATGTCGCAAATTTTGGTGTGAGATGGCTCCCTATTTTTACCTACAAACCCTCGAAATTTGGTGGTCCTAGCTTCCATAGTTTTTTTTCTGTCGAATTTTTGAAGGTTTAAAAAATAGCCCAAAAATCGAACGGTAATTCCCCACAGAAACTCCATTCGCGAATTTTAAAAATCCGAGATAGCAAAATGTTGCTCTCGAAGAGTACATCAATTTAAAAAAAAGTTTCTCTCTAGGCCCAATAGGACCCGACTTTCATAGGGTCAAAGTTCACGAATTTGACACATTTCGGCCGCGACAATTCCCTATAACCGTTGCACCGAATTTCAAACCGCTCACACAGTACTTCCTACTGAGACACATGAACAATCCCCCGCAAGCGTTTTCTCGTAGCTCAATTTTTAACCCCGGCGCAAGCGACCGAAATTTCGATGGGGTCACGGAAATGGTCACGGAAATGGGCCAAACTTTGACCCCCCATATCTCGGTCCCTAATTGTCCGATCGACTTGAAATTTGAAACGTGGCCTAACAGTGTGTCGGCCTTCCTCCGCATGCTCGCCAATCGCGGCTCACCATGGGGGTCCGGGCCTTTTCGCCGTAATGTTAAAACAAAAACTCGCGAATATCTCCGAAACGGTTCGATAGAATGTCGCAAATTTCGGTGTGAAAGGGCTCCCTATTTTTACCTACAACTCCTCCAAATTTGGTGGTCCTAGCTTCCATAGTTTTTTTATGGCGAATTTTTGAATGTTTAAAAATTAGCCCAAAAATCGAACGGAAATTCCCCACAGAAACTCCATTCGCGAATTTTAAAAATCCGAGATAGCAAAATGTTGCTCTCGAAGAGTACATCAATTTAAAAAAAAGTTTCTCTCTAGGCCCAAATGGACCCGACTTTCATAGGGTCAAAGTTCACGAATTTTACACAATTCGGCCGCGACAATTCCCTATAAACGTGGCACGGAATTTTAAACCGCTCACACAGTACTTCCCATTGAGACACATGAACAATCCCGCGCAAGCGTTTTCTCGTAGCTCAATTTTTGACCCCGGCGCAAGCGTCCGAAATTTCGATGGGGTCACGGAAATTGTCACGGAAATGGGCCAAATTTTGACCCCCCATATCTCGGGCCCTAATTGTCCGATCGACTTGAAATTTAAAACGTGGCCTAACAGTGTTTCGCCCTTCCTCCCCATGCTCGTCAATCGCGGCTCAAAATGGGGGGTCCGGGCCTTTTCGCCGTAATGTTAAAACAAAAACTCGCGAATATCTCCGAACCGTATCAAAAGAATGTCGCACATTTTGGTGTGAGAGGGCTCCCTATTTTTACCCACAAACCCTCCAAATTTGGTGGTCCTAGCTTCCATAGTTTTTTTATGGCGAATTTTTGAAGGTTTAAAAAATAGCCCCAAAATCGAACGGAAATTCCTTACAGAAACTCCATTCGCGAATTTTAAAAATCCGAGATAGCCAAAATGTTGCTCTCGAAAAGTACATCAATTTAAAAAAAAAAGTTTCTCTCTAGGCCCAATAGGAAGCGACTTTCATAGGGTCAAATTTCACGAATTTGACACATTTCGGCCGCGACAATTCCCTATAACCGTTGCACCGAATTTCAAACCGCTCACACAGTACTTCCTATTGAGACACATGAACAATCGCCCGCAAGCGTTTTCTCGTAGCTCAATTTTTGACCCCGGCGCAAGCGTCCGAAATTTCGATGGGGTCACGGAAATGGTCACGGAAATGGGCCAAATTTTACCCCCCATATCTCGGGCCCTAATTGTCCGATCGACTTGAAATTTGAAACGTGGCCTAACAGGGTTTCGGCCTTCCTCCCCATGGTCGCCAATCGTGGCTCATCATGGGGGGTCCTAGCCTTTTCGCCGTAATGTTAAAACAAAACTCGCGAATATCTCCGAAACGGTTCGATAGAATGTCGCAAATTTTGGTGTGAAAGGGCTCCCTATTTGTACCTACAAACCCTCCAAATTTGGTGGTCCTGGCTTCCATAGTTTTTTTATGGCGAATTTTTGAATGTTTAAAAAATAGCCCAAAAATCGAACGGAAATTCCCTACAGAAACTCCATTCGCGAATTTTAAAAATCCGAGATAGCCAAAATGTTGCTCTCGAAGAGTACATCAATTTAAAAAAAAGTTTCTCTCTAGGCCCAATAGGACCCGACTTTCATAGGGTCAAAGTTCACGAATTTGACACATTTCGGCCGCGACAATTCCCTATAACCGTGGCAAGGAATTTTAAACCGCTCACATAGTACTTCCCATTGAGACACATGAACAATCCCCCACAAGCGTTTTCTCGTAGCTCAATTTTTGACCCCGGCGCAAGCGTCCGAAATTTCGATGGGGTCACGGAAAAGGGCCAAATTCTGACCCCCCATATCTCGGGCCCTACTTGTCCGATCGACTTGAAATTTGAAACTTGGGCTAACAGGGTTTCGATCTTTCTCCCCATGCTCGCCAATCGCGGCTCACCATGGGGGGTCCGGGCCTTTTCGCCGTAATGTTAAAACAAAAACTCGCGAATATCGCCGAAACGGTTCGATAGAATGTCGCAAATTTTGGTGTGAGATGGCTCCCTATTTTTACCTACAAACCCTCGAAATTTGGTGGTCCTAGCTTCCATAGTTTTTTTTCTGTCGAATTTTTGAAGGTTTAAAAAATAGCCCAAAAATCGAACGGGAATTCCCCACAGAAACTCCATTCGCGAATTTTAAAAATCCGAGATAGCAAAATGTTGCTCTCGAAGAGTACATCAATTTAAAAAAAAGTTTCTCT